>NC_064574.1:31907990-32556990 GCF_937001465.1 Orcinus orca
TGTCCCGAGTCTCTTCCTGGAGCCCGTCGTCAGCACGGTGCCTCTTGGCACTGCAGTTCTCTTTCGGTCAAGGAGGCCGTTCGACTGGCAAAGGGAGTCTGCGCAGCACTGCTTTCGCGAGGCGCTTTGACGACTGGGGCACTCGACCCAGGCAAGCCAGAGAGCAGTACGTTGCCCTTGCTCTGCATGTGAAGAGCTTTCTCCAGGGGCCTGCTTAGGCTAAGCTTCCTCAGAAGCCAGGAGCCGCCGTTCCGGCACGGAGAGAAGTCATCCTGCGAAACTGGCGAACGAGCTCCTATCCTGTGTGCCCCCAGGAGCGTCGCAGGGTTAAGGCACTCCGTGGTGGAGTCTGGCCTCATGGAAACCACTGCACACCCAACTCCCCCGACGTGAAACACTGGAACTCAACCTTGAGGCCCGAGGTCACCTTTCGTTTGGCCGGAGCTGAACATGTGGTGCCGTGGGAGGAGTTTCTAGCAAGGTGTTGCCAGCACGGTTTTCCGCTTTGAGAGAACACGCAGCCTTGGCCCACAACGACAGTCCTGCCGTGCGGAGACGTCGGGCCGCTAGTGCTGTTCAGGCAGCCTTTGAAGCCAAGCGCACGGCGCCTCCAAACGGGGAGAAAGCGTACTCTCCCATCCGCGTCCCACTTTCAAGCTGAATGACGCAGCATGTTTCTCGGAAGGCTCTGCCGAGCTATCTAGTACAAGGGAGAGAGTGCCTGCCTCTGCCGAGAAAGGTTTTGACGTGGGGACTGCTGGACAGGCGGAAGAGCGTTCCCCAGGCCGTGCCAACTTTAGGCTTTGGTGATTCTGGATGCTCCCAAGGGTCCAGAATTGTCCCTGGGAAAGCTGTCCTTTTCCTCTTTCTCCGGCTGGAAGTAAACATCTGGCAAC
Source organism: Orcinus orca (assembly GCF_937001465.1). NCBI lineage: Eukaryota > Metazoa > Chordata > Mammalia > Artiodactyla > Delphinidae > Orcinus > Orcinus orca. The sequence goes on from NC_064574.1 coordinate 31,908,887, forward strand.
CGACTGCCGTACGCAGGCGTCCTGGGGGAGCCCCCCGGTTTCCTTTGGGACGCACATTGGTGTCTCACAGAAGAGCCCAAATTCCTAAATGGGGGCACACCAGCGTGGAAGGTAAGGCTGTTGGGAACGGCGTACCTCGAGGCCGTGGGAAGGCCGTACAAACGAGAGCTTTCGAGCGAACAGGGCAGCGCTTCGCCATCGTCGTTGCACGTTCATGGAGCTTAACCAAACGAATGCATTTACTTCCTGGGGCTCAAACGCAAGAGAGGAGTTGGAAGGCATCCAGTGCCCTTTGACAGTTGTTACAACGACCGTGAGTGCACGGAGTCTCGTGAAATAAAGCCCTAGCACTGTTGAAGCACTCCGTTAACGCATGCTTCTTCGCTCCTATGGCACTCCGAGGTGTTACTGACGGGGGAAGTCTGGACTCTTGCTTGAGGCCGGGGTGGGGCGGGGGGACTCACAGTTCTTTTGCCGGCGGGCTCCAGAGCGCTCCTGCTGAAGCTCCCAGCAAGGAACTGAGAGAGAGCCGCAGGCCTCACACGGGTACACTCAGACTTCTGCTGTCACGAGTAAACTCAGACTTCTTATGGGAGGCCTTCCGGCAGCAAAGAGAAGGTGGGCGCGAGCAGTGGACTTCAGGCAGCTGAGGACCCGCCACTGTCTCGTTTACCGCGGAGGGGAATCAGGTTGAGCCAGGGTCGCCCAGCTTCAAACCGGAGCTCATATAGGGATCCTCAGCGGTTTCTGATTACCTCAAGGAAACACAACGGGAGGAACAGGGCCCTTCCGTGGAGGCCCGTTTGGGCACAGGGACCTCTGCGTGGGATCTACTGGGTACGTATGGCAGTCCCTTAGGTAGGCCTCCGTGACCAAGGCTCTCTGGCTCACGCCTAGCTGTGTAAAGAAGTGTGGCAAACGTACGTACTGCTCCTCAGGCTGGGCGCACAGCCTAGCTTTCGCTTCTATGAGAGTGCTGTCCCGAGTCTCTTCCTGGAGCCCGTCGTCAGCACGGCGTCTTGTGGCACTGCAGTTCTCTTTCAGTCAAGGAGGCCGTTCGACCGGCAAAGGGAGTCCGCCCAGCGCTGCTTTCGCGAGTCTCTTTGACGACGGGGGCACTCAACCTAGGCAACCCCGAGAGGAGTACACTGCCCTAGCTACGAATGTGAAGAGCTGTCTCCAGGGGCCTGCTTACACGAAGGTTCCTCAGAAGCCAGAGGCCGCCGTTCCGGCACGGAGAGAGGTCATCATGCGAAACTGGTGAATGGGCTCCTATCCTGTGTGTCCCCAGGAGCGTCGCAGTGTTAAGGCACTCCGTGGTGGAGTATGGCCTCATTGGAGACCCCTGCACAACCAAGTCCCCTGACGTGAAACACTGGAACTTAACCTTGACGCCTGAGGTCACCTTTCGTTTGGCTGGAGCTGCCGTGGGAGGAGTTCCTAGAAAGGGATTGCCAGCACAGTTTTCGCTTTGGGAGAACACGCAGCCTTGGCCCACAACGACAATCCTGCCGTGCAGAGACGTCGGGCCGCTAGTGCTCTTCAGGCAGCTTTGAAGCCAAGCGCAAGTCGCCTCCAAACGGGGAGAAAGCGTACTCTCCCATCCGCGTCCCACTTTCAAGCTGAATGACGCAGCATGTTTCTCTGAATGTTCTGCCGAGCTATCTAGTAAAAGGCAGAGAGTGCCTGCCTCTGATAAGCAGGGTTTTGACGTGGGGATTGCTGGACAGGCGGAAGAGCGCTCCCCAGGCCGTGCAAAGTTTAGGCCTTGGTGATTCTGGATGGTCCCAAAGGTCCAGAATTGTCTCTGGGAGAGCTGTCCTTTTCCCTCTTTTTCCGGCTGGAAGTACACCTCTGGCATCCATCCGACTGCCGTACGGAGACGTCCTGGGGGAGACACCCTGGTTTCATTTGTGACGCACACTGTTTCTCAGTGTGTTTCTCAGAAGAGCCCAAATTGCTCCCTGCGGGTGGGTGGGGGGTTGGCACACCAGCATGGAATGTAAGGCTGTTGAGAACTCCGTGCCTTGAGGCCGTGGGAAGGCCGTACAAACGAGAGCTTTCGAGCGAACAGGGCAGCGCTTCGCCATCGTCGTTGCACGTTCATGGAGCTTAACCAAACGAATGCATTTACTTCCTGGGGCTCAAACGCAAGAGAGGAGTTGGAAGGCATCCAGTGCCCTTTGACAGTTGTTACAACGACCGTGAGTGCACGGAGTCTCGTGAAATAAAGCCCTAGCACTGTTGAAGCACTCCGTTAACGCATGCTTCTTCGCTCCTATGGCACTCCGAGGTGTTACTGACGGGGGAAGTCTGGACTCTTGCTTGAGGCCGGGGTGGGGCGGGGGGACTCACAGTTCTTTTGCCGGCGGGCTCCAGAGCGCTCCTGCTGAAGCTCCCAGCAAGGAACTGAGAGAGAGCCGCAGGCCTCACACGCGTAAACTCAGACTTCTGCTGTCACGAGTAAACTCAGACTTCTTATGGGAGGCCTTCCGGCAGCAAAGAGAAGGTGGGCGCGAGCAGTGGACTTCAGGCAGCTGAGGACCCGCCACTGTCTCGTTTACCGCGGAGGGGAATCAGGTTGAGCCAGGGTCGCCCAGCTTCAAACCGGAGCTCATATAGGGATCCTCAGCGGTTTCTGATTACCTCAAGGAAACACAACGGGAGGAACAGGGCCCTTCCGTGGAGGCCCGTTTGGGCACAGGGACCTCTGCGTGGGATCTACTGGGTACGTATGGCAGTCCCTTAGGTGGGCCTCCGTGACCAAGGCTCTCTGGCTCACGCCTAGCTGTGTAAAGAAGCGTGGCAAACGTACGTACTGCTCCTCAGGCTGGGCGCACAGCCTAGCTTTCGCTTCTACGAGAGTGCTGTCCCGAGTCTCTTCCTGGAGCCCGTCGTCAGCACGGTGCCTCTTGGCACTGCAGTTCTCTTTCGGTCAAGGAGGCCGTTCGACTGGCAAAGGGAGTCTGCGCAGCACTGCTTTCGCGAGGCGCTTTGACGACTGGGGCACTCGACCCAGGCAAGCCAGAGAGCAGTACGTTGCCCTTGCTCTGCATGTGAAGAGCTTTCTCCAGGGGCCTGCTTAGGCTAAGCTTCCTCAGAAGCCAGGAGCCGCCGTTCCGGCACGGAGAGAAGTCATCCTGCGAAACTGGCGAACGAGCTCCTATCCTGTGTGCCCCCAGGAGCGTCGCAGGGTTAAGGCACTCCGTGGTGGAGTCTGGCCTCATGGAAACCACTGCACACCCAACTCCCCCGACGTGAAACACTGGAACTCAACCTTGAGGCCCGAGGTCACCTTTCGTTTGGCCGGAGCTGAACATGTGGTGCCGTGGGAGGAGTTTCTAGCAAGGTGTTGCCAGCACGGTTTTCCGCTTTGAGAGAACACGCAGCCTTGGCCCACAACGACAGTCCTGCCGTGCGGAGACGTCGGGCCGCTAGTGCTGTTCAGGCAGCCTTTGAAGCCAAGCGCACGGCGCCTCCAAACGGGGAGAAAGCGTACTCTCCCATCCGCGTCCCACTTTCAAGCTGAATGACGCAGCATGTTTCTCGGAAGGCTCTGCCGAGCTATCTAGTACAAGGGAGAGAGTGCCTGCCTCTGCCGAGAAAGGTTTTGACGTGGGGACTGCTGGACAGGCGGAAGAGCGTTCCCCAGGCCGTGCCAACTTTAGGCTTTGGTGATTCTGGATGCTCCCAAGGGTCCAGAATTGTCCCTGGGAAAGCTGTCCTTTTCCTCTTTCTCCGGCTGGAAGTAAACATCTGGCAACCGACTGCCGTACGCAGGCGTCCTGGGGGAGCCCCCCGGTTTCCTTTGGGACGCACATTGGTGTCTCACAGAAGAGCCCAAATTCCTAAATGGGGGCACACCAGCGTGGAAGGTAAGGCTGTTGGGAACGGCGTACCTCGAGGCCGTGGGAAGGCCGTACAAACGAGAGCTTTCGAGCGAACAGGGCAGCGCTTCGCCATCGTCGTTGCACGTTCATGGAGCTTAACCAAACGAATGCATTTACTTCCTGGGGCTCAAACGCAAGAGAGGAGTTGGAAGGCATCCAGTGCCCTTTGACAGTTGTTACAACGACCGTGAGTGCACGGAGTCTCGTGAAATAAAGCCCTAGCACTGTTGAAGCACTCCGTTAACGCATGCTTCTTCGCTCCTATGGCACTCCGAGGTGTTACTGACGGGGGAAGTCTGGACTCTTGCTTGAGGCCGGGGTGGGGCGGGGGGACTCACAGTTCTTTTGCCGGCGGGCTCCAGAGCGCTCCTGCTGAAGCTCCCAGCAAGGAACTGAGAGAGAGCCGCAGGCCTCACACGCGTAAACTCAGACTTCTGCTGTCACGAGTAAACTCAGACTTCTTATGGGAGGCCTTCCGGCAGCAAAGAGAAGGTGGGCGCGAGCAGTGGACTTCAGGCAGCTGAGGACCCGCCACTGTCTCGTTTACCGCGGAGGGGAATCAGGTTGAGCCAGGGTCGCCCAGCTTCAAACCGGAGCTCATATAGGGATCCTCAGCGGTTTCTGATTACCTCAAGGAAACACGACGGGAGGAACAGGGCCCTTCCGTGGAGGCCCGTTTGGGCACAGGGACCTCTGCGTGGGATCTACTGGGTACGTATGGCAGTCCCTTAGGTGGGCCTCCGTGACCAAGGCTCTCTGGCTCACGCCTAGCTGTGTAAAGAAGCGTGGCAAACGTACGTACTGCTCCTCAGGCTGGGCGCACAGCCTAGCTTTCGCTTCTACGAGAGTGCTGTCCCGAGTCTCTTCCTGGAGCCCGTCGTCAGCACGGTGCCTCTTGGCACTGCAGTTCTCTTTCGGTCAAGGAGGCCGTTCGACTGGCAAAGGGAGTCTGCGCAGCACTGCTTTCGCGAGGCGCTTTGACGACTGGGGCACTCGACCCAGGCAAGCCAGAGAGCAGTACGTTGCCCTTGCTCTGCATGTGAAGAGCTTTCTCCAGGGGCCTGCTTAGGCTAAGCTTCCTCAGAAGCCAGGAGCCGCCGTTCCGGCACGGAGAGAAGTCATCCTGCGAAACTGGCGAACGAGCTCCTATCCTGTGTGCCCCCAGGAGCGTCGCAGGGTTAAGGCACTCCGTGGTGGAGTCTGGCCTCATGGAAACCACTGCACACCCAACTCCCCCGACGTGAAACACTGGAACTCAACCTTGAGGCCCGAGGTCACCTTTCGTTTGGCCGGAGCTGAACATGTGGTGCCGTGGGAGGAGTTTCTAGCAAGGTGTTGCCAGCACGGTTTTCCGCTTTGAGAGAACACGCAGCCTTGGCCCACAACGACAGTCCTGCCGTGCGGAGACGTCGGGCCGCTAGTGCTGTTCAGGCAGCCTTTGAAGCCAAGCGCACGGCGCCTCCAAACGGGGAGAAAGCGTACTCTCCCATCCGCGTCCCACTTTCAAGCTGAATGACGCAGCATGTTTCTCGGAAGGCTCTGCCGAGCTATCTAGTACAAGGGAGAGAGTGCCTGCCTCTGCCGAGAAAGGTTTTGACGTGGGGACTGCTGGACAGGCGGAAGAGCGTTCCCCAGGCCGTGCCAACTTTAGGCTTTGGTGATTCTGGATGCTCCCAAGGGTCCAGAATTGTCCCTGGGAAAGCTGTCCTTTTCCTCTTTCTCCGGCTGGAAGTAAACATCTGGCAACCGACTGCCGTACGCAGGCGTCCTGGGGGAGCCCCCCGGTTTCCTTTGGGACGCACATTGGTGTCTCACAGAAGAGCCCAAATTCCTAAATGGGGGCACACCAGCGTGGAAGGTAAGGCTGTTGGGAACGGCGTACCTCGAGGCCGTGGGAAGGCCGTACAAACGAGAGCTTTCGAGCGAACAGGGCAGCGCTTCGCCATCGTCGTTGCACGTTCATGGAGCTTAACCAAACGAATGCATTTACTTCCTGGGGCTCAAACGCAAGAGAGGAGTTGGAAGGCATCCAGTGCCCTTTGACAGTTGTTACAACGACCGTGAGTGCACGGAGTCTCGTGAAATAAAGCCCTAGCACTGTTGAAGCACTCCGTTAACGCATGCTTCTTCGCTCCTATGGCACTCCGAGGTGTTACTGACGGGGGAAGTCTGGACTCTTGCTTGAGGCCGGGGTGGGGCGGGGGGACTCACAGTTCTTTTGCCGGCGGGCTCCAGAGCGCTCCTGCTGAAGCTCCCAGCAAGGAACTGAGAGAGAGCCGCAGGCCTCACACGCGTAAACTCAGACTTCTGCTGTCACGAGTAAACTCAGACTTCTTATGGGAGGCCTTCCGGCAGCAAAGAGAAGGTGGGCGCGAGCAGTGGACTTCAGGCAGCTGAGGACCCGCCACTGTCTCGTTTACCGCGGAGGGGAATCAGGTTGAGCCAGGGTCGCCCAGCTTCAAACCGGAGCTCATATAGGGATCCTCAGCGGTTTCTGATTACCTCAAGGAAACACGACGGGAGGAACAGGGCCCTTCCGTGGAGGCCCGTTTGGGCACAGGGACCTCTGCGTGGGATCTACTGGGTACGTATGGCAGTCCCTTAGGTGGGCCTCCGTGACCAAGGCTCTCTGGCTCACGCCTAGCTGTGTAAAGAAGCGTGGCAAACGTACGTACTGCTCCTCAGGCTGGGCGCACAGCCTAGCTTTCGCTTCTACGAGAGTGCTGTCCCGAGTCTCTTCCTGGAGCCCGTCGTCAGCACGGTGCCTCTTGGCACTGCAGTTCTCTTTCGGTCAAGGAGGCCGTTCGACTGGCAAAGGGAGTCTGCGCAGCACTGCTTTCGCGAGGCGCTTTGACGACTGGGGCACTCGACCCAGGCAAGCCAGAGAGCAGTACGTTGCCCTTGCTCTGCATGTGAAGAGCTTTCTCCAGGGGCCTGCTTAGGCTAAGCTTCCTCAGAAGCCAGGAGCCGCCGTTCCGGCACGGAGAGAAGTCATCCTGCGAAACTGGCGAACGAGCTCCTATCCTGTGTGCCCCCAGGAGCGTCGCAGGGTTAAGGCACTCCGTGGTGGAGTCTGGCCTCATGGAAACCACTGCACACCCAACTCCCCCGACGTGAAACACTGGAACTCAACCTTGAGGCCCGAGGTCACCTTTCGTTTGGCCGGAGCTGAACATGTGGTGCCGTGGGAGGAGTTTCTAGCAAGGTGTTGCCAGCACGGTTTTCCGCTTTGAGAGAACACGCAGCCTTGGCCCACAACGACAGTCCTGCCGTGCGGAGACGTCGGGCCGCTAGTGCTGTTCAGGCAGCCTTTGAAGCCAAGCGCACGGCGCCTCCAAACGGGGAGAAAGCGTACTCTCCCATCCGCGTCCCACTTTCAAGCTGAATGACGCAGCATGTTTCTCGGAAGGCTCTGCCGAGCTATCTAGTACAAGGGAGAGAGTGCCTGCCTCTGCCGAGAAAGGTTTTGACGTGGGGACTGCTGGACAGGCGGAAGAGCGTTCCCCAGGCCGTGCCAACTTTAGGCTTTGGTGATTCTGGATGCTCCCAAGGGTCCAGAATTGTCCCTGGGAAAGCTGTCCTTTTCCTCTTTCTCCGGCTGGAAGTAAACATCTGGCAACCGACTGCCGTACGCAGGCGTCCTGGGGGAGCCCCCCGGTTTCCTTTGGGACGCACATTGGTGTCTCACAGAAGAGCCCAAATTCCTAAATGGGGGCACACCAGCGTGGAAGGTAAGGCTGTTGGGAACGGCGTACCTCGAGGCCGTGGGAAGGCCGTACAAACGAGAGCTTTCGAGCGAACAGGGCAGCGCTTCGCCATCGTCGTTGCACGTTCATGGAGCTTAACCAAACGAATGCATTTACTTCCTGGGGCTCAAACGCAAGAGAGGAGTTGGAAGGCATCCAGTGCCCTTTGACAGTTGTTACAACGACCGTGAGTGCACGGAGTCTCGTGAAATAAAGCCCTAGCACTGTTGAAGCACTCCGTTAACGCATGCTTCTTCGCTCCTATGGCACTCCGAGGTGTTACTGACGGGGGAAGTCTGGACTCTTGCTTGAGGCCGGGGTGGGGCGGGGGGACTCACAGTTCTTTTGCCGGCGGGCTCCAGAGCGCTCCTGCTGAAGCTCCCAGCAAGGAACTGAGAGAGAGCCGCAGGCCTCACACGCGTAAACTCAGACTTCTGCTGTCACGAGTAAACTCAGACTTCTTATGGGAGGCCTTCCGGCAGCAAAGAGAAGGTGGGCGCGAGCAGTGGACTTCAGGCAGCTGAGGACCCGCCACTGTCTCGTTTACCGCGGAGGGGAATCAGGTTGAGCCAGGGTCGCCCAGCTTCAAACCGGAGCTCATATAGGGATCCTCAGCGGTTTCTGATTACCTCAAGGAAACACGACGGGAGGAACAGGGCCCTTCCGTGGAGGCCCGTTTGGGCACAGGGACCTCTGCGTGGGATCTACTGGGTACGTATGGCAGTCCCTTAGGTGGGCCTCCGTGACCAAGGCTCTCTGGCTCACGCCTAGCTGTGTAAAGAAGCGTGGCAAACGTACGTACTGCTCCTCAGGCTGGGCGCACAGCCTAGCTTTCGCTTCTACGAGAGTGCTGTCCCGAGTCTCTTCCTGGAGCCCGTCGTCAGCACGGTGCCTCTTGGCACTGCAGTTCTCTTTCGGTCAAGGAGGCCGTTCGACTGGCAAAGGGAGTCTGCGCAGCACTGCTTTCGCGAGGCGCTTTGACGACTGGGGCACTCGACCCAGGCAAGCCAGAGAGCAGTACGTTGCCCTTGCTCTGCATGTGAAGAGCTTTCTCCAGGGGCCTGCTTAGGCTAAGCTTCCTCAGAAGCCAGGAGCCGCCGTTCCGGCACGGAGAGAAGTCATCCTGCGAAACTGGCGAACGAGCTCCTATCCTGTGTGCCCCCAGGAGCGTCGCAGGGTTAAGGCACTCCGTGGTGGAGTCTGGCCTCATGGAAACCACTGCACACCCAACTCCCCCGACGTGAAACACTGGAACTCAACCTTGAGGCCCGAGGTCACCTTTCGTTTGGCCGGAGCTGAACATGTGGTGCCGTGGGAGGAGTTTCTAGCAAGGTGTTGCCAGCACGGTTTTCCGCTTTGAGAGAACACGCAGCCTTGGCCCACAACGACAGTCCTGCCGTGCGGAGACGTCGGGCCGCTAGTGCTGTTCAGGCAGCCTTTGAAGCCAAGCGCACGGCGCCTCCAAACGGGGAGAAAGCGTACTCTCCCATCCGCGTCCCACTTTCAAGCTGAATGACGCAGCATGTTTCTCGGAAGGCTCTGCCGAGCTATCTAGTACAAGGGAGAGAGTGCCTGCCTCTGCCGAGAAAGGTTTTGACGTGGGGACTGCTGGACAGGCGGAAGAGCGTTCCCCAGGCCGTGCCAACTTTAGGCTTTGGTGATTCTGGATGCTCCCAAGGGTCCAGAATTGTCCCTGGGAAAGCTGTCCTTTTCCTCTTTCTCCGGCTGGAAGTAAACATCTGGCAACCGACTGCCGTACGCAGGCGTCCTGGGGGAGCCCCCCGGTTTCCTTTGGGACGCACATTGGTGTCTCACAGAAGAGCCCAAATTCCTAAATGGGGGCACACCAGCGTGGAAGGTAAGGCTGTTGGGAACGGCGTACCTCGAGGCCGTGGGAAGGCCGTACAAACGAGAGCTTTGGAGCGAACAGGGCAGCGCTTCGCCATCGTCGTTGCACGTTCATGGAGCTTAACCAAACGAATGCATTTACTTCCTGGGGCTCAAACGCAAGAGAGGAGTTGGAAGGCATCCAGTGCCCTTTGACAGTTGTTACAACGACCGTGAGTGCACGGAGTCTCGTGAAATAAAGCCCTAGCACTGTTGAAGCACTCCGTTAACGCATGCTTCTTCGCTCCTATGGCACTCCGAGGTGTTACTGACGGGGGAAGTCTGGACTCTTGCTTGAGGCCGGGGTGGGGCGGGGGGACTCACAGTTCTTTTGCCGGCGGGCTCCAGAGCGCTCCTGCTGAAGCTCCCAGCAAGGAACTGAGAGAGAGCCGCAGGCCTCACACGCGTAAACTCAGACTTCTGCTGTCACGAGTAAACTCAGACTTCTTATGGGAGGCCTTCCGGCAGCAAAGAGAAGGTGGGCGCGAGCAGTGGACTTCAGGCAGCTGAGGACCCGCCACTGTCTCGTTTACCGCGGAGGGGAATCAGGTTGAGCCAGGGTCGCCCAGCTTCAAACCGGAGCTCATATAGGGATCCTCAGCGGTTTCTGATTACCTCAAGGAAACACAACGGGAGGAACAGGGCCCTTCCGTGGAGGCCCGTTTGGGCACAGGGATCTCTGCGTGGGATCTACTGGGTACGTATGGCAGTCCCTTAGGTGGGCCTCCGTGACCAAGGCTCTCTGGCTCACGCCTAGCTGTGTAAAGAAGCGTGGCAAACGTACGTACTGCTCCTCAGGCTGGGCGCACAGCCTAGCTTTCGCTTCTACGAGAGTGCTGTCCCGAGTCTCTTCCTGGAGCCCGTCGTCAGCACGGTGCCTCTTGGCACTGCAGTTCTCTTTCGGTCAAGGAGGCCGTTCGACTGGCAAAGGGAGTCTGCGCAGCACTGCTTTCGCGAGGCGCTTTGACGACTGGGGCACTCGACCCAGGCAAGCCAGAGAGCAGTACGTTGCCCTTGCTCTGCATGTGAAGAGCTTTCTCCAGGGGCCTGCTTAGGCTAAGCTTCCTCAGAAGCCAGGAGCCGCCGTTCCGGCACGGAGAGAAGTCATCCTGCGAAACTGGCGAACGAGCTCCTATCCTGTGTGCCCCCAGGAGCGTCGCAGGGTTAAGGCACTCCGTGGTGGAGTCTGGCCTCATGGAAACCACTGCACACCCAACTCCCCCGACGTGAAACACTGGAACTCAACCTTGAGGCCCGAGGTCACCTTTCGTTTGGCCGGAGCTGAACATGTGGTGCCGTGGGAGGAGTTTCTAGCAAGGTGTTGCCAGCACGGTTTTCCGCTTTGAGAGAACACGCAGCCTTGGCCCACAACGACAGTCCTGCCGTGCGGAGACGTCGGGCCGCTAGTGCTGTTCAGGCAGCCTTTGAAGCCAAGCGCACGGCGCCTCCAAACGGGGAGAAAGCGTACTCTCCCATCCGCGTCCCACTTTCAAGCTGAATGACGCAGCATGTTTCTCGGAAGGCTCTGCCGAGCTATCTAGTACAAGGGAGAGAGTGCCTGCCTCTGCCGAGAAAGGTTTTGACGTGGGGACTGCTGGACAGGCGGAAGAGCGTTCCCCAGGCCGTGCCAACTTTAGGCTTTGGTGATTCTGGATGCTCCCAAGGGTCCAGAATTGTCCCTGGGAAAGCTGTCCTTTTCCTCTTTCTCCGGCTGGAAGTAAACATCTGGCAACCGACTGCCGTACGCAGGCGTCCTGGGGGAGCCCCCCGGTTTCCTTTGGGACGCACATTGGTGTCTCACAGAAGAGCCCAAATTCCTAAATGGGGGCACACCAGCGTGGAAGGTAAGGCTGTTGGGAACGGCGTACCTCGAGGCCGTGGGAAGGCCGTACAAACGAGAGCTTTCGAGCGAACAGGGCAGCGCTTCGCCATCGTCGTTGCACGTTCATGGAGCTTAACCAAACGAATGCATTTACTTCCTGGGGCTCAAACGCAAGAGAGGAGTTGGAAGGCATCCAGTGCCCTTTGACAGTTGTTACAACGACCGTGAGTGCACGGAGTCTCGTGAAATAAAGCCCTAGCACTGTTGAAGCACTCCGTTAACGCATGCTTCTTCGCTCCTATGGCACTCCGAGGTGTTACTGACGGGGGAAGTCTGGACTCTTGCTTGAGGCCGGGGTGGGGCGGGGGGACTCACAGTTCTTTTGCCGGCGGGCTCCAGAGCGCTCCTGCTGAAGCTCCCAGCAAGGAACTGAGAGAGAGCCGCAGGCCTCACACGCGTAAACTCAGACTTCTGCTGTCACGAGTAAACTCAGACTTCTTATGGGAGGCCTTCCGGCAGCAAAGAGAAGGTGGGCGCGAGCAGTGGACTTCAGGCAGCTGAGGACCCGCCACTGTCTCGTTTACCGCGGAGGGGAATCAGGTTGAGCCAGGGTCGCCCAGCTTCAAACCGGAGCTCATATAGGGATCCTCAGCGGTTTCTGATTACCTCAAGGAAACACGACGGGAGGAACAGGGCCCTTCCGTGGAGGCCCGTTTGGGCACAGGGACCTCTGCGTGGGATCTACTGGGTACGTATGGCAGTCCCTTAGGTGGGCCTCCGTGACCAAGGCTCTCTGGCTCACGCCTAGCTGTGTAAAGAAGCGTGGCAAACGTACGTACTGCTCCTCAGGCTGGGCGCACAGCCTAGCTTTCGCTTCTACGAGAGTGCTGTCCCGAGTCTCTTCCTGGAGCCCGTCGTCAGCACGGTGCCTCTTGGCACTGCAGTTCTCTTTCGGTCAAGGAGGCCGTTCGACTGGCAAAGGGAGTCTGCGCAGCACTGCTTTCGCGAGGCGCTTTGACGACTGGGGCACTCGACCCAGGCAAGCCAGAGAGCAGTACGTTGCCCTTGCTCTGCATGTGAAGAGCTTTCTCCAGGGGCCTGCTTAGGCTAAGCTTCCTCAGAAGCCAGGAGCCGCCGTTCCGGCACGGAGAGAAGTCATCCTGCGAAACTGGCGAACGAGCTCCTATCCTGTGTGCCCCCAGGAGCGTCGCAGGGTTAAGGCACTCCGTGGTGGAGTCTGGCCTCATGGAAACCACTGCACACCCAACTCCCCCGACGTGAAACACTGGAACTCAACCTTGAGGCCCGAGGTCACCTTTCGTTTGGCCGGAGCTGAACATGTGGTGCCGTGGGAGGAGTTTCTAGCAAGGTGTTGCCAGCACGGTTTTCCGCTTTGAGAGAACACGCAGCCTTGGCCCACAACGACAGTCCTGCCGTGCGGAGACGTCGGGCCGCTAGTGCTGTTCAGGCAGCCTTTGAAGCCAAGCGCACGGCGCCTCCAAACGGGGAGAAAGCGTACTCTCCCATCCGCGTCCCACTTTCAAGCTGAATGACGCAGCATGTTTCTCGGAAGGCTCTGCCGAGCTATCTAGTACAAGGGAGAGAGTGCCTGCCTCTGCCGAGAAAGGTTTTGACGTGGGGACTGCTGGACAGGCGGAAGAGCGTTCCCCAGGCCGTGCCAACTTTAGGCTTTGGTGATTCTGGATGCTCCCAAGGGTCCAGAATTGTCCCTGGGAAAGCTGTCCTTTTCCTCTTTCTCCGGCTGGAAGTAAACATCTGGCAACCGACTGCCGTACGCAGGCGTCCTGGGGGAGCCCCCCGGTTTCCTTTGGGACGCACATTGGTGTCTCACAGAAGAGCCCAAATTCCTAAATGGGGGCACACCAGCGTGGAAGGTAAGGCTGTTGGGAACGGCGTACCTCGAGGCCGTGGGAAGGCCGTACAAACGAGAGCTTTCGAGCGAACAGGGCAGCGCTTCGCCATCGTCGTTGCACGTTCATGGAGCTTAACCAAACGAATGCATTTACTTCCTGGGGCTCAAACGCAAGAGAGGAGTTGGAAGGCATCCAGTGCCCTTTGACAGTTGTTACAACGACCGTGAGTGCACGGAGTCTCGTGAAATAAAGCCCTAGCACTGTTGAAGCACTCCGTTAACGCATGCTTCTTCGCTCCTATGGCACTCCGAGGTGTTACTGACGGGGGAAGTCTGGACTCTTGCTTGAGGCCGGGGTGGGGCGGGGGGACTCACAGTTCTTTTGCCGGCGGGCTCCAGAGCGCTCCTGCTGAAGCTCCCAGCAAGGAACTGAGAGAGAGCCGCAGGCCTCACACGGGTACACTCAGACTTCTGCTGTCACGAGTAAACTCAGACTTCTTATGGGAGGCCTTCCGGCAGCAAAGAGAAGGTGGGCGCGAGCAGTGGACTTCAGGCAGCTGAGGACCCGCCACTGTCTCGTTTACCGCGGAGGGGAATCAGGTTGAGCCAGGGTCGCCCAGCTTCAAACCGGAGCTCATATAGGGATCCTCAGCGGTTTCTGATTACCTCAAGGAAACACAACGGGAGGAACAGGGCCCTTCCGTGGAGGCCCGTTTGGGCACAGGGACCTCTGCGTGGGATCTACTGGGTACGTATGGCAGTCCCTTAGGTGGGCCTCCGTGACCAAGGCTCTCTGGCTCACGCCTAGCTGTGTAAAGAAGCGTGGCAAACGTACGTACTGCTCCTCAGGCTGGGCGCACAGCCTAGCTTTCGCTTCTACGAGAGTGCTGTCCCGAGTCTCTTCCTGGAGCCCGTCGTCAGCACGGTGCCTCTTGGCACTGCAGTTCTCTTTCGGTCAAGGAGGCCGTTCGACTGGCAAAGGGAGTCTGCGCAGCACTGCTTTCGCGAGTCTCTTTGACGACGGGGGCACTCAACCTAGGCAACCCCGAGAGGAGTACACTGCCCTAGCTACGAATGTGAAGAGCTGTCTCCAGGGGCCTGCTTACACGAAGGTTCCTCAGAAGCCAGAGGCCGCCGTTCCGGCACGGAGAGAGGTCATCATGCGAAACTGGTGAATGGGCTCCTATCCTGTGTGTCCCCAGGAGCGTCGCAGTGTTAAGGCACTCCGTGGTGGAGTATGGCCTCATTGGAGACCCCTGCACAACCAAGTCCCCTGACGTGAAACACTGGAACTTAACCTTGACGCCTGAGGTCACCTTTCGTTTGGCTGGAGCTGCCGTGGGAGGAGTTCCTAGAAAGGGATTGCCAGCACAGTTTTCGCTTTGGGAGAACACGCAGCCTTGGCCCACAACGACAATCCTGCCGTGCAGAGACGTCGGGCCGCTAGTGCTCTTCAGGCAGCTTTGAAGCCAAGCGCAAGTCGCCTCCAAACGGGGAGAAAGCGTACTCTCCCATCCGCGTCCCACTTTCAAGCTGAATGACGCAGCATGTTTCTCTGAATGTTCTGCCGAGCTATCTAGTAAAAGGCAGAGAGTGCCTGCCTCTGATAAGCAGGGTTTTGACGTGGGGATTGCTGGACAGGCGGAAGAGCGCTCCCCAGGCCGTGCAAAGTTTAGGCCTTGGTGATTCTGGATGGTCCCAAAGGTCCAGAATTGTCTCTGGGAGAGCTGTCCTTTTCCCTCTTTTTCCGGCTGGAAGTACACCTCTGGCATCCATCCGACTGCCGTACGGAGACGTCCTGGGGGAGACACCCTGGTTTCATTTGTGACGCACACTGTTTCTCAGTGTGTTTCTCAGAAGAGCCCAAATTGCTCCCTGCGGGTGGGTGGGGGGTTGGCACACCAGCATGGAATGTAAGGCTGTTGAGAACTCCGTGCCTTGAGGCCGTGGGAAGGCCGTACAAACGACAGCTTTCGAGCGAACAGGGCAGCGCTTCGCCATCATCGTTGCACATTCACGGAGCTTAATCAAACGAACGCGTTTTCTTCCCGTGGCTCAAACACAGCCGAGGAGTTGGAAGGCATACAGTGCCCTTTGACAGTTGTTACAACGAACGTGAGTGCACAGTGTCTCGTGAAATACCTTACACTGTTGAAGCATTCCATTAACACATGCACCTCCGCTCCCTCCGGCACTCCGAGGGGTTACCAACGGGGGAAATCTGGACTTTTGCTTGAGGCCGGGGTGGGCCGGGGGGGACTCACAATTCTTTTGCCGGCGAGCTCCAGAGCGCTCCTGCTGAAGCTCCCAGCAATTAACTGAGAGAGAGCAGCAGGCCTCACACGAGTAAACTGAGACTTCTTCTGTCACGAGCAAACTCAGACTTCTTATGGGAGGCCTTCCGGTAGCAAAGACAAGGTGGGCGCGAGGAGTGTGCTTCAGGCAGCTTAGGACCCGCCCCTGTCTCGTCTGCCACGGAGGGGAATAAGGGTCGGCCAGGGTCGCCCAGCTTCAAACCTGAGCTCACATAGGGATCCTCAGCGGTTTCTGATTACCTCAAGGAAACACAACGGGAGGAACAGGGCCCTTCCGTGGAGGCAATTTTGGGCACAGGGACCTCTGCGTGGGATCTACTGGGTAAGTATGGCAGTACCTTAAGTAGGCTTCAGTGACCAAGGCTCTCTGGCTCATGTCTAGCTGTGTAATGAAGTGTGGAAAACGTAAGTACCGTTCCTCAGGCTGGGCCCACAGCCTAGCTTTCGCTTCTGTGAGAGTTCTGTCCCGAATCTCCTCCTGGAGCCAGTCGTCAGCACGGTGTCTTTTGGCACTGCAGTTCTCTTTCAGTCAAGGAGACCGTTCGACTGGCAAAGGGAGTCCGCCCAGCGCTGCTTTCGCGAGTCTCTTTGACGACGTCTGCACTCAACCTTGGCAACCCAGAGAGGAGTACATTGTCCTCGTGGTTGAGCTTTCTGTGCTCCAGTTAGACACATTTACAAGTGGAAGAAAGAACAATTTTTAATCCAGAAACAGGGAGCCTGATACCTTGGTTAGCTGCAAAGGCAGGGGGCCTGTAACAGTGCCCCGTCCGCAAGTGTTCAGGGTTTAGGGCAGAGACAGTGACTGTCTCCTGCCAAGTGTATTCCCAGGGCATTGCCTCACAGAAGGAGGAAGGCCCAATGAGGTGGGGTGCCCCTGACTGCATGGGCATTCAGAGGGTCCTCCTGCTGGCAGGGACTTCCTGGATGAGGTAGACCTTTGAAAGATCTTGCTTTAGATAGTTGGGTAGTATTCTATGCCAAGGGAACCATTGGATGTGTGAAGACAGCGAGCCACATAGCTTGCCTTTAAAATGTGTGTCTGTACTTCACCACCACCACCCCCTTAAAAAAACTGCATTCAACCCAAAGCAAACAGAAACACTGTCCAGCTTTTAAATATAAAAGACTGTCTTCAGATTTTGTTTACTTGTCCCAATGTACACTCTTTCTGGGCCCAGCAATGCCAATTCCTTGCCCCGGCACTGTCAGCCTTTGCACTGCGATATGGGGGCAGGCAACGCATGTTAGGAGTAGGAGGTGGCAGGGTTGGGAAGAGGGGGCTGTGCAGTTCCTAGGGGGATGTGTCTTTAATGTGAGGTGGAGCTGCCGGGCTCTGAGGAAACGCCTCCTGCGGAGCCCCTTCTCTGAAGACAGCCTGAAGGGGACTGTTGGGTCTCCCTGGTTTCCTTGACTTCCTCAGATAACACGATCCTGTTGATACCTGAAGCCAGTGTGCTTTCTCACCTCCAGGCTGCTGGGCACTCTGCCAGCCGAGGCTTGAGCATTCTCAGTGGTTCTTGCCTAGGCCGAGAGGGCAGTTGCTGACACCAGGTGTTCAAGGGTGTTCCAGGAAGACGACAGTGTCCGCAGAGATCGTCCCTACTGCCATCCCTCTATAGCTCACACAGGAGAACGCCCTGGTCCGTTCAAGGATTTCACATGCCACTTCTTCTTTCCAAGCATTTCTCCTCTCTCCTCTCAGTTACCCCTCCTATTTCTTTTACACTGCCCCTGTCCCACACTTGAATTAGCAAAGTCTCACTGGGGTGTTAATGACTGAATATTACTCCCTTTACTAGTAGCTTAACAGAATATTTCACATCTTTCTTCGAGAGACAAATTTCCTGGTTCCGAATGCCAGCTCTGACACTACTGAGTTGGTGTCACTGATTATTTACTTTCCTTGTGCGTCAGCTTCCTCATCTGTGGAATGGGGTTAATTGTAGTACCTATGTCATGAATTTGGAGTAACATCAATGAATGAGTTATGACATGTGTAGCAGATTCTGTGCCACCGCATGTTCCCTTGATGCTTCTTATTCCTGTACTCCTGCCCACGGTTTGTCTTCACTCCTGCTTCTTTTTGTTGCATGGCTACTGGAACCTGCCTAGCCCACATACAGCAGCCTGGAAGCACCAGAGAATCAAGGAAATCTATTTTCCCCTTTTCTAGTCAGGTTTCACCAGAGAAACACAACCAGTAGGAATGATAGATGTAGAAGATGATATAGATACAAATATAAATGTAAACATAGATATAGGAAATAGAGTATGTTATTATGGAGGCTGACAAGTCCCAAGTTCAGCATTCAGCAAACTGGAGGCCCAGGAGAGATGCTGATGGTATAGTTCTAGTCCCAGACCAAAAGCCTGAGACCCAAGAGAGTTGATGTTACAGTTCCAATACAAACCAAAACAGGAAAAAAAAAAAAAAAAAAAGATGTCCCAGGTCAAAGGCAGTCGAGATAGAAGAGTCCCCTCTTACTGGAAGGAGGGTCAACCTTTTGTTCTATTCAGGCCTTCAACTGATTGCATGAGGCCCACCTAGATTAGGGAGGGCAATCTGATTTACTCAGTCTATCAATTTAAATGTTAATCTCAGGACTTCCCTGGCAGTCCCATGGTTAAGACCCTGTGCTCCCAATGCAGGGGGCATGGATTTGATCCCTTGTCAAGAAACTAGAATCCTGCATGCCGCATGGTGAGGCCTAAAAAAAAAAATACAAAAACAAAACTAACACAACATTGTAAAGCAACTATACTCCCATAACATTTTTTTTTTAAAAATGAAGGAATCACGACTAGAAACAAATTTTTTAAAATAAATAAATGTTAATCTCATCCAAAAACACCCTCACAGAAACACCCAGAATAACCTGTGTATGATTTTTGGTGGACTGTTTCTCTGATCAGTATGAAATATCTTTCCTTGTATTTTTTACTGCTTTTCTCATTACATTCTATTTTACCTGACATTAGTATTGCTGCACTATCTTTTTTGTTAGTATTTGCCTGGTTTTTATCCCTTTAATTTTAACCTTTCAGTGTTCCTTGATTTATATATGTTTCTCATAAACATAGAGCTAGACTTTGTTTCTGTAATTGTTGCTTTTGCTCTAATCTGAAAATCTCTGAATATATAGATTAGATAACTATTAGGTGAGTATTACCTGTTTACTTTTATTACGATTACCATTATATTGGACTTATTTCTACCATTTTATTCTGTACTTTCTATTTACCTTCTTGCCCTTTGCTTATGTTTTTCTCCTTCCCTGACTTGTTAAATTACACCTGCTTCCTTTATTATCTTTTATTTGCCCTTCCTATTTGGAGAACAAATATTTTCTTTTCATTCATATGGTATTTATATTTGTAAGATATTACTCATTTTTACATATTTCTCACAAAAATCTAAGCAATATCTGTATGTTTCTTAAACAAAATACACAATTTTCACTTCTTTCAATTCTGTCTTAATTTAGCTTCCTCCCAACTACCATGTTATTCTTGTCTAAAGTTTTAGTCTGACTTCTCTTAAAACACAACTTATTATTATCATATTCATAGAAATCATTATGCCTATGTATTTTCTAATACCTTGAGAATTATTGTTACTTAGAGTGAATTTCATCAATTATATATGTTGCATAGCCCTTAACATACAGCCAATTACTCAAAGTATTCTTGATAATGCCAAAAATGTTTGTGATTTTGATGTCAGTGATAACCTCTGAGGAGAATGAGGATGGAACGAACATGTTTTCACTTTGGGCAGTTACATCTACTACACAAAGGTAGAAATTTTCTCCAGATTCTGCTTTTTCTGGTCCATAAGTTTTCCAGAGGTAGATGCTGCCAAATTCTGGGTCTCCTCAGAGGTGCTCCAGGAGACATCTCAGCAGTGTGTACAAGTCTCCTTCCTTACAAGCAGTTGGGCATGCTGTTTCATGGGGGGAAAGGCACTGAATTGGGACAAGAGTCTTGTCTTAATGGGCAACCTTAGGCCTCAAGCCTAAAACAAAGATAATACCACATTGTGGACGTCAGATTTCTTGGGTCCCAAGTGACAGGTAGGCAGTTAGAAGAAGCTTAGGTCAAGAAGGGAGATCTGTTTGCTGGTGTAACAAACTTGAAGAAGGGCAGGAACCTGAACATCATCAGCCTCTCTCTTTTCATCCTTGTGTCTGTCTGTGTCCTCCTCATTGTTTCTAAACACAGCTTTTCTCAACAAGACTAGACCTGTGGTGGCTTCCCAGCTCCCATCTTCCCAGGTTTAGCCCAGAAAGAAAAGATAAGAAGTATAGCTCTAATTTTACTTTTTTCCAGATGGCTTCTCAATTTTCCAGATGCTTTCTTAGAATGATCCTCACTTTTTTACTTGAAACCTCATCTTTATTACATAGTAAGTGTCCCATGTGTATGGGACTATTATCTTGACTTTCTTTTACAAATGCATTCTGACAAATCTGTTTCAGTAATTACAATTTTGTAATATATTTTAGTATTGGATAGTGTTATTCTCTCCCTCATCATTCCTAACAGTAGCTTCCTAACTATACTTACAAGTTTATTTTTTCTCATGAACATTAAAATTAATAAATCTAGTTTGTAAAGGAAACTCATTGGTGTTTTTATTTTACTCACCTTAAATTTATAAATTAACTTGGGGAGATTTTTATGGTGTGGAGTTTTCCTATCTAAGAACATGGTTTGCCTTTCCATTTGTCCAAATCTTCTCTTTTCTTCTCAGAGGCATTGTGAAGTCTTGTTCATATAGTTCTTTCACTTTAAATGTAAACCAGATCGTTCATCTTTTTTACTGTTGTGGTAAATGGAACATCTTCTTCTACTATATTCTGACTGGTTGCTATTTAGAGACTATTTTGTTCTATATGTAATTTTGTACCTGCCACTTTACCTATTGTCTCGCTATCTGCAAGATTTTTTCATTCGATTTTTTTGGGTTTTCTGAGTATACAATTATATACCATCTCCAAAATATTAATGGTTTTATCTTCTCTTTTCTAATTTTTAAATTCCTAAAATTATTCTTTTATCTATAATTGCATGGACTTCCAGAAGAACATTAAATATGATGCTAGTGGATTGCTTGTCTCCTCCCTAACTTAAACAAGAATGTTTTTAGTGTTTTCCCATGAATCCTGGTACTCATGTCTGGGTTGAGATGGATACATTTTATCCTTTTAAAAATGTGCCCAGGGCTTCCCTGGTGGCGCAGTGGCTGAGAGTCCACCTGCCAATGCAGGGGACACGGGTTCGTGCCCCGGTGCGGGAAGATCCCACATGCCGCGGAGCGGCTGGGCCCGTGAGCCATGGCCGCTGAGCCTGCGCGTCCGGAGCCTGTGCTCCGCAACGGGAAAGGCCGCAACAGTGAGAGGCCCGCGTACCGCAAAAAAAAAAAAAAAAAAAAAAAAAAAAAAAAATGCCCAGCTATTCATTTTTACTCAATACTAAGTAGCAGGTTGATCCTTGGATTAAAATGCACACTTTCTATAAAGAACCTATCACACCTATTTACCAGGACTTTAGATCTGGGACTAAATAAAGTGTAGTTCAACTTCAATGCCCATCTACCAGCTAGTCTTCATAGTCTTATTGAGTCTCATGTAAGTCATTGATAAAGTGGGGGTAATACTCCCCTCATAGAATACTGATAAATTTAATTAAGAATAAATCTAAAGTACCAACACAGTGTCTGATATATAGTAAATGCTGAATAAGTTGTAATTTTTTCAATTCTCCTTAACAATACAGTCCTCTCTGGGTTTTCTTCTTAATGTAATCATGATGAGAATTTTCCTTGATCCAGAATATAAATCTTATTTGGTTAAAACATATTATATTAATATTATTAATACATTTGATAAATGTTAATATAGTTAACAAAATATAGTTTTATTTATATGTTTGCAAAATGGATTTTTTAGATTGATCTTACCCGTATTGGATTTGGGAATTTAAAATATGCTTGCATTGCAATATTTTTTCTATATTTTGGAACATCTACTGGGTTGATGTCTGGGGATAGGTGGGGATTTCTCACTCAAGGTAAGAGCCATGGATTCTTGAATTCCAGACCATGTTAGAATATGTTGACCCTGCACTGCTTTTACTCAGCACAAGGAGGCAGCATCGGAAAAGAAACCAGAGCAAAGCTTTTCTGTAGCTCATGAGATGTTAATATGATTGGAGACTGAGTTAAAATACTTTTGAAGTTTAGTTCTTGCCATTTCAGTCTTTTTAGAGGCCTATTTATAAAATAGTGAGTGTGTTAAAAAGAACATAGTAATCCTTCAATAAATGATATGAGTTAGCACAGCTAACCCCCTCACCCCTCATGTCTTTACTCAGATACGGTCCCTGACCACTCTATGTGAAACTGCAGCCTCCCACTCCTGACCCACCTTACTGTGTTCTACTTCTTTTCCATGCCGTTTATTAAGTCTACTATATTAGATAATTTACTTATATATTATGCTTATGGTTTATTTGTTTCCCCCTAGTCCCCTACTAGAATGTAAGCTCTATATAGGGGCATTGTCTGTTTTGTTCATTGATGTATCCCAAGTGCCTAGAACAGTGTCTGGCACAAAGTAGATTCCTAATAAGTGTTTGCTGATTGAATGATTGCATGGTGGTGGTGGTGGTGTTATTTATAATGACGGTGGCAAGGATGGTGGCTGGGAGGTATTGGAAGTGATGAGGCAGTGAGGCTGGAGGGGCAATGGTAGTGGTGGTAGCAATGGTTGGGGAAGGGTACAGTGAAGATTAGGAGAGGCAGGTGACAGTGGTTGAGATGGTGATGATTGTCATGATGTTATGGTTGGTCAGGATCCCCTGAGAAGTTGGAATCTAAGCCTGAGTCTGGATAAAAATTTCTAGAGGCCCCAACACCTAAAAGGTCTTCTCAGCACATGAGCACAAGCCCTCAGTTTCTAGGCCGAGGTGCGGAAGATTGTTCACACACGCGCACACACACACACACACACAAACACACACACACACAAATCTGTCTTCCCAGCCCTCCAGTAAATGGTGTTGTGCAAGGGAGTGGCGGAGAAACCAGAAAGACACATGCAGTTGTCACTTACCCGATTCATAACTCAGGCTTTAAGGTTTAAAAAAAAAGATTTTCTGACAACATATTTCAGGCTCTAAGGAGAAGAAAATATATTGAAAATTATGGCTAGGCCCAAAAAGAAGGTTGCAGACAGACCTGCGGGAGACCTCAAGGCAAGAAGATCAAGGAGGAACTGCTCACTCCACATCTAAATATGTAAAATGATAAATCAAGACTATTAAATGAAATGCACCTGTGCTACACTAACATACACACCCTCATAAAGGCCTGCAAGACATGGTTAGACTCCCAGAACTCCATACCAGATCAGGGAGAAGCCCCCAGCAGCCCCTCCTTCCTCACCCAGTCTCAGTGGGGCTTCTCACACATGTGCCTGGACACCCCAATCCTCACACCTCAGATCTAACCACACCCTGCACAAAAGCTGCCCCTTGGTCCCCCTCTTACATAGGGCTGTGCACAAGGGCAGTGCAGTGCACAACTGGGAAGAAAGGCCCGGCAAGCATGCTTAGGGTATCTGAGTTGGGAATTCCGGGATCCAGATACCGGGAGTACATACTCCTGGTGTCAAAGGAAGAGTGCAAGGTCTTCCAGATGCTTGGCCAGGTGGGCTCTTCCCACTCTGAGAGGGCCATGGTGAGGGCTAAAAGGGAGCCTCCAAAGCCCAAGGCCTCTTCTCCTGGCTGCAGGAACCACTGGGACCATTATTGCTCTGTTTGGCTCACAAAATGCATATCTGTTCAAAGAAAGTCTGAAGAATGAAGTCATAGTGGGGTCCAATGCAGCTGGGGGAATGGAGAAGAAAGGACCATGGGCACGAACTGACAGTGCTGACACTGACATCTTGGAAAGTCACTGCCATGCTTTGGCAACCCCTCTCCACTCTCCCAACATCTCTCAGGTCAGCACAAAGGGAAGGAATGTCTGGTCTCAAAGAACACCTAATTTGGCCTTGTGTAGAAGACTGGCAGCCTCCTGCTCTGGCTCATTTTCTCTCCTATAAATGTGAGGGACTCTCAGCCTTTGTTCGGGGTCCTCTTTCTTCTCTCAGTTCCTCTCCGACGCCTCCCAGCCCCGCCTCCAGCAATCCCTTCATGTTCAGAGATTAACTGTCAATTATCATACAGCTACATTTCTCTCCCCAACTTCAGGACTAAAACTCCTGCCATGTCCACGGGATCATCTAAGACTTTCTTCTTACTCCCAATACATTCAAACAACCTCACTTTCTTCCCCCAAACAGCAGTTCTGCACCTGCTCCCCACACCAAGTGACGGGTGGATCTATCTAACTTTCTCTTCTCACTTAGGCTCAAAATTTCTTTTAGATAGAGGTAGTGGTTGCAAAACATTGTGAATGTACTATGTGCCACTGAATTGTACAAATGGTTAGTTTTAACTTTTGAAGCGTCCTGCAGCCCAGAGTCACAACAGCCAGTGATGCCTCCCAAGTTAGCTAGACCTTCCTTCCATTTACTACATGGCCTCCTGCTGTGGGTCCCCATTGCTGCCAAAAGGGTATGGAGGTGAATGCCTTGATTTTGTGCCAGAGCTGGGGGACAAGGGACATGGGCATGAATGAACCCTGTCTTATGAACCACTCACAAAGCTTCCACAGCAGGCTCTTTTGACAAGAGACACCCATGCCAGAGATGGTATGTCCTTTGCAAAAATGCCTTCTGGGACTTCCCCCAGGACCTCCCAACCATGATGTCCCTAGCTGAACACTGTGCCTCTCCAGTGACTACAGATCTGTCTTTAAACCTTCACGGGTGGGCTATGCATCCCTTGCTTTAAATGGGCAGGATTCATGGAGTCTGGAGTCTTGTGTCTTGGCCTGCATAACATCATCTCCAGCCCCTGGAAGATGGAGCAGCAGTAACAGATTCATTCTTGAGACATGGAGTCAGGAACCCGATGTCTTTTCTATCTGGCCTTCTTGTTCTTCCAGGTATACATCCCTGATCGGAGGAGGTCTTGAGGACAAGGCACTGCTTGGACACTCTTTCAAAAGGCAACATGCATTTCAATTACATCGCCCCCCTGAGCTGACTTTCCCAGGGCTGCACCAGTGTTTATTGTTGTCAGGTTGTTTTTCTGTCCTTCTTGGCCATGCAAAGAGACTGAATCTCAGCTCTAACTCCCTGAGATAAAGGTGGAATGGACACCTTATCTCTGTCCCACTCCTCCCTTGTTGCCCCCCTTGGGAGCAGGCCCTCAGTTAGGGACAATGGATCCACTTGATTGCCTGGCAAGTTGCAAGAACACTGTCTGCCTGTGCATTAATGCACACTGCTCTGCCAGACAGTCCTCTCCCTCACTGTGCTCAGAAGTTGCCCAGCACAGGGCCAGCTGCCTGAAGATTTATAAAACTACGTTTGTGTCCAAGGACCGAGTTTACTGTGAGAGCCATGGCCTTCCTTCTGCCAAATTCTGTTCTCTGAAGATTAGTCTAATTTAACCAGCTGTTGCTAAGCCTAGACTCTAGGTTTTTCTTTAGTTCTGAGTAATGGTTGCCATAACATCAGTACTACCAGTCCAGGGCTTCTCAAACTTCAACTAAGGCAAAAGAATCACCCAGAAGGCTGGTTAAAACAGATTCTTGAGCTCCACCCCTGGAGATTCTGATGCAGTAGGTCTGGGGCAGGACTTAGGAATGTTCATTTCTGACAAGCTCGCAGGTGATAATGATGCAGCTGGTCCTCTGCCCACACTTGTGAGCAGCATGGCACTATGTATGCTGAGGTGCTGAGATCTAGTAATATCTAAGCCTTTGCTGTGTGCCTGGCACTGCACTAAGCATTTATTACTGGGATGACCCATTTCATAGATGAGGTACAGAGAGGTTAAGTGACTTGTCCAATGTTCCAAGGCTAGGAAGTAGTGGAATTGCGTTCATATCTTTGTCTCCCTGCTCTACCATCTATACCCACCATCGCTGATCATAGGTATGGTGTGCCCCTCCATACTACCTTGAGATATCTGCAGCACCCTGCAGGTAGCCTCACTTCTCCCAGCCTCCCCACTCCAATACAACTTGCTGTTAAGATAACATTCTCTCTTTTTAGTTGCACAAAGATATGCATAATGTAAATTTTACCATTTTAACCATTTCTAAGTGTATAGTTCAATGACATTAAAAACATTCACATTGCTGTGCTACCATCACCACCACCCATCTCCAGAGCTCTTTTCATCTTGCAAAACTGAAATTGCACCCATTAAACAATAACTCCCCATTTCCGTCTGTCCCTCGCCCCAGCAATCACCATTCTACTTTCTGTCTCTATGAATTTGACTACACTAGATACCTCATATAAATGGAATCATACAGTATTTTCCTTTTGGGACTGGCTTATTTTACTCAGCGTAATGTCCTCAAAGTTCACCCGTGTAACGTGTCAGAATTTCCTTCCTCTTTAAGGTTAAATAATATTCCATTGTATGTGTGTACCATATTTGTTTATCCATTCATCCATCAACAGACATTTGGGAAACTTCCCTGGTGGTGCAGTGGTTAAGAATCTGCCTGCCAATGCAGGAGACATGGGTTCAATTCCTGGGCCGGGAATATCCCACATGCCACAGAGCAATTGAGCCCAAGTGCCACAACTACTGAATTCCGGGTGCCTAGAGTCCATGCTCTGCAATAAGAGAATACACCACAACGAGAAGCACGTGCACCGGAATGAAGAGTAACTCCCGCTTACGATAACTAGAGAAAGCCCGCACGCAGCAATGAAGACCCAATGCAGCCAAAAGTAAATAAATAAAATAAATAAATTTATTTTTAAAAATAGACATTTGGGTTGCTTTCACCTTTAGGTTATTACGAAAAAAGCTTTTATGAACATGGGCGTACAAATACCTCTTTCAATTCTTTTGGGTATATACTCAGAAATGGAATTATTATTGGATCATATTGTAATTCTATTTTTAATTTTTTGAGAAATCACCATACCACTCTCCCAAGTGGCTGCACCATTTTACATTTCTACCAGTAATGCACAAGTGTTCCAATTTCTCCACTTCCACAACAACTCATTATTTTCTGGGCTTTTTTTTTTTTAACAACCATCTTAATAAGTGTGAAGTAGTGCAAGATTCTTAAAGCAAACTCTGATTGGTCATTTGCTTCTTGGGCTCCAGGTGTGTAAACAACACAGGGTAGGTGCAGAAGGGAAGACACAGATGACCCACACTAACTTCTGCATTCAAGAATCCATTAGCAGGGGGAGCTTCAAGATGGCAGAAGAGTAAGACGCGGAGATCACCTTCCTCTCCACAAATATATCAGAAATACATATACATGTGGAACAACTCCTACAGAGCACCTACTGAATGCTGGCAGAAGACCTCAGACCGCCCAAAAGGCAAGAAACTCCCCACATACCTGGGTAGGGCAAAAGAAAAAAAGAAAAAACAGAGAAAAAGGAATAGGGACGGGACCTGCACCAGTGGGAGGGAGCTGTGAAGGAGGAAAGGTTTCCACACACTAGGAAGGACCTTTGCGGGCGGAGATTGCAGGTGGCGGATGGGGGAAGCTTCGCAGCCACGGAGGAGAGCGCAGCAACAGGGGTGCGGAGGGCAAAGTGGAGAGATTCCCACAAGGAGGATCAGTGCCGACCAGCACTCACCAGGCCTAGAGGCTCGTCTGCTCACACGCCGGGACGGGCAGGGCCTGGGAGCTGAGCCTCGGGCTTCAGTGGTCGGATTCCTGGGAGAGGACTGGGGTTGGCTGTGTGAGCACAGCCTGAAGGGGGCTAGTGTGCCACAGCTACCCGGGAGGGAGTCCGGGAAAAGGTCTGGAACTGCCAAAGAGGCAAGAGACTTTTTCTTGCCTCTTTGTTTCCTGGTGCGTGAGGACAGGGTATTAAGAACGCCAATTAAAGGAGCTCCAGAGAAGGGCTCGAGCCGCGGCTATCAGCAAGGACCCCAGAGAAGGGCATGGGACTCTAAGGCTGCTGCTGCCTACAACAAGAAGCCTGTGTGCAAGCACAAGTCACTGTCCACACCTCCCTTCCCGGAGTCTGTGAAGCCCACCCCTGCCAGGGTCCCATGATCCAGGGACAACTTCCCCGGGAGAAGGCACGGCACGCCTCAGGCTGTTGCAATGACATAGCGGCCTCTGACGCCGCAGGCTCGCCCCGCATTCTGAACCCTTCCTTCCCGCCTGCCTGAGTGAGCCAGAGCCCCGGAAGCAGCTGCTCCTTTAACCCCGTCCTGTCTGAGCGAAGAAAAGAGGCCCTCAGGCGACCTACATGCAGAGGCGTGTCCAAATCCAAAGCTGTACCCCGGAAGCTGTGTGAACAAAGAAGAGAAAGGGAAATTTCTCCCAGCAGCCTCAGGAGCAGCGGATTAAATCTACACAATCAACAGGATGTACCCTGCATCAGTGGAATATCTGAATAGACAACGAATCATCCCAAATTGAGGAAGTGGACTTTAGGAGCAAAGATATATATATATATATATATATAATTTTCCCTTTTTCTTTCTATGTGAGTGTGTATGTGTGTGCTTCTGTGTGTGATTTTGTCTGTATAGCTTTGCTTTTACCATTTATCATAGGGTTCTGTTTGTCCGTTTTTTGGGGGGTTATTTTTTTAATTATTTTTTTAAATTTTTTCTTAATAATTATTATTATTTTTTATTTTAAAAACATTTTATTTTATTTTACCTTATTTTATTTTTTTATCTCCTTTCTTTCTTTCTTTCTTTTCTCCCTTTTATTCTGAGCCGTGTGGATGAAAGGCTCTTGGTGCTGCAGCCAGGAGTCAGTGCTGTGTCTCTGAGGTGGGAGAGCCAACTTCAGGACACTGGTCCAAAAGAAACCTCCCAGCTCCATGTAATATCAAATGACAAAAGTTGCCCAGAGATCTCCATCTCAATGCCAAGACCCAGCTTCACTCAACGACCAACAAGTTCCAGTGCTGGACATCCTACGCCAAACAACTAGCAAGACAAGAGCAAAACCCCATCCATTAACCTAGAGGCTGCCTAAAATCATACTAAGGCCACAGACGCCCCAAAACACATCACCAGACGTGGACCTGCCCATCAGAAAGACAAGATCCAGCCTCATCCACCAGAACAGAGGCACTAGTCTCCTCCACCAGGAAGCATACACAACCCACTGAACCAAACTTAGACACTGGGGACAGACACCAAAATCAATGGGAACTACGAACGTGCAGCCTGTGAATAGGAGACCCCAAACACAGTAAGTTAAGCAAAATGAGAAGACAGAAAAACACACAGCAGATGAAGGAGCAAGATAAAAACCCAACAGCCCTAACAAATGAAGAGGAAATAGGCAGTCTACCTGAAAAAGAATTCAGAATAAAGATAGTAAAGATGATCCACAATTTAGAAATAGAATAGATAAAATACAAGAAACGTTTAACAAGGACCTAGAAGAAATAAAGAGCAAACAAACAATGATGAACAACACAATAAATGAAATTAAATATTCTCTAGAAGGGATCAATAGCAGAATCAGAAGAACGGATAAGTGACCTGGAAGATAAAATAGTGGAAATAACTACTGCAGAGCAGACTAAAGAAAAAAGAATAAAAAGGATTGAGGACAGTCTCAGACACCTCTGGGACAACATTAAACACACGAACATTCTAATTATAGGGTCCCAGAAGAAGAAGAGAAAAAGACTGAGAAAATATTTGAAGAGACTATAGTTGAAAACTTCCCTAATATGGGAAAAGAAATAGTTAAGTCCAGGAAGCACAGAGAGTCCCATACAGGATAAATCCAAGGAGGAACATGCCAAGACACATACTAATCAAACTATCAAAAATTAAATACAAAGAAAAAATATTAAAAGCAGCAAGGTAAAAACAACAAATAACACACAAGGGAATCCCCATAAGGGTAACAGCTGATATTTAAGCAAAAAATCTGCAAACCAGAAGGGAGTGGCAGGACATATTTAAAGTGAAGAAGGAGAAAAACCTACACCCAAGATTATTCTACCCAGCAAGGATCTCATTCAGATTTGATAGAGAAATTAAAACCTTTACAGGCAAGGAAAAGCTAAGAGACTTCAGCACCATAAAACCAGCTTTGCAACAAACGCTAATGGAACTTCTCTAGGCAAGAAACACAAGAGAAGGAAAAGACCTACAATAACAAACCCAAAACAATTAATAAAATGGGAATAAGAATATACATGTTGATAATTACCTTAAATGTAAATAGATTAAATTTTCCAACCAAAAGACATAGACTGGCTGAATGGATACAAAAACAAGACCCATATATATGCTGTCTACAACAGACCCACTTCAGACTTAGGGACACGTACAGACTGAAAGTGAGTGGATGGAAAAAGATATTCCATGCAAATGGAAATCAAAAGAAAACTGGAGTAGCAATTCTCATATCAGACAAAATAGACTTTAAAATAAAGGCTATTACAAGAGACAAAGAAGGACACTACGTAATGATTAAGGGATTGATCCAAGAAGAAGATATAAAAATTGTAAATATTTATGCACCTAACATAGGAGCACCTCAATACATAAGGCAAATATTAACAGCCATAAAAGGGGAAATTGACAGTAACACAATCATAGTAGGGGACTTTAACACCCCACTTTCACCAATGGCCAGATCATCCAGAATGAAAATAAATAAGGAAACACAAGCTTTAAATGATACATTAAATAAGATGGACTTAATTAATATTGATAGGACATTCCATCCAAAAACAACAGAATACACATTCTTCTCAAGTGCTCATGGAACATTCTCCAGGATAGATCATACCTCTGGTCACAAATCAAGGCTTGGTAAATTTAAGAAAATTGAAATTGTATCAAATATCTTTTCTGACCACAATACTATGACACAAGATATCAATTACAGGAAAAGATGTGTAAAAAATACAAACACATGGAGGCTAAAGAATACATTCCTTAATAACCAAGAGATCACTGAAGAAATCAAAGAGGAAATTAAAAAATACCTAGAAACAAATGACAATGAAAACACGATGAGCCAAAACCTATGGGATGCAGCAAAAGCAGTTCTAAGAGGGAGGTTTATAGCAATACAATCCTACCTTAAGAAAAAAGAAACATTTCAAATAAACAACCTAACCTTACACCTAAAGCAATTAGAGAAAGAAGAACAAAAAAAAAAAAAAAACCCAAAGTTAGCAGAAGGAAAGAAATCATAAAGATCAGATCAAAAATTAATGAAAAAGAAATGAAGGAAACGATAGCAAAGATCAATGAAACTAAAAGCTGGTTCTTTGAGAAGATAAACAAAATTGATAAACCATTAGCCAGACTCATCAAGAAAAAAAGGGAGAAGAATCAAATCAATAGAATTAGAAATGAAAAAGAAGTAACGACTGAAACTGCACAAATACAAAGGATCATGAGGGATTACTACAAGCAACTCTATGCCAAAAAAATGGACAACCTGAAAGAAATGAACAAATTCTTAGAAATACACAAACTTCCGAGACTGAACCAGGAAGAAATAGAAAATATGAACAAACCAATCACAAGCACTGAAATTGAAACTGTGATTTAAAATCTTCCAAGAAACAAAAGCCCAGTACCAGATGGTTTCACAGGCGAATTCTATCAAACATTTAAAGAAGAGCTAACACCTATCATTCTCAAACTCTTCCAAAATATAGCAGAGGGAGGAACACTCCCAAACTCATTCTACGAGGCCACCATCAGCCTGATACCAAAAGCAGACAAAGTTGTCACAGAGAAAGAATACTACAGGCCAATATCACTGATGAACATAGATGCAAAAATCCTCAACAAAACACTAGCAAACAGAATCCAACAGCACAATAAAAGGATCATACACCATGATCAAGTGGGGTTTATCCCAGGAATGCAAGGAGTCTTCAATATAAGGAAATCAATCAATGTGATATACCATATTAACAAATTGAAGGAGAAAAACCATATGATCATCTCAATAGATGCAGATAAGTTTTTTGACAAAAATCAACACTGATTTATGATTAAAACACTCCAGAAAGTAGGCATAGAGGCAAATTTCCTGAACATATTAAAGGCCATATATGACAAACCCACAGCCAACATCGTCCTTAATGGTGAAAAACTGAAACCATTTTCACTAAGATCAGGAACAATACAAGGTTGTCCACTCTCAGCACTATTATTCAACATAATTTTGGAAGTTTTAGCCACAGCAATCAGAGAAGAAAAAGAAATAAAGGGAATCCAAATCGGAAAAGAAGAAGTAAAGCTGTCACTCTTTGCAGATGACCTGACACTCTACATAGAGAATTCTAAATATGCTACCAGAAAACTAATAGAACTAATCAATGAAGTTGGTAAATTAGCAGGATAAAAAATTAGTGCACAGAAATCTCTAGCATTCCTATACACTAATGATGTGAAAGTGATCTGAAAGTGAAATTAGAAAAACACTCCCATTTACCATTGCAACAAAAAGAATAAAATATCTAGGAACAAACCTACCTAAGGAGACAAAAGCCCTGTAGGCAGAAAATTATGACACTGATGAAAGAAATTAAAGATGATACAAATAGATGGAGAGATAATCCATATTCTTGGATTGGAAGAATCAACATTGTGAAAATGACTCTACTACCCAAAGCAGACTACAGATTCAGTGCAATCCCTATCAAACTACCAATGGCATTTTTCACAGAACTAGAACAAAAAATGTCACAATTTCTATGGAAACAGAAAAGACCCCGAATAGTCAAATCAATCTTGAGAACGAAAAATGGAGCTGGAGGAATCAGGCTCCCTGACTTCAGACTATACTACAAAGCTACAGTAATCAAGAGAGTATGATACTGGCACAAAAATAGAAATATAGATCAATGGAACAGGATAGAAAGCCCAGAGATAAACCCACACACATATGGTCACCTTATCTCTCATAAAAGAGGCAAGAATATACAGTAGAGAAAAGACAACCTCTTCAATAAGTGGTACTGGGAAAACTGGACAGTTACTTGTAAAAGTATGATATTAGAACACTCCTTAACACCATACACAAAACTAAACTCAAAATGGACTAAAGACCTAAATGTAAGGCCAGAAACTATCAAACTCTTAGAGGAAAACATAGGCAGAACACTCTATGAAATAAATCACAGCAAGATCCTTTTTGACCCACCTCCTAAAGGAAATAAAAACAAAAGTAAGCAAATGGGACCTAATGAAACTTAAAAGCTTTTGCACAGCAAAGGAAACCATAAACAAGATGATAAGACAACCCTCAGAATGGGAGAAAATATTTGCAAATGAAGCAATTGACAAAGGATTAATCTCCAAAATTTACAAGTAGCTCATGCAGCTCAATATCAAAAAGCCAAAAACCCAATCCAAAAATGGGCAGAAGACCTAAATAGACATTTCTCCAAAGAAGATATACAGACTGCTAACAAACACATGAAAGAATGGTCAACATCACTAATCATTAGAGAATTGCAAATGAAAACTACAATGAGATATCATCTCACACCAGTCAGAATGACCATCATCAAAAAATCTAGAAATAATAAGTGCTGAAGAGGGTGTGGAGAAAAGGGAACCCTCTTGCACGTTTGGTGGGAATGTAAGTTCATACAACCACTATGGAGAACAGTAAGAAGGCTCCTTAAAAACTAAAAATAGAACTACCATATGACCCAGGAATCCTACTACTAGGCATATACCTTGAGAAAACCATAATTCAAAAAGAGTCATGTACCAAAATGTTCATTGCAGCTCTATTTACAATAGCCAGCACATGGAAGCAACCTAAGTGTCCATCATCAGATGAATGGATAAAGAAGATGTGGTACATATATACAATGGACTATTACTCAGCCATAAAAATAAAGGAAATTCAGTTATTTGTAGTGAGGTGGATGGACATAGAGCCTGTCATACAGAGCGAAGTAAGTCAGAAAGAGAAAAACCAATAACGTATGCTAACAGTTATATACGGAATCTAAAGAAAAGAAAAAAAAGAAATGTCATGAAGAACATACAGGCAAGTCGGGAATAAAGACACAGACCTACTAGAGAATGGACTTGAGGACACGGGGAGAGGGAAGGGTAAGCTGGGATGAAGTGAGAGAGTGGCATGGACTTATACATTCTACCAAATGTAAAATAGCTAGTGGGAAGAAGCCACATAGCACAGGGCGATCAGCTCAGTACTTTTGACCATCTATAGGGGTGGGATAGGGAGTGTGGGGGGAGATGCAAGAGGGAGGAGATATGGGGATATATGTATATGTATAGCTGATTCACTTTGTTATAAAGCAGAAACTAACCATTGTAAAACAATTATACTCCAATAAAGATGTTAAAACAAAAAAAGCAATTTGATTTTAAAAATAAAGAATAAGTGGGAAAGATAGTTGGAAAGGTAGGTTAGGGTCTCCTATGCAGAGGGAATGGGAGAGAGTAGGCGAGTTAGAATGTTTGGCTGGAGAGTCTGGATTTTATATTTAGGCAATTGCACTACTTGGGAGGTATTTGAGCAAGAGAAATCCTGGTGCTTATTTGGGATGATGTGTCTGGGTCGGGCAGAGAGAAGGGAGGGCTGAGGCATCAGTGACCAGAGTGCCATACCTACCCAAATCAATATTAGAATTTGATTGACAAGGGCCTAAAATTCCCATGTTGAGATTTAAACCACTCAATTGCTCCAGAGACTAATCCGTGTTGACTTATATTTCACCCCATCCCCAAAAAAGCAATAGGGAGAATAATATGCAAAGCCCCCAAATCTTATACTTGTACAAATTGGAAGCAGTGGGGGATAGAAAAAGGAGAGGGGTTGAGAGGAGAATATTGCAGGACTGAGCCAGGCCCAAGAAAGTTGAAGTTGCAGCTATTAGGATTTTTTCAGATGAAAGTTCCCACAAACAATGCTGGAAGACTCTGAATATCTGTAAATAGTAACTTTTATTTGAGAACCTCTCCTTCTGGAGGGTACTTGCTGAAAGTTTAATCCCAGAAGATGACCTCATCTGAGCCAGTTGCCAGATCTTATCATGATCCTTCAAATAATCACACAATGGCAATGAGAGCCAACCAGGGATGACTCGTAACCAGCCCAGTTCATTGGAAATACCTGGGGCTTGTGAGCTGGCCTCTGGGGTGATTAACATTGGGGGCTTCTAAGAAATTTTGTAGTGCTGCTTATTCACAACTGAGGACCAAAAGCCATACTTCTGTTTGTGATTGGCAAAGTGGTCTCAACATATCTGTCCTTAGTCAGACAACTTCAGAAGATGCTCCCTCCCCATACTTCTAACTTCTCTCCAACTCAGACAGTTATGAGAGGTGGTCAGACTAGATGGAGCTGGGGCTGGGGACGTTGTTCAAGATGCAGTTTATTAGATTAATTTTTGGCAGGAAGAACATAAGGTTGATCTTCACACCATGAAACTCTGGAGAACAAGGCTCTCAGGGGCCATTGCTGCTCTCCCTGATAGGAGGGCTTGAGAATCTATTACATGGGATGAACGATATGAACAGAGCCAGAATTTTATTCCTGCTTCAAGACCCCTTGAGTCACTGTATTTCCAAAGAAAGGGCTCATTTCATAAGACTCAAAGGAAGTAGGCCCTGGATTTCTAATAAGGGGAGGAAATATCATGTTCTTTTAAAATTATATTTGGTATTGTGTTGTAAGAACTGTTTATATATTAACCTCTTATAGTATATATAATTTGCAAATATTTCCTCCCATTCAGTAGGTTTTTTTCCATTTTGTTGATGGTTTACTATACAAAACCTTTTAAGTTTAATTAGGTCCTACTTGTTTACTTTTGTTTTAGCTTCTTTGCCTGAGGATACTGATCCAAAACAATATTGCTATAGCTTATGTCAAAGAGTGTTCTACCTATGTTTTCTTCTAGGAGTTTTATGGTTTCTGGTCTTACATTTAGGTCTTTAATCCATATTGAGTTTATTTTGGCATACGGTGTGAGAAAATGTTCTAATTTCATTCTTTTACTGGTAGCTTCCCAGTTTTCCCAGCACCTCTTATTGAAGAGACTGTCTTTTCCCCATTGTATATTCTTGCCTCCTTTGTTGTAGGTTAACTGACCATAAGTGCATGAGTTTATTTCTGGGCTCTCTATTCTGTACCACTGATCTATGTGTTTATTGTGACAGTACCATACTGTTTTGTTTCCTGTAGCTTTGTAATACAGTCTGAAGTCAGGGAGTTTGATAACTTCAATTTTGTTCTTTTTCTCAAGATTGCTTTAGCTATTGAGGGTCTTTTATGGTTCCATATAAATTTTAGAATTATTTGTTCTAACTCTATGAAAAATGTTATGGGTATTTTGATATGGATTGCATTAAATCTGTAGATTGCTTTGGGTAATATGGGCATTTTTATTAATATTAATTTTTTCAACCCATGAACATGGGCTATCTTTCCATTTCTTTGTGTCATCTTCAATTTCCTTCATTAATATTTTGTAATTTTCCTATTTTGTAGGTGGAGTATATCACCTTCTTAGTTAAATTTACTCCTAGGTATTTTATTCTTTTTGATGAAATTTTAAATGGGATTGTTTTCTTGCTTTCTCATTCTGATATATAAACAGCTCATACAACTCAATATGAAAAAAAACAAACAACCCCATTAAAAATTGGCAAAAGACCTGAATAGACATTTTTCTACAGAAGACATACAGATGACAAAGGCACATAGGCACATGAAAAGATATTCAACATCACTAATCATCAAGGAAATGCAAATCAAAACCACAGAGATATCACCTTATAATTGTCAGAATGGCTGTTGTCAAAAAGACCACAAATAACAAATGTTGATGAAGATGTAGAGAAAAGGTAACCCTAGTACACTTTTAGTGGGAATGTAAACTGGTACAACTATTATGGAAAATAGTATGGAGGTTCCTCATAAAACCAAAAATAGACCTACCATATGATCTAGCAATTCCACTCCTGTGTATATATCCAAAGAAAATGAAAACACAAATTCAAAAAGATGCATGCACCCCAAAGTTCATAGCAGCAACAACATGATGGGCCTGGAGGGTATTATGCTTAGTAAAATAAGTCAAACAGAGAAAGACAAATACTATGTGTTATCATTTATATGTGGAATCTAAAAAATAAAACAAATGAATAAATATGACAAAACAGAAACAGACTCATGGATATGGAGAACAAACTAGTGGTTACTGTGGGAAGAGGGATGCAGAAGGGGCAAGATAGGGGTAGGTAATTAAAAGGTATTGATACAAACTACTATGAATAAAGTAAATAAGCTACAAGGATATATTGTACAATGCAGGGACTAGAACCAATATTTTATAATAACGTTAAATCGAGTATAATCTATAAAAATATTTAATCACTATGTTGCAACCTGAAGCTAATATAATATACTATACTGATCAACTACATTTTAATAGATACTTAATTCCCTCAAATAAATAAATAAAATTAATTGTGTTTGGATCTTTGTAGTCTACATAAGGGAAATGATTCCCTTTGCATCTTTCTGCCACAGGACTACATGATGTGTGTTCAGTGAAATGTATCCATCAGGGAGCCTGGAATACAGTTGGTGCTCATTAAATTCTTTCTTCCATCTGCCCCAGGTGGCCCTGAAAATTTCCATATCAGATCCAAGTTGTGTATACGTGTTTATAGTAGGGGCTGTGGTCTTAAATGTCTCCATCCAAATTGGAACCAAAAAAAAAAAAAAAAAAAGCACAGACTCTGTAGCAGCTTTAAAGATATTTGTGACATATTCAATTGAATCTTTTAATTTGGAAAATAATACAATTGTGAGAGGTACCCACATGTCAGCAGAGAGTGGACATGTCCAAGCATATGGGTTTCTAAAGTGAAGATTCAAAGTGAAAGTACTTCCAGAAAAAGTATAAAGGATCATATAAAGATATATTCTCCTGTTTTTGATGATTGTTAAGAGAGATATCTTTCCTGATTTATTTCTTCATTTGAAGGGATTTTCCAAAACAGTGATGCCAAAAATTGGTTCATGTGAATTATCTTTAACTAATGAACAGTTGCCTTATGCCACAAATGCACAATAAGGTATTGGTAGTGTCACGTGGTGAGAAATTCCATACAACCATTTGATAAGGGGGAACCTCATCACTTTGTGAGTTGTACAAGAATCCAAGGCGACTACAATTGTCCAGAAGACAGAAGGTGGTGTCTGTTTCTAGTTCATCATAGTTAGGGGGAGATGCCTGGTGCTATGTTGTCCATTCAAAAGCAGACGGTGGAGACTGGGTATCCAGGTCCCTCCAGTGTAGCCTCCCTGGAGTGCCAGAAGCCAGCAATGACACCTCCCAGATCTTGCTTTCAATTCTCTGTCTCTTTGTAAGAACATGTACTTAAACAGTGGGTCCTGACTGTGATGCACAGTGTCCCCATATTTTTGTCTCTCTAAATCCCCAGTGTTTAAGCATGCAAGGTCATTAATTCCCAACTGCATTAATTTCCTAAGGCTGCTGTAACAGAGTATCACAAACTAGGTGGCCTAAAACAACAGAAGTTTGTTTTCTCACAGTTCTAAAGGCCAGAAGTTCACAATCAAGGTGTCAGTACTGTTAGTCTTTCTGAGGACTCTATGAGAGGATCTGTTTTATGTTCTAGTCATAGCCAGCAATCTTGGTGCTCCCTGTCTTGTAGATGCATCATTCAAATCTCTGCCTCCATATTTCTACAAACAGTCTCTTCATATGGTTGTCTTCCTTCTGTGTCTATGTCCGAATTTCCCTCTTTTTATAAGGACACCAGTCATTTTGGATTAGAAGGCTACCCTACTCTAGTATGACCTCATCATAAATTAATTACTTAACTTAACTACCTTCAATGACCCTTTTCCCAAATAAGATCACATTTTGAGGTACTGGGATTAGGATTTCATTATATCTTTTGGTGGGGGTGGGAGAAGGGACAGGGGAGAACACAATAATTCTACCCATAAAACCAACTTACTATTTCCCTCCATTGGGCTCTATGTTTTGAAATATTTTGTTTACCAAACAAAATTTACTTAATTGTTATTCATTTTCCTGGGTGTTTTTAAAACATCAAAGTCATCCAAATAGGTTTCTTATCCCAGAAGAAGATGGGATAAAATCAATTTCCCCTGGTTTACCTCTCTGAATACAACTAAATACCTTGGAAATTACTCAGTAGACAATGATAAAAGGATTCTGAAAGCTGGAAGGAAGAAGGCAGACTGGCTGGGAGCCCCCAAGACTTGAGGAACCACAATGCAGTGAGTCTGCTTGGTTTTCTTTTTATCTCCCATGTATGTCCAGATTGGGTGCCAGAGAGGTACAGAACTCAGAACCACCAATAGACATAGACAACAAAACCCGAGAAAAGCCTGCTCTCTCTGGACAAGGGGTGAGGTGGGAAGCCCACAGAGAACTAGTGGACAACTAGGTCCAACTAGAACAAGTCCACAGCTGCAGCCCCTGCAGGCAGTCTAATCCACCAGAGCTCTGGTTTTCCTTGCTCTCCACTAAGGTGGCACAACACCAGATGTTCCACAGAAGTACTTTCTATCCCCACAGATGGCACCAGCTAAGATTAAGCAGGAGCCCCAGCAACACCAGAACAAAGCAGATAAAAGTAGAATTCAAAGGGCTCAGAAAACTAAACTGTCATTGATACAAATGCTCACAAAAGTAGACCAGAACTTATACACCAAACATAAACAGGGTGACTGCTCACTAAAAGAGAAGATTTAGGATCAAGAGTCTCCTAACTTAAGAATCAAAATGTCCAGGATAAAATCAAAAACGTTTACTCAGGAAAACCACAATTTGAATGAGAAAAGACAGCAAATGTTAATACTAAGATGAATCAGATACGTAATTATCTGACAAGGATTTTAAAGTAGTCACCATAAAAATGCTCTGACAATGAATTACAAATTCTCTAGAAGTAAATAAAAAAAGAAAATGTCAACAAAGAATAAAAGGTATAACTAGAAACAAATAGGAATTATAGAACTCAGAAATACAATAACCAAAATTTTAAAACTCATGGATGGGTTCAGTAGTAGAGTGGAGATGACAAGGATAGAATCAGTGAATTGAGGACAAATCAATCTAAATAATGAAGAGAAAATAGACTGGAAAAAATATTAGCAGAACCTCAGGCTTTGTGGGAGGATAACAAGATCCATCATTCATATCATTGAAGTCCCAGGACAGAAGAAAGAACATGGGACTGAAAAAGTGTTGAAGAAATAAAAATTTCCCAAATTTGGCAAAACACATAAAATTGTAGATCCAAGAAGCTGAACAAACTCCAAATAGGATAAACCAAATAAAATTCACACCAAGGCACATCATACTCAAACTTCTGAAAACTAAAGACAAAGAAAGAAAAATCTTAGAAAGCAGGAGAGAAACAATATATTGCCTATAAGGAAACACCAATTTGAACAAGAACAGGTTTCTCATCAGAACAATGGAATCCAGAAGAAAGTGGCACATTTTTCAAGAGCTGAAAGACCTGTCAACCAAAATTCTATATATGGTGAAACTATTTTTCAGAATTAAAGTGGAAAAGAAGACATCTCAGGCAAAGAAATGAGAATCTGTTTCTAGCAGATCTACTCTTAAAGAATGGCTGATGGAAGTTCTTAAAACAGAAAAAGAAAAAGATAATAGAGGGCTAAGACTTTCAGAAAGGAAAGAAGAACTGAGGAATGGGTAAAAGTAGAAGTAAATATAAGAGACTATCCTTCATCTAATGGATTTCTTTAGTCATATTTTATGCTTGAAGCAAAAGTTATAACACTGATTTTTACAAAGATGTTAGATTATACACATCAGTGTTATAAAAGTTATAATATCTGATGTGTATACAGAGGAAATGTTTAAGACAATTACATTTTTTCAGTGTGGAAGGTAAAAGGATTTAATGGAAGTAAGAGTTCTACACTCCACACATTGTGGTAAAATGTTGACACAAGTCAGCTGTGATGACTTCCATATGTATACAATAATAACTAGAACAATCACTGAGAAAACTATACAAAGTGATATACTAAAACTATACAAAGTGATATATATATATACTAAAGTGTATATATATATACAAAGTGATATATATATATATACTAAAACTATACAAAGTGAGATACAGATATATATATATATATATATATATATATATATATATATATATATATATCAAAGTGGAACTCTAAAAAGTGTTCAAATAACCCACAGGAAGGCAGGAGAAGGGTAACAAGAAACAGAAGACACAAGCAGTAAATAAATTAAACATTAATATATCAATAATTAGTTTAAATGTAAGAGGCCTAAATACATCAATTAAAGGACAGATTGGTAGACTGAATAAAAAGACATGGCCCAACTATATGCTATAAAAACTCACTTTAATCATAATGACATAGGTAAGTTGAAAGTAAAAGGATAGAAAAACATACATCATGTAAGTGTTAATTTTTTAAAGGGAAGAGTGGCTATATTAATATCAAAGTAGACTTCAGAACAAAGAAAATTACCAGGGACAGAGAGGGACATTACATAATGATTTAAAAAAATCAATCTACTGACAAGAGACTGCAGTCCTATGTGTGTAAGCACACACACCCAGATGCACAAACAGATCTTCAAAATACCTGAAGCAAAAAATGATAGAGCTGAAAAGAAAAACTGACAAATCCACTATTATTGTTGGAGACTCTCTTCTCAGTAATTGATATAACTACTAGAAAGAAAATCCACAAAGCTATAGAAGAACTGAACAACACCCTCCACCAACAGAAACTAATTGACATTTATAGAACACTCTACCCAATAATACCAGAATACACATGCTTTACAAGGGACTATAGAACACTCACTAAAATAGACTACATCCTGGCTTTATAAACTAACCTTAAGTGTAAAAGAAATAAAATCAGACAGGGTACATTCTCTGATAATAAGAAAAAAGCTAGAAATCAATAGTAGAAAGTCAAAATGAAAATCTCCAAAAACCTGGATGTAAACAACATACTAAATAAGACATGGATCAAAAAGGAAATTTTTAAAAAATTTCTTTAAAAATTGAAATCTTCCTAA
Organism: Orcinus orca; assembly: GCF_937001465.1. Lineage (NCBI taxonomy): Eukaryota > Metazoa > Chordata > Mammalia > Artiodactyla > Delphinidae > Orcinus > Orcinus orca. The sequence goes on from NC_064574.1 coordinate 31,950,651, forward strand.
AGAACACTTCTTAAAGAAATATTCAAGAAAAAATGAAATTGTGTTTAATGAAATCACAATGTACCAAATTTGTGGGATGCAGGTAACAGTGCTGAGAGGGAAATTTATAGGACTAAATACTTATATAAGAAAAGAGGAAAGATCTGAAATTAATAATCTAAGTACTTGAGAGAAATGGGCTCTCAGACAAGATGGTGAAGTAGAAGGACTTGATCTCACCTCCTCTCAAGTAAACACCAAAATCACAACTAACTGCTGAACAACCATGAAAAAAAGACTGGAACCTACCAAAAAAGATATTCTACATCCAAACACAAAGAAGAAGCCACAGCAAGACAATAGGAGGGGCGCTTTCATGATATAATCAAATCAAATCCCATACCTGCCAGTTGGGTGACCCACAAACTGGAAAATAATTATATTGCAGAGGTTCTCCCAGAGGAGTGAGAGTTCTGAACCCCACATCAGGCTTCCCAGCCTGGGAGTTTGGCATCAGGATGAGGAGCCCCAGACCATTTGCCTTTGAAAACCAGCAGGGCTTGATAACAGGACTGGGGGAAACAGAAACACCACTCTTGGAGGGTGCACACAAGGTCTTGTATGCACCAGGAGACAGGGGGACAAAGCAGTGACTTCACAGGAACCTGGGCCAGACCTACCTGCTGGTTCTGGAGTGTCTCCTGGGGAGGTAGGGGGAAGCTGTGGCCCACTGCAGGGACAAAGACACTAGTGGTGGAGGCACTGGGAAATACTCATTGGCATGAGCTGTCCTGCAGGCCACCATTTTGATGCCAAGACCTGGCCCCACCCAACAGCCTGTGGGTTCCAGTGCTGGGATGCCACAGGCCTAACAACAGGGCAGGAACACAGTCCCACCCATCAGCAGATAGCTGCTTAAAGTCTTCCTGCACCCACAGCCACCTCTAAATAAACCACTTCACATGGCCTGCCCACCAGAAGGAAAAGACACAGCTCCACCTAAAAGTGGGCAGGCACTAGTCCCTCCCACCAGGAAGCCTGCACAAGCCTTTTAGACCAGCATAACCCACCAGAGGGCAGACACCAGAAGCAATAGGAACTACAATCCTACAGCCTGTGGGACCACAAACACAGAAAGTTAGACAAAATGAGACAGCAGAGGAGTATATTCCAGGCAAAGGAACAAGATAGAACCCCATTTCCATGCAAATGGAAATCAAAGGAAAGCTGAAGTAGCAATACTCATATCAAACAAAATAGACTTTAAAATAAAGACTGTTACAAGAGACAAAGAAGGACAGTAAATAATGATCAAGGGATAAATCCAAGAAGATATAACAATTGTAAATATAAATGCACCCAACATAGGAACACCTCAATAGATAAGACAAATGCTAACAGCCATAAAAGGAGAAATCAATTGTAACACAATAATAGTGTGGGACTTTAACACAGCACTTACATCAATGGACAGATCATCCAGACAGAAAATCAATAAGGAAACACACGCCTTAAATGATACATTAGACTAGATGGACTTAATTTATAGAGGATTCCATCCAAAAGCAGCAGAATACACATTCTTTTCAAGAACATGGAACATTATCCAGGATAGATCACTTGCTGGGCCACAAAGCAAACCTCGTAAATTTAAGAAAATTGAAATCATATCAAGCATTTTTTCCAACAATGATGGTATGAAATCAGAAATCAACTACAAGAAGAACACTGTAAAAAATACAAAAACATGGAGGCTAAACAATATGTTACTAAACAACCAATGGATCATTGAGGAAATCAAAAAATACCTAGAGAAATATGAAAACAAAAACACAACGATCCTCAGGAAAGAAGAAAAATCTCAAATAAATAACCTAACATTACATGTAAGGCAACTAGAGAAAGAAGAACAAACACAACACAAGGTTAGCAGAAGGAAAGAAATCATAAAAATCAGAGCAGAAATAAATGAAATAGAGATGAAGAAAACAATAGAAAAGATCAATAAAGCTAAAAGCTAGTTGCTTGAAAGGTAAGCAAAACTGATGAACCTTTAGCCAGACTCAAGAGAAAAAAAAAGGGAAAGGGCTCAAATCAATAAAATTAGAAGTGAAAAAGGAGAAGTGACACCACAGAACTACAAATGATCATAAGAGAATACTAAAAGCAACTATATGCCAATAAAATGGACAACCTAGAAGAAATGGACAAATTTTGTAAGGTACAATTCTTCCAAGACTGAACCAGGAAGAAACAGAAAATATGAACAGACCAATCACAAGTACTGAAATTGAAAGTGTGATTTAAAAACTTCCAACACTTCAAGATGTCGGAGGAGTAAGACATGGAGATCACCTTCCTCCCCACAAATACATCAAAACTACATCTGCAGATGCAGAGTCTGTGGACCCGGCTGCGAGGTGGCCACCTGAGATGCTCCGGCCCGCACTGGGCCTGGCCATGGCGGCCCTCCACCCACCTCACATGATTTCCATCTCGGCTCCAGTTTTTTATACCGCGCAGAAGAAGTTCGGCCGGTGGTGGCCCCAAAGCCCAAAGTGAATCCTTTCCAGCCTGGTGACAGTGAGCCTTCCTCAGCTGCTGGGGTCCAATGTGCACAGATGGGCCGGGTGGAAAAGATTCCCCCACCACCCCCAGAAGACTTTTCTTTACCGCCTCCTCCCATGCTTGGGGAGGCCAATGATGCCGAGGGCGCTCTGGGAGGTGGCTTCCCACCTCCCCCTCCCCCAATCGAGAAACCATTTCCCGCTGCGCCTTTAGAGAGGAGATCTTCCCTTCCCCACTGCCTCTGCTAGTGGAGGAGGGAGGACCTGAAGCCCCCATACAGCTCTCACCACAGTCCAGGGAGAACAGTACTAATCTGGAGATCGACTCTCTGTCTTCATTGCTGGATGACATGACCAACAATGACCCCATCAAAGCCTGGGTGTCATCTGGATATGTATCACCACCAGTCACCACTCCATTCATTTTCAAATCCAGTTCTAAGCCTGCAACTGGGGGCACAGCACCTCTGCCTCCCTGGAAGTCCCCTACTAGCTCCCAGGTTCAGCCTCAGAGCCAGACGCATTTCCATGTGCAGCCCCAGCCCCAGGCCAGGCCTCAGGTCCAACTCCATGTCCAGCCCCAGCTCCAGGCCCAGCCCCAGCCTGTGCCTTTGGTTAACACCCAGCCTCAAGGTCCCCATGCCCCATCTCCAGCCACCAAGTTTTCTCCAGTGACTCCCAAGTTTACTTCTGTGGCTTCCAAGTTCAGACCTGGAGCTCCAGGTCACAGCCCAATCAGAAGTTGGGGCCCCCTGAAGCTCCCTCTTCCACTGGCACAGGCTCCCTTAGCCCCCCAGCTTCACCTATGCTCAGCAGAAGGAGAAGGCCCAAGTGCAGGAGGAGCAGCACCCAGTGCCCCCACCAGCTAAAAACCAAAACCAGGTGTGCACCTCTGGGGCCCCAGGACTTTTGACTCTGAAAGAGGTGGATGAGCTGGAGCAGCTGACCCAGCAGCTGATGTAGGACATGGAGCATTATCAGAGGCAGAACGTGGCCATCAACGAGTTCTGTGGCCGGTGTCACCAGCCCCTGGCACGTGCTCAACCTGCAGTGCATGCTCTGGGACAGCTGTTCCACATTACCTGCTTTACCTGCCATCAGTGTGAACAGCAGCTGCAGGGACAGCAGTTCTACAGCCTGGAGGGTGCGCTGTATTGTGAGGGCTGCTATACTGACACCCTGGAGAAGTGCAACACCTGTGGGCAGCCCATCACTGACCACATGCTAAGGGCCACAAGCAAGGCCTACCACCCACAGTGCTTCACCTGTGTGGTCTGTGCCTGCCCCCTTGAGGGCACCTCCTACATAGCGGACCAGGCCAACTGGTCCCACTGTGTCCCCAACTACTACCCAGGTGCTCCATCTGCGCAGAGCCGATCATGCCCAAGCCTGGCTGAGAGAAGACCGTGTCTGTGGTTGCTCTGGACAAGAACTTCCATATGAAGTGCTACAACTGTGAGAATTGTGGGAAACCACTGTCCATTGAGGCGGATGACAACGGCTGCTCCCCTTGGCTGGCCACATGCTCTGCTGGAAATGCCACACTGCCAGAGCCCGGACCTGAGTGAGGACTGGCCCCCTTTTGACTGCAAATCCATTCCCCATTAGCAGACCATCCACAATGAGACCACCCCCTCTTCACCCTCCCCACAGTTATTTTTTGATGTCTAACCCCTCCCTCCATACCAACCCCCACCTCAGTGCCCTGATTCAGGGACCCAACATGGCCTAGGGCTGCAGAGTCCCTGGCCTGAGCTTCAGTCCTCCCCAACACTGCAGGGACCACCCAACATAGTCTAGGTACCCCACCTGAGCAGGCACTAGAGTGAGTGCTGCTACTTTCACTGATGCACTGATTCTCTCAACTGGCACTCGAGCAGCCTCTTACTCTGCTTGCTGAGGGCCAGGAAACGTCCTGACCTGCTGGGAGGCTGGGCTGGACTCACTAGCCTAGACGTTCCCAACCCCTGTGCTGTCAGGTTTTCGGTACAGCTACAAATAAAAGATGTTTTCCAGAAAAAAAAAATACATCTACATGTGGAACAACTCCTACAGAACACTTACTGAACGCTGGAAGAAGAACTCAGACTTCCAAAAAGGAAAGAAACTCCCCACGTACCTGGGTAAGGCAAAAGGGAAAAGGAAAAACAGAGACAAAATAATAGGGACAGGACGTGCACCTCTGGGAGGGAGCTGTGAAGGAGGAAAAGTTTCCACACAATAGGAAGCCCCTTCACTGGTGGAGATGGGAGGTGGGCCGGGGGAAAGCTTCAGAGCCACAGAGGAGAGTGCAGCAACAGGGGTGCAGAGGGCAAAGCAAAGAGATTCCTGCACAGAAGATCAGTGCCAACCAGCACTCACCAGCCTGAGAGGCTTGTCTGCTCACCCGCCGGGGCGGGCGGGGCTGGGTGCTGAAGCTCCAGCATCAGAGGTCAGATCCCAGGGAGAGGACTGGGGTTAGCTCTTGAAAACAGCCTGAAGGGGCTAGGGCACCACAGCTAGCTGGGAGGGAGTCCAGGAAAAAGTCTGGACCTGCCGAAGAGGCAAGAGACTTTTTCTTCCCTCTTTGTTTCCTGGTGCGGGAGGAAAGGGTATTAAGAGTGCTGCTTAAAGGAGCTCCAGAGATGGGCGCGAGCCGCGGCTAAAAGCGCACACCCCAGAGACGGGCATAAGACACTAAGGCTGCTGCTGCTGCCACCAAGAAGCCTATGGGCGAGCACAGGTCACTATCCACACCTCCCTTCCTGGGAGACTGTGCAGCCCGCCACTGCCAGGGTCCCGGGATCCAGGGACCCGGGACTTCCCCGGGAGAAGGCACGGCGCGCCTCAGGCTGGTGCAATGCCACGCCGGCCTCTGCCACTGCAGGCTCACCCCGCATCCGCACCCTTCCCTCCCCCCACCTGAGTGAGCCAGAGCCCCCAAATCAGCGGCTCCTTTAACCCCATCCTGTCTGAGCGAAGAACAGACGCCCTTCAGCGACCTACACGCAGAGGCGGGGCCAAATCCAAAGCTGAGCCCCTGGGAGCTGTGAGAACAAAGAAGAGAAAGGGAACTCTCTCCCAGCAGCCTCAGAAGCAGCAGATTAAAGCTCCACAATCAACTTGATGTACCCTGCATCTGTGGAATACATGAATAGAAAACGAATCATCCCAAATTGAGGAGGTGGACTTTGAGAGCAAGATTTATTTTTTTTTTCTCCTTTTCCTCTTTTTGTGAGTGTGTATGTGTATGCTCCTGTGTGAGATTTTGTCTGTATAGCTTTGCTTCCACCATTTGTCCTAGGGTTCTATCTGTCTGTTTTTTTTTGTTTTTTGTTTTAGTTTTTCTTTTCTTAATAATTATTTTTTAATTATTTTATTTTATCTTACTTTGTTTTATTTTATCATCTTTCTTTCTTTCTTTACTTCCTTCCCTCCTTCCTTCCTTCCTTCCTTCCTCCATCCCTCCCACCTTTCTTTCTTCCTTCCTTCCTTCCTTTCTTTCTTTCTTTCTTCCTTTTTCTTTCTTTATTTCTTTCATCTTTCTTTCTTTCTTTCTTTCTTTCTTTCTTTCTTTCTTTCTTTCTTTACTTTCTCTCCCTTTTATTCTGGGTCGTATGGATGATAGGCTCTTGGTGCTGCAGCCAGGAGTCAGTGCTGTGCCTCTGACAGTGTGCCTCAGGACACTGGTCCACAAGAGACCTCCCAGCTCCATGTAAAATCAAATGGTGAAAATCTCCCAGAGATCTCCATCTCAACACAAAAACCCAGCTTCACTCAACGACCAGCAAGCTACAGAGCAGGATACCCTTTGCCAAACAACTAGCAAGACAGGAACACAACCCCAACCATTAGCAGAGAGGCTGCCTAAAATCATAATAAGTCCACAGACACCCCAAAACACATGACCAGACATGGACCTGCCCACCAGAAAGACAGGATCCAGCCTCATCCACCAGAACACAGGCACTAGTTCCCTCCACCAGGAAGCCTACACAACCCATTGAACCAATTTTAGCCACTGGAGACAGACACCAAAAACAATGGGAACTACAAACCTGCAGTCTGCAAAAAGGAGACTGCAAACACAGTAAGATAAGCAAAATGAGAAGACAGAAAAACACACAGCAGATGAAGGAGCAAGATAAAAATCTAACAGGCCTAACAAATGAAGAGGAAATAGGCAGTCTACCAGAAAAAGAATTCAGAATAATGATAGGAAAAATGATCGAAAATCTTGGAAATAGAATAGAGAAAATGCAAGAAACATTTAACAAGGGCCTAGAAGAACTAAAGATGAAACAAGCAATGATGAACCACACAATAAATGAAATGAAAAATACTCTAGATGGGATCAATAGCAGAATAACTGAGGAAGAAGAACAGATAAGTAACCTGGAAGATAAAATAGTGGAAATAACTTCCGCAGAACAGAATAAAAAAAAAGAATGAAAAGAACTAAGGACAGTCTCAGAGACCTCTGGGACAACATTAAACACATTAACATTCGAATTATAAGGGTTCCGGAAGAAGAAGAGAAAAAGAAATGGACTGAGAAAATATTTGAAGAGATTATAGTTGAAAACTTCCCTAATATGGGAAAGGAAATAGTTATCAAGTCCAGGAAGCACAGATAGTCCCATACAGAATAAATCCAAGGAGAAATATGCCAAGACACATATTAATCAAACTGTCAAAAATTAAATAAAAAGAAAACATATTAAAAGCAGCAAGAGAAAAACAACAAATAACACACAAGGGAATCCTCGTAAGGTTAACAGCTGATCTTTCAGCAGAAACTCTGTAAGCCAGAAGGGACTGGCAGGACATATTTAAAGTGAAGAAGGAGAAAAATCTGCAACCAAGATTACTGTATCCAGCAAGGATCTCATTCAGATTTGATGGAGAAATTAAAACCTTTATAGACAAGGAAAAGCTAAGAGACTTCAGCACCATAAAACCAGCTTTGCAACAAATGCTAAAGGAACTTCTCTAGGCAAAAAACACAAGAGAAGGAAAAGACCTATAATAACAAACCCAAAACAATTAAGAAAATGGGAATAAGAACATACATGTTGATAATTACCTTAAATGTAAATGGATTAAATTTTCCGACCAAAAGACATAGACTGGCTGAATGGATACAAAAACAAGACCCATATATATGCTGTCTACAAGAGACCCACTTCAGACCTAGGGACACATACAGACTGAAAGTGAGGGGATGGAAAAAGATATTCCACGCAAATGGAAATCAAAAGAAAACTGGAGTAGCAATTCTCATATCAGACAAAATAGACTTTAAAATAAAGGCTATTACAAGAGACAAAGAAGGACACTATGTAATGATTAAGGGATCGATCCAAGAAGAAGATATAAAAATTGTAAATATTTAGGCACCTAACATAGGAGCACCTCAATACATAAGGCAAATATTAACAGCCATAAAAGGGGAAATTGACAGTAACACAATCATAGTAGGGGACTTTAACACCCCACTTTCACCAATGGCCAGATCATCCAGAATGAAAATAAATAAGGAAACACAAGCTTTAAATGATACATTAAATAAGATGGACTTAATTAATATTTATAGGACATTCCATCCAAAAACAACAGAATACACATTCTTCTCAAGTGCCCATGGAACATTTTCCAGGATAGATCATATCTCTGATCACAAACCAAGCCTTCGTAAATTTAAGAAAATTGAAATTGTATCAAGTATCTTTTCCAAACACAATGCTATGAGACAAGATATCAATTACAGGAAAAGATGTGTAAGAAATACAAACACATGGAGGCTAAACAATACACTACTTAATAACGAAGTGATCATTGAAGAAATCAAAGAGGAAATCAAAATATACCTAGATACAAATGACAATGGAGACATTATGACCCAAAACCTATGGGATGCAGCAAAAGCAGTTCTAAGAGGGAAGTTTATAGCAATACAATCCTACCTTAAGAAACAGGAAACATCTCAAATAAACAACTTAACCTTGCACCTAACGCAATTAGAGAAAGAAGAACAAAAAAACCCCAAAGTTAGGTCTTCTCTGGTGGCACAGTGGTTGAGAGTCAGCCTGCCGATGCAGGGACCACGGGTTCGTGCCCCAGCCGGGGAAGATCCCACATGCTGTGGAGTGGCTGGGCCCATGAGCCATGGCCACTGAACCTGCCCATCCAGAGCCTGTGCTCCACAATGGGAGAGGCCACAACAGTGAGAGGCCCACGTACTGCAAAAAAGAAACAGACAAATAAACCCCCAAAGTTAGCAGAAGGAAAGAAATCATAAAGATCAGATGAGAAATAAATGAAAAAGAAATGAAGGAAATGATAACAAAGCTCAATAAAACTAAAAGTTGGTTCTTTGAGAAGATAAACAAAATTGATAAACCATTAGCCAGATTCATCAAGAAAAAAAGGGAAAAGACTCAAATCAACAGAATTAGACATGAAAAAGGAGAAGTAACAACTGACACTGCAGAAATACAAAAGATCATGAGAGATTACTACAAGCAACTCTATGCCAGTAAAATGGACAACCTGGAAGAAATGGACAAATTCTTAGAAATGTACAATCTGCCAAGACTGAATCAGGAAGAAATAGAAAATATGAACAGACCAATCACAAGCACTGAAATTGAAACTGTGATTAAAAATCTTCCAATGAACCAAAGCCCAGGACCAGATGGCTTCACAGGCAAATTCTATCAAACATTTAGAGAAGAGCTAACACCTATCCTTCTCAAACTCTTCCAAAATATAGCAGAGGGAGGAACACTCCCAAACTCATTCTACGAGGCCACCATCACCTTGATATCAAAAACAGACAAGGTTGTCACAAAGAATGAAAAGTACAGGTCAATATCACTGATGAACATTGATGCAAAAATCCTCAACAAAATACTAGCAAACAGAATCCAACAGCACATTAAAAGGATCATGCAACATGATCAAGTGGGGTTTATTCCAGGAATGCAAGGATTCTTCAATATATGCAAATCAATCAACGTGATACACCATATTAAAAAATTGAAGGAGAAAAACCATATGATCATCTCAATAGATGCAGAGAAAGCTTTCAACAATATTCAACACCCATTTATGATAAAAACCCTGCAGAAAGTAGGCATAGAGGGAACTTCCCTCTACTTAATAAAGGTCATATATGACAAACCCACAGCCAACATCGTCCTCAATGGTGAAAAACTGAAAGCATTTCCTCTAAGATCAGGAGCAAGACACGGTTGCCCACTCTCACCACTCTTATTCAACATAGTTTTGGAAGTTTTAGCCAGAGCAATGAGAGAAGAAAAGGAAATAAAAGGAATCCAAATCGGAAAAGAAGAAGTAAAGCTGTCACTCTTTGCAGATGACATGATACTATACATAGAGAATCCTAAAGATGCCACCAGAAAACTACTAGAGCTAATCAATGAATTAGGTAAAGTAGCAGGATACAAAATTAATGCACAGAAATCTCTGGCATTCTTATACACTAATGATGAAAAATCAGAAAGTGAAATCAAGAAAACACTGCCATTTACCATTGCAACAAAAAGAATAAAATATCTAGGAATAAACCTACCTAAGGAGACAAAAGTCCTGTATGCAGAAAATTATAAGACACTGATGAAAGAAATTAAAGTTGATACAAATAGATGGAGAGATATACCATGTTCTTGGATTGGAAGAATCAACATTGTGAAAATGACTCTACTACCCAAAGCAATCTACAGATTCAGTGCAATCCCTATCAAACTACCACTGGCATTTTTCACAAAACTAGAGCAAAAAATTTCACAATTTGTATGGAAACACAAAAGATCCCGAATAGCCAAAGCAATCTTGAGAATGAAAAACGGATCTGGAGGAATCAGGCTCCCTGACTTCAGACTATACTACAAAGCTACAGTAATCAAGACAGTATGGTACTGGCACAAAAACAGAAATATAGGTCAATGGAACAGTATAGAAATCCCAGAAATAAAACCACACACCTATGGTCACCTTATCTTTGATAAAGGAGGCAAGAATGTACAGTGGAGAAAAGACAGCCTCTTCAATAAGTGGTGCTGGGAAAACTGGACAGGTACATGTAAAAGTAGGAGATTAGATCACTTCCTAACACCATACAAAAAGATAAGCTCAAAATGGGTTAAAGACATAAATGTAAGCCCAGAAATTATCAAACTCTTAGAGGAAAACACAGGCAGAACACTCTATGACATAAATCACAGCAATAACCTTTTTGACCCACCTCCTAGAGAAATGAAAATAAAAACAAAAATAAACAAATGGGACCTGATGAAACTTAAAAGCTTTTGCACAGCAAAGGAAACCATAAACAAGACGATAAGACAACCCTCAGAATGGGAGAAAATATTTGCAAATGAAGCAACTGACAAAGGATTAATCTCCAAAATTTACAAGCAGCTCATACAGCTCAATTAGAAAAAAACAAACGACCCAATCCAAAAATGGGCAGAAGACCGAAATAGACATTTCTCCAAAGAAGATATACAGACTGCCAACAAACACATGAAAGAATGGTCAACATCATTAATCATTAGAGAAATGCAAATCAAAACTACAATGAGATATCACCTCACACCGGTCAGAATGGCCATCATCAAAAAATCTAAAAGGGCTTCCCTGGTGGCGCAGTGGTTGAGAGTCCGCCTGCCGATGCAGGGGACACGGGTTCGTGCCCCGGTCCGGGAGGATCCCACATGCCGCGGAGTGGCTGGGCCCATGGGCCATGGCCACTGGGCCTGTGCATCTGGGGCCTGTGCTCCGCAACGGGAGAGGCCACAGCAGTGAGAGGCCCGCGTACCGCAAAAAAATAAATAAATAAATAAAAAATTAAAAAAAAAATCTAGAAACAATAAATGCTGGAGACCGCGTGGAGAAAAGGGAACACTCATGCACTGCTGGTGGGAATGTAAATTGATACAGCCACTATGGAGAACAGTATGGAGTTTCTTTAAAAAACTACATATAGAATTACCATATGACCCAGCAATCCCACTACTGGGCATATACCCTGTGTAATCCATAATTCAAAAAGAGTCATGTACCAAAATGTTCATTGCAGCTCTATTAACAATAGTCAGGAGGTGGAAACAACATAAGTGTCCATCATTGGATGATTGGATAAAGAAGATGTGGCACATATATACAATGGAATATTACTCAGCCATAAAAAGAAACGAAATTGAGATATTTTTAATGAGGTGGATAGACCTAGAATCTGTCATACAAGGTGAAGTAAGTCAGAGAGCGAAATACAAATACCGTATGCTAACACATATATATGGAATTTAGGGGGAAAAAATGTCATGAAGAACCTAAGGGTAAGACAGGAATAAAGACACAGACCTCCTAGAGAATGGACTTGAGGATATGGGGAGGGGGAAGGGTAAGCCGTGACAAAGCGAGAGAGTGGCATGGACATATATACACTACCAAATGTAAAATAGATAGCTAGTGGGAAGCAGCCGTATGGCACTTGGAGATCAGCTCGGTGCTTTGTGACCACCTAGAGGGGTGGGATAGGGAGGGTGGGAGGGAGGGAGACGCAAGATGGAAGAGATATGGGAACATATGTATATGTATAACTGATTCACTTTGTTATAAAGCAGAAATTAACACCATTGTAAAGCAATTATACTCCAATAAAGATGAGAAAAAAAAAAAAGGCATAGACTGGCTAAATGGATACAAAAAAAAGACCCTTATATACCAGAGACCACTTCAGATCTAGGGACACATACAGACTGAAAGTGAGTGGATGGAAAAAGATATTCCATGCAAATGGAAATCAAAAGAAAGGTGGAGTAGCAATTCTCATATCAGACAAAATAGACTTTAAAATAAAGACTATTACAAGAGACAAAGAAGGACACTACATAATGATAAAGGGATCAGTCCAAGAAGAAGATATAGCAATTGTAAGTATTTATGCACCCTACATAGGAGCACCTCAGTACATAAGACAAATGCTAACAGTCATAAAAGGGGATATTGACAGTAACAGAATAATAGTAGGGGACTGTAACACCCCACTTTCACCAAGGGACATCAAAAATGAAAATAAATAAGGAAACACAAGCTTTAAATGGTACATTAAACAAGATGGACTTAATTGATATTTATAGGATATTCCATCCAAAAACAAGAGAATTCACTTTCTTCTCAAGTGCTCATGGAACATTCTCCAGGATAGATCATATCGTGGGTCACAAATTAAACCTTGGCAAATTTAAGAAAATTGAAATCGTATCAAGTATCCTTTCCAACCACAATGCTATGAGACTACACATCAATTACAGGAAAAAATCTGTAAAAAATACAAACACATGGAGGCTAAACAATACACTACTTAATAACCAAGAGACCACTGAATAAATCAAGAGGAAATTTTAAAAAAATACCTAAAAACAAATGACAATGAAAATATGATGTCCCAAAACCTATGGGATGCAGCAAAAGCCGTTCTAAGAGGGAAGTTTATAGCAATACAATCCAACCTCAAGAAACAAGAAAAATCTCAAATAAACAATCTAACCTTACACCTAAAGGAACTAGAGAAAGAAGAAAAAACAAAACACAAAGTTAGCAGAAGGAAAGAAATCATAAAGAGCAGAGCAGAAATGAATGAAATAGAAACAAAGAAAACAATAGCATGGATCAATAAAAGTAAAAGCTGGTTCTTGAGAAGATAAAATTGACAAACCATTAGGCAGACTCACCAAGAAAAAGAGGGAGAGGACTCAAATCAATAAAATTAGAAATGAAAAAGGAGTAGTTACAACAGACACCGCAGAAATACAAAGCATCCTACGAGACTACTACAAGCAACTCTATGCCAATAAAATGGACAACCTGGAAGAAACGGACAAATTCTTAGAAAGATGTAATCTTCCAAGACTGAACCAGGAAGAAATAGAAAATATGAACAGACAAATCACAAGTAATGAAATTGAAACAGTGATTAAAAATCCAGGAAACAAAAGTCCCGGACCAGATGGCTTCACAGGTGAATTCTACGAAACATTTAGAGAATAGCTAATACCCATCCTTCTCAAACTCTTCCAAAAAATATCAGAGGAAGGCGCACTCCCAAACCCATTCTATGAGGCAACCATCACCCTGATACCAAAAGCAGACAAAGAGACTACAGAAAAAGAAAATTACAGACCAATATCACTGATCAATATAGACGTAAAAATCCTCAACAAAATAGTAGCAAACAGAATCCAACAACACATTAAAGGGATCATATACCATGATCAAATGGGGTTTATCCCAGGAATGCAAGGATTCTTCAACATACACAAATCAAACAATGTGATACACAATATTAACAAATTGAAGGAGAAAAACCATATGATCACCGCAATAGATGCAGAAAAACCTTTTGACAAAATTCAACACCCATTTATGATAAAAACCTTGCAGAAAGTAGACATAGAAGGAACTTACCTCAACATAATAAAGGTCATATATGACAAACGCACAACCAACATCTTTCAATGGTGAAAAACTGAAATCATTTCCACTAAGATCAGGAGCAAGACAAGGTTGCCCACTCTCACCACAATAATTCAACATAGTTTTGGAAGTTTTAGCCACAGCAGTTAGAGAAGAAAAAGAAATAAATGAATCCAAACTGGAAAAGAAGTAAAACTGTCACTGTTTGCAGATGACATGATACTATACATAGAAAACCCTAAGGATGCTACCAGAAAACTCCTAGAGTTCATCAATGAATTCAGCAAAGTTGTGGGATAAAAAATTAATACACAGAAATCTCTTGCATTTCTATACAATAACAAGGAAAATTCAGAAAAAGAAATTAAAGGAACAATCTTATGTATCATTGCAAGAAAAAGAATGAAATACCTAGGAATAAACCTACCTAAGGAGGCAAAAGACCTGTATACAGAAAACTATAAGATACTGCTGAAAGAAATAAAAAATGATACAAACAGATGGAGAGATATACCATGTTCTTGGACTGGAAGAATCAATATAATGAAAATGACTATACTGCCTAAAGCAAACTACAGATTCAATAGAATCCCTATCAAATTATGTATGGCACTTTTCACAGAACAAGAACAAAAAATTTTACAATTTGTATGGAAACACAAAAGACCATGAATAGTCAAAGCAATCTTGAGAAAGAAAAACGGAGCTGAAGGAAGCAGGCTCCCTGATTTCAGACTATACTCTAAAGCTAGAGTCATCAAAACAGTATGGTACTGGCACAAAAACTGAAATATAGATCAATGGAGCAATAGAGAAAGCCCAGAGGTAAACGCATGCTCATATGGTTACCTTATCTTTGACAAAGGAGGCAAGAATATACAATGGAGAAAAGACAGCCTCTTCAATAAGTGGTGTTGGGAAAACTGGACAGCTACATGTAAAAGAATGAAGTTAGAACACTCCCTAACACCATACACAAAAATAACTCAAAATGGATTAGAGTCCTAAATGTAAGCCCAGATACTGTAAAACTCTTAAGAGGACAACATAGGCAGAACACTCATTCATATAAATCTCAGCAACGTCTTTTTGATCCACCTCCTTGAGAAATGAAAATAAAAACAAAAATAATCAACTGGGACCTAATTAAACTTAAATGCTTTTATATAGCTTAGGAAACAATAAAGAAAATGAGAAGACAACCCACAGAATGGGAGAAAATATTTACAAACGAAGCAACCAACAAGGGGTTAATCTCCAAAATATACAAACAGCTCATGCAGGTCAATATCAAAACAAAAAAACAAAAACAAACAGACAAAAAATACCCAATCAAAAAATGGGCAGAAGGGCTTCCCTTGTGGCGCAATGGTTGAGAGTCCGCCTGCCAATGCAGGGGACACGAGTTCGTGCCCCGGTCCAGGAAGATCCCACATGCCATGGAGTGGCTAGGCCCGTGAGCCATGGCCACTGAGCCTGCATGTCCGGAGTCTGTGCTCCACAATGGTAGAGGCCACAACAGTGAGAGGCCCGCGTACCGCAAAAAAAAAAAAAAAAAAAAAAAAAATGGACAGAAGATCTAAATAGACATTTCTTCAAAGAAGACATACAGATGGCCAAAAATTATATGAAAAGATGCTCAGCATCTCTAATTATTGGAGAAATGCAAATAAAAAGTACAATGAGGAATCACCTCACATTGATCAGAATTGCCATCATTAAAAAGTCTACAAACAATAAATGCTGGAGAAGGTGTGGAGAAAAGGAACTCTCTTAGACTATTGGTGGGAATGTAAATTGGTACAACCATTATGGAGAATAGTATGGAGGTTTCTTAGAAACTAAAAATAGAGCTACCATATGATCCAGCAATTTCAGTCCTAGGCACATATCCAGAGAAAACCATACTTCAAAAAGATTCATGCACCCCACTGTTTATTGTAGCACTATTTACAACAGCCAGGACATGGAAGAAACCTAAATATCCATCAAGAGAAATGGATAAAGAAGATGTGGTACATGTATACAATGGAATATTACTCAGCCATTAAAAAAAACGCATGAAATAAGGACTTCCCTGGTGGTCCAGTGGTTAAGACTTCGCCTTCCAATGCAGGGGGTGAGGGTTCAATCCTTCATCAGGGAGCTAAGATCCCGCATGCCTCGTGGCCAAAAAACCCCACAAAACAACAAAAATACAAAACCATAAAACAGAAACAATATTGTAACAAGTTCCCTAAAGACTTTTAAAATGGTACACATCAAAATATCTTTTACAAAAATGAGATAATGTCATTTGTAGCAACATGGATGGACCTAGAGATTATCATACTAAGCGAAATGTCAGAAAAAGAAAGACAAATATCATATGATATCACATATATGTTGAATCTGAAAAAGGTGATTTAAATGAACTTATTTACAAAATGGAAACCAACTCACAGACATGGAAAACAAACTTATGGTTACCAAAGGAGAAGGGTGGGGGAATGGATAAATTAGGAGTTTGGGAGTAACATATACACACTACTACATATAAAATAGATAATCAACAAGGGCCTATTGTATAACACAGGGAACTCTACTCAATATTCTGTAATAACCCATATGGGAAAAAAATCTGAAAAACATGGGTATATGTATAACTAAACCACTTTGCTGTACACCTGAAAATAACACAACTTTGTAAACCAGCTATACCCCAATATAAAATAAAAATTAGGGCTTCCCTGGTGGCGCAGTGGTTGAGAGTCTGCCTGCCGATGCAGGGGACACAGGTTCGTGCCCCATTCTGGGAGGATCCCACATGCCGTGGAGCAGCTGGGCCCGTAAGCCATGGCCGCTGAGCCTGTGCATCCAGAGCCTATGCTCCTCAGCAGGAGAGGCCACAACAGTGAGAGGCCCGCGTACCACAAAAAATAAATAAATAAATAAATAAAATAAAAATTAAATTATAAAATAAATCTAAAAAAATAAGAGAAATGGGGACTTCTCTGGTGGCCCAGTGGTTAAGACTCCATGTTTTCAATGCAGGGAGTATGGGTTTGATCCCTGGGCAGGGAAGTTCTGCATCTGCATGGTGCAGCCAATAAATAAATAAATAAATAAAATAGAAATAGAAACTTATGCCCACACACCCAAAAAAATCTAAGTACTTACTTCAAGAAATGTTTTTTTCTTTTTTTTTTTTTGCGGTACGCGGGCCTCTTGCTGTTGTGGCCTCTCCCATTGCGGAGCACAGGCTCTGGACGCGCAGGCTCAGTGGCCATGGCTCACGGGCCCAGCCGCTCCGCGGCACGTGGGATCTTCCCAGACTGGGGCACGAACCTGTGTCCCCTGCATCGGCAGGCGGACTCTCAACCACTGCGCCAACAGGGAAGCCCATTTCAAGAAAATTTTAATATGAATTCTGAGAAAAATTTTTTTATCATGAAAGAGTGTTAAATTTTGTTCAATTCCTTTTCTTCATTAATTGATATTATCATATGAATTTTCTTCTTTAGTTTGTGATATAATGGATTTCATGGATTGATTTCAAATATTAAACTAGCCTTGTACACCTGAAATTTATTCCACTTTGTCAGGGAATATTGTCCTTTTTATAGTCTGTTGGACTCAACTTGCTAAAATTTTGTTGAGGATTTTGTGTTTGACTGTATGAGAGATTCTGGTCTTCTAATTTTCTATATTTTTTTTATTGTGCTCTCTTAGTTGAGTTTTGGTAGTAAGGTAACAGCGACCTCATAAAACAAATTGGAAAGTGCCCTTCTCTTCTATATTCTGGACGATATTATGTAAAATTAATGTTAATTCTTCTCTGAATGTTTGTTAAAACTCCAGTGAAGCCATCTTAATGTGGGATTTCTTTTTGGGGGGAGATTTTAAATGATAGATTCAACTTCTTTAATAGTTATAGGCTATTTAGGCTATCTATTTCATCTTGGCTGAGTTATGATAGTCTGTGGTTTCTTAGGAATTTTAATCCCTTTCTTTTAAATTGTCAAATTATGATTGTGAAGTTGTTTACACTATTCCCTAATTACCCTTTAACAGCTGCAGAATCTGTTGTGATATTCCTTATTTCAATCCTGATATTGGTGATTTGTGATTTATTTTTTCAAAGAACCAGTTCTTTACATTCTTTTTTTAAAATATTCTTTTCCATTATGGTTTATCACAGAATATTGAATATAGTTTCCTGTCCTATACAGTAGGACCTTGTTCGTTTATCCATTTTATATATAATAGTTTGCATCTGCTAACCCCAAACTCCCACTCCATCCCTTTGCCATCACCCCCCTTCCTCTTTACAACCACAACTCTGTTCTCTATGTCTGTGAGTACGTTTCTGTTTCATAAAAGCTCATTTAGGGCTTCGCTGGTGGCGCAGTGGTTGAGAGTCCACCTGCCGATGCAGGGGACATGGGTTCGTGCCCTGGTCCAGGAAGATCCCACATGCTGTGGAGCAGCTGGGCCCGTGAGCCATGGCCGCTGAGCCTGTGCGTCTGGAGCTTGTGCTCCGCAACGGGAGAGGCCACAACAGTGAGAGGCCCGTGTACCACACACACACAAAAAAGTTCATTTATGTCACATTTTAGATTCCACATATAAGTGATATCATATGGTACTTGTTTTTCTCTTTTTGGCTTACTTCACTTAGTACGATAATCACTACTTCCATCCATCTTGCTGCAAATGGTATTATTTCACTCCTTTTTATGGCTGAGTAGTAATCCGTTGTACACAGGTACCACATCTTCTTTATCCATTCATCTGTCAATAGACATTTAGGTTGTTTCCCTGTGAATACTACTGTGAATAGTGGTGCTATGAACATAGGGGTGCATGTAACTTTTTGAATTATAGTTTTGTCTGGATATATGTCCAGGAGTGGGATTGCTGGATCATATGGCAACTCTATTTTTAGTTATTTGAGGAACCTCCATACTGTTTTCCATAGTGGCTGTACAAACTTAACAGTCCCACCAACAGTGTAGGATAGTTCCCTTTTGTCCACACCCTTTCCAACATTTATAGTTTGTAGTCTTTTGGTGATGGCCATTCTGACCAGTGTAAGGTGATACCTCATTGCAGTTTTGAATGCATGTCTCTAATAATTAACACTGTTGGGCAAATTTTCATGTGCCTGTGGCCATTTGTATGCAAAGAGCCAGCTTTTTATTTCACTTATTTTCTCTATTGTTTTCTTTTTTCCAATCTATTTCTGCTTTTTATTTTTTCTTCTTATTGTTTGTTTTGGGCTTATTTTGCTTTCTTTTTTTAACAGCTGATTATCAATTTATTAAAAATGTTGATTTAAGCATCGGCAATGG
Organism: Orcinus orca; assembly: GCF_937001465.1. Classification (NCBI taxonomy): domain Eukaryota; kingdom Metazoa; phylum Chordata; class Mammalia; order Artiodactyla; family Delphinidae; genus Orcinus; species Orcinus orca. The sequence continues at coordinate 31,970,014 of NC_064574.1, forward strand.
TGACTTCAACCTTGACTCCTGGCTCAATACTGATGGAAATGATCTGCTTAATCTCAGAAGGACTGTGCAGGTCAATGAGTCACTTGTGGATCCTCATTTGGAACCTTCATGACAAGGAGTTTTCCTGGTAGTTATTTTCAGAGTCTTGGTAGGCGTACAAAACAGTCCTTTCACTCTGAGATTCTTTTCCTTCTCGCCTCTGATTAGGTCATCACATACCTTCTCCAAAGACTTCGTGTTGCAGCTGGTGAGGGTGATTCTAATTCGGTGAATCGCTACCTCTGGCTCCAGGGAAGTCTTTCCGCTAGGCTATGACTGCGGTGCAGCTTTCTGACTGACTTGCTCCTGGGTGAGAGCAAATAGTGGTGAGTCAGGTGCAGAAGCGGGAGTCCCCGGGCTCCACTGCACTGGTGACCGCATCTTCCTCAAAGCGCTGCTTTTTTTTTTTTAATACACAAAATAATTTTGAGAAAGAAGCTATAGTAATTAAGACTGTGGGATTGGTGAAGTGGTAGATACATAGATCAATGGAAAATAGTGGACAACACAGAAATAAATCTACATAAATATGCCTAATTTTTAGCAAAGTAGCAAAAGGAATCCAATGTATTCATTTTCAATAAATGGTGCTGAAGGAATTGAAAATCTATTGGCAAAAAAATAAACCTCCATTTATATATTTTTTCTAGAAAAGAGCAGGAGAAAATCTTTGGGACTTGGGACTAGGCCAAAAGTCAAGTCCTTGGGCTTGACACCAAAAGCACAAACCTTAAAAGGAAATCCATAAAGCAAAAATTGATACATTAGATCTTATAAAAAATTTAAAATTTTGTTCTGTAAAACTCCCTGTGCAGCAGATGAAAAGAGAGAAAAATATTTACAAACTACATATCTGACAAAGAGCTAGTATATAGAATATATAAAGAATTCTCAAAAATCAACAATAAAAAAGCAAACAATCAAATTAGAAAATGGGCAAAAGACATTAACACTTTACTGAAGGAGATTCTGTTGCAAGTAAGTATATGAAACAATATTCAGCATCATATGGCATTAGAGAAATGCAAATTAAAACCACAGTGAGGTATCACTATATACCTATCAGAATGGCTAAAATAAAAAACAGTGATACTAAATATTAGTGAGGATGCAGAGAAACTGAATCACTCATACACTGTTGGTGAGGCTGTTAAATGGTGCAGTCAACCTAGAAAATAATTTGGAATTTCCTCTTAAAACTGAAAAACAGGGGAGTTCCCTGGTCACCTAGTGGTTAGAACCCCAGGCTTTCACTGCTGTGGCCCGGGTTCAATCACTGGTCAGGGAACTGAGATTCCTGCAAGCCATGTGGTGCAGCCGAAAAAATAAATAAATAAATAAATACTGAAAAATGGGATTACCTTATGATTAGCAATTGTGTCTTAGGCATATATCATCCCAAAGAAACAAAAATGTATTTTCACAAAGAAACTTGCACACAAATATTTGTAGCAGTTTTATTTGTATTTATTGTCCAAACCAGAAACTACTCAGATGTCCTTCAAAGGGTGAATGGTTAAAAAACTTTGACACATTCATACCATGGAATATGACTCAGCAATAAAAAGGAATTAATTACTGATATACACAAAAATTTGGATGAATACTAAGGAAAATTATGCTGAATGAAGAAAGCCAATATCATATATATATGGCATAATTATAGAAATGGAGAAGAGAGTAGTGGTAGCCAAGGGTTAGAGATGGGAATTAGGGTATGTGTGGGTGGCGCTATAAAGAATTATCATGAGGGAGTGTTGAAGTGATGGTGTAAGTTGAGTATCTTGAGGTTACACATGTGATCAAATTACTTAGAGCTATACACAAACACGTTCTAAGGAGTGCATATATAACTGGTGAAATCTGAATACATTCTGTGTTTTGTGCCACTGTCAATTTTCTGGTTTTGATATTGTACTATAACTCTGTTATTTTTGGAGGAAGCTGGGTAAAGGCCACTTGGAATCTCTGTGTAAATTTCTTTGAAACTTCTAGTGAATTTGTAGGTATTTCAAAAATAAAAAGTGTTTTGTTTCTTTTTTTCTTTAAAAAAAAGGCATCAAGGCTTCCCTGGTGGCACAGTGGTTGAGTGTCCGCCTGCCAATGCAGGGGACACGGGTTCGAGCACTGGTCCGGGAAGATCCCACAGGCCACGGAGCAACTAAGCCCGTGCACCACAACTACTGAGCCTGAGCTCTAGAGCCCATGTGCCACAACTACTGAAGCCCGTGTGCCTAGAGCCCGTGCTCCACAGCAAGAGAAGCCACTGCAATGAGAAGCCCGTGCACTGCAACGAAGACCCAAAGCAGCCAAAAATAAATAAATAAACTTATTAAAAAAATAATAATGATGATATATTTTATATTTGAATCACCTTTTTTCCTAGTGGAGACCCTCTGTCAAAACCATAATCCAGGCCACCACTTTTCCAAGCTGCCTGTGACTCACTCCAATACATTCTCCATATGTGTTTTCAACAGGGAAATCTTTCAAAAACCACCATCCTAGGTCACTAAAGCACACAAGTTTCTACTAAAGATGTAATTTCCCATAAAAGCCAAACTGTAAAGGGAACATTTGTTCCCATTAGACTTGGCTTAATGAGCACTCTTGGAACTACCTAAAGCCTTTATCCTCCACCCAGAAGTGATGCTATGAGAAGTGAAATTACATATAAATCAGTAGTGCCTTAAGCAATTTACAAAAGAGTTCCCAAATGTAAGTTACATAAGTATAAATAATAATATTAATATCTCCCTCATCTTGTCTTTATCTCTAGGACTGGGAGGATCAAAGCCACCTGATAAGTGCAGCTTCAAAGATCTCTCCCATTCCAGGTCTGGGAATGGGCACACTGCAACAGGCCTCTCCATCCTCAGTTTCCACACTTCATAACCAGTAAAGGCTCCAAATCACCTAAAGTGGTTGTTAGAGCCTTTCTGCATATGATACCTTTTTTTATAAAATTAATGGCACTCATTCCAATAATGGCTTCAGCAGAGAAAACCCCCTTTTCAGTGCAATGTATCCCATTGTTGTTTGATTTTCCTCCATCACTAGAAGTGCCCTAATTGTATACTTTAATGAATAAAATTGATTTCCAACAAATTTTGCTTTGAGTAGCTTTTATGTATTAAGACAGTCCTAGAAATAATTGGAGACTCTGGGAGAGGTGACAAGGATTGGGAAGCAGGGAGCTAGTGGTAAAGCAGAGTTGGTAATCCTATCTCAAAATTTGGTTGGATTTCTTATGCAGTGAGAGGGATAGGGGAGAATCTAAGGCCTGAGGGTAGGGTTACCCATCTGATAGGCTATATTGGCTCTGGAATTGTTGACCAGGTCAGAAGCTAAATGACTACAAAAGTGTGATTCAAGGTTAGACCAGCAGGGAGGTGGACCCCACCACCCCAGGGAGTATCCAGCTGAGCAGCATGTGGCACTGGGCCAGTGCCAGTCAGCATCACTGAAGTGGGTCCAGATGCCATGGATAGGACTCCTGGACCAAGAGGAGGTCAGGTAGAGCTATACAGGTCCCTGCTCTGAGTTGGGCAGAGGCGAGAAAGTGAGAAGCAAGCCCCCAAATGTGCTGCAGCCCACAGTGGAGATGGTAGGCTGAAAGAGGACTTTGACTCTGCACCTATCCACCACTCAAACCTCTATCAGGACGGCACATCATTCTCAAAAACTTTATCTCAGGGAGTGCTTTAATACCTTGTCCCTGTCCAGACTAATGAGGAGGACTCACTGATGAACACTTCTGGGAAGAAGGAGGAATAAGGGATGCACAAAGGTGGTTTAGGGACTTCTGGCTTCCATAGATTATCCTGGAACCTCGAATGGGGCATTTAGAAGGCTCAGTTTGGAGCAAAAAGATAGCAGCAAGGGAGGTAAGGCATGGAATGATATCAACGCTATTAAAAGCACTGCATCCCATCATTTTAAATCAGCAGTTCTCAACCCTGGCTGCACATTGGAATCACCTAAAGGAGCATTTAAAATTCCTAGTGCCTGAGCCTCGCTGCACACAATTACTTCAGAATGAGGGATGGGGCCTAGCCATTGGTAACTTTTAAAGCTCCCCTGGGATTCTGCTGTGGAGCCATTGTTCTGTTCTAGACTTCACTACTTTTAAGTGTAATCCCCAAAACCACAGCACTGGTACCCTCTGGGAACCTGATAGAAATGCCAGGCCCCACCCCAGGCCTGCTGATGAGAATCTGCATTTGGACGAGATCCTCTAGGCACACTGCAGCTTGAGAAGCACTGTTCTCAGTGAACATTGAGAGCATTGGGTCTCACCCCTGGGTGCCCATTAGAATTACCTGGGAGGTACATTTATCCTGTCAGGGAAGAAAAAATTTTCCTCTACCCTTCTAGGTTCTTCTGGCTGGTCTAAGAATTAAGCTGACATGGGACAGATTAACAGGAGAAAATCAAACAAAAGTTTAACAACATTTTACATGGGAGAGACCCAGGAGAACTGAGTAACTCAACAAAATGGCCAGAACCCTCACCTTAAATACCAACCCAGCCCTACTAAACACTGACTTAGCAACTAAGTACAGTTAAGTAGGAGGATGGAAAGGGGAAGATGGTCAAGCACCTACAGCCATGCTGGGGTGAATTGATCACCTGAGGGCCAAGTTACCTGGGCAACCAACTCCTCACCCTCAGAGGCACAGAGCTGAGGGCAGCAGAAGCCTGCAGAAGTGAAGCTGCTGAGGTTGAAGGCCTACACTTCCATCCCCACTAGTGGCTCACAGTTGAGCCTGGAAGCTGGACCTTTCAAACAAACCCCCAGGAGATGTCAATTCTCCTCACATAATGTAAAAAGGTCTAAGCAGCCTCACACCCCTGAGAGGCTATTAATGAAGGGACAGATTTCTTAACATCCAGCACAAATCTGCTGTTCTAAGCAATGGGAACTGTGAATGGGGCGGGCAGGGATAAGGAAGAACAATGTTGAACTTTACCTGAGCTCCTAGAAAACGACAATGGTTAAGAAATCCTCTCACACTTTTGTTTTCCTGGAAACCATGCAAGATGGCAATTCTCTTGCTCTCTCTACACCCCTCCTTGACCAGCCCCTGCTTGACCTACACCCTACTCACCTGACTGACCTTCCCTCTTGGCCATAGAGCCTAATCAGTAACTGTATATATGCTTGTTCCCCACAACCCAGCCCCCCACCCCCTAACCCCCATACTCTCTCATCCCACCCTACCTAGTGATTGTTCTAATCTTTAGATCAGAATGGCTCTACCCTGCAAGTTTATCAAAGAGGCTCTGAGGAACGTGCCCTTCTGCTGTTTTTCCTGGTAACCAAAGAGCCAACCTGAAATCAATTCCCCCTATAACTGGTAATACATCCACTCCCATAGCAAGGGCTGTGGCCATGTCCTGCCTGCCATCTGCCATATACAGTAGGCTGTTGCTCGGGATCTTGCTTTGGACATGTAAGATCCCCTATCTAATAAACCACTGATGTCTCTGTTGCTGACTGTGGGCTCTTTCTTAGGTCTTGAGGCTGGGAAACTATAGAGCTTGCTGGCCTGTGGGGTGCAGCAGTAGATGAGAAATGTTACCTGCCATATCCGCAAACAAAGGATACTGTGTTCATCAAGACATCAGCCACTACAGCCACTACTGACAGTGAGCTCTAAGGAAATTCAGGATGGAGACAAAGAGGTTGCCTGCTGCCAATCCCTCAGCCACTGCAGCCACCTTCAACTGTGCACCCTGAGGGTATTCAGGATGGAGAGAACAGGATATTGGCCCTAGATAGCTAAGGTGCATATTAAAGGAATGATTTCAATGAGCCCAGACTCATATCTTCCCAGCATAGAAAAGCACTAAATTCATTAACTTGAGATGTCTGGTTTTCTTTACTTAACAGTAATCTTTTGATATCCTGACTACCTGGTTTTTGTTGCAAAACTCCTATATATCCTGGCTCTTCCCTTACGTCTTCAGCCCAGTCCCTCAGAGTGATCTGAGAGACTGTTTTCCAAGCTTTAGTTCTCAGAAAATCCTCCTTATACAACATAATTCTCAACTTTTAGGTTGTGTATTTTTTTCAGTCAACAATTTTGGCAACCACAAAGGGACCCAGAGCAGATCTCCCTCCTTTGCCTGAACTCTACGAGGATCTGGAGCCTGGTACAAGCAGAAGTCTCTTGGTCCTGTCTACCTCCTCGGAGAGTCCAGGCATATTTGGGTGAGTCTATCCTGGTTCATGGATCTCCCATTATTGGTTGATAATCCTAAATTTTATTCAGTCGTGTTAAACTCCTCTCTGGAGGAGTAGGTTGTCCTTGAAATTTAGTTTCAAGAAGAAGTACCTGGGCTATCCTCTGTGAAAGACACTGAGAAAGATTTTGCATAGTTTAAACATGGTGGTTTTATCCTCAGGTGAAAGACTGGGAAGACTTTGGTCATTTAAAAGAACACTGAATAGGTTGGACTGGGTAATTAGGGGGAAGACTGACCCGTCATTTTTCCTTGAATTGGCTACCTTAATAGAGTTTGCTGAAATAAAACTGAAATCGTATGAGAGCTTTCAGCTCTGAAGAAGGGGACATCTCCTCTCAGCCAGCAATTGCTTCCTCAGGTAATTGAGAAACTCGCAAAAGTGGTGGAAGCAAGTCCTCATACCATGCTGCAGTCCCTATAGGGAAACCCATTCATTTTAATTAAAGCTTGCTCTGCCAGGGACATGAATAAGAACTGGCCATTCCATGATCTGAGCACCCATGGTGGTCTAAGAACTGGCCATTCCATGATCTGGGCACCCATAGTGGTCTTATAATAACAGAGGAAGAACCCAAGACACATAGAGGAGCTGAAATGACTCTGGGGTAAAATGTAGAGCAGTTAAGCTCACAAGCAGCACATTGGCCCATCACATTATTCTCACAAGTGATTTTGATTTTATTTCAACAAACCAACCTCAGAATGGGGAGCAAGGCTTTCAAAACAAAAGAAAAAGGGACAACATATTGCCAGCCTCCAATACCCTGGAAAGGTTTACGTACATACAAAACTTACACTTACAAGTACTTGCTTAATTGGGAACTAAAGAAAATTTTGCCCTGAAAATGACTAAAATGGGGCTATTTTATAGTGTACACAGCTAAGTTAGAAAAAACTGTCTTGATAAAACATCTTTTCAGAATTCTGACCTTAGAGAAACAAAGCTCTTCTAGGGGGAACTTGCATTTCTCTTCCTGTGTCTTTGACATGTAAATGTTCTACCTGATCTTCGGAGTTGTGTGTGTGTGTGCATGAGCCTGTGTGTATTTTGAGAATTTGGTCTCTGCCATGAAAATGGTACACATATGGTATACATTTGGCAGCCAACTGAATAGACTGGGATTCTGAGTAGTCTTTTGTGTGACTGTACCAACTCTCAGGGGCTTTTTGCCATCTTAACCTTCATTGTGTCAGCCTGTACAACAAAGACCTTTACTTTCTTAAAGTATTTTTTGGAGTAAACTTTCCGGATCTTGTTTAGGCAGCATCCTTAACACTCTCTTGTGGGGAACCCTCTTGTGTCTCATTGGTTTGAATCACTATTAAGATATATCTCATTAATAGCCAAATGATGGATCCTTCAAACTGAAAAAACTTTAAATTGGTAAATTTCTATAGACCTCTCATTATAAACAGCTATTTTATTGGTACCTGTGAGGAAAATTAATCAAATTATATTAAATTTATATATATATAAAATGGTTAACTTAAGAACTCCCTTAGTTTAAAACAAGCAAGAAAAACCAGTTTGGGAAGACTTATTTGTGTTCTCCTCTTCTCCTCAGCAGATCTTACAGATGCTAATAAAAACATTAGAATAATTAATGTTAATTAGGTTGATTAAAAGGAAAATAGGGAAAAAAATACTGAAGGGAAAGTATAGACACTTTTTCCCAACAAGGTAGAAATTTTAAAGGGACTTATTTCAAATGGATAAAGAAATCTTTAAATGGTTATTTTAAAATGAGATAAATAAAACAGATGTTAATGGGATTAAATCAAAGGTTTGATACAATACTACCTAAGGTTGGATGGGCCAAAGGGACCCCCCTATTGACCCCCAACAATAAAGGGCTCCAAACAAGTCTTCTTTATTTACCCCAGTTATATATATATTTAAAAGGCTGGGAAAAAATTACAGAGATACCTGATCAACAATTACTTGGGGCGATATTTAGGTCAATTAATCAAGTTAAAGGATTGACAAAAGGGCCAGAGTACCTTGGCTCAACCCCTCCAGAAACTTTTATACAAAAATAGATGAAAAGGTCAGGATAAAAAGAAAGGCTTCTAGGACTCCTTGTAAGACCAACACTTGTTGATTGGATCTGAATGGAAACTAACGTTAAAAGTATAAAAGTTGATAAAATTGAGATGAAAATTTATAAAAATTGGTATATTTAAATGGGCTTTATATAAGATAGGTGATGCTCCAAGGACAATGGTGCATCAAGGACAAAGGACGTCCCTGCCTGAAAAAGTTTCAGCGTTACACCCCCTACTGGACTCTAAATCACCCTCTCCACCATGTTGCCAAGGTTAGGAAATTCCTGAGCCCACCTGGGCAACGCCTACAAAAACTGATCAATAGCACATGTTCAGGCTCAACTCTCCCAGACTACAAGGAAGTTGGCCTGCTGTTCTGGCAGTGACCCTTCCCTCTAATAAGTTCTATCTCCTTTACATTCTGCCTTATGTCTGGAAATTATTTTCCAACCTGCGTTCAGACCACGACAAGATTGTTACATCACTTTTGCTTAATTATATTGTGGGATAGACATGTTTCACTGGAGAATGCTTCCCCTGCTTGGTATTATAAAAGAGGGCATATGAATCTTCCCCTAGGGAAATATTAATTAAACATACTAAAGAAAACCAATAGGGTTACCTGAGCCCATATAAGATAAAGTAAAGCCGAGAGCTAATATTCGGGGGCTAATAATAATAGAGATTTTGGGCTTCCCTGGTGGCTCAGTGGTTGAGAGTCCGCCTGACGATGCAGGGGACACAGGTTCGTGCCCCGGTCCGGGAAGATCCCACATGGCGTGGAGCACCTGGGCCCGTGAGCCATGGCTGCTGAGCCTGCGCATCTGGAGCCTGTGCTCTGCAATGGGAGGGGCCACAACAGTGAGAGGCCCGCGTACAGCAAAAAAAAAAAAAATAGAGATTTTGCTCTGGGTCTAACTTGTATACTCAGAAAGAGAGCCTTTGTTGAATGCCTTATACAAGTTTTTGAAGGCATGATAAATTAAACCCACCCTAAAGTGCTAAAACACAGAGCTCTGAAATTTCAGTTTAGTTGGAAATCTTCTCACTGATATAGAAAAACAAATTAAAGAAAATACATTTGGGGCTTCCCTGGTGTGCAGGGGTTGAGAATCTGCCTGCTAATGCAGGGGACACGGGTTCGAGCCCTGGTCCGGGAAGATCCCACATGCCGTGGAGCAACTAGGCCCGTGAGCCACAACTACTGAGCCTGCGCGTCTGGAGCCTGTGCTCCGCAACAAGAGAGGCCGCGATAGTGAGAGGCCCGAGCACCGCGATGAAGAGTGGCCCCCGCTTGCCACAACTAGAGAAAGCCCTCGCACAGAAACGAAGACCCAACACAGTCAAAAATAAATAAATAAACAAATGTGGGGTTTAAAGAAAATACATTTGGGCAAATCAATCTTTTAATATCATTTATGTGACAGACCAGCTCTCTGGGGAATTAAAAGCAACTGTCTTTGTCTTGCAAATCTCTACAAATCAGAAATGTAAATACAGCCCACAGTGACCTGAGACTGAACCGAATTAGCTCAATCAGGTAGAACCTGAAACCAATGGGAAAAAAGGGAAAAGGTGGCATTTTAAACTCAAACCAGTAGAAAGGCTCCCTCAACCAAAATCTAATTCATATTCTCCTTAAGGGTTTATCAAGGACAAATACAAATCAGAAAAGTCTTTTCCACAAACAGTAAAGTCTTAGTCATCTGAGCAAGCAAATTTAATTTATTCCAACTGTTATTTATAAAATAGTAAGTTTAAATTGTAATACCTGATTCATAACTAAGTTTTTATTTTTAAAATTCATTTATTTATTTTTTAGCCATGTCACATAGCTTGCGGGATCTTAGTTCCCCAACCAGGGACTGAACCCCGGCCCCAGGCAGTGAAAGAGCAGAGTCCTAAACATTGGACCACCTGGGAATTCCCCATAAAAATGTTTTTAAAGTGAAGCTATGAGATCTCTAGTTTTGTCTGTTTATATGGCTGTGTGTACATTATATGTGATGTCTGTACCTCTGGAAAATATTATCAAAATTAAATGTATAAAAGAGCTCTATTTAATTGACTTAAAAGTAAGCACTTACAAACTAAACATTTCTAAATATGAAAGAACCCGGCCAGAATAAATTTCAGGTTCACCTGATCTAGGAAATACAATATTAAATCAACATCTGGTATGCTAGCTTAAGCTAGTTTAAGCTTATTGGTTTAATCAATATAGACGTGTTTTACTTTTATTTACCTAGGTATCCTGAATGTCAATACGTTCATGATATTTCTGTTACAGAGTTTGTCAATAACAACAACAAAATTAGCTTGGTTTGGTAATATTTTCATAGGTTATAAAATAAATGTAAATGAGATAAGAATTTTCAGGTGAGCTCTTTAGGAATACTTACGCTTTGGGTACGTCTGTCTAATCTAGTTTCTCCAGATTTTGGTAAAGAGTTTTGCTAATTGATGGGAATTCACTGAATATCTAGGTCACTTCAAATAAGATAAGATACTGGAAACTTAATTGCTAAACAGGTCTAAATTTACCTACTTTTGTCTCCTTACAAGAGGGAAACTAAAGGTATTTGGGTTTATTAGACACGTATATTGTACCTCATTGAGGAAAGAAATTATATGTTTCAGAGGTTATGGGATACTCCAATCAGAAAATGCTAGTATGACAAACAGTTTACAATTACTTGCTGCATGTTGGTTTTTGCTAGAGATTAAGATTTTTAAGGGTTAATATTTGTAGTATGTAATTAAATCTACTAAAGATAATAAGGGGAACATTTCCATATACAAAGAAGTAGGATGTGTGTTTTCAGCAAAAGAAGGTATGGAAATATATTTTGTTAAGGGGAAAGAATAATTCTGTCCCAAAGCTGGTTATTTCTGGATAAAAAAAATAAGGGACAAACTAATATGGACACAAAAAGTTGTGGAAGGTTTGCAGAAAGGGAGCCCTGTAAAAGAAGTTTTGTACATAGTCAGGCTGGAATTAGACTAAATTTAATTAGGTAAATGGGCTTTGTTATTAAAAGTAGGCTGGTACAAGACTGGACTTGGTTCCTATCTCTCTATTAAGAGAACAAAGTTTTCTTGGAATACTGTTTTTGATAACAGATTGTGTGAGTTCTTTTGCCTTTCAGTGATCTGTACTTGGTTTTCTGTTTCTTAAATCTTTTGTCACTTTGGTTAAGTGAATAAGTATTGTTCTACAGTGGTCTATGATCCTATCTGATCAAGTGTTGTGAGACCTTTTTGATATTTTTGACAAACTTCTCAAATATCAAATTCTAACAAGTTATTTTGACCTCTAGCTAACTCTGAGATGCTTCAAAGGAACCCTGAGACATCTCAGAGAGGAATATTAAATTAATATTATTTGGTTTATTTTGTATGTTAAATTACCTAAGAAGCATTGTCAAATGATTGGAGATGAACTTTTGGATATATTGTATGGATAAATGTCATTAATACAGATATTCTAAAATTTACATGGAATTCTTAAAAATCTGATATGCTCTGGGATAATGTTATCAGTCACAATTCTAGTTATTATCTTAAAATGTATGTCCAAGAAATATCCAAGTTTCTTGTCAATTTCACTGTGACCAGATCTTTCACCATGTAGTCTTTTGCTGTTTATACACAGTCACTGTTTTACTCTGATACTCATAAAATGAAGATATCAAAGAAAATTCATAAAAAGAACTTTTTTTTACAAATATAAGTTCTGATAACTTTTAGATCATACCACTAAACTGGGTAAAAAATTTACAAAACTCTAATGGAAAACCCGATTTTATCCAGATCATCAGGAATTAATTACATGGTACTGAATGAACTGATAAATATGATTTATAATTTTATGACTTTTTCTGAAATATACTGACTTTTTAAAATAAGATTATTTATTTGTTTATTTATTCATTTTTGGCCACGTTGGGTCTTCATTGCTACACTTGGGCTTTCTTTAGTTGCAGCGAGTGGGGGCTGCTCTTCGTTGCGGTGCACTGGCTTCTCATTGTGGTGGCTTCTCTTGTTGCGGATCATGGGCTCTAGGTATGCAGGCTTCAGTAGTTGTGGCACTCGGGCTCAGTAGTTGTGCGCATGGGCTTAGTTGCTCCACAGCATGTGGGATCTTCCCGGGCCAGGGCTCAAACCCGTGCCTCCTGCAAAGGCAGGCAGATTCTTTTTTTTTTTTTTTTTGCCGTACGCGGGCCTCTCACTGTCATGGCCTCTCCCGCTGTGGTGCACAGGCTCCGGACGCGCAGGCTCAGTGACCATGGCTCACAGGCCCAGCCGCTCCGTGGCATGTGGGATCCTCCCGGACCGGGGCACGAACCCGTGTCCCCTGCATTAGCAGGCGGACTCTCAACCACTGCGCCACCAAGGAAGCCCGCAGGCAGATTCTTAACCACTGCACCACCAGGGAATTCCTGAAATATACTGACTTTTAATCTTTGTTTTCCAGAAAAACCTTTCCTCTTATGCTGTGACCCACACAAGTTGATAAGTATACCTTTGTAAACAAAGATAAAACATGTATCTTTTTCTCTCTACCTGATCATTCCAGAATTTGTCTTCTCCAGCTGACTCCTTGCAGACTTGATGGTTTACTGCAACCAGATTACAACTAGTTATACTAATTATTGTTTTAATTTGTTCTCTTTGTTTCCAAATTGTTTATTCGTTGTGTCTCTCTCTGCTGCACTATGACTTTATTACTTATCCTGTCTAGTTTATAAGATTGTCTTTTGCATTACCCAATGTGTAACCAGGACTCCAGCAAAATTAATGATGGCTAAAAGTCTTGAGACTGTTGATTATATATAAAAAACTCCACATAAAGTAATTGTAATAGTGCAAATCTAGATATGGGAAGAAGCAACAAGGTAAAACATTTCCTGGATCATAATAGACTAGTAAGATAGAAGAGCCAAAGAATTTTAGATTATCAACAGGGCCTGATCCAAAAAAGATCAGCACATTGAGTGGCATATCAGCAGAATCCTTGCCTGATCTAGGAATGAGCCGTCTTGGTGCTGTGGGACAAAATTTGTCATAAAAAGCCTCCCAAACATTTGTTGAACTTATTACCAAGGGGAGGCACTGTGGATGAAAAATGTTACCTGCCATGTCAGCGAAGAATGGTCATCAAGCCATCAGCCACTATAACCACTATTGACAGTGAGCTCTAAGGGAACTCAGGATGGAGACAAGGAGGTTGCCTGATGCCAGTCCCTCAGCCACTGCAGCTACTCCTGCACCTTGAGGGGATTCAGAATGGAGAGAAGCAGGATATTAGCCCTAGATAGCGAAGATGCGTATCAAAGGAATGATTTCAATGAACCCAGACTCTTGCATCTTTCCATACATAGAAAAGCACTAAATTCATTAACTTGAGATGTCTGGTTTTCTTTAATTAACAGTAATCTTTTGATGTTCTACCTGGTGTTTGTTGCAAAACTTCTATATATCCTGGCTCTTCCTTTACCTCTTTGGCGTAGTCCTTTAGAGTGATCTGAGAAGCTGTTTTCTGGGTTTAGTCCTCAGAAAATCTGCCAAATAAAATATAATTCTCAACTTTTAGGTTGTGCATTTTTTTCAGACACAGCCCAACCATCCCTTTCCCATAAGACTCAGATAAGACTCACAGATGCTACCCCCACCTTGGCCAGACACAGGCCCTCCAGATTCCCATTCTTTGCCTCATAAGTGATTGGCTGAACTTCTTGCCCCCAATCATCAGTAGGAACAAAGTGCTTGTTAATCAAACTTTGCTTAAGATCATCTCCTTCCCTCAGGTCCCTGAAATTTTGCCTACCCTCAACTTGAACCAGCATACAGCCCCTCTTGAGAATATCCTGGCCTCAGCGTAAAATATCCTCTGATACACCGTCTGATGTTGTCACTCCCCTTTATCCCATGTCCCTACCCCTGTTCTTTCTATCCTTCTCCCTATAAAAGATAAAACCCTCTTTGCCTAACCATTGAAACCCACGGATTTTATGGTCAGAGTGTTTCCCTCTGCCCCACTCCCTTTCCCTTTCAATAGTACCTTTTCTTCCCTTCAATAATCCTTTCAAATAAAGTCTCTTTATAGAGAGCTGACGTGAGAAATCATTTGACAGGGGAAATGGAGAAGTTAGGGGGTAGCTATTTGGACAAGTCACCCTGAGAACAGCATGAGGAAGCTGTGTCTGGGGAGGGTGAGAGGGTGAAGGATGGGAAGTAGGGTCCTAAGGACTAGCTGGGGATGATAACCTTTTGCCCAGGGTCAGCAGCAAAGAACAGGACTGAGGATCCAGAGGGTTGGGAGAGTGAGGGGGTCTGCTACCCCAGACTCAGGCCTGGATGCCATTTAAAATGCTCCCACCCCTTCTTCCCTGCTCTTCACTCCCCTAGCATGGGACACTGTTGTGAATGGGCCCAACATTGGCCAAATAATGGAGACTGTAGACTGCCTCCTACCTGCTCCCACCACTGCAAACTTTCCTCTAGTAATTAACGCCTCACTCTCCTATACCCTAGATTTCTCTCCCATAGACCAGCTCCTTCCTAGCACTCAAACATCTCCCTCATCTTAAACAGTTTCCTCTTTGACTCCCAGTCCAGAGGCTGCCCTATTTCTCCGCAAATAACCAAATTTATTTAAATGAGTTGTCTTCATCACTTCATTCCCTCACCTCCGAGCCAAGCCTCCCACAGAGAAAGCTGCCAGCAGACCTCACGGTTCCACAGCATCTCCCTGTAGCCACATTTGCAGGCTTGTCTGACTCGACACAACAAAGTTCCCCAGACTTGACCCTCCTCCCTGAAGCTTCTCCAGTGAGTTCATTGGTGCCACAATTTTGTTACTCCTATCTCTCTGGTTTCTCCTGAAACTTTGCTGTTTTCCCTCCTTTGCCTGGGCCTTGCTTGTGGTCTCTCTTTTCTTTTCTCCCCTAGCTATACTCTCTCCCAGGGTTCCAAGTATCACTTACATGCTGATGACCACTGGACTTAAATTTCCAGCTCGGCACAATCCCCTGAGTTCTAAACACATCCTCCCAGCTGCCTACCCAGCATCTCACCCTCAGAAAATGGCACCTCAATTCACATGGGAGTTGGTTGTCAGGCTTGCCTTTCCCTCACTCCCCACTCCCAAATCATCAGCAAGACTCATGGCTACTTCTTCTGAAATCTGCTGCTTCTCCTCATGCCCACTGCCACCACTCTAGTCTAGTCCAGGCTGTGGGCATCTCTCCCTGGAGCCTCTCAGCTCACCTTCTCCAAACTGGTCACCCTACCCCGCTTAACCGCCATAGTGATCAGGTCCCTTTCCTGCTGAAAACTTTGATGGATTTTCACTGAGTTTCAGTGATAACCTTAAGTCCTAAACATGACCTACAAGGCCCAGCATCCTATGCTGTGTGTTCCCTTCTCCCCCTTCCCTTGCTCACTGTGCCCCAGCCATTTCCTGAACTCACAGAATTCTTTTCTACCTTAGGACTTTCCTCATGCTCTTCTTACTGTTTCTGGAGCACCTGCCTTCCCATTTTCTGCTTGGTTAATGCCAACTTATGTCTAAGTCACGTCCATATATATTCAAGAAGGCCGTTCTGTTCTCCCCAGAGTACACCTGTCCTTATGATCTCTTGTCACACCTGAGCTTCTCCTTCCCAGTACTTACTATGTGTGGATTCTGGCTATTTATTTCTGTAAATAGTTGTTTAATATCTATTTCCTCCATTTAACTCTAACTTAGGGGAGTGATACTGTCTGTTTTCATCACAACTATAACTCCTAGTTCTTAGTATAGCACTAGACACAGAATAGGGGTTCAATAAATGGTTCTTGAATGTACACTAAGTATTTTACCGTAATAAATAGACACACACCACAAGGACATGGAGTGCCCATCCCCCCAGCTGCTGTGAGTGTTGACTGCCAATGTCACACAGTTGCCCCATTCCTTTGGAGAACTGCCCTCAGCTGAGAAGGGCTGCCTCATGGCAACCCTCAACCCCACAGATTACAGACTTGCTCCCTTGCCTCAAGGTAAGGTGAGCAGAATAAGGAAGGGAAAACCAACACTTTGTGACGCCATTCATGCTCTATAGCTCCCCATGGGATCAGGCTGAAGCTAGACATCACTTGATGTAGGTCTTTCCTTAGCAGCTTCTCTATCCTGCTCACCTAACCAGTATTTCTTGAGAGCTCCTTCTTAATAAACCACTGAACAAGAATCTCGGTCTCAAGTTCTGCTTCTAGAAAACCCAATCTAAAACACCTATAATGTGGAGGAAAATATGTGGAGTCAGGGAAGAGAAGGAAAAATGAAATGAAGAGAAGTGAAATGAAAGGAAAGGGAGACCTTGTATGAACTAATGCATGCCCCAAGAATTGAGGTGGATAAATCAACTCTCTGTATCTTTAGTTCCTCCCCCAAATTATTGAATGAATGGAGAGAGGAGAGAAGGGGAGAAGAGGAGAGCCCTGTTTCTTCCCCCAATTCTCCCTTATATTCTCCATTCATCCCCTGTCCTTTCACCCCATGCTAACATCACACACACCCCTCCCCTGCTGCTCTGCAGGAGATGCAAATGCACACTCTCCAATCCCTTTGGGTTTCTCTTTTAGTGCCCTTGAGAGGTAATAATGTGTTCAGTGAGGCAAGAAGGGATCTGGTAGGCCCCAATTCTTTAATGGAATCTCAGCCCCTCCTAAAGGAAGAGAAATGGACATTAGGTTCATATGAGGCAGGAGACAGATGGGTCCCCAGGGCAAACAGTTGAGTTCGTTTCTTGTGGACGACACTCTGAGACGAGATGGGAATAACAGGACAATTGAGAGAGGAGGCAGGGCCCTGCCCAGATAGAAGATAAGAGACCACATATTCCTCATTCTTGAAGTCAGGAGACCTCCCCGACTACACATGCACAGAAAAGCTCTTGGAGTTCAAAAGGGGAGTGATACCAACTAATGCTCACTTACCCATAGGCCTCTTTGGTAGAATCCATCTTGGCTAAGAGATGCATGCTCACACATGGGAAAATCCTGAGATATGCCAAATATGGACTCTGAACCAGGCAAATCAAAATGATTGGTCAAAGAAAACATGGAAGAAATGCCCCATAAATGTGATTCAAACTGCTATGAAGGAGCGACTCTCTCTCTGAGTCCACCTGTGTGTCTATCCATATGTACTCTTTTTTTCTCTTAATAAATACTTGTTTCACTACTTTCTGTCTTTGGGGGAAATTCTTTTCTGCAAAGCCATAGGGCTAGGGCCTTGTCACTGACCACTGGTCCAGTGGCTAGGATTCGTTGCTCTCACAACCCCAAACTGACCTCAATCACTGGCCGGGAACTGAAACCCTGCTTCAAGTCACTGCAGGCTGAGGCCACCCGAGATCACATAAGCCTTCTTTGTCCTGGAACCACCCAGTATGCCCTGTGTGTCCTATAACACAATCTTTTGTTAATCACTAGCTAGGGCACTGGGTAAAGCAGTTTCAAATCCTGGCCCCCTGGGCTAATGGCATTTAAGAGACAGAAATATGTTGCCATGGTGACACTGTAACAGATTAAATTACAAATCCTCCTGGAGCAAATCTGCTTTCATAAGGTTAGACTCTGCATGAGGAGAGCAGAGGAAGTTCCATGCCCTCTCAGGAAAAATTTGGGGCCAGTGGATCTGAGAGGTGGTAGGGAAGTGGAACAGCCACTACTCCTATCTCAGGCCAACATTTCTTGGTGCTCTGGGCTTCCTGAGTCAATCTTGCTTCTAGAAATGGAGTGTCTAATCCAAAGCTTGTCAATGAAAGATATCTTATGTCATGCTTTTTTTTTTAAACATCTTTATTGTAGTATAATCGCTTTACGATGGTGTGCTAGTTTCTGCTTTATAACAAAGTGAATTAGTTATACATATACATACGTTCCCATATCTATTCCCTCTTGTGTCTCCCTCCTTTCCACCCTCCCTATCCCACCCCTCTAGCTGGTCACAAAGCACCCAGCTGATCTTCCTGTGCCATGCGGCTGCTTCCCACTAGCTATCTATTTTAAGTTTGGTAGTGTATATATGTCCATGCCACTCTCTCACTTTGTCACAGCTTACCCTTCCCCCTCCCCATATCCTCAAGTCCATTCTCTAGTAGGTCTGTGTCTTTACTCCCATATTACCCCTAGGTTCTTCACGACCTTCTTTTCCCCCCCTTAGATTACATATATATGTGTTATCATACGGTATTTGTTTTTCTCTTTCTGACTTACTTCACTCTGTATGACAGACTCTAGGTCCATCCACCTCACTACAAATAGCTCAATTTTGTTTCTTTTTATGGCGGAGTAATATTCCATTGTATATATGTGCCACATCTTCTTTATCCATTCATCTGATGATGGACACTTAGGTTGCTTCCATCTCCTATTGTAAATAGAGCTGCCATGAACATTTTGGTACATGACTCTTTTTGAATTATGGTTTTCTCAGGGTATATGCCCAGTAGTGGGATTGCTGGGTCGTATGGTAGTTCTATTTGTAGTTTTTTAAGGAAACTCCATACTGTTCTCCATAGTGGCTGTATCAATTTACATTCCCACCAGCAGTGCATGAGTGTTCCTTTTCTCCACGCGGTCTCCAGCATTTATTGTTTCTAGATTTTTTGATGATGGCAATTCTGACTGGTGTGAGATGATATCTCATTGTAGTTTTGATTTGCATTTCTCTAATGATTAATGATGTTGAGCATTCTTTCAGGCGTTTGTTGGCAGTCTGTATATCTTCTTTGGAGAAATGTCTATTTCGGTCTTCTGCCCATTTTTGGATTGGGTTGTTTGTTTTTTTGTTATTGAGCTGCACAAGCTGCTTGTAAATTTTGGAGATGAATCCTTTGTCAGTTGCTTCATTTGCAAATATTTTCTCCCATTCTGAGTGTTGTGTTTTGGTCTCGTTTATGGTTTCCTTTGCTGTGCAAAAGCTTTGAAGTTTCATTAGGTCCCATTTGTTTATTTTGTTTTTATTTCCATTCCTCTAGGAGGTGGGTCAAAAATGATCTTGCTGTGATTTATGTCATAGAGTGTTCTACTTATGTTTTCCTTTAAGAGTTTGATAGTTTCTGGCCTTACATTTAGATCTTTAATCCATCCTGAGCTTACTTTTTTGTATGGTATTAGGGAGTGTTCTAATCTCATACTTTTAAATATACCTGTCCAGTTTTCCCAGCACCACTTATTGAAGAGGCTGTCTTTTCTCCACTGTACATTCTTGCCTCCTTTATCAAAGATAAGGTGACCATATGTGTGTGGGTTTATCTCTGGGCTTTCTATACTGTTCCATTGATCTATATTTCTGTTTTTGTGCCAGTACCATATTGTCTTGATTACTGTACCTTTGTAGTATAGTCTGAAGTCAGGGAGCCTGATTCCTCCAGCTCCATTTTTCGTTCTCAAGACTGATTTGACTATTTGGGGTCTTTTTTGTTTCCATACAAATTGTGAAATTTTTTGTTCTACTATTGTGAAAAATGCCAGTGGTAGTTTGATAGGGATTGCATTGAATCTGTAGATTGCTTTGGGTAGTATAGTCATTTTCACAATGTTAATTCTTCCAATCCAAGAACATGGTATATATCTCCATCTGTTTGTATCATTTTTAATTTCTTTCATCAGTGTCTTATAATTTTCTGCATACAGGACTTTTGTCTCCTTAGGTAGGTTTATTCCTAGATATTTTATTCTTTTTGTTGCAAGGGTAAATGGGAGTGTTTTCTTAATTTCATTTTCAGATATTTCATCATTAGTGTATAGGAATGCCAGAGATTTCTGTGCATTAATTTTGTATCCTGCTACTTTACCAAATTCATTGATTAGCTCTGGTAGTTTTCTGGTAGCGTCTTTGGGATTCTCTATGTATAGTATCATGTCATCTGCAAACAGTGACAGCTTTACTTCTCCTTTTCTGATTTGAATTCCTTTTATTTCTTTTTCTTCTCTGACTGCTGTGGCTAAAACTTCCAAAACTATGTTGAATAAGAGTGGTGAGAGTGGGCAACCTTTGTCTTGTTCCTGATCTTAGTGGAAATGGTTGCAGTTTTTCACCGTTGAGAATGATGTTGACTATGGGTTTGTCATATATGGCCTTTATTAAGTAGAGGAAAGTTCCCTCTATGCCTACTTTCTGCAGGGTTTTTATCATAAATGGTTGTTGAATTTTGTCAAAAGCTTTCTCTGCATCTATTGAAATGATCATATGGTTTTTCTCCTTCAATTTGTTAATATGGTGTATCACATTGATTGATTTCCATATAATGAAGAATCCTTGCATTCCTGGAATAAACTCCACTTGATCATGGTGTATGATCCTTTTAATGTGCTGTTGGATTCTGTTTGCTAGTATTTTGTCAAGGATTTTTGCATCTATGTTCATCAGTAATATTGGCCTGTAGTTTTCTTCTTTGTGACACCTTTGTCTGGTTTGGTATCAGGGTAATGATGGCCTTGTAGAATGAGTTTGGGAGTGTTCCTCCCTCTACTATATTTTGGAAGAGTTTGAGAAGGATAGGTGTTAACTCTTCTCTAAATGTTTGATAGAATTCGCCTGTGAAGCCATCTGGTCCTAGGCTTTTGTTTGTTGGAAGATTTTTAATCACAGTTTCAATTTCAGTGCTTGTGATTGGTCTGTTCATATTTTCTATTTCTTCCTGATTCTGTCTTGGCACATTGTGCATTTCTAAGAATTTGTCCATTTCTTCCAGGTTGTCCATTTTATTGGCATAGAATTGCTTGTAGTAATCTCTCATGATATTTTGTATTTCTTCAGTGTCAGTTGTTACTTCTCCTTTTTCATTTCTAATTCTATTGATTTGAGTCTTTTCCCTTTTTTTCTTGATGAGTGTGGCTAATGATTTATCAATTTTGTTTATCTTCTCAAAGAACCAGCTTTTAGTTTTATTGATCTTTGCTATAATTTCCTTCATTTCTTTTTCATTTATTTCTGATCTGATCTTTATGATTTCCTCCCTTCTGCTAACTTTGGGTTTTTTGTTCTTCTTTCTCTAATTGCTTTAGGTGCAAGGTTAGGTTGTTTATTTGAGATGTTTCCTGTTTCTTAAGGTAGGATTGTATTGCTATAAACTTCCCTCTTAGAACTGCTTTTGCTGCATTCCATAGGTTTCGGGTCATTGTGTCTCCATTGTCATTTGTTTCTAGGTATTTTTTGATGTCCTCTTTGATTTCTTCAGATACAATTTCAATTTTCTTAAGTTTACCAATGGTTGATTTGTGACCCAAGGTATGATCGATCCTGGAGAATGTTCCATGAGCATTTGAGAAAAATGTGTGTTCTGTTGTTTTTGGATGGAATGTCCTATAAACATCAATTAAGTCCATCTTCTTTAATGTTTCATTTAATGCTTGTGTGTTTTTATTTATTTTAATTTTGGATGATCTGTCCATTGGTAAAAGTGGGGTGTTTAAGTCCCCTACTATGAATGTGTTAGTATCAATTTCCCCTTTTATGGCCGTTAGTATTTGCCTTATGTATTGAGGTGCTTCTATGTTAGGTGCATAAATATTTACATTTGTTATATCTTCTCCTAGGATCGATCCTTTGATCATTATGCAGTGTACTTCTTTGTCTCTTATAATAGTCTTTATTTTAAAGTCTATTTTTTCTGATATGAGAATTGCTACTCCAGTTTTCTTTTGATTTCCATTTGCTTGGAATATCTTTTTCCATGCCCTCACTTTCAGTCTGTATGTGTCTCTAGGTCTGAAGTGGGTCTCTTATAGACAGCATATATATGGGTCTTGTTTTTGTGTCCATTCAGCCAGTTTGTGTCTTTTGGTGGGAGCATTTAATACATTTACATTTAAGGTAACTATCAATATGTACGTTCCTATTCCCATTTTCTTAATTGTTTTGGGTTTGTTATTGTAGGTCTTTTCCTTCTCTTGTGTTTTTTGCCTAGAGAAGGTCCTTTAGCATTTGTTGTAAAGCTGGTTTGGTGGTGCTGAACTCTCTCAGCTTTTGCTTGTCTATAAAGGTTTTAATTTCTCCATCAAATCTGAATGAGATCCTTGCTGGGTGATCTTGGTTGTAGCTTTTTCTCCTTCATCACTTTAAATATGTCCTGCCAGTTCCTTCTGCCTTGCACAGTTTCTGCTGAAAGTTCAGCTCTTAACCTTATGGGGATTCCCTTGTGTGTTATTTGTTGTTTTTACCTTGCTGCTTTTAATATGTTTCCTTTGTATTTAATTTTTGACAGTTCGATTAATATGTGTCTTGGCCTGTATCTCCTTGGATTTATCCTGTATGGGACTCTCTATGCTCCCTGGACTTGATTAACTATTTCCTTTCCCATATTAGGGAAGTTTTCAACTATAATCTCTTCAAATATTTTCTCAGTCCCTTTCTTTTTCTCTTCATCTTCTGGAACCCCTATAACTCAAATGTTGGTGTGTTTAATGTTGTCCCTGTGGTCTCTGAGACAGTCCTCAGTTCTTTTCATTCTTTTTTCTTTATTCTGCCCTGCAGTAGTTATTTCCACTATTTTATCTTCCAGGTCACTTATCCGTTCTTCTGCCTCAGTTATTCTGCTATTGGTCTGTTCAAGAGTATTTTTAATTTCACCTATTGTGTTGTTCATCTTTGCTTGTTTCCTCTTTAGTTTTTCTAAGTCCTTGTTAAATGCTTCTTGCATTTTCTCTATTCTATTTCCAAGATTTTGGATCATCTTTACTATCATTATTCTGAATTCTTTTTCAGGTAGACTATTTCATCTTCATTTGTTAGGTCTGGTGTGTATTTATCTTGCTCCTTCATCTTCTGTGTGTTTTTCTATCTTCTCATTTTGCTTATCTTACTGTGTTTGGGGTCTCCTTTTTGCAGGCTGCAGGTTCATAGTTCCTGTTGTTTTTGGTGTCTGTCCCCAGTGGCTAAATTTGGTTCAGTGGGTTGTGCAGGCTTCCTGGTTGACGGGACTAGTGCCTGTGTTCTGGTGGATGCGGCTGGATCTTGTATTTGTGGTGGAGGGGACTACTGACTGTGTTCTGGTGGATGAGGCTGGATCTTGTCTTTCTGGTGGGCAGGTCCACATCTGGTGGTGTGTTTTGGGGTGTCTGTGGCCTTATTATGATTTTAGGCAGCCTCTCTGCTAATGGGTGAGGTTATGTTCCTGTCTTGCTAGTTGTTTGGCATAGGGTGTTCAGCACTGTAGCTTGCTGGTCATTGAGTGAAGCTGGGTGCTGGTGTTGAGATGGAGATCTCTGGGAGATTTTTGCCATTTGATATTACGTGGATCTGGGGGGGGGGTCTCTTTTCGACCAGTGTCCTGAAGTTGGCTCTCCCACCTCAGAGGCACAGCACTGACTGTTGGCTGTAGCACCAAGAGCCTTTCATCCACCCGGCTGCCCCACGGGGTACGTCCAGCTGCCCCGCAGCCATGGGCCACCACCACCACTGTGCCAATGCTTTTCGGGCTCTTGTGTCATTCTTTTATCCAATGCCTTGCCAGTCATTATGCAGCCTGAATTGCTCTGCATAATTACTGAGTTAATCCTCACAGTCATCCCCACCCCATCACCACTTCCAAGCTGTTCTTAGCTGGAAGATCCTCCAAAGCAAGTGGTTAACAGTGCTCTGCCCCAAAAGATTAAAATTGTCAAACATGGGCTTCCTTGGTGGTGCAGTAGTTGAGTGTCCACCTGCCAATGCAGGGGACACAGGTTCGTGCCCCAGTCTGGGAAGATCCCACATGCCGCGAAGCAGCTGGGCCAGTGAGCTATGGCCACTGAGCCTGCGCGTCTGGAGCCTGTGCTCCACAACGGGAGAGGCCACAACAGTGAGAGGCCCGCATACCGCCAAAAAAAAAAAAAAAGTGTCAAGCATTTGCTTCTCCTAAGGAAGAGAGGAGGCAAATACTCAGGAGAATTACTACTGATGAAAATCTAATCAGGGAACCCAAGATGAAATCTGACCCTCAGTGTTAAGTAGACAAGATTGGAAAGTTATGTAATTCTCACAAATAAGCCTGTCCCTTCTAATACAAAGTGGACTTTTACAAATCCAGGTGGACTCTCAAATTAAGTCTTGATGGCTGTCACTTCTCACAGATGATTATAGTCAATCAGTTAAAGTTAAGGTACATTGAAGAAATCCAGAAGGGCTGGTGTGTTGTCCTGCAGACAGCCCCTGGTGGCCTATATCCTTACTGTTCAAATTATGGTCCATGGACCAGGCGCTTCAGCATCACCTGAAAACTTTTTAGAAATGGATGCTCAGGGAGATTGGTTCAAGATGGCAGAGTAGAAGGATGTGCTCTCACCACCTCTTGCAAGAACACCAGAATCACAACCAACTGCTGAACAATCATCAACAGGAGGATACTGGAACTCACCATAAAACATACTCCACATCCAAAGACAAAGGAGAAGACACAATGAGATGGTAGAAGGGGTGCAATCACAATAAAATCAAATCCCATAACTGCTGGTTGGGTGACTCAGAAACTGGAGAACACATACCACAGAAGTCCACCCACTGGAGTGAAGGTTCTAAGCCCCACTTCAGGCTTCCAATCTGGGCGTCCGGCAATGGGAAGAGGAATTCCTAGAGAATCACACTTTGAAGGTTACCGGGATTAGATTGCAGGACTTCGACAGGACTGGGGGAAACAGAGACTCCACTCTTGGAGGGCACACACAAAGTAGTGTGTGCATCAGGACCAAGGGAAAGGAGCAGTGACCCCATAGGACACTGAACCAGACCTATCTGCTAGTGTTAGAGGGTCTTCTGCAGAGGTGGGACGTGGCTGTGTCTCACCGTGAGGACAAGGACAATGGCAGCAGAAGTTCTGGGAACTATTCCTTGGTGTGAGCCCTCCCAGAGTCCACCATTACCCCACCAAAGAGCCCAGGTAGGCTCCAGAGTTAGGTTGCCTCAGGCCAAACAACCAACAAGGAGGGAACCCAGCCCCACTCATCAGCAGACAAGTGGATTAAAGTTTTACTGAGCTCTGCCCACCAAAGCAACAGCCAGCTCTACCCACCACCAGTCCCTCCCATCAGGAAACTTGCAAAAGCCTCTTAGATAGCCTCATCCACCGGAGAGCAGACAACAGAAGCAAGAAGAACTACAATTCTGCAGCCTGTGGAAGGAAAACCATATTCACAGAAAGATAGACAAGATGAAAAGGCAGAGGGCTATGCACCAGATGAAGGAACAAGATAAAACCCCAGGAAAACAACTAAATGAAGTAGAGATAGGAAACATTCCAGAAAAAAGAATACAGAATAATGATAGTGAAGATGATCCAAGACCTCAGAAAAAGAATGGAGGCAAAGATCGAGAAGATGCAAGAAATGTTTAACAAAGATCTAGAAGAATTAAAGAACAAACAAACAGAGATGAACAGCTCAATAACTGAAATTAAAACTACACTAGAAGGAATCAATAGCAGAATAACTGAGGCAGAAGAAAGGATAAGTGACCTGGAAGACAGAATGGTGGAATTCACTTCCATGGAACAGAATAAAGAAAAATGAAAAGAAATGAAGAGAGCCTAAGAGACCTCTGGGACAACATTAAATGCAACAACATTTGCATTATAGGGATCCCAGAAGGCGAAGAGGGAGAGAAATGACCGGAGAAAATATTTGAAGAGATTATAGTCGAAAACTTCCCTAACATGGGAAAAGAAATAGCCACCCAAATCCAGGAAGTGCAGAGAGTCCCATACAGGATAAACCCAAGGAGGAACATGCCGAGACACATAGTAATCAAACTGGCAAAAATTAAAGACAAAGAAAAATTATTGAAAGCAGCAAGGGAAAAATGACAAATAACATACAAGGGAACTCCATTAAGGTTAACAGCTGATTTCTCAGCAGAAACTCTACAAGCCAGAAGTGAGTGGCATGATATACTTCAAGTGATGAAAGGGAAGAACCTACAACCAAGATTACTCTACCCAGCAAGGATCTCATTCAGATTCAATGGAGAAATCAAAAGCTTTACAGACAAGCAAAAGCTAAGAGAATTCAGCACCATAAAATCAGCTCTACAACAAATGCTAAAGAAATTTCTCTAAGTGGGAAACACAGGAGAAGAAAAGGACCTAAAAAAACAAACCCCAAAATAATTACGTTAAACGTGAATGGATTAAATGCTCCAACCAAAAGACATAGGTTTGCTGAATGGATAAAAAAACAAGACCCATATATATGCTGTCTACAAGAAACCCACTTCAGACCTAGGGACACATTCAGACTAAAACTGAGGGGATGGAAAAAAGATATTCCATGCAAATGGAAATCAAAAGAAAGCTGGAGTAACAATACTCATTGCTTTGAGTAGCAATACTCAAAGTCTACTCAGAGAAAATATTATTTAAAATAAAGAATGTTACAAGAGACAAAGAAGGACACTACATAATGATCAAGGGATCAATCCAAGAAGAATATATAACAATTTTAAATATATATACACCCAAGATAGGAGCACCTCAATACATAAGGCAACTGCTAACAGCTATAAAAGAGGAAATCGACAGTAACACACTAATAGTGGGGGACTTTAACACCTCACTTCCACAATGGACAGATCATCCAAACAGGAAATTAATAAGGAAACACAAGCTTTAAATGACACATTAGACCAGATAGATTTAATTGATATTAATAGGACATCCTATCCAAAAACAGCAGATTACAATTTCTTCTCAAGTGCACACAGAACATTCTCCAGGATAGATCACATCTTGGGTCACAAATCAAGCCTCAGCAAATTTAAGAAAATTGAAATCATATCAAGCTTCTATTCTGACCACAACATTATGAGATTAGAAATGAATTACAGGGGAAAAAACATAAAAAACACAAACACATGGAGGCTAAACAATACGTTACTAAATAACCAAGAGATCACTGAAGAAATCAAAGAGGAAAGCAAATAATACCTAGGGACAAATGATAATGAAAACATGATGATCCAAAACCTATGGAAGGCAGCAAAAGCAGTTCTAAGAGGGAAGTTTATAGCTATACAAGCCTACCTCAAGAAACAAGAAAAATCTCAAATAAACAATCTAACCTTACACCTAAAGGAACTAGAGAAAGACGAACAAACAAAACCCAAAGTTAGTAGAAGGAAGGAAATCATAAAGATCAGAGCAGAAATAAACGAAATAGAAACAAAGAAAACAATAGCAAGGAACAATAAAACTAAAAGCTGGTTCTTGAGAAGATAAAATTGATAAACCATTAGCCAGACTCATCAAGAATGAGGGAGAGGACTCAAATCAATAAAATTAGAAATGAAAAAGGAGTAGTTCCAACAGACACCGCAGAAATACAAAGCATCCTAAGAGACTACTACAAGCAACTTTATGCCAATAAAATGGACAACCTGGAAGAAATGGACAAATTCTTAGAAAGGTATAACCTTCCAAGACTGAAACAGGAAGAAATAGAAAATATGAACAGACCAATCACAAGTAATGAAACTGTGATTAAAAACCTTCCAACAGGGCTTCCCTGGTGGCGCAGTGGTTGAGAGTCTGCCTGCCAATGCAGGGGACATGGGTTCGTGCCCCGGTCCAGGAAGATCCCACATGCCGCGGAGCGGCTGGGCCCGTGAGCCATGGCCGCTGAGCCTGCGCGTCCGGAGCCTGTGCTCCGCAACGGGAGAGGCCACAACAGTGAGAGGCCCGCGTACCACAAAAAAAAAAAAAAAAAAAAAAAAAACCTTCCAACAAACAAAAGTCCAGGACCAGATGGCTTCACAGGTGAATTCTATCAAACATTTAGAGAAGAGTTAATACCCATCCTTCTCAAACTCTTCCAAAAAAATTGCAGAGGAAGGAACACTCCCAAACTCATTCTATGAGGCCACCATCACCCTGATACCAAAAGCAGACAGACTACAAAAAAGGAAAATTACAAACCAACATCACTGATGAATATAGGTGCAAAAATCCTCAACAAAATAGTAGCAAACAGAATCCAACAACACATTAAAAAGATCATACACCACCATGGTCAAGTGGGATTTACCCCAGGGATGCAAGGATTCTTCAATATATGCAAATCAATCAATGTGATACACCATATTAACAAATTGAAGAAGAAAAATGTTATGATCATCTCAATAGATGCAGAAAAACCTTTTGACAAAATTCAACACCTATTTATGATAAAAACTCTCCAGAAAGTGGACATAGAGGGAACCTACCTCAACATAATAAAGGTCATAGATGACAAACCCACAGCAAACATCATTCTCAATGGAGAAAAACTGAAAGCATTTCCTCTAAGATCAGGAACAAGATAAGGATATCCACTGTCACCACTATTATTCAACATAGTATTGGAAGTCCTAGCCATGGCAATCAGAGAAGGAAAAGAAATAAAAGGAATACAAATTGGAAAAGAAGAAGTAAAACTGTCACTGTTTGCAGATGACATGATACTATACATAGAGAATCCTAAGGATGCCACCAGAAAACTACTAGAGCTAATCAATGAATTTGGTAAAGTTGCAGGATACAAAATTAATGCACAGAAATCCCTTGGATTCCTATACATTAATAATGAAAAATCTGAAAGAGAAATTAAGGAAACACTCCCATTTACCGTTGCAACAAAAAGAATAAAATACCTAGGAATAAACCTACCTAGGGAGACAAAAGAGCTGTATGCAGAAAACTATAAGACACTGATGAAAGAAATTAAAGATGATACAAACTGATGAAGAGATATACAATGTTCTTGGATTGGAAGAATCAAAATTGTGAAAATGACTATACTACCCAAAGCAATCTACAGACTCAATGCAATCTCTATCAAATAACCAATGGCACTTTTTACAGAAGTAGAACAAAAAATCTTAAAATGTGTATGGAGACACAAAATACCCTGAATAGCAAAAGCGGTCTTGAGGGGAAAAAATGGAGCTGGAAGAATCAGACTCCCTGACTTCAGACTATAGTACAAAGCTACAGTAAGTAAGACAATATTGTACTGGCACAAAAACAGAAATATAGATCAATGGAACAGGATATAAAGCCCAGAGATAAACCCAAGCACCTATGGTCAACTAATCTATGACAAAGG
This sequence comes from Orcinus orca, assembly GCF_937001465.1. NCBI lineage: Eukaryota > Metazoa > Chordata > Mammalia > Artiodactyla > Delphinidae > Orcinus > Orcinus orca. The sequence continues at coordinate 31,999,456 of NC_064574.1, forward strand.
AGGCAAGGATATACAATGAAGAAAAGACAGTCTCTTCAATAAGTGGTGCTGGGAAAACTGGACAGCTACAGGTAAAAGAATGAAATTAGAACACTCTCTAACACCATACACAAAAATAAACTCAAAATGGATTAGAGACCTAAATGTAAGACTGGACACTATAAAACTCCTCGAGGAAAACATAGGAAGAACACTCTTTGACATAAATCACAGCAAGGTGTTTTCTGATCCTCCTCCTAGAGTAACCGAAATAAAAACAAAAATAAACCAGTGGGACCTAATGAAACTTAAAAGCTTTTACACAGCAAAGGAAACTATAAGCAAGACGAAAAGACAACCCTCAGAATGGGAGAAAATATTTGCAAACCAATCAACAGACCAAGGATTCATCTCCAAAATATATAAACAGCTCATGCAGCTCAATATTAAAAAAAAAACAACCCAATGCAAAACCAGGCAGAAGACGTAAAAAGACATTTCTCCACAGAAGACATACAGATGGCCAAGAAGCACATGAAAAGCTGCTCAACATCACTAATTATTAGAGAAATGCACATCAAAACTACAGTGATCACCTCACACCAGTTAGAATGGGCATCATCAGAAAATCTACAAACAACAAATGCTGGAGATGGTGTGGAGAAAAGGGAACCCTCTTGCACTGTTGGTGGGAATGTAAATTGATACAGCCACTATGGAGAACAGTATGGAGGTTCCTTAAAACACTAAAAATAGAATTACCATATGACCCAGCAATCCCACTACTGGGCATATACCCAGAGAAAACCATAATTCAAAAAGACACATGCACCCCAATGTTCATTGCAGCACTTTTTATGATAGCTACGTCATGGAAGTAACCTAAATGCCCATTGCCAGATGAATGGATAAAGTAGTTGTGGTACATATATGCAATGGAATATTACTCAGCCATGAAAAGGAACGAAATTGGGTCATTTGTACAGACATGGATGAATCTAGAGACTGTCATACACAGTGAAGGCAGAAAGAGAAAAACAGATATCGCATCTTATCGCATATATGTGGAACCTAGAAGAATGGTACAGATGAACTGGTTTGCAGGGTTGAAATTGAGACACAGATGTAGAGAACCAAACGTATGGACACCAATGGGGGAAAGTGGTGGGGATGGTGATGGGATGAATTGGGAGACTGGGATTGACATGTATACACTGATGTGTATGAAATAGATGACTAATAAGAACCTGGTGTATAAAAAAATAAATAAAAGAAAATTCAAAAAAGAAAAAGAAAAAAATGTATTCTCAGGCTCCACCTTAAATCTACTGAATCGGAATTTGTATTGTAGGGGAGGAAAACAAATTATTGCCCACCCTTTTACATTCTATGACTGAAGCCCTGGAAATTAAACTGACAAAAGACAAATTAAGACAGAAAAACAGAGTTTATTAACATATGCATTGTGCATGTAGGCGAAACTCCGTGATGAATGACTCAAGAAGATGAATAGAACTTGGGGCTTATATTAGCATCTTAATAAGGAACAATAAATTTGTACAGAAGTGAAAAGACAAAGGAGAAAGGATTTGAGGTTTTAAGGGTGGCAAGCTGTGGAAAGATATATAGATATAAATATATATAGGAGGAAACTAATGGAAGATAAGGGTTGTTTTAGTAAAGTTTGTTATGTAGATTCCTCTTGGTATTGTTCCTGGGCTACTAAGAGTCTAGAGCTGTCTTCCTCTTCCTCCTGAGAGAGGGAGACACCCTAACACATGGAAATATAAATCCTGCTCTTAAGCAAATAGAGGAGGACAAAGAGTTTGTTTGGCAGGTGCTGCTTCTCAACTGTCTTCAGCTCAGAATAATCCTTATGCCAAAGTGACATATTTTGGGGTGGCATCTGATCCCCTATACATTTTTACCCTATTCCCAGGCAATTCAGATGCATAATAAAGCTTGAGAGGTGCTAGCTTTCAGCCCTTAGAGTTTCTAGAGTGGATGTGTTCACGTGTGCAGATGCTGCTGCATGTCAAATGGCACAATGGGCCCAGTCTCTAGCTTACATCTCACTACCAACTTCACTCAACACCATAGCAGGAACAAGCTTCAGTTTCTGATGACAATGTAGATACTAATGCCCTGATACGACATAAAGTGGAATTAGGGCCAAGAATTGGATTAGTTACTATCTATCAAAATAAAAAAAAGTACACTGGGGCTTCCCTGGTGGCGCAATGGTTGAGAATCTTCCTGCTAATGCAGGGGATACGGGTTCGAGCCCTGGTCTGGGAAGATCCCACATGCTGCGGAGCAACTGGGCCCGTGAGCCACAACTACTGAGCCAGCGTGTCTGGAGCCTGTGCTCCGCAACAAGAGAGGCCGCGATAGTGAGAGGCCCATGCATCGCGATGAAGAGTGGCCCCCACTTGCCACAACTAGAGAAAGCCCTCCCACAGAAACGAAGACCCAACACAGCAAAAATAAATTAATTAATTAAAAAAGAATAGTCTCCATTCTTTATATAAAAAAAAGTACACTGAACTTAGTGAGGCTGCTACTTGACACAGACAGTGCCTTAGAGCCTATTAATTCATTTACGTGCTCAGATTTCTCTGGGAAATATTTAAGGCATAGTACATAAATCAACAAGATGGCTCTTTCTTTTTCAATCCCAGGCACTGTGAGATCCACGGGCTTTCAGTGCAGACATGACCAAGTCCAAAAACCACACCATGAACAAGCATTCCCGAAACTGGCACAGGAATGGCATCAAGAAGGCCCAGTCACAAAGATATGAAACTCTTAAGGGAGTAGACCCCAAGTTCCTGAGGAACGTGGACTTTGCCAAGAAGTACAAAGAAGGGCCTTAAGAAGATGCAAGCCAACACGCCAGGGCCATGAGTGAACGTGCCAAGGCTATCAAGGCACTCGTAAAACCCAAGGAGGTCAAGCCCAAAATCCCAAAGGGCGGCAGCCCCAAGCTTGGTCAACCTGCCTACATCACTCACCCCAATCTCAGGAAACATTATTGTGCCTGCTTTACCAAGGGTCTCAGGTTCTGCTGGCCAAAGTCCAAGGCTCAAACCAGGCCCAGGCTGCTGCTGTGGCTCTTGCCCTGGCTTCAGCTCAGGCTCAGGCTCCCAAAGGTGGCCAGGCCTCCAAGAAGGTTCCAGTCAGCTCTGCTGACTCAAGGACAGAAGGACTGGTATGACCTCTGGGCTGCTACCTGCATGGGGCTGGTGTCCTCCTGTGCTATTTGTACAAATAAACCTGAGGCAGGATCTGTCAAAATCAATCAATCAAGAAGAGGGTCTTAGTTAAAAGTCAGAGTCAAGACAGAATAAAAACAAGAGTAGGGACATAAAATTGAATCAGGGTTGAAAATGTACACCATGAAGTCTAAACTCTTTTTCATGAGTGGGCCACAAATTTATGCTGCATTCTAGTATGCAAACATGAGAATAAACCCAGTCAACACCATTCTCATATGATAAAAAGAAGCCAATTGCTAAGAAGGAAGACAGTATTCTCTGTTCCTCTTCACAGTGAAACTTCTCAGAGGTGTTGTTTACACACACTATCCCTACCTCCTTGCCTCTGGTTCTCTCTTTGACCTACTCTCCATCTGGCTTCTGCTTCCCTAGTCCACAGAAGTTGCTCTTGACAAGTTTACTGTAGTCTTCATGTTGCCAAATGCAATGACCAGTGGTCCTTTCTCTGTCCCCGCCTCATTTGACTTCTTAGTACCTCTCCTCCTGGTTGACCACTCATTATTAGAACATCATCCTCTTTGGCATCTGCAATACCACATTCTCCTGGTTTTCCTCCTGGTTTGCTGGCTGCTCCTTCCTTTCACATGCTATGGTTTCTTCAGGATACTGTATCCTGGGACCACTTCCCTTCTACATCACCACTTTCCTTATGTGATCTCATACCCCTAAGGCTTTAAATGTGATATGTACTGAAGTCTCCCAAATGTTCATCTTGTGGATCTCCTCTCTCCTCTGGGCTCTAGATACAGATACAACTGCCTCCTCAACACTTCCACTGAGATATACCAAATGGCATTCAAAATGGTGTTCAAACAGAAGATTCTTCATTTTATACTCAAACCAAGTCCTTCCACAGTTGTCTCAAGAAATAGCATCACCATCCAGCCAGTAACTATGCCCAGAAGCTAGACCATCCTCCCTGGCTCCTTCTTTTCTCTAATCCCCCCACATCCAATACCTAAATCCTATCAATTCTGCCTCCAGAAAGCCTCAAATACATCCCATCTCTACCACCACTACCTTCACCAGATGACTGCCAGAGCCTCCTCAGCTTCTACTCTCACCCTATCCAAGCCTCTCTCCACAGAGCAGTCAAAATAAGCTTTTAAATTCATACATCAATCTAGGCAATGGTCACCAAAAAAAGGACAACCAGAATTATGGACCTCCTAAAGAAAGTACACAACACCTCCCATGAGATTGCGTTTTCAAAAATATGAAACCTATATTTAATCATGTCTCTATCCCTAGATAGTAATTTATAGGAAAAACAGAAGCATTTCTTGGATTGTTTAACACATCACTGGGGGAAGTGTCAGAGTTGTGTGGAAGGGAAGTATAGTAATAGCCCTCTCGGGGGCCTGCAGCAGCGGGTCAGCCCAGGTGCACAGCTCTTAGACCTGATCAGAGAGGAATTGGACGAAGGAGCAGCCCAAACATTTTCTGGCTAGTTCTTCCTCAGCAAGTTTTTTCAGCCAGGCTCTTGATAAATGCTGGGAAACAATGTGTTGCTGAGATGTTTCTCACCAACCTGCACCTGGAGGCAGCTAGGTTGAGTGATCAGGGGCCGCAAATCAGGGGCAAAAGAAACAACATATGATGAGAACATGCTAGGCAAGGAAGGGCTTCTAAAGGCCACAGGAACCCATGGCACTGTGGCCTACATGTGACCATGAAGGCTTCTAAACATTCTTACTGAATTCACTTAAAACAGATCTGCCTTTGAGTTAACACTTCTCTGCCCAGTGCTCTCAGAAGCCATCTATCTACTCAACTTGTTGGAAAAATAAACAGTGGTGCAATGTGATATTTGTCACATTTGAGGGTGACACCTCTTCTACAAAACCCAACAAAATGTGGGTTTTCCTTCAGCTCACAGCAGTGGGGTAAACAGGATGGAATTTCTGATTAGGCTATAAACCCAGACTTAAATGGATAAGGCAGTTGCTAAGCCCACATCTCACTTTTCTTTCCAGATACACAGTACAGGTGTTCCCTGGGGGAAGATGGCATATCTTACAGAATCACTAATGCCAACATATGTCAAAGTGGATGGAAAGAAAACACCATCAGCATGTAGCTTTCATCAAGAAGGTCTCCAGAAACTGTTCACAAATAATATGGAATTGATACAGTAAAATGTAGCAGGATCTACTTTCCCTGACTTGGTGTGAATGACTTTAGGGAAGTAGCTAAAATATTTTGATATTTGTTTTAGCTTTCTTTCACATAAGGGTATGGTTACAGGCCTCAATGGATTTGATATGAATTTAAATTTAAGAGAGTATATGAAATGACTAGCAAAATGTCTGACGTAGTAGACGTTCAACAAATACTGACTCTAATGAATTAACCTTACTTGCAATTCATGCTATTAGCAGTTCAAATCCCCACTGTGAACAGATAGCTTTTCTGACCCTTGGTGCTAGCACTGAGTTACTAAAAACAACAGGAATTTCTCCAAGGTGACCGTCCACCCCCTAATCCTTTTTTTTCTTTCTCTAAACCTCAAATCCCCCTCAACCACTTATCCACTTTCCTCCTCCAGGAAGAATGGTGTAGCTAAGCAATTAAAATCAGAAACAGGAATTAGATCCCTGAGTTCATCTATCTAATGACCACCCTCCCCAAGAGCTCCCACAAAAAGAGGGATAATTATGATGTGAGGTGGCAGAGAAAACTAATGCAAAATAAGAATGGAAAGTAAGTGGATGGAAAATTTAAAACCAGGACAGAGGGGGGGAAGAAAGAAAACATTGAGTTATAGGTATCTTAGGGCTCCATTCTACTGGGGAAATGAAAAATTAACATAAGAACAAATGAATAAGCAAGAAATTTAAAGACAATATTAGCTGAGACCCTATTATATTAAAATGCCTCGGGCTTCCTTGGTGGTGCAGTGGTTGAGAGTCCGCCTGGCGATGCAGGGGACACGGGTTCGTGCCCCGGTCCGGGAGGATGCCACATGCCACGGATCAGCTGGGCCCGTGAGCCATGGCCACTAAGACTGCAGGTCCGGAGCCTGTGCTCCGCAACGGGAAAGGCCACAACAGTGAGAGGCCCACGTACTGAAAAAAATAAAAATAGAAATAAAAATAAAATGCCTCACCTGCCCCCCAACAACCTCTCCCCCCACCATACCCACCACATACACACACACACACACACACACACACACACACACACACACACCCTCTAAACACAGACTTCACTTGGAATCGAAGCAAAAATCTCAGGGGCGTGGACATGCAAGTAGTTATAAACACCCAGATTAGTAACTAGCTCCGTCACTTATTAGCTGTGTGTCTTGGCAAGGTATGTAACCTTCCCAAGGCTCCGATTTTTATCTGTAAAGCAGGCATGCTAATAGATAATTCATGGCTATAGGAATTAAATTGATCATCCATACAAGGTGCTAAGTACAGTACCCCCCTCACAGAAAGTGCTTAATAAATGTTAATTGTCATCTTTGTCATTGTGATTGTCAGTTAAGTGACACAAGTCTGCCTTTTTATACTAAGGATCTTTGGTAACATAATTCATGAGTGGCTAATTTTAGTGATTGACACTACAATGCATAAAACTTAACCCTCATCCTTTGATTCCTTATGATTGGAAAAAATCAGATAAAATATACGCCCATGCTCTGTAATTAACTTCAACTGAACATTAAAGATAAATACCTGTAATCCTTCCTACCTGTTTCCATAGTGAGGCATTTAGATATATCAGGTGTCTCTCCCTGATAGATGGGGCCCTCGATACTGAGCAGGGCCCAGTGGAGCTCCTGGGCACAAAAGCCTTTCTGTGTTCTGCATTTCTTTGATTACAAGAAATAGGCTTCATTCAGCCTCCATGACCTTCTCTGAGTTCCAATGGGCAGATTTAAGCAGTTGTTAATTAGGGGAGGGAGGGGATGTGAGACAAGGGAGAAACAATCAAGAGAAACAATAGTGCAGCCTTGGGGCAAGGTCCTGGTTCCCCACCAAGGGATATACACAACAATATCTTCCAGCTGTTTTGCAGTTGCTGAAACCCCCACCAGGTGGGAGAAGTTAATGGTTAATGACGGTGTGCTGCCCACAAGCAAGTAGACCCCAGACCAGTTGGAACTAGGTAATGATGCTGACTCCCACTTATCTCACCACCAACCAATCAGAAGAATGTCCACAAGCTGATCACGCCCTCTTTGAATTATTACTATAAAACTTCTCACTACCCTCTCCAAGTTGGGACACAGTTTTGAAGGCATTAGCCCGCTACGGCTCCCTTTGCCTGGCAAAGCAATAAAGCTATTTCCTACTTCACCCAAAACTTTGTCTCTGAGATTTAGTTTGGTGTCAGGGTACAGAGGCCGGTTTCGGCTTCACCCTCAGGTATCAACTTTCAGGAAGAGACACACTTTGAAACAGGGCAATGATGAGATACCTCTGCCTTGCCCCTAAGCCCATGAGTAACAAGAAAGACTAGTCCCTGTGCCTCCAGACTCCCCCAGCATACCAGGAAAGCGTAGTAGGGTGTGCATTCTCTAGCTCCTCTACTTGGAAATTCAGAGGTGGGAATTCAGGCCATGTATAGGGCCTGCCACATATTCTAACCCAGCCTTACAAGCAATGCCGCTGATCCCATGTGGTATTGAACTCACAGCAGTGGTGGGCGGGGGGGCAAATAATTCATTCTACCTAACTGCCCCCAGTAGTTAAGGTAGAACATTATACTCCATGCAGGTAGTGATGTGCTCATAAATAGTTAAAAATCTACTCTTCAGGAAGGAAAGCCCTGATTTGTAGCAGTTGCAAATCCCCATAGTATAAATATTCCCACCATGGCTTAATTCAGGACATCAACTGGCTTGCAAATTTCTGCAAATTTAATAATCAACTCCCACAAGCCGGAACATCTGCTTCCAGCACATCATCCCATGCATCCCCTCTTCCTTTCCTCTCACCTCTCTCTCTTTTTCTGTCTCTCGCTGTCTCTCTCCCTCCCCCCTCCACCCCTCCCTCCTCCCCACCTTTCCTCTCTCTCTCCAAAGAATTGTGGTTCTTTCAAGATGTTTGAGTTGGTTTAGAAGTGGTACAGGCATCTGCTTCTCCCTCCAACCTTGAGACAAAAAGCATCTTTCTGTAATAAGAACTGAAGCCCCAAGCCCCTTTCTCTCCGCAAGTTCCTGGGGAATCCTTCCCAGGTACTTTTAAAGGAGGAGGAGGAGAATAGCTTGTTTTCAATGCTCTCTATGGGAGAGGCATCTTCCTGGGAGCCCTGAAGACCCCATCCACCCTTCATCTTTGGGCAAGGAGCTATCAATTTCAGATGCAAAAATTCCCTCCTCCCGATCCTTCAGAGTTCAGGTTTGAACAGAACTAGCAAAGAAAAAAGCTTTAAAATGGCATTTTCCTGATTATAGATGCCCACACTGACTTCTCCGTTACACATATTGTATCACTGACTGACAATTGCTCCACTGAGTCCTTTAGAATTAAACCGGTGATGTTCCTCTATGTTACAAATGGAAAGTAATAGTTATGGAGGGAATGCCAGCAACTTTTGGTTGTCGTGAGAGCTTGAATGATTGTTTAGCAAATAGTCACTCCTACTCCTTCTCACCATAGGAGGCACATACTTCGTCACCCCATTGATCTTGGACTTGGCCATCTAACATGGCTTCTGCATGAAGTGCAGACAGATATGACAGAGTGCCAGCTCCAAGCCTGGGCCTTGAAGGCCTTGTGTATTTCTGCTTGGCCACCTGGGACCTTTGACCTTCACCTTGAGAAGAACACACACTAGGTAACAAGTCCAAAGCGTACAGGAAACATGGAGCAGACCTGGACCCAATCTTCGCCCAGAACCTGGATTCCAGCTTCACCAGCCAAATTTCAATTGACCCTCAGACCCAGGGGTGAGAAGTAAATGACTGTTGTGTCAAGCCACTGAGTTGTGGGAAGGGTTGCTACACAGTATCACAGTGGCAAAAATGAACTAAGACAGTAGGCAACCTAGCATGTCACTGCAGAGATTAGAGTTCAGCTTGCTTCTTGGGCTCAGAGAAAAAATGGGTACACTGTACTCCAAACTGCAATGTGTTGACACATGAACTCCAGTCCTGGAATACAAGTCCCTGCCTACTCACCTCTTTACTTTTACTTTACTCTCCTATAATGATCACTTCACAGGATGAGACCTGGGGAGGGAGGGAAGCGGGCACAAGGAAAAGTGGTCAAAAAGGGAAATCAAAAAAGAAGAAAAAGCCCCAATTCTGATGGCAGTTCAACCCAAGATTGATCTCTCTCTCTCTTTCTCTCCCTGCCAGCACCCACCAGAGTGTTTGTCCCTTGAGTTGATTTCAGTTATACTCTGATAAGAGTACTTCTCCCTGGAGAGCTCAGAGAATTAAGTGGCATCATCTCCCTATTGCTCTGGGTATAAGAGTGTGGGGGTGGAGGGTAGGAATAGTGAGTTCCATTTATGGATGAGACTCCAAAGGCACAGGGCTCTTCTGTGGGTGATGGCAAGTCCCTGGCTCTGGCTGAGGCAGGCAAAGCTGGGCAGAAGCCAGATTCCTGCTCTGCGTGCTGAGTATGAAAACAGGATGCTTCTCTAAGCATTCCCATCCCCTGAGTCCTGTCCCCAAAATCAGATTAGAACCAGGAAACTTGGCTATTCTCAGATCTACCCAACACATAATGATGATGTCTAAATTCCCTAAAACAATATGCATAACCATGAAATAGGAGTTCAAGTTGGAATACAAAATATAAATGTATGTAACATGTTCAGTCTTATAAATGATTCATAACAAATTGTGTTTTGGATATATCATACACATTTGTCTACAGCCATACCACCCTGAACACGACTGATCTTGTCATATATATTATACACATTCTATAGCAAAACAAATACAGGCCCAGGAGCACACCTAACATACAGATCTTGGTTTCTAAATGCCATTCTCCACTAAAAGGAACCATGGGTGCATGGAGAAAAGGCCCAATTGCAGGACTGGGGGAGGCCAAGATCAAGGTGATCTTGGAGCATCTTGCTCCAGAAACCCAGGACCTGATATAAATAGTGTCCTATCAAAAGAACATGGGATCTGGTTTGAAGAGGCTCCTACCAGGCAAATTTGGGACAATTTGTGCATCAACAATAAATGAATGAGGGCAGTAATATGTTTTTATTGAATTAAAAAAGAAACCATAGCAACCATCAAAAGAAGATTAAAAAGATGACAGAGGAGGAGGTGAATGCAGAAGGTGCTAAGAAAAGCAATTCTTACCAGCTAAATAATATAGAAGGAATGGCAGAATTGGGAAAATTGCTGTTTTTCAACTTCCAACGTAATAATCAATACAGGCTTGGACATTTCATGAAACGGACAGCCTAGACCCTCCAAAAATGTTCAAGTCTTTAACAAAGGCCAAACCAACAAGGGAGGAACTGTTCTAGATTGAGGGAGAATGAGTAAACATGACAACTGAATACAATGCATCATCCTTTATTAGGTTTTAGACTTGTAAAAAAAAAAGACATTGTTGGGACAACTGGAGAAATTTAAATATTCATGTATGTTAGACTTTTGTATCAATATTAAATGTCTTAGCTGTGACAGTATTATAGTTACGTAGGAGAATGTTTTTTGTTCTCAGAAGATACATGTTAAGTATTTAGGGATAAAATATCCTGATGTTTATAACTTATTTTCAATTGGTTCAGCAAAAGAAACATACATATATAAAAAGAAGTATAAACAAATCAGCAAAATTTTTATAATTAGTGAATCTAGCTGAAGGTATTCTTAGCACTATTCCTTCAACTTTTCTGCAGACTTGAAGTTTTTAATAATAATAAGTTGAGGAGAGAAAAGAAAATAGCATCTGAATTCCTGGAAATACTGGTGAATGTTTGTTTGTTCTCGGAGTTGGAGATGTCCTAAAGCTTATAGATTCTGGGTTAAGATCATGTGACCTCACCAGAGTTATCCCGATGTCAGTGAGTAGACAAATGGGTTGATGGCCTTGAAGGGTGAGGGATGAGGAGTGTAAGACAGGGCTGAAGAAAAGACCTTCTTACTATACACATTGAGTGGGAATAATCAAAAAACCTAGTGACAGGTTATCCAGCCTAATTGCTCCTGTGTTTGTACCAAGAGGGACCTCCTTTAACAATTTCACCCTAGGGATCCATTGTCTTCTCATTCACTCAGCATTTAACAAATATTTATTGAGAACTTACTATAGGTCAAGTATTGTGCTAGTAAGAGGGTAGGTAAGGGAAACAAAAAACAGCAATATCCTTACTTTTGTGGGGTTCAAAGTCGAGTGGAGAATCCAGATATTAATGAAATAAACCTATGACTGTACGAAAAATTGCAAACCTGAGAAAATGACACAAGCCAAGATCAGAAATATGGGTAGATATTAACTAAACTAAAACCAGAAGGAAAGAGGTGGATCATGGCTGAGTCTAATTTCCATTAGTATGTGTTGACTGTGGCTCAAGTTTCCCCATTGTTACTTAGAGATTCTCTCTCAAAAAAAATATCTAATGCAAATTCCTGTGTTACGTATGAGAAAAATGAGGCCCAGCTGCTGTAATGTCTTATAGCTTGTTTCTCGAAGAAAATATTAGGACTACTCAGATGAGTACCATGTCCTTTATTTGATCAATTTTTCAGAAACACTGAGCTCTATAACCCAAACAGAAACCAAGGAATTAACTTTCAGTCACTCAATTCCTCCCCACTTTGCTAATTCATAGGAAGACCCACTAAATCTGAGTGGCTATGGAGTTCAGATATTCAGTGGATGACAATAAACTGAAGTGATTATAATCGCACTTGAGTGAGAACAGTCCCTAATTTTCCCAAAAGCCACAATCTACAGATGAAACTGACTCAAAGTAGGGAGAGAAATAAGAAATAAAAGGAAATAGTTACAAGACTTGGAAAGGTGTTCAAAAAGTTTTTGAGCTCATCCCACAACCATCTTTGCATGCTTTGTCTCCTTTCTGTACTATTTAAACATAATTTTGATGTCTGCCAGATTAAATTACCCACTTGACCAATTCATGCCCTCAAGGTTAAATGCTATAATTACCCTTAATAAGCATAACTATCAGCCTGTTTTTGCTTAATGGATATAAAGTTTTATGCCTTTTAATAATCCTCCTACAGGTGGAACATCATTTTTTTCAGAGAACTGACATTCTGCTCTGCATGAAGTGTCAAACCAAATCAGAGTCTTGTTTTTGTTCACCAGAACAACATGAGCTTGAAAATGTGGCGTTGGAAAAAAAACCACATGCAAAAAATATTCTCTCAGGAAAACTGGCAAACCAAGAAAATCCTACACAGATTTTGCAACAACAAAGCTTGTATCCTAGAACACTTTTTCTCTAGATTTAAGCTTATATAGAATGGATCATCTTTTTATTCTGCATGCTTTATAATATTTCCCAGCAATACTTACAGTCAGGTTTTGGAGCTGACACCCTTTTCTCTTTGGCTTGCAATGTGGCACTTTTCATACCACATTCCTACATCTCTCCGCCCTGGGTTGTTGCTGTTATTGGTTCCATCCATGTAGGTGCCTTATTTTCAACTAAAGTTTGGGTTCTGGAACTTCTTCCTGTGAGTGGATGTTCATATTGACTCCCATCCTTACACCTAAGTGGAATTTGGTGTTTCACTTTTGTATTATTTTCTTTCGTATTTATATGGAGTTAAGTAAAAAAGGAATCTGTACTTAGCAAGGAGAGATCTTATGCAACATGTTTATTGTAAAGGAAGGGAAGGGACTATTGCAGTAGGGATTAACTTTGACCATAAAGTCTGCAAGTGTCCCAGGGTTTAGGCAAAAAGAAGTTTTCTTTTACAGGGAGGAGTAAACAAGCGAGAAAGAACCATGAGTGGACAAGGGGTGAAGGGGAGTGGCTAGATTGTAGGTTAGAGAATATTTTACCCTCATGCCAGCCTATACACAGGAGGGGCTGTTGAGGATGGGCTGTGTCTTAGCTCAGGCTGAGGGTGGACCAAAGATCAAGCACCTGGGGAAAGGAGAGAATCTTAACTAGAGTTTGGTAAACAAGCATTTTGTTCCAATTAGTGGGAGCAAGCAGTTTAGCCAATTGTTTGTGAGGCAAAGAATGGAAAATTAGAGGGGCCTTTAGGTAAACAGGGTGGAAGGGAGGCATCTGTGAGTCCTGTCTAAATTTTATGGGGAAGGGTGGTTCTTTGCAGTAAGCACCTTTTGTTTCCCAAACACAAAGGGGTGGGAGAATTTCTTAATCATCACAGTTTTCCAGGAATATAGGACTTGGGTAAAATTCAACATTGTCAATGGCCACACTTAAGGCCAGGATCTAAGAGGCCTGAACATGCCATGTGATGCTTTTGCTGGCCCAGAAGCAGAAAGGAGCATCTGTGTTGTCAGAACAAGTGGGAAGAGTTGTCGCATCTCGGACATCAGATTTACTTGTGCCCTCATCTGCCACCTCCCCTGTTCCATCCCATTTGGGAGCAGGCATGAGCTCCCTGTGAGCTGGAAAACACTGAAAATCTGGAGGATTCTTTCAGTTCTGCAGCCTATTTTCTATACCCTTATGATTTCCAAACACAGTGATCTCATTTTAGAATTTCAACTATCTCCTGTTAGTCACTCCTTTCAGAAAATAACAACCTGGCTGTTAAAATGCTGTATGTTCATCATTGAAAGTATGGAGAATAGGTCAATTAAAGAAAGAAAATCACTCCACGTTCTACAAACTAGGAGGTAACCATAGTTAATATTTAGTTGTATTTCCCTTCAGGACTTTAAAAAATGCATAAACTTCTGTGTGTGTGCTTTTTCCATTGTGTTTTCCTTATTGGTTATTGGAGGATATAGGAAGATTTATGGTTGTTGATGCTGTTAACTGTTGTTATTGTTGTACATTTTTTTTATTATTATTCTTTTAGATAATTGTAAATTCACATGCAGTTGTAGGAAATAATACAGAGATATCCCAATGATAACATCTTGTGTAACTATATGTACCTGTGTTTTTTAATAGTCACTTGCCAATGTCCATCAGCTGAAGACCTCCAGGAACATACCTGTAGTTAAACAAATTGGGTTTGTTGTTCATTAAAACAAGGGAAAACGCACAGCAAAGGGAACCAAGGGTATCTCAGTAGGAGGATGTTATAAAGGACTGACAGGATTGGGACTTATGTGAGGTGATTTGGGGGAGGGCTCAGGAAGCAGGGCTTTGCTCTGGATTGGATACTGTCATGAAACAGAGACAATTCTGTGATTAGGTATCTGAATCATTCTTGTCTAGAAGGCAGGAGGAATGAACTGAGGTAAAGAAGCAGAGTCATGTCTCTTAGCCTGGATGGAGGCTGTTGGTTATTTTCATGTTTTAGACAATGTTCATGTTTTTGTCTGGGTTCATACATGATTATGGAGAGATTTAGGTTTTGTCTTGATCCATCAGGGTCACAGAGTGGCCTTGTCTGAATGAAATAATAATCTCTGTTCAATGGGAAAACACCACGGCCTGGCTGTGAGGTCAGTACTTGGCTGTCAGGGGCCAGCTTACCTTTCTCATGCCTTACTGAATGTATAAATCAGGGGTTCCCAGAGAAACAGAATCAATAGGATTTATAGAGAGATATATAAGAGGAAATTTAATTATAGGAATTGGCTAACACAGTTAGGGAGGCCAAAGCAGTCCCACAGTCTGCCATGTGTAAGCTGGAGAACAAAGAAAGCCAACAGTGCAATCAGCCCTAGTTGGGAGTCTGGAGATCCAGCCTGAGGTTAAGTCCCAGGGTCCAAAGACCCAAGAACCAGAAGCTCTGATAGCAAGAGAGGTTGAAATTCCCAACTCAAGAGCAGAGAAAGAATTCACTCTTCCTTTGCCTTTTTGTCTGGCTGGGGCCCCCAACAGATTAGATAATGCCCCCACATTGATGAGGGCAAATCTCTTTACTCAGTCTACTGAATCAAATGCTAATCTCTTCCAGAAACACCCTCACAGACACACCCAGAATGAATGTTTGATCAGTTCCCTGGGCATCCCTGAGTTGACTCAAGTTGACACATAAAATTAACTATCACACTGAACTTTCATATTATTTTGTAATTGATTCTCTTGGACTTTCCTAGGTAAATATCCACATTGTCTTAAAAATTTATGATAAAAGTTCTCTCTTCCTATCCTTTATTTATACCTCTTACTCTTTTATTATTATATACTGAAATTTCTAGAGCAATATTAAATTATAGAAATGAGAGCAGACTTGGTTTTGTCTTATTCTTTATTGTAATTGGAATGCCTGTGGTATTTTATCATTAAATATAGGTTGGGCTATTTGGGATGAGGTTTGGGAAGATGTTGATGTCTGAGAAGGTTATGCATTAGCACACTGAACAAAGTTCTTTCTTGTCTCAGTTTATTTAGGAATGACTATTTAATTTTTATCAAATACTTGTTTTGTATTTGTAAAGACAAATATGTTTTTCTCCTTTTCTCTACTGATGTGTTAAATTATATTAATGAATTTCCTATTATTATAAAATCCTTGTACTATACTTCCAGAATGTCAGTGTTGGATTATTCCTGAATGAGTACCTAGATTTGAAGTACCAGAGGTTTATTCAGAATGTCTGCATCTATTCATATACAAGATGGATTTCTAACTTTTGTGATGTCATCTTGGCAGTGTTTGGCATCAAAGTTATTATAGTTTCACAAAATAAATTGGAAGACTCATGGCCTCTTTATGTGCCTGGAAACAAAAATTATCAGACAAAAATTATCTATTCCTTTAGAGCAACACTGGCCCATAAAACTTTTTGCGATGATGGAAATGTTCTCTATCAGTGCTGTCCAATATGGCAGTCACTAGCCACATTTGGCTATTTAGCACTTGAAAAGAGACTAGTGCAACTGAGAAACTGAATTTTAAATTGTATTTAATTTTAAATGGTTAATTTAAATTTAAATAGTTACATGGGACTTGTCGCTTATTGTACTGGACAACACAACTTTAGAGTTTAAATGAAATAATCTGTGAAATCATACATGTCCAACACTTTTCTTGATGTGATTCTCTGGCAGCTGTTTCCATTTCTCTCATGTTTATTATTCTGACTTTTCTATTCTATGAAACAATTCTGGCAATTAATAATTAATAACTGTCTTAGGAGAAAACCTCACCTGAATTCAGTTTAGAATGGTATATCATTTTGCTTACAACGGTTTTAATCTCATTCATATTTCCCATAATATTCCCTTTTTTGTTATTAACGTTATATGTTTGTATTTTCTCAATTAAGCTTGTTAGAGTTTTGCCTCTCTCATAGGATCTCAAACTCAAATGCCTAAGTGGGCAGGCAAATGAGCATTTGAGTGTGAGTACCTTAAAAATGCTCCTGCTTTTATTGAAAGTCAATCCCTATACCAGCCCCCTGCATCCCACCCCACCCTCCATCTCAGGAACCTTATTCTATTACACATCCGCTTCTCCATACAGTATCCCCACGCTTTCTCCTTGTCTACTGAAATTTCCCATTAACATTTAGATATGTTCTAATCACTTGGATTTTCTCTCTCTTTCCAGTTATCTCCTAAACTCCCTTCAATCTCCCACCTCTACTTTATGGCTGGTTGCATTATTTACCTATTGCTCCACAACAAATTACCCCCAAAATTTAGCAGCTTAAAACAAAAAACATTTTCTCTCCAAGAATCTGGGAAGAGATTAGCTGGATGGGTCTATCACAGTATCTCTCTTGAGGTTGCAGTCCAGATGTTGTTGGGGGCTGTAGTCACCTGAAGACTGGCTAGAGCAGGAGGGTCATCACATGGCTGCTGGTAGGAGGGCCTCAGTTCCTCCCCTTATGGGCCTCCCCATAAAGCTGCACATGACATGGTATCTTGATTCCTCAGCAGAGAGTGATCCAACAGAAAGAACTGCCAAAACAGAGCTACAGTGTCTTTATAAACTAATCTTGGGGGGCTTCCCTGGTGGCGCAGTGGTTGAGAGTCCGCCTGCCGATGCAGGGGACACAGGTTCGTGCCCCGGTCCGGGAAGATCCCACATGCCGTGGAGCGGCTGGGCCCGTGAGCCATGGCCGCTGGGCCTGCGCGTCCGGAGCCTGCGCTCCGCAACGGGAGAGGCCACAACAGTGAGAAGCCCGCGTACCGCAAAAAAAAAAAAAACAACTAATCTTGGAAGCCACAGACTATCACTTCTGCCGTGTTTCATTGGTCACACAGACCTACCCTAACTCGATGTGAATACCAGCAGGCAGAGATCTTTAGGGGCCATCTTGGAGAGTAGACATATAATCTTAAAAATTATTTTTTTCTTCTGCTAGGTTTTTTCTTCAGATCAAGAAAAGTTTCTTCTTTTTATCCCCTGATATGTCTGTGCTTTGCATCTAATCTTCACAATCACCAATTATCTGATGCTGGGGCTCCTTCCTCCCTCCTCAGTGTCTACTATTTTTTCTCCCATCTTTTTCATATTACATCTTTTCCTCTATATTCTGGGAAACTTCTCAATTTTCTCTTCCTATCACTGATTTGATTTTATACAGGTTTGATTCCAATCTACTGATCTTTTGAAGATTTAAATTCTGTAACTAAACTCTTCCTTTTCTTTTAACCCCCATTTATGATTGCTCATCAGCCACCTACCTCATCACCTCTGCTATATTATCACACTTCATTCACCTCTTACTTTGAGTACATACCTTAATTATATTGAGAACGCATTGCAGGTGTTTTCTTCCTTCTTGAATTAGATATTTTCCCAAAGAACTCTGCACTTTTTATCTTGATTCTCCATCTCTTAGTCATAAAATATTTTCTTAGCTGCCACATTAGTTTGTTTCTTTTTACTAATTTTTAAACAAAGAATAATCAGTCTAATCTTAGTGTTTGGATTGTGGATAAGGAAAACATTTTGCCTTCACTATAGGCCTCTTTGCTATTAGTATCTTTAACTCACTCAGTTCTTAGGCTAGAAGGCCAATTGACATAAACTTGCATTTCCAGTTTTACAATTCAGCAACCCTGGCAAGAAAGAAAAGTAAAGCAGAACCATGCTGTCCCACCAAGGGAATTTTATCTCTGTTTTTCTCTGTTGGGCAAAACTATCATCCTGTGAATTAACTCACTGTTTCTAATTTGCTGTGTGGCTGTGTAGCAAAGAATTTGGCCTTCTGCAAAATGAAGTCTGGCCTATGCCTTGGCTTTTGGGGGGTAATCTTTGCCATATTTAATAGAAGTGTCTTTGTTTAAGGCAGGGGCTGACCACATTGAATCTGAAAGTGGGGCTTGGCACACACAAGAGTTTTAGGGTAGGGGATGGCCATGCCATAAGAACAACCATGTGATTTGGAGTGAGTGCTTTGGGGCAATATGGTATCAGTTGACCTGGAGACTGAGTTCAACCAAGTAGGCAGTCAATCCATCAATTCTGCTTTCTTAATGAAGTCCCAATAAAAACTCTGGACTCTGGGCTCTGGTGACCTTCTGTGATTAGCAATACTTTGTATTGTCCTACATCAATACGGAGAGGGTAACATGACTCCATGGGAAGAGGACAACAGAAGCTTCACCTGTGGAACCTCTCAGACTCTGACCTATGTGTTTCCTTCCTTTGCTGATTTTAATCTGTATCCTTTCCCTGTAATAAACCCTAATCATGAGTAAAATAATTTTTGGTGAGCTCTATGAGTCTAATGAATTATCAAACCTGAGGGTGGTTTGGGAGAACACACAAATTTACAGTTGATGTCAGAAATGAGAGTGGTCTTGTGTGGAGACTATCACAATTTGGCTAACTCCAGGTAGTGGAGTATTCCAGATGCCAGCTGGGGCTATACCCTACCTTTCCTAAGTCTGCTGCTTTATGTTGGCTAAAGCCAGTGCTGAGCAAAAGGTAGCTCATGTGTTGAAAGCCTCTCATTTGTCCCTAACACACTTGCCTCCATGTCTCATCACTTGAGTTAGAGGGTTCCATCTGGGTGTCATCCACTTATTAGAAGGGGGATCAGAGAGCTTACCCTCAATCTCATCTTCAGTGTTGTCCTATATATACCACACGTAGTACATATCCCTTGAAATATCTGTTTTTTGCCGAGATTACTTTTCCCTACCTTTCATAGTCAATCAATTATTTTAAGAGCTACCATGGATTGTAAGGTGATGAGGGGGGAGTCACAAGGTGAAGGGAATTATATTGCAAGGGAATAAATGGAATAGATATAAAACAAGATTTAACCCAACTTAAAATGTATTTGTTGCAAGAGGAAAGTCATTGGAAAACCACACATTTATTTTTATTCTTTTCCCAATTTATGTTTCCCTATACCTGCCTTCCTCTCTTCATTGAAATATGAAGTGAGCCACCTCCAATCCCATCTCTAGCCTTTCTTAGGTTCTAGCTCTAAGTGTGGGGGTCACCATAGATACCAGAGTTACCAACAATAGAAAATACAGTGTCCATGACAACAAGAAAACCCAAGGCAGTGGCTGATTTTAACCATTTGGTTGTAAGCTTGTTTTTCCTCTTTTCCTTAAAGGCTTACTGCTTTATACTGAGAGCAGGCACACTGCCTCACAGATAGGAGAATATCCATGTTGTCTGCTGGAAAAGGTGAGACAAGTTTATGGGTGTGACAGATGCTGTATGAACAGTTCAGAGGAGAGGGGACAACTTCCTGCTAAAGAAATCAGAAAAGTTTCTTGGAATCGTCATTTGAACTCAGGATGGCATGTGAGTTTTACTGGGGGAAGGCACACAGGTAGGCATTCCAGGGAGAATATCACCAGCATGCTAATGTGTTACTGAACGCAAATCCTCTGCTTGACGCACAGTGAGGCCAAACAATACCAAAACATCGGAATTCGAAACAGAGAAAGGTTTATTGAAGGGCCACGCAAAAGATGGGTGATTCATGCCTTAAAAATGCCAAACTCGGGCTTCCCTGGGGGCACAGTGGTTGAGAGTCCCCCTGCCGATGCAGCGGACACGGGTTCGTGCCCCGGTCCGGGAAGATCCCACATGCCGCGGAGCGGCTGGGCCCGTGAGCCACGGCCGCTAAGCCTGCGCGTCCGGAGTCTGCTCCACAGCGAGAGAAGCCACAACAGTGAGAGGCCCGCGTACCGCAAAATAAAAGAAAATAAATAAATTAAAAAAAAAAGCCAAACTCCCTGAAATATTTCAGCAAAGCCCTTTTATAGGAAAGGTGAGGGAGGGGCGAGGTTAGTTGTTGCATAATTCTTGGTGTCAGATTCTTTGTTCTTGAGGTCAGGTCACAGTCAGGTAATGATGTTCCTGTTAATCCCCACCAAACAAATGTTATTCTCTGTTCTGACAAGATACGGCAAGGTCCCAAGGCACAGGTTTCACCCTCCAAGGTCCAGGTCCTGGCTGAGAGGAGGGGGTCCCTGTGGGGGTCAATTACCCTGCTCAGGAGCATTCATCCGGCACCCAGTCTGGTTCCTCCTGCCAGTGCCCAGGCCCAGCTGAAGAAGCGGATCTCAGCTGGTGATGCCCTCAGGGTCAGGTCCCCAGACCCTGACCAGCCATCATCACTGAGGGAACCAGGTGCCCAGGACCCAACTGGCCCTTAGGCTCCTCCAGTTGCCCAAACAGCAGGGGCCAGGTCCCACAGACTGCGTCCCATGCAGACTGCAGCTGCCTTTAGGTCACAGAGTCAGGGATGGGGGAGAGGTTCACTGCTGCCTCAAGGCCTGGGCCCGGCCAGTGGACAGCCTTGGCAAGGGCTCTGGAGCCCTACAGGACACAGCCCCCAGCCTGTTCCCTGGGCCCCCCAGTTCACCCGCCAGTCCAAGGCCGGAGGGCCTGGAGAGCCCTGGGGAGAAGGCCAGGATCTGCCTCATACCTCACTCTCTGCCAGACAACCACGACCGGCCTGAACTTTGGCCAGATGGAACCTCCAACCGCTGGGCTAGCAGTCTTGCTCTAACAGTCTCCAGGTAACAGCTGCCTGGTAATGGTAGTGGTAATCGTCGCCTGCCAAAGGCTACACACCTGCCCTGTCCCTATTACAAAGGTGCAGAGGAGGAAGAAAGGGAAAGCAAGTTCAAGGAATAATGATGGACTCACACTAGAATTGTTCAGGGAAGTGGGGGTGATAAAACCAAAAAATGGCTTATCATCCCATTGTGGAGACTTTTGAATGGTCAACTGAAGAGTCTAGATTCATTCCCAAATCAATTCTCCTTGAGTTACATGTCTACTTCCCCTGGATGGCACACATATATTTTTTGTGCCACATCAACTAACACAGTGCTCTGCCTAGTGATGGTCCCAAAATAGTTGTTCATTTCAATTGAAATTATTAAATAAAGAAGTCATTAATAATTTCTGAGAAGAGAAATAACTACATAAGTGAAACCAGGACCTACAACAGGTTCTATTGCTTTTTCACCAACCCTCACTCTCCTATTTACTTACCAAGCATGGATTTTATGATTTGCCATTACACTTGCTCCCTTGCATACACCATCAACTCTCTGCCCCTCTCTCACACGGCAAAACCTCAGCCCTGGTTTAATCCAACTCTCACCTTACATGAGAGAAGGAAGAAGAGAGAATCCGTGGCTGAACAAACTGGGGTTAGGGCTTGGATTTTAACTCACATCCACTGGGGTTTCAGTCTGAGAAGCATACACACAAAGTTCTTATAGTAAGCAATTAGTCCCTGTTCAAGCAACTTTAAGAAACAAACAAACAAACACCAAGCTCCAACCTGTAAAGAGCCTAGAAGTCATCAAACCCATCTATACAGGAAAAAGCTGGACAAAGGGAACATAATTGACTCTTCTTGGAACCATCAGATAACTGAGGTCACATGACAAGCCACTATACTGAACTCTGGAGAGAGAGATGCATCCCAAGATTTGCTTTCCGGGAGTAAAAGCCATTAGAATCAGTGAGCTGGTAGAAGCACTTAAATCATCAGTTTGATGAACTAGAGTAATCTGAGTGCAGACTTGTGTGAGAGTGAGACACTCTGCTGGCCCCCTCAGCCATGGGCAGGGGAAGTGTGGACCATGATTATATGGACTGTCACTCCAGGAACCTCACCAGGTTCCCACAGGGATAATCTGAGGAAGATCCTTGTCTAGCCTGGATGGGAGAAGAAAAGAGTAGGCATCTTCAAACCTATCCAGACTCTTATTATCCCTAACAGTAGCATAGTCTCCAGGGGAAAGGAACACCTCACTATAGAACAAAGATTAGAGCAGACTTCTCATCAGAAACCATACAAGCAAAAAGAAATTAAGACTGAAACATTCAAGGTGTTGAAAGAAATTGTCAATACATAATTTTATATTCAGAGAAATCATCCTTCAAAAGTGAAGGAGAAATAAATATTTCCTCAGACAAACAAAAACTGAGGAAATTTGGGAAAGCAGTGAAGATGGTGGAGTAGAAAGACACTGAGCTCACAGGGACACCAAAATCACAACTATCTGCAGAACAATCATTGATGAAAATGACTAGAACCTACCAGAAAAAATCTTCTGCAACTACAGACATAAAGAAGGAACCACAATGAGACAGGCAGGAGGGGTAGAACTGTGATAAAATCACATATCCCTGAGGGGTGACCCACAAACAGGAGAATAATTATATTGCAGAGGTTCTTCCACACAAGTGAGAGTTCTGAGACCCATGTCAGTCTCCCCAGCCTCGTGGTCCAGCACCATGAAGAAAAGCCCCCAAAACATTTTGTTTTGAAGGCCAGTGAGGCTAAATTGCAGGAGCCCCACAGGACTGTGGGAAATAGAGACTTCATTCTTTTTTTTCTTTTTTCCTTTCTTTAATAGATCTTTATAGGAGTATAATTGCTTCAAAATACTGTGTTAGTTTCTGTTGCACAACAAAGTGAATCAGCCATATGCATACACATGTTCCCATATCCCCTCCCTCTTGAGACTCCCTCCCACCCTCCCTATCTCACCCCTCTAGGTCACTGCAAGGCACCGAGCTGATCTCCCTGTGCTGTGCTGCTGCTTCCCACCAGCCAACTATTTTACATTCGGTAGTGCATATATGTCGATGCTACTCTCTCTTCACCCCAGCTACTCCCTCCCACCCCATGTCCTCAAGTCTATTTTCTATGTCTACCTTTCTATTCTTGCCCTGCAACTAGGTTCATCAGTACTATTTTTTTTTCAGAATCCATATATATGCATTAGCATATGGTATTTGTTTTTCTCTTTCTGACTTACTTCACTCTGTATGACAGACTCTAGGTCCATCCACCTCACTACAAATAACTCAATTTCATTTCTTTTTATGGCTGAGTAATATTCCATTGTATACATGTGCCACATCTTCTTTATCCATTTGTCTGTCAATGGACATTTAGGTTGGTTCTATGTCCTGGCTATTGTAAATAGTGCTGCAAAGAACATTGTGGTACATGTCTCTTTTTGAATTATGGTTTTCTTAGGGTATATGTCCAGTAGTGGGATTGCTGGGTCATATGGTAGTTCTATTTTTAGTTTTTTAAGGAAACTCCATACTGTTTTCCATAGTGGTTATATCAATTTACATTCCCACGGACAGTGCAGGAGGGTTCATTTTTCACCACACCCTTTCCAGCATTTATTGTTTCTAGATTTTTTGATAATGGCCATTCTGACCAGCGTGAGGTGATACCTCATTGTAGTTTTGATTTGCATTTCTCCATTAGTGATGTTGAGCATCTTTTCATGTGTCTCTTGGCCATCTGTATGTCTTCCTTGGTGAAATGTCTATTTAGGTCTTCCACCCATTTTTTAACTGGATCGTTTGTTTTGTTTTTGATATTGAGCTCCATGAGCTGTTTGTATATTTTGGAGATTAAACCCTTGTCTGTTGTTTCATTTGCAAATATTTTCTTCCATTCTTAGGGTTGTCTTTTTGTCTTGTTTATGGTTTCCTTTGCTGTGAAAAGCATTTACGTATAACTAAGTCTCATTTTCTTATGTTTCTTTTTATTTCCGTTACTCTAGGAGGTAGGTCAAAAAAGATCTTGCTGTGGTTTATGTCAAAGGGTGTTTTCCCTATGTTTTCCTCTAAGAGTTTTATAGTGTCTGGTCTTCCATGTAAGTCTTTAATCCATTTGGAGTTTATTTCTGTGTATGGTGTTACGGAATGTTCTAATTTCATTCTTTTACATACAGCTGTCCAGTTTTCCCAGCACCACATATTGAAGAGGGTGTCTTTTCTCCATTGTATGTTCTTGCCTCCTTTGTCATAAATTAGGTGCCCATATGTGCATGGGTTTATCTCTGGGCATTCTATCCTGTACCATGGATCTATATTTCTGTTTTTGTGCCAGTACTATACTGTCTTGATTACTGTAACTTTTTGGTATAGTTTGAAGTTGGGGAGCCTGTTTCCTCCAGCTCCATTTTTCTTTCTCAAGATTACTTTGGCTATTCAGGGTCTTTTGTGTTTCCATACAAATTGTAAAGTTTTTTGTTCTAATTCTGTGAAGAATGCCATTGGTAGTTTGATAGGGATTGCATTGAATCTGTAGATTGCTTTGGGTAGTATAGTCATTCTCACAATATTGTTTCTTCCAATCCAAGAACATGATATATTCTCTATCTGTTTATGTCATCTTTGATTTCTTTCATCAGGGTTTTATAGTTTTCTGAGTACAAGTCTTTCGTCTCCTTAGGCAGGTTTATTCCTAGATATTTTATTCTTTTTGTTGCAATGGTAAATGGGAGTGTTTCCTTAATTTCTCTTTTTGATTTTTCGTTGTTGGTGTATAGGAATGCCAGAAATTTCTGTGCATTAATTTTGTATCCTGCAACCTTACCAAATTCACTGATTAGTTCTAGTAGTTTTCTGGTGGCATCATATCATCTGCAAACAGTGACAGTTTTACTTCTTCTTTTCCAATTTGGATTCCTTTCACTTGTTTTTCTTCTCTGATTGCTGTGGCTAGGACTTCCAAAACTACGTTGAATAAGAGTGGTGAGAGTGGACATCCTTGTCTTCTTCCTGATCTTAGTGGAAATGCTTTCAGTTTTTCATCACTGAGTATGATGTTTGCTGTGGGTTTGCCATATATGACCTTTATTATGTTGAGGTAGGTTCCCTCTATGCCCATTTTCTGAAGAGTTTTTATCATAAATGGGTAAAGCTTTTGAATTCGTAAAGCGTTTGAATTTTGTCAAAAGCTTTTTCTGCATCTATTGAGATGATCATATGGCTTTTATTCCTCAATTTGTTAGTGTGGTGTATCACATTGATTTGTGTGTATTGAAGAATCCTTGCATCCCTGGGATAAATCCCACTTGATCATGGTGTATGATCCTTTTAATGAGACATCATTCTTAAAGGCTGCACACAAAGCCCCATGCACACCAGTACCCAGGTCAAAAGAGGTAATCTCATAGGAGCCTGGGCCAGACCTATCTGCTGGTCTTGGAGAGTCTCCGGGAGAGGCAGGGGGCAACTGTAGGTTACCCTGGGGACATAGACACTGGTGTCAGACATATTAGGGAACATCCAAATCTGTGAACACTGCTGCAGATGGCTGCCATCTTGGCTCATTAGCACCAAGACCTGGCCCCACCCAATGCCTGTAGGCACCAGTGCTAGGATGCCTCAGGCCAAACAACTAACTGGTTGGGACACAGTCCCACCCATCAGCAGATAGTCTGCCTAAAGACTTCCTGAGACCACAGCTACCTCCAGACACACACTTAGACATGACCCTGCCCACAAGAGGGCCAGGACCCAGCTCCACCCACTAGTGGCAGGAACCAGCCCTTCTTGCCAGGAAATATGCACTGGCCTCTAGACCAGCCTCACCCACCAGGGGCCAGAAAGCTACAATCACACAGCCTGTGGTCCAAGCCCAACAACAGCAAGCCAGACCCTACCCTGGGACCAGTTGGGCCCTGACCCTGACCAGTAGCAAGCCAACGCAACCTTTAGAACATTCCGGGACCCATATCCAACTGTCTCAGGAGCCGGCCCTCCTGCAATGATCTGAAATGAGCTTTGGGATCCCTAGGCCCTGCAGCCAGATTCCAGGAACCAGCTCTGCCTGCCAGTAAGCTGGCACTGGCCAGGACCTGGCTTCATCTGCCAGTGGGTGGGCAATAGCCCCATAGTCTTTGGGATCCTGACTCCACCCACCAGTGAGCCAGCAGTAGCTCTGGGGCCCCCCTAGGGTTCTGCAACCAGTGGCCTTGTGGCCAGGCCCCACTAAATAGCAGCCAGCAGTATCCAAGCAGCCAACTGGACTAGAGGCCAACCAAACCTACCAGACCACCCACATAGTCAGCCCAACACAACAGAAGGACCCACACAGTCCTCTTGGGGGAACCCCTAGAACATATAGCTTAGGTGAAAAGAGGGGAGTGCACTGCTGAGCCGCATACGATATCTTCCACAGAAGGTCACTTCTACAAGGTCAAGAAACATAACTAACCTACCACATACATAAAAATACAAAAAGTAACTTAGACAAAAATGAGGCAGCAGAGACAAAGGAACAAGATAAAACCCCAGAAGAAGAACTAAGTGAAGTGGAGATAAGCAATCTATCCAAGAAAGTGTTCAGAGTAACGATCATAAAGATAAACAAAGAACTCAGAAGGAGAATGGATGCACAGAGCAAGAAGTTAGAAGTTTTTAAAAAAGAGTTAGAAAATATAAAGAACAACCAAACAGAGATAAAGAATACAATGACTGAAATGAAAAATACACTACAAGGAATCAATAGTAGACTAAATGATACAGAAGAATGGATCAGTGAGCTGCAAGACAGATGGTGGAAATCACTGTTGCTGAACAGAAAAAAGAATGAAAAGAAATGAGGACAGTTTAAGAGACCTCTGAGACAACACTAAATGCACCAACATTTGCGTTATAGGGGTACCAGAAGGAGAAGAGAGAGAGAAAGGGTATGAGAAAATATTTGAAGAGATAATGGCTGAAAAATTCCCTTACATGGGAAGGAAACAGTCACTCAAGTCCAGGAAGCACAGAGAGTCCCATACAGGATTAACCCAAAGAGGAACACACTAAGATACATGGTAATCAAAATGACAAAAATTAAAGATAAATAGAGAATAATAAAAGCAGCAAGGGAAAAGCAACAAATAACACACAAGGGAACTTCTATAAGGCTATAAGCTGATTTTTCAGCAGAAACTCTGCAGGTCAGAAGGGAATGGCACAATATATTTAAAGAGATGAAAAGGAAAAACCTACAACCAAGAATACCCAGCAAGGCTCTCATTCAAATTTGACAGAGAAATCAAAAGCTTTACAGACAAACAAAAGCTAAAAGAATTCAGCACCACCAAACCAGCTTTACAACAAATGCTAAAGGAACTTCTCTAGGTGAAAAAGAAAAGGCCACAACTAGAAACAAGAGAACTATGAAATGAAAAGTTCACCAGTAAAGGCAAACATACATTAAAGATAGGAAATCACCCACACACAAAGTTAGTAGGGAGATTAAAAGACAAAAGTAGTAAAATCATCTGTATCCACAATAAGCAAATAACACAAAACAACTAGATGTAAAATATGATATCAAAAATGGCAATTGTGAGGTGAGGAGAGTACAAATGCAGGGTTTTTTTGTTTTAGATTTTTTTTCTGCTCTTATCTTTTGTCCATTTTTTTGTCATTTCTACCCTGATTTTTAAAAATTATTTATTTTTATTTATTTTTGGCTGTGTTGGGTCTTCATTGCTGCGTGTGGGCTTTTTCTCTAGTTGTGGCAAGCGGGTGCTGCTCTTCATTGCAGTGCATGGGCTTCTCATTGCAGTGGCTTCTCTTGTTGTGGAGCACGGACTCTAGGTGTGCAGGCTTCAGTAGCTGTGGCGCACGGGGTCAGTAGTTGTGGCTTGCGGGCTCTAGAGCATAGGCTCGGTAGTTGCAGTTCATGGGCTTAGTTGTTCCATGGCATGTGGGATCTTCCTGGACCAGGGATCAAACTCGTGTCCCCTGTATTGGCAGGCAGATTCCTAACCACTGTGCCACCAGGGAAGTCCAAATGCAGGGTTTTAAAAATGCATTTGAAATTAAGAGATCAGCAACTCAAAACAACTTATATAAAAACCTCATGGTAACTGCAAAACAAAAATCTATAATAGATATACATACAAAAAGAAAAAGGAATCCAAACATAACACTAAAGATAGTCATCAAATCACAGGAGAAGAGAACAAAAGAAGAAAGGGAAGAAAGACCTACGAAAACCAATTTAAAAATTAACAAAATGGCAATAAGAACACACATATGCATAATTACCTTAAATGTAAATGGAATAAGTGCTCCAGCCAAAAGACAGACTGGCTGAATGGATACAAAAACAAGAACCATTAAAGAAGCAAGAACAATTAGACTAGAACCAATGATCAAAAACATAATTAGGGAAAGCTGCCTCAAGTCAGAAAAAAAAAATAAAGGTGAATATTTAGATTAAAAGAACTCTCTACATCACAGGAAACGTCAGTGAAAAAGGAACTCCATACCTAGTACATCCTGGAAGAATTTTATTTACTTTATTAAAGAGAAAATTAAATTTTCCATTATGAAAAGAATAAAGAATATACAAATATATTCTTGGAACATACAGCTTAGCAAAAGGAAGAGAATAAAAATCATCTATTGTACCACTACCCAAAACTGTTAATATTTTGGTACATTTCTTTACAGTGCTATTAATGTACATACTACTTTTTACATACATGTGATTTATATAGTATATACAAACTTATATTTTCTATCCTTTTAAAACACTTTTATAACTAATAAATTAATACGTATTAATGGTAGTAAAGTTGAAAATTGGAGGGAAATTATGAAGAAGTTGCCCAGAATCTACTTTCTCATAATTAATCACAATTAATATTGGGATGCATGTCCCCATAGGCTTTTTTTTTTAATTTATTTTTTTTGCGGTACGCGGGCCTCTCACTGTTGTGGCCTCTCCCATTGCGGAGCACAGGCTCCGGACGCACAGGCTCAGCGGCCATGGCTCACGGGCCTAGCCGCTCTGCGGCATGTGGGATCTTCCCGGACCGGGGCATGAACCTGTGTCCCCTGCATTGGCAGGCGGACTCTCAACCACTGTGCCACCAGGGAAGCCCCCCCATAGGCTTTTTATCTATGCTTTTTTTACATAGTTGTACTCTGTACAATTCTTTTTTTTAAAGTTCCAGGTGTACAGCTAATGCTGTAATTCAACATCTGTATACAATACAAAGTGATCCACCACCACAAGGCTAGTTACCATCCATCATCACAGACTTCACTGCCTGTACCAATTTCACCCACCTCCCAACCCCCCTCCCCCATGGTAACCACTAATCTGATCTCTGTATCTATGGGTTTGTTTTTGTTTGTTCATTTGCTTTGTTTTTTCACCTTCCACATATGACTGAAATCATATAGTATTTGTCTTTCTCCATCTGACTTATTTTACATAGCATAGTACCTTCAAGTTCCCTCCACGTTGTCACAAATGATGGGATTTCATTCTTTTTTTTACGGATGAATAGTATTCCATTATGTATGTGTACCACATCTTCTTTATCCATTCATTCATTGATGGACATTTTGGTTGTTTCCATATCTTAGCTTTTTGTAAATAATGCTGCAACGAACACAGGGGTGCATATATCTTTTCAAATTAATGTTTTTGTATTCTTTAGATAAATACCCAGAAGTGGAATAGTTTGGTCATATGGTAGTTCTAATCTTAATATTTTGAGGACAATCTTTTTTTTTTTTTTTTAACATCTTTATTGGGGTATGATTGCTTTACAATGGTGTGTTAGTTTCTGCTTTATAACAAAGTGAATCAGTTATACATATACATATGTTCCCATATCTCTTCCCTCTTGTATCTCCCTCCCTCCCACCCTCCCTATCCCACCCCTCCAGGTGGTCACAAAGCACCGAGCTGATCTCCCTGTGCTATGCAGCTGCTTCCCACTAGCTATCTACCTTACGTTTGGTAGTGTATATATGTCCATGCCTCTCTCTCGCTTTGTCACAGCTCACCCTTCCCCCTCCCCATATCCTCAAGTCCGTTCTTCAGTAGGTCTGTGTCTTTATTCCTGTCTTACCCCTAGGTTCTTCATGACATTTTTTTTCATAAATTCCATATATATGTGTTAGCATATGGTATTTGTCTCTCTCTTTCTGACTAACTTCACTCTGTATGACAGACTCTAGGTCTATCCACCTCATTACAAATAGCTCAATTTCGTTTCTTTTTATGGCTGAGTAATATTCCATTGTATATATCTAATTCTTAAATATAGTTAACACAGAACACTTCAGAGATTCCAGATGGCAGATGATATAGAAGGCTTATAGATGGGATAAAATTTAAGCCACAGAGTGATTCTGTAGTCTTTCCCAATCAATAAAATCCAAATATTCAGATCATTCAGGATGAGTTTTGAAAATGCAAAAGCCCATAAGAAAAATATAGTAACTCTTCTATTAGTCCCTGAGGTTTAAATAGTTTGGTCACTGAAAGCAACACCGGAATACAACAGCACATGCTAGTGTTTTGAGTTCTGTGGAGTAGCAGAACTTGTGTGGCAAAAACATTTTCTGGCTCTGGGAAAGCCACAGAAATAGAAAAGGAAGAAACTGGAGCGTTTCTGGTTGGGTCAGACCTGGCCAGCATCACAAATGCCTGGAAGAGACTGAGGGAGGGAGAAAGAGGAGGGGAGGCGGAGAAGGAGGATTCAGGGATTAGGAGAGAGGAGCCCTCCTGCACCACAGAAAAATAACCAGGAGTGGGAATGCTGGATCTTTGAAAATTTCCAGAGACTTGGTGAAGAAAAACTATCAGAAAGACTATAGCACTATTGTACTGATTTGATGTAGCCCAAGATTAAGAGATGTTATTGGGGGTCAAGGACAAAACTGCAGTGTAGAAGGACCTGAGCTCACCTTACCTCACAAAAACCCCAAAATCACAACTAACTGTTGAACAACCATTGACAAAAAAGGACTGGAACCTGCCAAAAAAGATATTTTACTTCCAAAGACAAAGAAGATGCCACAACAAGATGGCAGGAAGGGTGCATTCATGATACAATCAAATTCCATATCTGCCAGGTGGGCAACCCATAAACTGAAAAATAATTATATCACAGATGGACTTCCCTGGTGGCACAGTGGTTAAGAATCCGCCTGCTAATGCAGGGGACATGGGTTTGAGCCCTGGTCTGGGAAGATCCCACATGCCGTGGAGCAACTAAGCCCGTGCGCCACAACTACTGAGCCTGCACTCTTAGAGCCCATGCTCTGCAGAAAAAGCCACCGCAATGAGTAGCCCACGCACTGCAACAAAGAGTAGTCCCTGCTCTCTGCAGCTAGAGAAAGCTCACATACAGCAACAAAGACCCAATGCAGCCAAAAATAAAATAAATTTATTAAAAAAATTTATATCACAGATGTTCTCCCACAGAAGTGAGAGTTCTGAGTCCCATGTCTGGCTCCTGTCTGGCGGTCTGGCATCAGGAGGAGGAGTCCCCAGAATGTTTGGATTTGAAGGCCAGCGGTGCTTAATCACAGGAAATCCACAGGATGGGGGGAAACCGAAACACTACTCTTGGAGGGTGCACACAAGGTCTCGTGCACACTGGAACCCAGGGGAAAAAGCAGTGACTTCATAGGAACCTGGGACAGACCTACCTGCTGGTCTTGGAGGGCCTCCTGGGCAAGTGGGGGGCAGCTGTGGCTCACTGCAGGGACAAGCACACTCGTGGTGGAGGTACCAGGGAATAATGATTGGTGTAAGCTGTCCAGGAGGCCGCCATTTTGACACCAAGACCTGGCCCCACCCAACACCCTGTAGGCTCCAGTGCTGGGATGCCTTAGGCCAAACAACTAACAGGGCAGGAACACAGTCCTACCCATAAGCAGACAGGCTGCTTAAGGTCTTCCTGAACCCACAGCCACCTCTAAACACACCCTTTGACATGGCCCTGCCCACCAGATGGACAAGACCCAGGTCCACCCACCAGTGGGCAGGCATCAGTCCCTCCCACCAGTTAGTCTGCACAAGCCTCTTAGATCAGCCTCACCCACCAGGGGGCAGCCACCAGAAGCAAGGGGAACTACAATCCTGCAGTCCATGGGACCACAAACACAGAAAGTTAGACAAAATGAGATGGCAGAGGAATATGTTCTAGACGAAGGAACAATATAAAACCCCAGAAGAACAACTAAATGAAATGGAGATAGGCAAAGTAACCTGAAAAAGAATTCAGAGTAATGATAGTAGAGATGATACAAGATCTCAGAAAAATAATGGAGGCACAGACAGAGAAGATACAAGAAATATTTAACAAAGAGCTAGAAGATTTAAGGAACAAACAACAGAGTTGAACAATAAAATAACTGAAGTGAAAAATACACTAGAAGGAATCGATAGCAGAATAAATGACGCAGAAGAACAGACAAGTGAGCTAGAAGACAGGATGGTGAAAATCACTGCCATGGAACAGAATAAAGAAAAAAGAATGAAAAGAAATGAGGACAGTTTAAGAGACCTCTGGGTCAACACTAAAGGTGCCAACATTTGCATTATAGGGGTACCAGAAGGAGAAGAGGGAGAGAAAGGGTATGAGAAAATATTTGAAGAGATAATGGCTGAAAAATTCCCTAACATGGGAGAGGAAACAGTCACCCAAGTCCAGCAAGCACAGAGTCCCATACAGGATTAACCCAAAGAGGAACACACAAAGACACATGGTAATCAAAATGACAAAAATTAAAGATAAAGAGAGAATAATAAAAGCAGCAAGGAAAAAGCAACAAATAACCTACAAGGGAATCCTCATAAGGTTATCAGCTGATTTTTCAGCAGAAACTCTGCAGGCCAGAAGGGAGTGGCATGATATATTTAAAGTGATGAAAAGGAAAAATCTACAACCAAGAATACTCTACCCAGAAGGCTCTCATTCAGATTTGATGGAGAAATCAAAAGCTTTACAGACAAACAAAAGCTAAAAGAATTCAGCACCACCAAACCAGCTTTAGAACAAATGCTAAAGGAACTTCTCTAAGTGGAAAAGAAAAAGCCACAACTAGAAACAAGAAAATTATGAATGGGAAAGCTCATTGGTAAAGGCAAACATACCGTAAAGGTAGGAAATCATCCACACACAAATATGATATCAAAACAAACAATCGTGTGAAGAGGAGAGCACAAATGCTGGATATTGGAAATGCACTTGAAATTAAGAGATCAGCAGCTTAAAACAATTCTATATATATATAGACTGCTGTACCAAAACCTCATGGTAACCACAAACCAAAAATCTACAATAGATATACACACAAAAAATAAAAAGGAATCCAAACACAACACTAAACATAGTCATCAAATCACAAGAGAAGAGAACAAAAGAGGAAGGGAAGAAAACAAACCCAAAACAATTAACAAAATGGCAGTAAGAACATACATATCAGTGCTTCCCTGGTGGCGCAGTGGTTAAGAATCTGCCTACCAATACAGGGGACACGGGTTTGAGTTCTGGTCCGGGAAGATCCCACATGTCGCGGAGCAACTAAGCCCATGTGCACAACTACTGAAGCCCTTGTGCCTAGAGCCCGTGCTCCACAACAAAAGAAGCCACCCCAATGAGAAGCCCACACACTGTAACAAAGAATAGCCCTCGCTCGCCACAAATAGAAAAAGCCCACGCGCAGCCATGAAGACACAGTGCAGCCAAAAATAAATAAATTAAAATTTTTAAAAATACATATCAGTAATTACCTCAAATGTAAATGGATTAAATGCTCCAACCAAAAGACGTAGACTGGCTAAATGGTTATAAAAACAAAACCCCTATATATGCTGTCTATGAGAGACCCACTTCTGATCTAGTGACACAGACTGACAGTGAAGGAATGAAAAAAGTTATTCCATGCAAATGGAAATCAAAAAAAAGCTGGAGTGGGCTTCCCTGGTGGCGCAGTGGTTGAGAGTCCGCCTGCCGATGCAGGGGACACGGGTTCGTGCCCCGGTTGGGGAGGATCCCACATGCCGCGGAGCGGCTGGTCCTGTGGGCCATGGCCGCTGAGCCTGCGCGTCCGGAGCCTGTGCTCCACAATGGGAGAGGCCACAGCGGTGAGAGGCCCGCGTACCGCAAAAAACAAAAAAAAAAAACAAAAAAAAAAACCAAACCAAAAAAAAAAAAAAAAAAAGCTGGAGTAACAATACTCATATCAGACAAAATAGACTTTATTTATTTTTATTTTTGGCTGTGTTGGGTCTTCGTTGCTGCACACAGGCTTTCTCTAGTTGTGGCGAGTGGGGGCTGCTCTTTGTTACAGTGTGCGGGCTTCTCATTGCGGTGGCTTCTCTTGTTGTGGAGCAGGGGCTCTAAGTGCACGGGCTTCAGTAGTTGTAGCACGCAGGATCTAGAGCACAGGCTCAGTAGTTGTGGAGCACGGGCTTAGTTGCTCTGCAGCATGTGGGATCTTCCCAGACCAGGACTTGAACCTGGACTTGAAACCATGTCCCTGCATTGGCAGGCAGGTCCCTAACCACTGCGCCACCAGGGAAGCCCCAAAATAGACTTTAAAATAAAGACTGTTACAAGAGACAAAGAAGGTCACTACATAATGATCAATCCAAGAAGATATAACAATTGTAGATATATATGCATCCAACATAGGAGTACCTCAATATATAAGGCAAATGCTAACAGCCACAAAAGGAGAAATCGACAGTAACACAATAACAGTGGGGGACTTTAACACCCCACTTACATCAATGGACAGATCATCCAGACAGAAAATCAATAAGGAAACACAATAGAAAAGGTCAATGAAACTAAAAACCTTTTGTTTTGAAAGATAAACAAAACTGATAAACCTTTAGCCAGACTCATCAATCAGTACACCTGATTTTCAAGTCCTCCCAGCCCAGATGCCAGCCATGCAAGTGACAGAGCCTTCAACTGATTCCAACCCCCAGCTATCAAGCCAGTCTCAGACATTGAGTCTTCCCATCTGCAGCCTCAGACATCCCCACTGTGCCCGTCCAACTCTCTGGCCTACACAATCCATTGGCATAATAAAACGGTGATTGCTTTAAACCTCTAAGCTTTGGAGTAGTTGCTACATAGCAATAATGTCCAGAATAGGTCATAAGGCAATCCCATTCGGTTCCCTCAAACCCCCAAGAAGTATTCTGCCTTTTGAGCATTTTTCTGGTTGGGGGGAGGGAGGAAAGCATTCAGCCAGTAGACATAGGATTCTTTTGAGAAAAAAGCTGAGTTTTGGCATCTTCTAACCAAGCTTTACTGGGCCCCTCCTGGCAGGGGAAAGTCAGCCCCTTGCCCAGTCTGATCTGGTCAGCCACACCCAGCCCCACCCCAGCTCAAGACTCAAAGAGATGCTTCACTGCCCCCAATTCACCTCACAATAAGCCATCTCTGAGGAAAGAAGGTAAGGCTCTAAAAGCACTGTCAACCTAATCATTATGTAAGACTGATTGGACAGAAAACTGCCCTGGCACTGCTGCCTAACACTCATTTCTAACTGGCCACAATCCAGTTCTGTTACTGAATCATCTCCATCCCATGGTCATGTTTTACCTCTCATTTCCGCTTCCCAAGCAGACCTTTCAGACCCACATTCATATAAACATCACCAGGACTGTTTCACCCACATTCATATGAACATCACCCCAGTGCTGTTTCACATCGCTCCACTCTACACAATCCTCCTGGCTTCTCCCCTCCCTCACTTGTCCCCTCCCACTTGAGTGAGCCGCCCTGGGATACAAGTATTTAAACCAAATCCTGTTTCCAATGGGTGTCTCAATATTTTAAAACCTCTTTCCTTACAAGCTTAGTGGAGCCTCTTGCCCATAACAAGGGAACTAGATGTCTCATTTTTCCCATTATGCCTATTGACCCGGCTTAATTAATATTGGTACTCTCAAAAGCGCCCCAATTTGGGTAATAATGTATATGATCCCCCTAACCCTAACGCCTGTCTTCTATCATTTGCCATCCTTCACATGAGACAAACCCCTACCTAATTTCTTGGCAGGAATAATGATCAAGAATACACAATGTTTATACAAGAAACCTCAGGTAATGTCCAGAGTGGACTTGTTATATGGTTATATGGAGAGCATTTTCCTCATTTGTGAATATCATAATCTAAATCATCTCTTTTGCATATAGTGAGCAGGAGCTGAGTAAATGAAGGAACAGGTGATGGCTAATGTCCTTTCTAGGCCTCAAATTTTAAGGATATATGTGTAAATTCACAAACTGGGCTCAATCCAGTGTAGCAGAATTTTCTTCCTCTTTAGAAATTTCTGGTTACCAAAGATCCAGAAATTGCTTTCTCATTCCCTAATCTTTCAATTTCTCGTGTTCTCCATTACGTAACGTGGAGCTGGGGCTTTGGGCCGAATTTTCCTTTAAAGATGATTTTTATAGTCAATAAGCAACTTCAAGGAGTGACGAGCCAGCCGGGGAGGCGATATTAGTTGACGCACGCGTCTAAGCGAATCCCAACTCGTTTTTCCCAGGGACTCAGATTCCCGGGCTTGCTTGGCAGGGCTGAGCCTCTGCGCGTAAACCCCGGGCGCGTGCAGCCGCCTCCGGGCCCCGCCCCCGCGTCTCTTCCTCTGCCCGGCGCTGACGCCGGCCCTCGCCGCCAGTCGTTGACAGCCGCCGAGCTGCGAGCTTCTTCTCTCCCGCAGAGGCAGGTAAACAGCCGCATTGCCCTTTAACCTCCCAGCTGGGGCCGTGGGCGCAGAGGCCGGCAGTCAGAACCCCTGCCTTGGGGCCGAGGCGCGAGGGCGCACGGCCGGGTCCGGGCGGGAGGCCGACCTTGACAGTGAGGAGGGCGGGGAGCTTCCGGAGGGCGCGCAACGTGTCAGGCCTACCCAGCGAGCTCGTTGGTTTTCGGACGCCGTGGCTTGGTTTTGCCCTCCTGGTTAGGCGAGCTCCATTTACTCGGAATGGGGGTGGGGGCCGCGGCTGGCCGGGGCCCCTCTGGAGGGTTGGGGGTAGTGTCGAGGAGTCTGACCCCCTCCCAGGCAAGTCCACGGCGGGAGTGGGATGGGCGAGTAGCGCCGGCAAGGGGGCCACAGGTCCGGGGAATGGGCGCGCGGAACCCAACGAGGGCCGCAAAGGGGCTCCGCTGGGGCGCTCAGCGAGGAGGACCAAGGAGAGGCGCGGGTCTGGGCCCTCCCGATACCCAGAGGGGACGCGGCCGACCACCCGAGTCCAGGGCCTCGTTAGGGAGGAGTCCCGGGGCGTCTGGGGGCCTCCCCAGCCGCCGCCGCCGACCTTCTCCCCAGAGGGGGCCCCGCCTGCCATCACGCGGCCGGGCGGTGCCTGGGACGCAGCAGCGGGCGGGTCTCTGGCACCCCCGGGGACCGGCACAGGCTGGCGTGAGCTGGGCTTCCGGCCTCGGCGGGCGGAGTCTTGGGGCGACCCCGCCCTCGCTCCCGGGCCTGAGACGTCCAGGTGCAGGCGGCAGAGTGTCTCCTGCGAGCTCTTGTGTGGTGGACTCACAGGCTTTGCTTTTCGCCGTCTCGACTGTCCCTGTGGAAGGAGAGAACTCGGCCGTCGGGGGGACTCCGAGAGCGGGGATCAGGGCCGGGCAGCGCCCCTCGGAGAACCACATTCCTCCGCTAGTATGGGTGGCACCTTCACGTTTGATTATTGAACAACGGAAAGAAGTCCATTTTTGCAGTCCATTTTCGTTTTTGTCCTTTTCTATTTGTATCAGCAGTGGCAAATAGATTTTTTGAAATCATAAGCCCACCACCATCACATCCACCCTCACCATCTCAAAGCCACTGCCTTCTGTTTTGCAGTTTCCTCTTCTCCAGTTCGTACACAACACAATGCAGTTTCACCTCGCTGATAATGATTATCCTCATCTCATGGCCGAGTTATTTTCCTGTGCTTAGAGCAATCACGGTTTAATAAGCAGTTCCCAGCATGCTGAACATTTGAATTGTTTCCCTTTTCCTTGCAAAAAAAATCCAGGTAGAATAGAATTAAAGATTTTCACAAATCAAATTATCAGAAAAAATAGGAACAGAAAATTGAATAAAAATGTCAGATCTCTGGAAAAATCAACAGCTGTCTCAGATTTGAAGAAGAAAAAAAAATATCACCAATGAAAAGGAACAATTTTACCTACCCAAACACTGAGGAGCTCTTACAATGAAAAAGGACTAAACAGAAAGGGAAAGAAAGCAGAGCTAGGATGTGATTTGTATATGGTTTTTATCTGACACAAATTTTTCATACTTGTGAAAGAATATCGAGATTATAAAAGATAAATGGTGAAATGATGAATCGTTTATAGAATACAATGCAAATTAAAGTAAGTCTGGATTATCATTTTGCAGCTATTAGCAAAAACAACAGTAACAGCAACCACTGCTGGAAGGTTGCCTAGAAATTTGCATATTCAG
Organism: Orcinus orca; assembly: GCF_937001465.1. Taxonomy (NCBI): domain Eukaryota; kingdom Metazoa; phylum Chordata; class Mammalia; order Artiodactyla; family Delphinidae; genus Orcinus; species Orcinus orca. The sequence continues at coordinate 32,038,217 of NC_064574.1, forward strand.
TTATCCTGGGAGGTGACAGGGCTTTGGGGTTAGAAAGATGGCTCTGCAACTAATCATTTCACAGCTTGGGACCAGTTACCTAATTTCCTCATCCTCCTTTTGTCCATTCATACGCTAGAGGAAATTATACCTATTTCAGGAGTTTGCCAAGATTAACTGTGTAAAACTGACCTTTGGTATGTATACCTTTATTCTTTTCCTAGTCACACTGCACTGGGGACATAGTGAATCTGTGTGAAATTTGTGAAAAGCAATCTGGTGATGCATTTAAGCCAAGACCCAGAAACCCCACTCCTGGGAATTTACTTGCAATGGAAGAAACAACAGGAAAGGGAAAAAAAAAGCCATATGCACACACATTCAGAATGATCTAAAATTAAACCCAACGGAGAAGCAACCTAAGTGTATAACAGCAGGGCAGCAGCTAAGAAAATCATGACACATTAACTGCAAGGAACATTGTGTAACCATCAAGTCATGATTTTGGAGCCTGTCTGCGATATATTGGAAAAAACTGACAAGTCAAAGTACAGATTACTAAACTGCATCTACTTACTCAGATGCAGTTTATTAATGTATATGTGAAAAATCTGAATAAAAATGAAGTTTTAATAGAAATACAGGTTATTTTAATTTTCTTGTTGATATATTGCTTTTCTAAATAACATCTTTAAAATAGTTCATAGTTAATTTTTTTAAGGAAATGGACCCACAGCTTTCTGTGTGTGGGAGAGGGAGAGCTCAATGTCATGTTTGCTGCTGCTTTTTTGAGCTGACCTCATTTCTTTTTTTCAAATATTATCTTGTTTTTTTCCTTGAGTAGATATATAAGTGGTTTAGTAATTTATATATTGGGTTTTTCATTTAAAGAATCAGTTCTTAGATTTATTTATCAATTCTAGTTTTTTCTTTTCTGTTTTTTTTTTTTTTTTTTTTTTTTTTAGGGACTCCTGAATATATTTGAAAACTGAACAGTTTCAGCCAAGCCGAAGCATTCTGTCTTCCCAGGGACACAAATCCAACTTAGCTGAGCCAAAGCAGATGTACGTACCCTGTGGAATCCCTTTGGTCTTGTGATGGTTGAAAGTTCCCAACTGTCACAGAAGATAAGGTCCTCGAAAGGCTGTGGTCACAAATCCTTGCTCTGGAGGCAACTTGGATCTATATATGTAACCCACACCTATTATATCATCCTTTCTTGTAAAATCATCTTGATTTTGCAGGGAAAGGGCTTTCTCTAGAATCATTCTGAGTTATGTAAGGAAGCAACCATTTTAAAAATAGTATAATAAAAGCAGTAACATTACAAACATTTCTGCACTAAATTAACACTGACAAAAGGTTTTATGAGATGACAGTTTTTCCAAGCTGTAGTTTTAATTTATCTATTCCAGTCTCTCTTTTCGGATCTTATTTCCTCTTCCAAGGCAGCCAGCTTTATCAGTTGTGAACTGCTGCATGTGAAACATTCAAAACATGCCTGTATCTAAAGCTGTGATGGCTGCAGCAAAATAATCCTTGAGTGAATAGCATGTGTAGTAATTCTTACATTTGGGAGAATTTTCTGTTTGTTCATCCTTTTTCTTCTAACCATATTCTCCTGGGGTATAGGGTAGGCTCTAGCAATGTTGCTTTTTTTTCAAGCTGTTCACATAATTCTGAGGATGGATCAGGTTCAGGCCCTTTGCCCTATTCAGTCCAGGGCTAGGCCTCAGTGCCAGTGAAAAACCCCCACCCCAGAGCGGTTTGTAAAATTTTGAGTAGCTTGCATTAGGCTCTTTAAGGGGCAATGACCTCAAAAGATAAAAATATGACACATGAGTTCCACTTAGCTCAGGAAAGACAGGAAATTTTTCCAGGGCAGTCGGGGGTAGGGGGACTATTTGGTGTGCCAGTTCCCAATTTAACCAATTAAGTGTCAAGGGTGTAACATGTTCTAAGTATCAGAAGTTTGGCCCCTGGCACATGACCACTGGACAAGTTCCTCCTGGCTCTTAGTCCCATGTATTCCCCATGGGAATAGGATGAATGGCATAATATATGGATCTTTTTTTTGTTCCTTCTCTCTAGTTCCATTGCTCTGCCATTCGGCTCATGCACTAATGCCACATGATCTTATTTATTTTAGTTTTGCAATGCATTCTGGTACCTGGCAGGCCAAGTATACCCTAGATTTTCTTCCTGTTAAATAATTTCTTTAGTCTTCTTAATTTTGAGTATCATTTCATCATATTCCTTAAAATCCTCTTTAAATTAGGACTGAAATTGTGTTGACTTTATGATTATTTGGAGGTGAATTGGTATCTTTCAGTCTTGATTTTCCCAACCAAAAACATTATCTGTCTTTCTCTTTTTTTCCAGTCTTCCAGCTTTCTTCCTAAAAGGTCTATTTATTTTTAGGTTAAATCTTAGATATTTTGAATATTTTGTTGCCACTATGAGTGGGATTTTTTTTCCACACTAAATCTTCTAAATAATTACAACTGATTTGAGTATTCACTCTTCTATATGTTGATTTCAAAAGCTGCCACCTTAATAAGCTCACTTATTTATTCTAGGACACAATTTTGGATGATTTTCCTGGATTTTCCAGATAGAAAATCATACCTGGGACTTCCCTGGTGGTGCAGTGGTTAAGAATCTGCCTGCCAGTGCAGGGGACACGGGTTCGAGCCCTGGTCCAGGAAGCTCCCACATGCCGCGGAGCAACTAAGCCCGTGCACCACAACTACTGAGCCTGAGCTCTAGAACCTGCAAGCCACAACTACTGAAGCCCGTGTGCCACAGCTACTGAAGCCTGCACACCTAGAGCCCGTGCTCCGCAGCAAGAGAAGCCACCGCAATGAGAAGCCCACGCACCGCAACGAAGAATAGCCCCTGCTTGCCACAACTAGAGAAAGCCCGCACACAGCAACAAAGACCCAACGCAACCAAAACTAAAATAAATAAATTTAAAAAAAAAAAGAAAAGGGCTTCCCTGGTGGCGCAGTGGTTGAGAGTCCGCCTGCCGATGCAGGGGACACGGGATCGTGCCCCGGTCCGGGAAGATCCCACATGCCGCGGAAAGGCTGGGCCCGTGAGCCATGGCCGCAGAGCCTGCGCGTCCGGAGCGTGTGCTCCGCAACGGGAGAGGCCACAACAGTGAGAGGCCCGCGTACGGCAAAAAAAAAAAAAAAGAAAAAGAAAATCATACCTGGCTAGAACCTCCATAACAGTCTAAAATAGCAGCAATTGCTTGCATTCTTGTCTTGTTCATTATATTAAGGAGAATGCCTTTCCTCTTTCAGTTAAGGTAGGGTGTGGGCTGTGTGTCTGTGATAGCTGTTCTTGATGATGGAAAGGGATTACTTTCTAGTTCTATGGAAATTTTTTCAACAGCTTAACCTTAAAAAATCAGGAATGTATGTAGATTTTAATTGAAAACTTTCAACATCAGAGCATCTTTGTGTTTTTTTCCTTAACCTACTAATAGGTTACTTGATTTTGTGATTTTAAGCCATCCTTGTATTCCTAAATAATCCTTATTGGTCACAGTGTATTCTTCTTTTACTAAACTGTCAAAATCAGCTTGGTGGTATTTTCTTTTGGTTTTTGGCACCCATGTTGCTGGAGATTGGATAGCTAAGAGTGTGAGCCCTTCACTCAGAATACTGGAGTTTGAATCTCGATCCTTTATTCCCTTGGCTATTAACAGCACTTCTCAGGTGAAGCTGCCCAAGTGTTTATCTCTGCTGAGTTCCAGATTCTTATAACAATTGCCTGAATTGATACTCCCACTTGAATGGCTCATAGATGTAGCAAAGTTAGTATGTCCAAACTAAAACTTTATTTTCTCTCACAAGCATGGCCCTCCTTCAGTTTCCTCTGTTTCAATAGATGGCATCACCACCATCTGCCTGGCTATGAAAGCCACAAACCTGATCAACTCTCACTTCTCCATCCACTCTATCTGCTTAATTGGTTCTTTCTGCAAAATACATCCCATTTTTTCACAGCTCCTCAACTGCATTGGCACAGTCCCAGGCCACACCACCATCTTCCTTCAATCGTTTTATAAGTGGTCTCACCATTTCCTTTCTTGCCCCCCAAATTTTCTACTTACACAACAGGGTGAACTTTCTTAACAAAAAGAAAAAGATCCTGTGATGTTATTCTCCTAAGACCCTTTAATGGCTTCCCACTGTCTTTCAGGTTCCAGATACCTATCTTCCTTAGTGCTTGAACCCACAAACTAAACATCTTACTCACCACTGTGTCCTCAGCCACAGCACAATGCTAGACCCTTAGAAGACAACAAATATTTGTTAAACTAATCAATGGCTATTGTACAGTAACTTTTTTCTCCATTTCTCCTATGGTTTATCGTCAAGTTTTCTATTTCTTTAAAAACTGGCATGTACTAGCTGTTCCATAAATATTTGTTAAATGCATTGATTCTAACATCTGTTTTTATAATTTAATAGGAAGGCAATCCATCCCACAAAGATTTTTAATTCATAAAACTTTTACTTTGCAGAGTTAGGTCTCTAGAGTCTGCTTTTGCATGTGGTGTTAGGGTCCTAGTTTTATTTTCCTCTAGTTTCCCAGAAGCATCTGCTAAACAAATGTTTCTTTCTCCATTGATTTGTGGTGTCCAATTTATCATTTATCAGGTTTGTACTAAAGAATATATACATGGGTTTATATCTGAACTTGCTATTCTTCCTTTGATCTGTAGGTCCGTTTCTAGACTGTTACCCTATTTATTACATATTTATTACTATGACTTTGTAATAGGATTTAATGTCTGATAACAGTAGATTCTCTCCTTTTTTCTCTTCTTTTTTAAGGTTGAGTTTGCTACCTGTGGACATTTCTTACCTCTTGTGGGTTTATTGAATTCCTCAAAAAATCCAGGTGGAATTTTGATTGTCATTTTATTATTATAAGTTCATTTGGGGGTAATTGATATCTTTATAGTACTAAGTTGTTCCAACCAAAACCTTTCCATGTTTACAGATCATCTTCTTTGTTCTTTACTAATGTTCAATTTTTCTTTCCCCAGTCTTAAGTCAATCCTAGATACTTTATAGTTTGGGTTGAAATTATTACTATCTTATTAATTTTTTTCTAGTTGATTATTGCTGGTGTAGAGAAATGCTGATTTTTGTAGGCCAATCTTGTATCCCACAACCTATCCCTCTAGTTGTCTCGTGTTACCTCTGTTGAGTCTGTTGAATTTTCTATGTTTATGATCACATTAATTCCACATAATGTCAGCTGGAGCTCTTTCCTTGGAGTTCTTGCACCAGTTACTTCTTTGTCTTTGCATATGGCATTGGAAGGACTTCCAGTCCTGTGGCAGTGTACATCCTTGTCTTGTTTCTGATCTTAAAGGGACTACATTCAAAACTTACTTATTGTGTTTGCTGTTTTAGTTATATAATCTTTATTAAGTTAAGGAAGTTACCTCCTATTCCTAGTCTACTAAGAGTATTTTTCTTAGTGATAAATAGGTATTGACTGTTGTCAAATACTTAGTGTCTTGAAATGTGCCAGAGTGTTAGGCCACAACCTGACTGTTCTCTGAGAGCATCTTATATGAAGTGTCGTAGCACAGCCAGACATTCAGAAACCTAGTCTCTATTCCTAGCAATTTCACTAATTAACACTGTAATCACAGATATGTCACTTGACTTTTCTGAATCTTGGTGGCTAATTTGTAGAGTGAGAAGTTTGGATTAAATAATATAAGATCTTCCTTATTTTATGACAAACAGAAAGATTCTCCAAGGTCTCATTAAGTTTTGAGTCCTTATCCTTAGAAATGATTCTCTGCTTCAAAATGTAGTTGTTAATTTTTATGCTTTTTATAATTAAATGTTGCTATTGTTCTCAACTGATTTTAAAATGATCTTGTCTTAATATAGTTTATGATCATCCAACTTTAATATTCAGTTTTAAAGTACTAATCAGCAACATATGCCCGTGGCCCTTATGCCCTATTACCTGTATCTCCAGTCCATGGTCATTCTTCAGCTCCAGACTCACCAAGCTAACTGCCTACTGGTATCTCTTGTCCCAGTAGGCAGCTTGATAATGGCATTGTAGCTTGATAATGGCATTGCCAAAGCCACACACCACATTTGTCTCCCTCCAGACTTGCTCCACCTTCCGTGTTCTGTCCACACAATTGCCCAATCCAGAAATCTGGGTGCCACCTCGATTCTTCCAGTCTTTCATCTTCCATGTCAAACACCAAGCTTTCCAGAATTCCCTGAGGTGTTTGAGCAGAATTGTGAGCAGCCTGGAAGCCAAGAGCTGAGCCCCATTAGCAAATGGAAAATAGATCAGGGAAGCAGACCTGCAGAAGACTGAGTGCCAGGAGATGTGGATGCGAGATTGAGGCCAGTCAGCATATCCCAGGACCCTGTCCCTCTGACCTTACACAAAAGAGCCTCCAAAAATCCTAATTGGCATATTCTGAGCAGTTTAGCTGGGCTTATAACTTTCAAATATATATTTATTTACACCAAGACATTTCAATAGTGATAGTAGAAACAAACATGATGTTAATTCATTTATTTGTTTAATCAGTCTTCCTCTGAATATTATCCAATTTAGTCTTTAGTTCTGAAGGTTATGAAAAATAATTTTATAATATTAGATGCCGTTTTTATTTGAAGGTGTCCCAGTGCTGGGGATAAGACTACTATCAGCATTACAACGTATGCCATTTTTGGTTTTGTGGCACATGGTATTTTGGAGCATATGGTTTGACATGGGGTACAGTAGAAACTAATGATCATTCTACTGTATGTCTTTAATCTCTGCTCTTGGCACCAAGCACCCAGGGTGAATGAGGTCTTCAATCTGAAAGGAGGTTTTTAATTGATGAATGTACATTCTGCAAAGGTTCATAAATTATCATGCAGGATACTTTGTTTATTCCTAAGCCACGCTAGCCCTTTCATATAAGATATGTGTCTTTTCTACCAAAAATTAGGAGAAAATAAGTCACTCACGAACCATTAAATGCTGAACTAAGACTCATTCAGTGAGTGAGTGACTGCAAAGCTTGTGAACACAGCCTTCCTTACCCCATTTTGAACAGCCCCATTTGTTTCTGTCTGTAGAGAGAAAAATGAATTTATAGGTGGGCTTGCAGAATCTTGCACATTTCCTGTTTCCAAAAATTTATTGTATTGAGAATTTCTTTGAGGAAATTCTTGTTGGCATTTATATGTTCAGAGGATATTAATTCCTTCACTTAACAGGTATCTATTGTGTATATGCTCTGTGCCAGGCCCTGAGGAGACAGCAGTGAACAAAAGAGACATTTCCAGCTTACATTCCTGCGGGAGGAAAGAGGACATGAGCCAGCTATTTAGAAAATGATTTAATGATTTCAGCACCTACCTGGGGGTGTTCCTAACTGGACATTAGAATCACTTCCATAGGGGCCATGCCAGGGTCCCGGGAGGTTCCAGGAGCTCATATCCCTCATAACAGCCCAAATCACTACTTCAGAGAAGCTCAAAGCTATGGCAAACCCACCAGGTGTTAATAGTTTCTTCCAGTTTAGATACAATGTATCAACCAGAGGTTATTTTTATCATAAGCAATGTTGCTGGCATTCCACCTTTATCAAGTTTCTAGGAAACAGAGCCAGAAATTATCTTAAGGTCAAATTTGTCCTGAGAGAAGGAGAAAGAGCTGTGTTAACCCTTTACCTACAATTACTTTTGCTGTAAGGGTTGCAAAACAGACATGGAATGTGAAGAACATATATGACCAAGAACATTTATAGCTGATGCCACTGCTATGCAGTCATTATGCTGCAGACGTTAAGTGTTTTCAACATAAACACACAGTGCTGACACCCTCTTTATTTTGCAGATAAGTCATCATGGTGAAAAGCCACATAGCCAATTGGATCCTGGTTCTCTTTGTGGCCACGTGGAGTGACATGGGCTTCTGCAAGAAGCGACCAAAGCCTGGAGGAGGATGGAACACTGGGGGGAGCCGATACCCAGGACAGGGCAGTCCTGGAGGCAACCGCTATCCACCCCAGGGAGGGGGAGGCTGGGGTCAGCCCCACGGTGGTGGCTGGGGACAGCCCCACGGTGGTGGCTGGGGTCAGCCCCACGGTGGTGGCTGGGGACAGCCCCATGGTGGTGGAGGCTGGGGTCAAGGTGGTGGTACCCATAATCAGTGGAAGCCCAGTAAGCCAAAAACCAACATGAAGCATGTGGCAGGAGCTGCTGCAGCTGGGGCGGTGGTAGGGGGCCTTGGCGGCTACATGCTGGGGAGTGCCATGAGCAGGCCCCTTATACATTTTGGCAGTGACTATGAGGACCGTTACTATCGTGAAAACATGTACCGTTACCCCAACCAGGTATACTACAGGCCAGTGGATCAGTATAACAACCAGAACAGCTTCGTGCATGACTGTGTCAACATCACAGTCAAGCAGCACACGGTCACTACCACCACCACCAAGGGGGAAAACTTCACTGAGACGGACATCAAGATGATGGAGCGTGTGGTGGAGCAGATGTGCATCACCCAGTACCAGAGAGAATACCAGGCTTATTACCAAAGAGGGGCAAGTGTGATCCTTTTCTCCTCCCCTCCTGTGATCCTCCTCATCTCTTTCCTCATTTTCCTCATAGTGGGATGAGGAAGGCCTTCCTGTTTTCATCATCTTAATCTTCAGGTTGGGGGAGGGGGTATCTACCTGCAGCCCTTTAGTGGTGGTGTCTCATTCTTGCTTCTCTGTTCGTCACCTGTAGGTTAATACCCTTAGCACTTACAGCACTGGGAAATGGAAAGTAGATCTGAAATGCTATTTATTCAAGCCCCATTTGATTTAATCCTTCATAGGCCAACGCTAGTGCTGAGCTGGTAAAAGTGTAACAGCTAATAATCATTGGTTGATCTAGGCTTATTTTTTGTCTAGTGCAACAGATTGAGGCTAAAACAATTCTCAAAGCAGTCTTCAAATACCTTTGCCTAAATACCTCCAGCTCCTTCTCCAGCTAGAGCTCAGTACACTAATGCCCCATCTTAGCAGTGATTTTATAGCAATTTCCTCATTTGTTTTAAGAAAACCTGACTGCATTTCCCTGTTCAGACAGCATTTCTGCCAAATCTGGAAGGAGGCTGCATAATATTCATTCAAAAAATAAAACTAGAAATCCTTAGCTTGTGGGCCCAGGCTCAACCCGGTGGAAAGCATGTGTCCTGTGTCTGCAGAGAACTGTAAGGATGTTTTGCATTTTGCAGTACGGGTTACACAGCAGCTATTGCATCAAGAATGGATGTTCATGCAACACTAGACTTCAGGGCAGAGGACATTTTCACAGGGAATGAACATAACTAACATAATATGAAAGGCTTCTGAGACTAAAAATTTCCAGCATATGGAAGAGGTGCCCTCGGAGACAGCCTCCCATTTTGGATGTTTAAAGCACCTTTATGTGGTATTCTTTTCTTTAGTAATGTAAACTATAGATAATGAAGATACTTTAATTAAACTACCTTCTGGACACTGAGAGCAAATCTCTTTTGTTTGTTTACCTGGAAAGCAGAATGATTTTAACATTGTTTGGATGAAGCCAGGAGATTTTAACATAGAGGAAACAGCAGCTATAAAAACACGGTATTCAGGTCCTTAGTTTCTGGAATTGGCTTTTGAATCAAAGAATAGGGAGGCATTCCAAAAAAAAAATAGGTTAGAGATGGTAGGAATATGATCCATTCAAAGTGGAAAAAGCAATTCTGTTACCATTATTTAAGTAAGGTAAAATTATTCCCTGGGTTGTTCAATATTGTCACCTAGCAGATTTACATTACTATTCTGCACTGTTATTACTGGCTTGCACTTTGTGGGTATCCTATGTAAAAAAAAAAAAAAATTTATATATATATATACATATATATATATTGCATATGACAAAATTAGAAATTTTGGTTAGAGCGATTAACATCTGAACTATCTAATGCATTACCTGTTTTTGTAAGGTACTAAATACTTAATAACACTTAAAGGAAACCCTTTTGTGTGGTCCTTAGGCTTACAATGTGCACTGAATAGTTTTGTATAAGAATACAGAGTGGTATTTGAAATACGCATGTGCTTTATATTTTCTATATTTGTAACTTTGCATGTACTTGCTTTGTTGTATTAAAAGTTTATAAGTGTTTAATATCTGACTAATATTAAACAGGAGCTAAAAGGAGCATCTTCCTTGAAGTTTGCAGTTGTGCTTCACCATTGTGCACCCCATGTTGGCAGCTTCATTTTGGGGGTTAATCTGAGCAAAGTGGCGCATTCACTGCTTGTGGTGGCCAATGTTTCACACACCCACTCCTGATCCTGCCTCAGCCTTACTCCCAGTCACATGCCAGCTATTCTCTGCTGCCTTTTCATTTTTTTCCACAAGTACCTGGCAAAGTCACTTCTGCAGCAGAGGAAAACAGTCCTTGAATTCTGGAAGCTTTTTTCTGTTCTGGATTTTGAAATAGAGGATTTTCTTGATTAAGATGAGACTTAACAAACTAAATTATCTACTTGATGCCCATCCCCACCCTCAACACCAACTCAGGTTATAAACTGTGAGACCTGGTAACAATCACTCTTTGGATTGAAATTCAACACCGTAAGGTCAATAGGCCACTTTTCTTTGTCACAGGGTTTCAACTCATTTTTCATGTTTTCTTCTTCACAAGTGTGAAGTACCAGCTCTCAGTTTTCCTTCACAGAGGTTTTCTTCTGCATCTGTAATTTACCAACAGCAGGAAATAATCATAAAAAATGACAGTGGTTGAAATCATAATATTTATTAATACCTTAGCAAATGCCAGTATCCTTCAATATCTAAACAGAGGATCAACTTTGCATTAAAAATGAAAAGATAAAAACATCTTGAAACCCCATCATTCACAAAACTATTAAAACAAATGACATATACAAAGACTCAAAAGCATTACTCCAAGTTAATCATTAACAAAAATTTCTAGGACTATTTTCATTCAGCCCTTTTGACCATATTTCTAATTATTTAAAAACAAACTATTCATTATCTGCCAATCATACTTTCTCAAAAATAGCCCACTGAGAAGGCTTCAATCATTAAAAGCATAGGTATTTGGAGGGCCAAAGTGAATGATACACATCTGTATCTTTCTCAGCCACCATGTTTTCTTCCTGTTACTTCCAACTACTATGAGTTGTGCTAAAGGAATTTTTACTAAAAAAAATTTTAAATCAATTTTAAATAACTGAGTCTAACCCTCACAGAGGGTTCTTCCAGAGAAGTGTCAGGTGTCAACCTTTGTTTCCCTTCCTTTCTCTCTGGGGTTAAAGCCAAATAAGTGTCCCCTGCCTTTGGAAGGGATTTGGGGTCTGTACTGCTTCCCACCCTAGTGGGAGCCTTAATCTGGCAAGAACCTGAGCTTCCCCAGGCTCAGGCCCTGACCTTGCATTTCTCTAAGCATGACTGACCTACACAGTTCATTTCCACCTGAGAAAGGTCAGTTCCTCTCTGGCTTTTCAAAACTGGAGGATTCAGCTCCTCCTGCATTAAGCTTACATTTCCATCCTTTGCCCCACTCCTGTGAGGCCTACCCCTGTTCTCCAGGAAGCCACGCCTTCCACTGCGTACACCCAGTCTACAAGACTCACGTCTGCCTTGGTACATCTGTCCTTTCCTCCAGAGCTGGTGCTCTGTTCTTGCCCTGGAGCAATGCTCCTCAAATTTGAATGTGCTCACCAATCTGCACTGACTGGGGCCCAAGATTCTGCATTTCTCACAAGTTCCTAGATGGTGCCATGCTGGTTCTGTGAAACCTCCCTGACACAAGGCGCTCAGGGTTCTCACACTATATCCTGCATTGGCACCTCCTGGAGGCTTGTTCAGCACAGGTTGCTGGGCCCCACTGCAGAGTTTCTGATTCTGGAGTGCAGGGTAGGACCTGAGAATGTACATTTCTAACAAACTCCCTAGCAATGCTGCTGTCGATGTGGAGATTGCACATGGAGCTCCACTGATGTACAGGAAGATGTGAAGGAAATAGAAGGTGGCCTGGCCCTGAAATACAGAGCTGTTAGGGAGACTAAAAACCTGACTGGAACTCTCCCTGGGGAGGAGAAAGATGGGAGCTCTAAGGATGAAAGGCCATGGAGGTGTAAGGAGGTGGTTAACACCTGCTGCCTGAAAAGCTGGAAGCACAGGTGAGTCCTGAGGCCCACCACTAGTGAGAGACAGCTAAACCTGGAATGGTACCCACCCTGCAAATGTAGCACTTCTCAAACTCTGATGGGCATGCACATCACCTGAGAACCTTGTCAAAATGCAGTTCTGAGGCCACAAGTTTGATGTGGGCTCGGAGATTTGGTGTTTCTGCAAGCTCCCAGGTGATGTGATGCTGCTGGTCCCAGGACCACACCGAGAAACAAGGGCCTAGAGGCTCAAGTCATCTCTTCTAACCCTGGCCAAGACTTTGGAGAAGCACTGAAGGCTCAGGGGGAGTGGGGAGTGGCCAGCAGGGAGTCTACCTTCTCTTGATTTAGCCCTTAGTGCTGCCTCTCCTGGTTTCACAGCACAATCCTCCTGCCTGGCCTGAGTTAAAAGAATCAACCACCTGCAGGCAGCAGTGAAGTCAGCTTCTATCTTATCTCAGAGCCAAACAGAGCTAGTTAACTGCTCCTACGGGAAGTCTCAGACCCAGAGACATTCTGTCACTTGTCCAAGGTCACACAAATAGTATATTCACAAAAGTACATTGTGGAAACTCTTTGCCTTTGGTTTGTGATGATATTTAAGGGTTTGGCTCAAAGGTGCCAGGCCTTGGGCACTGTGTACAACCCATGGCCTCTGTGAAGGGCGCCCCCTGGTCTTCTGCAGGGCTCCAGCTTGAGGGGACTCAGTTGCCTCCAAGGGGAATCTGAAGGAAGGGTCAGAAATCCTAAAAGCAATCTCAGCCTAAAATCCCTCCTTCCCTAGACAGACCCTCCATCACTCCCATACATGCCTCCCTTGTATTATTTCAGAGGTGACCTGCAGCCAGGACCCATTGGTTGGTGGCCCTCTCTAACCAAACCATGGTCCCCTGAGCCCTAGAGCACGAGTCACCTCCTGCTGGAGCCCCCAGGCTGTAGGCCACCAGGGTGATTGGGGCTGGGGGCTTTTTTCTCTAACTGTTCTGGCAAATCTACATCTTTCCTCCCTTCTTCTCTAAAAACAAACAATAAACAAACAAAAGCAAGGTCATTATCTTAATCTTTATATTGGGTAAAGATAACAGTTTTCAGTGACTCCATCCTTTAACACCCTTACGCAACCCAATCATTTCAGAAAACTTTACAGGACCTTGTTTCATTGCCTTTCTTGTTGAATATACCATCTTGATTAGTTTGCTAGGGCTGCCATAAAAAAATACCACAAACTGAGGGGCTTAAACAACAGAAATTTATTTTCTCACTGTTCTGGAGGCTGGAAGTCTGAGGTTAAGGTGTCATCAGGGTTGGTTTCTTCTGAGGCCTCTCTCCTTGGCTTGTAGACGGACATCTTCTCCCTGTGTCTTCGCACCGTCTTCCCTCTGTGTGTCTCTGTGTCCTAATCTCTTTTTATAAAGACATCACTCATCAAATGTGATTAGGGCCCACCCTAACGGTGTCATTTTTTCTTTTTTAAAAATTTTTAACATCTTTATTGGAGTATAATTGCTTTACAAAACGGCTTCATTTTAATTTAACTTTAACTCTTTAAAGGCCCTAACTCCAAATACAGTAATTTTTCGGTATTGGGGACTAGGACTTCAACACCTATCAAGAAATGTCATAGCAGTATGTCAGTGTCACTCTAAATACAGCTCAAAGGCAGTCCCAGGACTAAGAGGGCCTTTTGGGTGCCCCACATTCACACACTACACCGTTATCTGGATCACTCTATGCCTTCAAAAGACCGGGCCACTGCCCACCGATCCACTTAGGATTGCCAAGGGTGCTTACCTCCTACTGCCCATTGCAAACAGAAATGCTTCCATTCTGGATACAGCCCCTGAAATCCAGCCACCACGCCCCCATGGCTCACACAAAGTGAAGAGTTTCGTAATCAAACAAAGTTGTTTAGTTTGGCTCATACTAATGAAGATCTAAAACTCTAAGCCAGATAATGTTCCTCCCACACACAAATACACTGCAAACACACCTGGCTTAGCGTTATACTGATAATGAGTTAATTAACATAAGACGGAGTGTTAGCTATAATTCAGGGGGTACGACAGAAAGTTGGCAAGATGCTATCCCCGCAATGCTGCCAAATTCTGAATGCTAGGCATGCCCGTCACCCTGCTCACGGTGGCTGTCCACACATGGAACGGGCCCACTCAGGTTTCTTTATGGCTCCAGCTCATCTTCCCAAGGCCCCAACTCCAAAGTGCAGGGAGAACCCCACAGATTCCAGGCCCACCAGGTGGTCTTGCCATTGGCTAGACTCACAGACCAGGAACTCAATGAGAAAGGAGACCATGTTTTCTTTGTCCAGCCTTATTTTCCCCATTCCCTTGCATGTCTCTGAATCGCCTTTTTTTTTTTTTTTGTGGTAAGCGGGCCTCTCACTACTGCGGCCTCTCCTGTTGCGGAGCACAGGCTCAGTGGCCGTGGCTCACGGGCCCAGCCACTCCACGGCATGCGGGATCTTCCCGGACCAGGGCACAAACCCGTGTACCCTGCATCGGCAGGCGGACTCTCAACCACTGCACCACCAGGGAAGCCCTCTGAATCTCCTTTTATTCCAGCCCTCCAAGGAGGCCTTTTCTCTCCAACCACTCTTTTCTCTGTACTGCCTTCCAGGAGGTGATGAGACATCATGGGTTTGTTATTTCCATGGCATCATGCAAATACCAAGGCTATTTTTGCAGACCAGACTAGCCCAGAAGAAGGGTTTCTCACCTCCAGTTAAGGCCATCAGACAGGGCTAATGTTTCCTCAAGAAACATCTCTGGACCTTTCATGAATGACGATATGCTCAGTCAAGCCCAGATTCCCCCTGTAAATATGTCAGAGACCATTCTTAGCTTTGAGAATTTTAGGAGAATGATTTTTCACTGCCACCCATGGAGGAGGCCCACTGTGGCTCTGCTGCTCATTTGATTCCCACAGCTGGGGTGGCCACATTCCTCAGAACGTGCCAGGAGATGCAATAAATAAACCAGGTTGGGCTGTTTGGCTCTGTCCAGCCAGCTTATGGAAAATGCACGGTGAAAGCCACGACTTGCTTTTGACAAAATCACCTGAAGAGTACTTGAACAACAGAAACATTGTTTTATTCAGCGTCCCCTAGTTTGCAATAGTCAAACCACAATATCAAATGGAAGAGCATTTGTGTTCTCCAGGGTAATGGGTGTAAACCATAAAAAGGCTGATGAACTTCTGATGTATGCTACAATGTAAATGGACTTTGAAAACATGATGCTAAGTGAAATAAGACAGACACAAAAGTATAAATATTGTGTGATTCCATTTATATGAAATATCCAGAATAGGCAAGTCCATAGAGACAGAAAGTAGATTATTCATTGCCAGCAATTGAAGAGAGGGGATAATGAGAAGTGACTGCAAATGAACGTGGGGTTTCCTTCTGGTGTGATACAAATATTCTGGAATAAGATACTGACAATGAACAACTTTGTGAATGGACTAAATATCACTGAATTGTACAATGTGAAATGATGAATTCCATAGTATTTGAATTATATCTCAATGAAACTTTTTTTAAGCATAGAATTACCTACCTAAGAATATAAGTGATGAGAGGGTAGAGGGAGGTTCGGGCACTTGTTTGAAATTTAATTGTTATAAGAACATTTCAGCCCACTTGTTATTCTCCTAATACCCTTGGGTCCAAAGCCTTTTCTGGCCACAGAATCAAAGCCTAATCAATGAAAGCTGAAAGATGTAATACAACGTTCTTTGCCTTTAAAAAGGTGAGCACCACAATAGTTAACCACAGAGTGATTGAACCTGCTTGCCCCTCCTCCAATATATTATAGAGGACTTGCCGGTGTCAAGAGTTGAAAGAATTGTTACCAGGTGAAATAAATCTGTTACCTGTATGTGGAGAAAATTCGACCCCCTTTACTCAGCATTGAATGCTAAAATTTCCTCAAGGAAAAGCTATGGTCTTTGAAAAATGAATGAAGGACCTGGAAGTTGTTTCGTGCACCAGTTTTTGTGATGATTGCCTTTTCTACTACATTACAAGTTACTCCTCCTACAAACTGTTTCAACAACTTTCATCCACCTGGTGGAAACTTTACCCTTTTCCCCAAAGATGGCATTCCTCTTGACTTCTCAATCTGCCCAGCAGAGGTAGCCCCAGCTGTTTCCTCTCCACCTAGTAGGGAAGTTACACAGATGAATAAGGACACACCCTCTCATGCTATGAGCTAAGTCTTTGGCAAGACTGGGTGGTGTGAATACCAGGCCTTGAGAAATGGAGGCCTTCATATGAGCCTTAGCTTCTGAGCTGCCCACATTACATCCCTGTTTTACTCACCTTGACCTGCTTGCCCTGTTCAGGGGCCTTGCTATATCACTTAAGAACCCATCTGAATAATGCATGTGATATTTTGGCTTTCCCTCCGTTGGCTTTCCTTCTATTTGGTTTTCCCTCCCAAGTTTATACCTGATCCTCCTTTCCTGTGTGTCATTTCATACCTATATGTCACTTCCACTTGAGGTCAGGAGATCAGAAAATATAAGAGGAGTATTGGTTCATGTCCAGTTGGAAAATTCTAAATGTTTCCATATGGCAACTAAAGTGAAGGGGTGAGAGGACCTGGTCAACTCTTGAAGTCAAGACATCTGTTGTAGAGCTGGATATGGAGTGTGAACTGCTAGTAGAGACATATCTGTGCTGGGCGGATTGTTCCCCTGGCAGTGACCATCATCCAGGGCTAGAAAAGAGAATGCATTGTTCAGTGCTAGCCCTTCCTACAGACCATAAAGCTGAGTCGGATGAAAAAAATTTGCAGGGCAGAAACAGTTGTGAAAGAAATCCAGAAGAACATCAAAGACATCAACTCTCCCTCTCTGTGTCTTCCTCCCTACAGCCCTCTCAGTGGCAATCTGGTCCTCCATTGGCACACCTGAAATAAGACACTACCCCCTGCCCATCCTCACTTCCCTCCAAAAACTAGTCTCATTGTCTTCCTTCCAGACAGTTTTATCTGCAGACTTCCACTGCAATGATCACCACTTCCTCTGCACTCTGATAACCCTTGCCTGGTACCTATCGTCATACACACTGAACGAAGGGGCTGTTTCATACTGGCAATCACAGCTTACCACCATCACTACCCCAAGAATAATTTTTAAAGGTATATTTAAACACATCATGAAGTCTTACCTTATTGTGCCTTAGAGGCACTCTCAGGATGCCTCCATTCCTTTTCTCATGCTGTTCACTCCACCTGAAATGTCCTCCTTGACCCCCTCCACCTGACAAACTCCTGTTAATACATCAAGACCCAGCTGAAATGTCTATCCCTGCCAGACCACTTTGTGAGTCTGATGAAGCATATGGACCCTACTCAGAATAATGGCTTTAAATGCATAAAATACAGAGGTTACATAGGAAACCAATTATGCTGAAATAGAGTTATCAAAACATTTTTACACTGATTAAATGTAAATATCTAAAACTCACTAAATAAGATCTACTAGTGGGCCGAATGACTTCACAGTGATAAGTGTAAGGGATATTTTGAGATTTGCTAAACCTGGAATTAGGGTGACCAACTTGTCTTGATTTGCCCCATACTTCCCATTTTAGCACTGAAATTCCCATGTCCTGGGAGCCCCCTCAATTGCTGGTAAACTGAGACAGTTGGCCACCCTACCTGTAATGTGACCTGAAAACATCTGTGATTCTAGTGGGTTATGGTCACAAGTACAATAATGCTACTGTGTCTGCTACCTGAATTTTTCATGGAGGAAAGCCTACATTTCAGGTAGAGGTTAGTGGAAATAAAGATGTGATGGTTTTTCCTAAGTTCATGTATCTTCCAAATTCTATCCATGGACAGCCCCCTTCCAGGTTAAGAACCCCTGCAACTAGCAGGACGAAGTTAGGCCTAATCTCCCCTAACCTTTATGCTTTGTTCTAAGCTCTACTATAAATTACCAAACTGTTGTTACTGTTTATTTAAACAACACAACAAAATTTCTCCATTGAGCACCTTTCCTACAATGGTGCAAAGAATTAAAAGAAGTCTCCTGTACAGAGGGGCCGGCATGCAGCAGATGCAAGAGGAACCTCGGAGACCTCTTATGCAGATGCATCTGAATTGGTTGAACAACTTTGGCAAATTGCTTGGCAGCTTCTACTAAAACTGAAAAGACACTTATTCGATGACCCAGCCTCTCTGTCCCTGAGGATTTGCCCAACAAGAATGAGAGCTATGTTCACCAAGAGATGTACATAAGAATTTTCAAAGCAACTGAATTCATAATAGCTCCAAGTGAGGAGCAACCCAAATATCCATCAAGAGGTGAAGAGAGAAATAAATTGTGGCCTACTTATATAGCCATATATCATACAGGAATGAGAATTGAAAAATAACACTTCTAGACGACAACACTGATGAATGTCACAAACATAATGCTGAGCAAAAATAACCAGCAACAAAAGAGCACGTATTGCATGATTCCATTTGTATAAAATACACAAGCAGGTGAAACTAGCTTGGGCATTGGAAGTCAGAACAGTGGGTACCATTTGGGTGGGTGGTGGGGGTGGGCATAAGGGCTTAGAATGTTCTGCTGGTTACAAAAGTTTGTTCAGTTTGTGAAAATTTTTTGAATCCTGCACTTATGAATGTACATTTTTCTGTACTCATGTTATACTTCAGTAAATACTTTTCTTTACAATGTTGGGTCCCTCATTCCCATCTCCTGGTGAATCTGGTCCCTACAGCCATTAATATCAAGAAGTGACCTCTCCCTGCATTGTCCAGTTTGATAAGCTCTGCAGCTTGACCACTAATTTCCCCACCAAATGTGAACTGTCTTGATAGTGCTTTGATTTTCTCCTGGCTGAAAGCCATCACAGACCCAGCCTTTGGAACCAACCTCTTCAGCCTTTGTTAGTTGCCTTCATAGCAGTAAATCCTTCATTAGTATTTCTAGCAGGCCAATAATTAACACATGCCCATGCACTCAAAGCAGCTCTTAGGCCTTAGCTTACTTCCCTTTATAATATTTCAGGCAAAAGATTTATATTGAATTCTGTGATTCCAACAGTGCCAAGCAGTGTCTGATAAGCCCTAGTTGGGGATGGGGGTGGGGTGGGGCAGAGTGATACCTCTTGCACAGATGTGAAAACTGATTCTCAAGGTGAACTTCCACCTGCCCCAAAGATGCCATTTGTTTTCTGAGACAAAGTGCTGCTTACATGACAGAGAAGGCTAAGGTCTCCTCTGACGGATGATAACTGAAGCCACCAGAGGCAGAGAATGGCAGCGTGGGAATGAGAACCTGGGTCTCGAGTTCACACTCTCTCTCTTTGCAGCATCCCCAGGGTCCCTCCTGAGAATGAAGGGCACTGTGGATAATGAAGGTGTCATTGCCCTGACACAGTACATGGCCCCTCTCACCTGCTCCAGGTAACCTCACTCTGGGGAAGGCCTTTCTCCTTTGGGACATTTTCCTGCATATTAGGGAGAGAAGACAAACTACAGATCAAATTATGCTTTAATTATTATGCTTTACAAAAACATGAGAAAAGTGGTGGGAGGCTGAATGAGGAACTTCAACATGGTGGCTTAGTCTGGCATCCTCTGCCCTTCTTAGAATCTTTGGGTGGAAGTTTCAGCCCTTTCCCAGTCCAGTCCTTTCTGGATCAACTTAAAGCAAAGCCTTCATGCTGTTACCCCTGCTCTAAATCTTCAGTGGTTCTCTATCTTCTTACTTATGAGCATCCTATTCCACAAACATTTAGTGATGCCCAAGATGAGTAATTGTCTTCAGTGATCCCTGATGTGCCACGAAGGAATTCCTCACTTCTCAACCCTCACTCACTCCCTCCCACTCCTCCCACCTCCCTGCCCTGAATCAATCCCCCACAGCCCAGCTCCAAACACCAGCTGTGGCCTGAGCAGGGAAGGGCAGAGACTGCAGAGGAAATGACCTTTTGATTAGTGCAGCCTATGCTCTGCAAGTGTTTGCTCACCCTGTGCCTCATACTGCTCTTCTAGACAACTGTCTGCCATGGAGTTTCAACTACCACCATGACAGGTCTTCACCATGCTGCCCTTGATTTTCTTTTTTTTAAATTATAAAACTGTTGCATTTATCCTTGTTAAATTTCCTCTTGCTGCCTTTATATATCCGGACCTGCTGCGATTTGGAGTGTTGAGCCTGCCCTCTGGTGCACAGCCCACCTTGGCAGCTTTGATCAATGTGCAGCTCTGACAACTGTGTCCTCAACCAGGCCACTGATAAGGAAGAGATAAAGGGAATCTAGATGCATCTGGATTCTAGGCATTGTGCTAGATGTGGGGCAAAGAGATGCGGATGAAACACAGTCCTTCAACTTCTGTGTGCTCAGCTGAACATATGAACAGCAAGGGAATGCTCCAGATGACTAGCTGGCTATGTGCCAAGTGCTATGAGAACCCACGTGAAGACCCCTAACTGTGCTTGGGAAGAGTGAGCAAGCCATAGAGGAAGGTGATATTTAAGGTTTGCACAAGGCAATAATAGAAATTCTAAGAATATAAAAGCTGATCGTAGGCATATGTTATGACCCAGCAAGTCTACCTATCAGAGTATACATCCAACAGAGAAGTGATCACAGGTCCACCAAAAGACATGTGCAAGAATGTTCATGGCAGTGCTCTTCATGCCAAAACCACCCAAACGCCCACCAACAGGGGAATGGAGAAGTCTTACAATGAAATGAACAAGCTACAACTACACCCAATGTGGGTGAATCTCACATGTAATTTGAGCAAGACAGATGCAAAAGATTGTGTTTTATGTAATTCTAGTTATATGAAGTACAAAAGCAGGCAAAACTAATCTGTGGTGTAAGGAGTCAGGACAGTGGTCGGTATAGGGGAGGGGCAGTGACCTGATGGAGAGATAGGAGGCTTTGAGCTTTGTCATGTTCATCTTGTTAATCTTGGTGTGTGTTACATGGGTGTATTCAGTTTGTAAAACTACATAATGCTATATACTTAGGATATGTTCAGCTTTCTGTGTGTATAGTAGACTTCAATAAAAAGAAAATATTGAGTATGGCTGTTTAGACAGCTACACAGCTATCTAGTAAGTATTTTATTCCAAAACACATTTCAATTCTTTCTCTACCACTAGGCCATGAGCTACATTACCTGCCCTATTCATCTCTATGCTCTCCCACATAACAGACACTTGATAAATCTTCAAGAAGCCAAGATATGGTGGGTGATCTTCCCACACACTAACCTTTCTGGATACAGTTGTTTTGCCATGGCATCTCCTATCTTAACGATCAATTTATTTATTTCTAAATGTTTTCAGAAAGGTCCAAGATCTAATCAGACAAGGATTTGCTATAATAATGATCCATTCATGCATTCTAGAACTCAGTCTTTCCCTGTTGCTTTTTTTTTAATCCACATAATTTTCTATTATTCATGTTGGAGAGAAATATGTCACAGTCCTTTGCGTCATGGAGCACCAAACACTGTGGAATCAGTCTCATTCTCCCAGTTTTCTCAAAGACCATCTACATTCAGTTATTTTCCTACTATAATTATTGATACCAGAAGACACAAGTTACTCAGCTCTGGCCTCTCAGCTCATTTGAAGAAACTAATGTTCTCTCACTATTTCCTTGGCTGTTTGTTCATCTTTACAGGTGAGAGCCAGGTGCCAGGCAGGGTTGGAGCAGTTCTGTACGCTCTGCATCTGGTTAACAGTTTTCTTGCTTGTTTGCAGCTTCCAGAGCTCCTCCCATCTTCTCAAACATTTCACAGCCCTCTACACTCTTCTGTGCCTCTGAGAACAGTCTTTTGTTCGCTAACAGGAGGAATCTGCAGCCTCATCAGCTCTAAACCAACCTCCCACTACACTGTGGGCAAAGTCCTCCTCTGGAAGGGCATAGAAAGAAGGGGAATGAAGAGGGCCTGAAGGGGAGGGGGCATGGAGGTAATTGCACCAGATGGGGACAGGCAGGGTGGACAGTACACAGAGTACAGAACAGGGCAATGGATCTGCAGGGGCAGCACAGCCTCCTGGCTGTGTGACCTTGGGCCTATCTGGGCCCCATGACCTTATAGTGTGAAGGAGCTGCACTAGAGGATTCTGAGTCCTTTCCAGCTCTAAACATCCCAAACCTAATTATTACCCTAAGCATCTATTATGTTGAACAAACGTGTACTGACCCTTGTCTCTGGGGGTAGCAAAATATTGAGAGTCTTTTTCTTCCTCTCTTCTGCATTTTGCAAATAGTTTCTACTAAGTTTCTACTACTAATAGTGTGTGTATGTGTATGTTCACAAAACCAAAATGTCTATGATTCTAGAAGGAAAATGAAAAAAAAAATTTTTTTTAAGAGAGGAAAATCAGATAAATTTTAAAAGTAGAGGCAGGGGAGAAAGAAAGGCCCATGTGGAGGCCAAAAATCCACCTAGAGCAGAGGAAGCCCTGCAGGGACAGCATTCGATTTGGGGTTTCCCTCCTCCAGGGTGAAAAGTTTTTGTAAACTCTTCTGGCGTCATCTGCTGGTCATCCCAGAAGCAACAACTTAATGTGGTTTAAAAGGGGGCTTTGAAGTGAATTTGGAAACCATCGATAGGGTCATATTCAGGGTAAAGATCATATTCTATTTACAGGTAAATCTCACTCCAATCTCACCTCCAGAATTCACTTTTGATTTGGCGTTGCAGTAATGATTGTAACACGGACACCTTAGTCCCTTCTGTGCGTTCACCCGATAACTACGCACAGCTCCTCGTGCCAAGAAAGGCAGATCCTCTGGCTCCCTCCCAGCTAGGCTTGGGCACCACTAGAGAGGGAGGCACTCTGAGGAAATCCGCTCTCAGCCCGCACCATCTTTGAACAGTGTGGGTTTCGTCTTCCTCTGTCTCTGTCCCCTGGGTTTCCATAAACCTTCAACTCGGCCTTTTGAATAATTCATTGTTTCAAGCATTTCTTCATGGCCCCAGCAACTCAAAGTCCTGGTGAGTCCTCTCATTTATCTTCCACCCAACATTAGCCCTGCTTGTCCATGGAAGCTCCTCCAAGAAAACTGGTCCCTCACTCCCTGTGGTTCTGGGCTGTGGTCATGTGGTCCAGCTGGTTTCTCGCCCTCTTCCCAACATGACCCTTCCCACAGAGGCTGCCCAGCAAAGGCGTCTGGCTTCTGAAACTGGTCTTTAGGTGCAGGATAGTATGCATATCCAGAAAGATTTGTTAAAATACCCTCTTGTAGATATTGAAGGAAAAACATTTTCCTTCTAACACTTTTCATTTCATTCTAAAAGACACCTCTCCAAATATCAGTCTTAAAAATAGCCCTAACCAGACTCCTTGGACAGATGCAGCCACTCATCTGTACAGCTGTGACACTGTGATATAATAAGAAATATATATTTGATCTTCATCCCCAGTTCCTGGCACAGAGCTGCTAAAACTTTGTCATTTCCTGAGTGATAGGGGTGAGAGGAGCATTTTTTATTATATTTGGTTTATTCCCAGTTTCTGGCATGGGGTTCAAAGAGCTTCCAGGTTGGTGAATGCACTTACATTCGGGGAGAGTTGTGTACCCCAAATCCATGAGAACACCTGTACTTGGAATCCTTCCAGATCTGCCCTATGTACCTCTTCATCTGGCTGTTCATTTATATCCTTTATAATCAACCAGAAATAGTAAGTATAAAATATTTTTAATAAATAACTTAGATAAATAAAGATACCTCTCAAGTCTTTCTGGACTTCATCAAGTTCTTCACATGGTGTTTATTAGTAAAGAGTAATGAAATTGTCCGTCTGTCTCAAGGCAGAGAAGCACTCGGGAACCCCTGATTGGTCATGCCAGGGAGGGAAGGGCTCCCATATTTGGAAAGCAACAGGAATGCACCTCCCCCTGCAGCTCCTACATAGCCGGGCAGGCCCAGGAGTGTGTGCAGGAGGTGTGCAAGACGACAGTGCACCCGTGGCTCCAGAGGTGCACTGCACTCCCAGAGAGATCCCAAGGTATGTGGGGGGCAGAGTTTGCGTGTGCATTCCATTTTTGTGGCCAAGGTTGTTTATTTTTAATCAGACTGTAAACCATGCAATGATTTCTTTACTCTCGCCTCCTGGGATGGGTCCCACATCTGGGGACACTTGTGAGAATGTTCAGACATCACTGGTGTTCTTGCCTATGTTTTGGTCCTACAATAAAATGCTAGTTTAGGGTTGGCTGGTTGGGATTTTCTTTTGCTTTTAAGTCCTTGCCTCTGAAGACTAATTTCTTTCTCAAGATCTCTATGCTTTTATTTTTTAATTTGATGCACCCATAATTTATATTATTACTGTTATTTAAGATTTCTCCTACCAAGGGGTATGGGCTGATGACATGGGTGTAGCCCCTGTTTAGGAGATTAATGAATGTTTGCTTCACGCTTGGATCTCTTTGGAAAAAGCTCATCTGAGCTCACTGTGATTGGGGGAAAGTGAGGGGTGGATGCTGGAAGCCCGGGTGCTCAGGCTGCTGCCTGGCACACTTGTACCCACCCTGGGGCAGTGCCTGCAAGTAAAGAGAAGTCAGCAGAGGTCTCTTTGCAGGAGTTCAGAGGAGCCTGGGTGTGCACTTAGGTTGTATTTTGCCTCTTTTTCTGCATAAGAACCAGTGTCACACTAGAGTTGAACATTTTAACAGAGAAGTACTAATCACTTTTAGGAATACTGCAGGGAGGATGTGTTAGGGCCTAAGCAAGCTAACTTTTCAACCTCTACCAGCTCTGGTACTCATGGACACAGTAAATCTTCTTCTAGAAGATAGTCTAAGCATGCTCTGCTGTAGTAACTCTTCCTGTATCCCTGATCCACATGGACAAAGGTCCAGGTGCTGGAGTGCCTTGAACAGTTGACCTTGAGAGGTGGATTTCCACAATAACTATTGTAAGTTCAGGAACCAGATGTGACGAACTACCAGATTGGGGGGCTTAAGGGGGAGGGATATTTCCTGAGGTCATCAGCAGCCTTTCAGATGCCCTGGGGCCACCTTGACTCTCAGTGTTTCCCCAAGCCCTCTTGTCTTCCCTGTCATCTCATTTCCTCTGAAATTCCTCACAGGCCCTGCTATTCACTTAGCTTAGGGGCTATCGGAGCTGCCCTTCATGCCCAGTGAGTCAAAAGCACAAAATTCGAGCACCATCCCCTCCAGCAGCCCAGAAGGGCAGTGGGGCATGGCAAGTGGGCACATGGGAAGAGCATCAGACAGAGCTGGATTCAAATCTGCCATCCACTATTGTGTGGCCTTGGGCAAATTACTTAACTTCTCTGAATCCCAGTACAACTTTTATAAAGTGGGAGTAATAATGTACCTACCCCATGTGAGAATTACGTTAGGCAATGTCAGTGGCTGGCACGTAGTAAGTGCAATAAGAAACTAGTTGAGGGAGGAGGGTGGGGTCACATTGTCCCCAGGGTAAGACTGGAAAGGATATCTATGAATAATCAAGTTGCCTGTTGCAGCTTCTGATCTGTCTGAGAAAACCAAGATCACTGTCCTGAATGGATGTAATTTCAGGCAAAAGCAAGAAACTTGGTATTGAATTGACTTAACCCTGTACAGCCCAAGCCTGCGAAAACAATTATGTTTCCAGAAAAATGTAAAGGGTGCAAGAATGCCATTCCTCTCATAGAATCTCCTACATGTGGGAGGGCGCAGGGGAGACTGGGAACCCCACTGGGGAAGTTAACTGCTCCAGCCTTTTCTGTTGCAGATTCTGACACAATGAGGAAGCATCTGGGTGGATGCTGGCTGGCCATTGTCTGCGTCCTGCTCTTCAGCCAGCTGTCCTCAGTCAAGGCGAGAGGCATAAAGCACAGAATCAAGTGGAACCGGAAGGCCTTGCCAAGTACCTCCCAGGTCACGGAGGCCCACACTGCAGAGATACGCCCAGGGGCCTTCATCAGGCAAGGCCGAAAGCTGGATATCAACTTCGGAGCTGAGGGCAATAGATACTACGAGGCCAACTATTGGCAGTTCCCTGATGGGATCCATTACAATGGCTGCTCTGAGGCCAACGTCACCAAGGAGAAGTTTGTCACCAGCTGCATCAATGCCACCCAGGCGGTGAACCAGGAGGAACTGTCCCGCGAGAAACAAGACAACAATCTTTACCAGCGGGTCCTGTGGCAGCTGATCAGGGAGCTCTGCTCCAACAAACAGTGTGATTTTTGGTTGGAAAGGGGAGCAGGACTTCGGGTCACTCTGGACCAGCCCATGATGCTCTGCCTGCTGGTTTTCATCTGGTTTATTGTGAAGTAAGTTTGCAAGCAGGCTGGTAGCCACAGAGATGAGTGTGGGTGAGCAAACCATGAGGGAGTTATCTCAGTTCTTCTCCCCAAGCCCCAAACCCCCACATGTTCTGAAGGTACCAAAGAGCAGTGATTGATTCTTCAGCACTTCCAATAACATTCCCAAGTATTCACTCAGGTTCTTGTTTGTATTTGATAAATGTGTGGGCATCAATTCTCTCCAGGCTCTACCTGAGGGTGGCTTGTTCATCACTGCATTCTCAGCTCCGGTGGAGCATCTGGCACACCATATCATGCAATAAATGTTTGGTAAGCAGATAAAAGAATGCACCAGGGACTGTGCCAAGCACTCCACAGTACTTCCCAACAACTCTTAGAGGTAGGTGTTATTCCCATTGTACAGATGAGGAAACTGAAGCTCCAAGACGTAAAGTAGTAAAGTAGCTAGAAAATGTCATAGCCATAATTCAACCCTGGCTTGTCTAACCCCAGATTTGCTGCTCTGTACAGTCCCACTTTTGGAAATATGAAAAGACTGATGCTGATGGCCATGTATTTGATACCTTATTACATGGAAGTTGATTAATTAGTTTAATTAAATTAAGATATAATAAAGGAATTAAACTAAAATAGAAATAAAAGCTAGACAAAAGCCCATATTCCTTGTAAGCCCATACTTCCTTTCCTTGAAGTACTGCCAAGCTGATTCTGAGTAGGCTAGATCTACTCGCAGGATGTGCTTATGGCACAAAGATGTTCTTTCTCAAGAAGGATAAGTATTTTCTATTCCCATCTCTGAAATAGTCCATGTGTTTAAGAAACTATTTCTAAATAGCATGTTTGCTTTCTAATGTTCCCCCAACCCTGTGTGCGTGTTTTAAGGTACATGCATATGAGCATCTTTAAATATACTCCCTTTATACAGGTACTCGATAAAATCTCTAGCCGTTCTTTTACTGCCACTTTGGCAAGGAGCCATCATTTCTGTGAATCACTTACAGCTTCAAAAAAAACAATGCCTTGACAGAAAGGTTAAAAAGAAACTATGTCTTTCGGAAGAACAAGAATTCATGCATGCCACAATCAAGAGCAGATACACCTCTACTTATCATTAGTTAAACTATGTATATATGACAAAATATGAATACAGTTTAAATAAGAATAATGAATCTAATGCTCTAAAAGACACCCCACAGGCCCTCTGGGAGTATGCTCAGAGACCACCCCCAAGAGTTGTTGAACTGTATTTGGAGATAAAAGTTGCTGAATATTATCAGTTGTCTGTAAGGGTGAAAAAATGTGCCTTGTCAGACAATCTATCCTAAGTATTTTAAAACGTGAGTGTTGATAATGGTACCTCATGTTCTGAACCTCCACTGCTAATCAGTGTTCTTTGCAAGGATACATTTGGAAGGTTTTAACATAGAAAGTGGGTGGAAGACTTGGGAGCCAGGCAGCCCAGTGGAGCACGTTCCCCAGGGTGTGCAGGGACCTGCTGCACACCCCTGACAGCACATGAGGAACGCCCACCTCCGTGGCTCTCGTGCTGCTAGCACGGTGCCCATCTTCCACAATCCTGGTGAGTTCTAGACCAGAGACCAAGACTAAAGTCCAGAACACATACAGGTTATTTCCTACATGTCATTTTTTTAATAATAACAATAGCAATAAAAACAGAAAGAACAAGTACTTATAGGCTGATGTTGACATTTCAAGTCCCCGCTCTCCTGAGTTTAATTACAAGGGCACACACAGCCTCATAAGCAAAATGACTTCATTACTTATGTGAAAACACTCAGGCCATGATGTAGTACATTTTCTATAATTCCCGTCTTTTCTCATTTCATTAATAGTTCCAGAAACCAGATTTAAGTGGGCATGTAGTGAATTGGTATATAGTGATTCAAATGCAAAATTTATTTAAGGAACTTTTAATTGACTCCGTATGTGTTTGAACATCCTTGTTCATATTGATGAATTATGAGATCAAGTCAAGGCTTTGTGAGTCTAGTTTTCACTTTAGCAAAGGGTTGTCTGGTGCCTACTATGGACAAGACTACGAAGGATTTCTGAATTATTCTTGACAGAGTCATTTTAAATGTGAATAATTTCACCAACCATTGATTTCTTGTCCTTTCGGAGCATTCATTATTTTAATGTAAGTTTATTGTAAAAGTGACACTAAAATTACAACAGAAATCCAAAACATTGCCCACAGTCCCAGCATCTGATTGTCAGGGTTCTTGTTTTGCCCTATAGCCTCCTAGTCCTTACCATTTGCATATACAAATGTACATATTTGCACTAATAATGTAAGTGAGCTTGTATATTCTAAATTTTTGCTCAACTTAATTCTATGCTTTTTTCATTTTCTATGATTTGGGGTTTCTTCCCTCCCCCTCTGCCTTCCCCAACCCACCCTCCTTCCTGCCTGAGATGTAGCCTCCACACTTTCCTTGTGCTCAGATATGTAGGACAGAGTTTTTTGTTTGATTACTCCTTTTAAAAATACTATAATCATACATCTCACATTTAATCCTCTGCAATTTACCTCTCTAACGCTGAGTCATGACCCTTGCTCCAGTGCAACAGCTACCTAGTTAGTTAACCTGTCCTTTTAGAATGCTGCATAATGTTCCATCCCATGGAATAGAACAGGATTGATTTAATCATTTCCTTGTTGACGGACCTTCAGGTTGTTTCCAGTTTTTCACCACTGCAAACAATAAACATCCTTGTACAGACAACTTTGCAGTCTGTTACTTTTATTTCCGTGGAATAGATTTACACGTGAAAGTTTCTGGAACAAAGCTGTGTGTAATTAAAATTTTCCTAGACATGACTAGATTATGTTCCTACATAGCTGGAGCATTTCGCATCCCCCTGCCATGTATGGTGCTAACATGTAAGACTTTCATTTAAGTAAGAGCAACTGCCTTTTCCACAAATGGTGCTTGAGCATCTTCTCTACTTTGCACACGACACACCTAAACCTTCCCAACTAATTTCTGACCATAAAAACCATTTGAAAATTCTAAAGCTGTTAGCAATTTCCATCCTACACCTGGTCCTCGGCCCAAAACATCTGGAAAGCAGGCAGAATGTGTGCAGGCTTCCGGCTCAGAGAGTGGTATGCTTGCACAACTCCACACTCCCCAACAGTCAGGGGAGGCATAGTGTGATGTTTGGTCTTGGTCTTTTTATTAATTTGCAGTAAAATAAGAAATGCAAGTATCTGCATTCCAGCAGGAATGCTCTCTAGGTCATAAAAATCAGAAGAAGCAGGAATCGAGCACACAGTGTAAATAGTCCACACTACTCCTTTCCTCTGAGTTGTCTGGGCAGACAATCAGCATCCCCTGGAGCCCCTCACACCCCACCTGGCTTAGGATGTGACTGGCAATCTTCAGAAACCCCACCCTCTGGTCCTAACGAGGTGTGTCCCAGGTAGTGCCATGAGTTTGTCTTGAGCTGCCCACACCCTTTACCTCAAGCTTTCTGATAACAAGTGACTGGCTTTGGGCAGTGGCCCAAAGTGGACCCTTGACCTTACTTTGCACCTTCGGTTTGGTCACATCTTTCATCTCTACCTTTTCTTCATGTGTTGTATATGGCTGGACAGGGATGCCGTAAGATGCCGATGTGTTGCTCTGTGGCACATTCTGGAGTCTGCCAGGGTCTCACCTGAAATGCTGACAGTGGGGCCTACGTACCCACATGCAGGCAGTGGTAATACATGGGCAGACCACACATGCCAGGTGAGTAATCAAGAAGGCTTACACAGATGTGGCATCATGACAAGTTTCAGTTTCCCCAGTTGAAAGTTCAGGTGCTGCTCAGTTGAAGAGCAGACCTCTGACAAGCCCAGCTCAGGACAGCACCTGTGTGTTCACATTTTCTGCCCCAAGCCCATGCAGTCAGACACAGCACAGGGCTCGTTCTTCTCTTATCCTCACTGCTGGTAGGAGACCCTGTTTCAATTGGGCACCCAGCTTTCCTGGTGGAAGAGAAGGGAGCCAAACTTCCCTGCTACTGGGAACAACAGACACCTGCAAAATGGAAATAAGGTGCTATGTTTTTGAGACATCTCTTAGCCCATCCCATCAAAAGCCTGCTCCAGAAAAACAGACTCAACTGCTTCCCTTGGCAAATGGGAGCCTTCCCCTGGGCCCATGAGAGGCCTCAGACTGACCACCCCACTTCCAAAAGGACCTTCCTGGCAGCTGCACCCAGGCCAGAGCTGACCCCCCAAAAAAGCTTATCCTCCAATACCTAAGTGTCACTGCATCCCCAAGATGCTTCCCTCTATCTGGTCTGAATTTCTTATCTCCATTCATCCACCCTCTCCCTGGTCTTCCCTTGGAATTCCCAAATCTTTCTGTGGGAAATCATTGCCGTCTTAAACAATACGAATTGTTTTAACTCCAATACGCTTGGCCTTAAATTATACAAGGAAGTTGGCAGAAGGCCAGAAAGGAACTCAAGGAAGCTGGAAACAGGTCAGGGCCAGAGGACCTAACACAGCTGGTCTCCCTGGATAGATGGAGGTGGGTGAGGGTGAGAGGTTTGGGGGGTTGGGGAGACTGCTAGGAGAAGACCATTGCCAACTAAAAATTGTCACTTGCTATCTGCCTCTACAAGGATTAAATCACTAGCCACTGCAGTTGCTGACCTTCAACACATCCTGAGGGGAGTTCAGGGCGGAGATCAGGAATGAGGCACTCTGTGCTCTGGGAGAAACTGGCAGAACGGGCCTTCAGATAGTTAGATATCTTCAGGAGAAGATTTTATGAGCCCAAATTCTTCCATCTCCTCATATCTAGAAAAGAACTAAAATCACTAAAGTGACATCTGCTTCTCATGACTAACAGCAAACTTCTGCCAAAATGTGTGCCTGATTGCCAAAATCACATGTATACTGACCTCCCCCACTACCTCTTTGGAGCAGTTCCTCAGAGCTCTCTGAGATGCTGTCTCTTGGGCTATAGCCCTCATTTTGCCCCAAATAAAACTTAGCTCACAGCTCTCACATTGTACCTTTTTTTTCAGTCGACACCATCTATGGGAAGAATTACTCACTCAGGCTCATCAGAGGTGTCATCAGCATCCAACAGGGCTTTGGGCTCAAGAAACAAGGTTCAACACCAAGGAGAGAGATGTTCAAGGACTAAGCAGCGGGAAGGATCCAAGGTAAGGTCCTGGTTAGGCAGGACCCATATCAGTCGTGTTCTCCTTGAACACTTGAATTTCTCCTTGAATTTCCAAATCCATAATTCAGGTTTCTAATTTTTTTAACTGGCTCTTTTGACTCAAGTTTACTTAGCAATCAAGAACAAAATGAAGGACCTTATAGCATCTGTAATATTGTGGTTTATAAGAAATATATTGTTAAAAGATAAACTGAGGTATGTTAAAATTTTTGAGTTTATTTGAGCAAAAATTAATTTGAATCAGG
Organism: Orcinus orca; assembly: GCF_937001465.1. Lineage (NCBI taxonomy): Eukaryota > Metazoa > Chordata > Mammalia > Artiodactyla > Delphinidae > Orcinus > Orcinus orca. The sequence continues at coordinate 32,070,178 of NC_064574.1, forward strand.
CAGCATCCAATCTAGCAGATAGAGAGGAGCTCCAAAGATCTGTACAAAATGGAAGACGTTTATTTACAGAAGGGGGTGGGAAAAGGAAGTTACTAGCAAAGAGTGGATTGTTTGTGGCAAGGTCACCTTCCTTTAGGGGACAGCAGGGGTCTAACAGGCAGATTACCTTACTAGTACTGACCAGGTAATTCCAGACTGACTGGCTAAAGAGTCCACTCCTAGAAGAGGTTGAAATTGTAATTAATTTAGGTACTAAGTCTCAATCTGGTGACATGGGCTTAGTACAGGTGACTCCATTTGGGGCCTGCTGCCTCTTTTGTATCAATATATTTGGTCATATTCTGGTCATTCAGATGACCAAATCCATTTCTCATATATATTTGGTCTTCATCCATGGTTCCTGGTTCACCAAACCATTGGAATTGCCTAAGGAATTAGAACAATAGGATTAGAAAAATTTTGTCATAATACTAGTTCTCTTTCCTCAGTTCCTGAAATCACCTCAAAGCCATAAAGGTGAAATGGGTGTCTTGTTATTAATGACAAGCCCCTTTCCACAACTACTGGATTTATGTTAATGTAGTGACTTTTGGAAAGCACCTAAGAATGGGGGCTGGTTGCCAGGGGAACGAACTTTGAATTGAGGTTTGGAACTTTCAGTCCCAGCCCCTAACTTCTGGGGAAGGGAGGGGCCTGGGGGTTGAATCAATTACCAAATGCCAGTGATTTAATCAACCTTCCCTATGTAATGAATTCTCCATAAAAACCCCAAAGGATGGGTTTGGAGCTTCCTTGTTGGTGAACATGTGGAGATTTAAGGAGCGTGGTGCGCTCAAAGAGGGCATGAAAGCTCTGCACTCTTTCCCCACCCCTTGCCTTGCCCTCTCTTCCATCTAGATGTCCTCGAGTCATATTGTTTTGTAATAAACTGGTAATCTAGTAAGTAAAATGTTTCTCCAAGCTCTGTGAGCCACTTAGGTAAATTAATCGAGCCCAAGGAGGGGGTGGTTGGAACCTCAGATCTATTGTCTCAGGTCAGTTAGAAGCAGAGATGACAGCATGGACTTCAGATTGGTATCTGAAATGAGGGTGGGGAGCAGGCAGTCTTGTAGGACTGAACCCTTAACTTGTGGGATCTGACTCTATCTCCAGGCAGATACTGTCAGAATTGAGTTGAATTATGTATGAAACCCAGCTGGTGTCAGAGAATTGCTTGGATGTGTGGGGAAATCTGCCCACCCACAAAAACCCACACTGGAATTGGTTCCAGAACCCTTTTAGAATCTCATAAAAGTCATTTATCCCTCCTCATGCCTAAGCCAAACAACATCATCACCTGTCCCCCTGGAGAAAAAAGTGAAGGCGAGCAGGAGGCAAAGGGTTGGTGGATTTCCCTCAGATTTTGGCCCACATAGCATAGCCAAAGTGGGGAGGGCCCCCAACCACCCAAAGTTAAAGGGCTTTTCTGGGCTTATTGTCACAAGAGCAGATTCTAAAAAGTTCCTTTGGGAATTTCAAACGTAGTGTGGTCTGCAAAACTGCCCCTTCTCAGCTAAGAGGAGACTGACCTGTGCAGATGGAAGTTTCCGTAAGTCCAGCTGCCAGACTCTCAGGGTAGGACCTGAGCCTGTCTGTGGGGTCCCCACATTTATATTTCAAGGCCACTGGCCCTCTGCCTTAGCAGATGGCTTTTACTTAGAGTTACAGATAATTTTCCTCTGGGCAATAGCTCAGCTCCTAACTTATGTTCAACAGTTTAGCTAATGTCCTTCTTTGCTTTATCTTGAACATTTTGTGGTTTCATCCATGCCTTCATTCCACAAACATCTGTTGAGTTCCTACTATGTGTCAGTCTACTCTGTGCTGGAGTTATAATGGTTAGCAAGTAAGGCAATATCCCTGCTTTTGGGGGTCTTTACTTTCTGGTGGCATAAACACATACACATATAACCACAGATAAACTGCTATATCAGCTCTCTGGGAGTTGGGGGGAGCACTGGTTTGTACCATTTACCAATAGTGACCTTGTGTTCTGTGCTCAGGTCTTAATTTATAAAGGTGATGAGTGACGGCATGGAGAGGTCAATGTCATGGATCACATTTTCCCTAGAAATGAGAGGCATGGTTTGTCACCACCACAGGGTCACAGAATGAATGCCAGACTTTGGTCAGGAAGCAGAAGCAGGAGAGAAGGGAGAGCCTAGGTCAGAAGCTTTTACTGGGGTTTCCTCGGGAAGGGCAAGGCAGGGTAAACAGTTTAGGACTGGCTAGCTTGAATAATTTCAGTGGACTTTGGGCTATAGTGGAGCTCTCTAGTTTTTTCATACCCAGCCCTTTAAAGCACAGGACTGATAGAGATCAGCTTCCACTGCTCTCAGCTGAGCCTTTTGCTATCTCTAACAACTGGCTGGCCCTGGGAGGGCAGTCTCTCTCCAGCCAGAGAACTATTTTTATGATGTCAAAACATCACAATATAGAGAAAATTTTAAAAACATGATTAATACACCGAGCTAGTCTCAAGTTACCAGCTAGCTGACTGCAGAGCTGGAAGAGATGTGCACAGTCCTGTGTGACTGGTTCCAGCACAACTAATTTAACTGTTTACTTTGTAACCTTTACACATGTTAATTCACTCCATATGCCATTTTATAGCCCTCTAAAATCAGGGCTGAAGTCATTTCAAGTTGAGGGCTGTAGATGATTGAAGATTGCCCTCTAGATCTCTCTCCCCACATGCAGATTGACACCCAGTGGTGCGTGGGCTTGGGAAGAGCCAGGCCAGAGCAGAAGAGAGATGGCACATGGGCCTCCACTGGAGTTCAGGATCAGTTAGAAATAAATCTCTATTGACTCTCTATCACATGCCTGACCATCCCTGGGGCTCTGCAGGTACCACAATGAATGAATCACCACTGCTGCTTTCCAGGTTTCAGTCTGACGGGGAAGTGGATAATGACTGAGCAGTGTGGGAAAGTGGTATGCTATGCATGGGCACTAGCAAGAAATGTTTCCAGAGAGGGCAAGTCTGAAAAGATGAATGAGAGTACCGAGGTGAAGAAGATAGGAAAGAGGCAGTATTATTGCAAAAACCAAAACCAAAAACACCATGGTACATACAAGGAGCTGCAAGTCATTCAGTCCAGCAGGGATGGTGGGGGCATATGGTGGAGAGTGATGCCATGAGGCTAGAAACCAAGAAGGGCAAGACCAACAAAGTTCCTTTATTCTGCTGGTCCTACAGGGCAGCACTTCTTAAGCTTTACTGGGGATCTTGGTTAAATGCAGACTCTGCTTCAGCAGGTTTGGGGTGGGTGAGCTCAAGATTCTGCAGCTCTATCAGCTCCCAGTGATGCAACACCATGCGTTCATGGACTACGCTTTGAGGACAGTGTAGGTAAGGGGGAGCACTGAAGGGTGTTAGGAATACTGTATCAGGCTTGCATTTAGAAAGATGGCTCTAGGGACTTCCCTGGTAATCCAGTGGTTAGAAATCCATTTTGCAATGAAAGGGACGCCGGTTCAATCCCTGGTTGGGGAACTAAAATCCCAGTTGCCGCGGGGCAACTAAGCCCGCACCACAACTAGACAGAAGCCTGCGCACTGCAATGAAGAGCCCACATGCTGCAACGAAAGATCCCACGTACCACAACTAAGATCTGACACAGCCAAATAAATAAATAAATATTAAAAAAGAAAGAAAGAAAGAAAGATGGAAAGATGGCTCTAGTTGCTGGGTAGGGAATGGGCTTCAGGCAGCCAGGGCTGCAAAAGGAAGAAGGTTAAGCCTGGCACATGGTGAGTTTGAGGTGTTCCATTTGGATCCTGCCTGTCCTCCCTTGTCTGACTCCCTTGTCCTCACTGCCTTCCTCACATGTTTCTCCTCCCAAGGGGGATGCTGGAGCCCTCAGAAATGCTCTCCGGGACATCTTCTCATGTCTGGGATGCCAGTCTGAACAGATCACTCAACTTTACAGATTCAGACAAATGTGTGCTTAATGTCACTTGGTCCTATTATACAACAGAGTCAGTTCATTTAGGGGCAGAATTTATTTCACTAGCTTTATAAATGGCTGTCCCCAGAGTACATATTCAAGACCTAAAGTGTGGTCATTTATGCTTTCTAATTAAACTTTACTGAATTTTATGGGGGAAACATGTGCTATAATGAGATTCCCCAAAATCTTAGGATATATTGCTTTGGAATGTTCACAGTCACAGTGGTGGGGAAATATCGTAGGCTCAAAGGGGCCAGGGAGTCTGCTATGGGGCTTAAAGGAGAGAAAATTATCTGCTCCTGGGGACATTAGAAATGAGATTTAGGTAGAGTCCATTAGAAAGTAAGAGAATGGAGCACAGAGGGTGCTCCTCTAAGAAATAGTATGTCCAAGGGCTTAAAGGTCTAGAAAGAGGTGACAAGTGTGAACACTACAGACAGCCCGGTATAACTCTAAAATACACTGTGATTAGGGGAGAAATGAAACAGGATGATCACCAGAGAACAGAACACAACGAACCTTGTGTGCCAACCAAAAGGAGGGCAGCTGAGCTGCCAGCTCACTAAACTCCACCCCACTGGCCAACCTGTTAGGAAACAAACATTTACTGAGCTGCTCTTGTGTGCTGGGCATCTGTGCCAGGCCTTGGGGATACAGTGATGGAGATCACAGTTAAGGAGCTTAGAGCTCCTTAGGTCAATATTGGAGACAGACTTAAACAATGAATATGATTAATTAATTTCACATGTGATGACTGTCACTCATGAGTAAAGGGGATTTGAGTATTAAAACTGAGGGTTGATGTTTGTGCTGAGACCTGCAGAATTACGTGAGTGAGGCACATCAAAACCCATTCCTAGCTTTCTTACCCTGCTGGTGGGAGTGAAAAATGGTTCAACCACTTTGAAAAACTGTTTGGCAGTTTCTAATAGTTCAACATATGGCCCAGCAGGCCCACTCCTAGTATACCTAGGAGAAATGAAGAGAAATGAAAACGTATGTTCATAAAAAAGCTTGCGTATTTCAAATGTCCATAGCAGCTCTCTTCTGAATAGCCCAAACTTGGAGAAAACTTAAATGTCCAGCAACAAGTAAGTGGATAATCACATAAAAACTAGGGCAAATGTTTGGAGGGAAATGAGTAGCTTCAACTTCTAATTATAGAGATCTTTCAGGAAAGAGGTGCTTTATCAGATCATCTTGAGTGAGTATTAAAGGTAATAAAGACACAGCTATTAGCTCCAGAGTCTTCTGTCTCATACAGCCCAAATTTGCAAGGCCCAAGTGCCTGGAGGTGGAGAGTGAGATGTGCTATAGACTGAATGCTTGTGTCCCCCACAAAATTCATATGTAAAAATCCTAACCCCCCAATGTGATAATATTAGGAAGTGGGGCCTTTGAGAGGTGATTAGGTCATAAGGGCTTCACCCTTATAAAAGAGACCCCTGAGAACTCCCTCCTATCCTCCGCCGTGTGAGGACACAGAGAGAAGACAGCTATCTAGGAACCAGGCATTGACTCTGACACCACCAGACACCAAATCTGCCAGTGCCTTTATCCTGGATTTCTCAGACTCCAGAACTCTGAGAAGTAAATTTCTGTTGTTTATAAACCACCCAGTCTGTGGTACTTTGTTTTAGCAGCCCAAACTGACTAAGACAAGAAGCAACAGAATTTCTGGCCTTATGGGTGAGTGTTGGTCTGCTACGCAATTTCTATGCCAGCAAAGATTCTCTGTCTATGGTCTCAGAGTTCCTAGATTTGGGGTGCTTATCCTGAATGGCTTCCTACATGAGATCATCCATCTGTACTTGACCCTACCTCAGGCATGGAATTTTCCCCAGTTGCACTCCACACATTTGTGTCTATCACTTCAAAACTAGGAACACTGTGAATCCACAAAGGTCTCCTGTATCCCGTTGAAATGTCCTTAACACCTCTCTACAGATCAGACCGCACTGTCTTAGTTTGCTGACGTTGCCTTCTTCTTCCATGTATTTCCAAGCTGAATATGGATTTCTCGGGGATAAGAACTGGAATTTCTGCTTCTTTTGTATCCCACACAGCACCTAGAACAGAGCTGAGTGCATCAGCCGAATAAATGAATGAATGAATGAATCATGCTGTCTTGCCTGTGGAAGCCCAGTTTCCTCCTTCCTACCATTCCCACACCCACTTAGGAGATCCTATCATGTCTTAAAAGAGCTCCATATATGTCTGTCAGTATCATAGCAACAATATATAAGTGGCTCAAAATTATCTGGGATGAATTTCTTTGCCTTCCCACTCACACAAAAAGCCCAAGTACTCAAGAGTTTACAGGCACATGAAAAAGACAAAGTATAAGATTGTTGAAAAGAGATATGGCAGGTTTTTGAGAATATCCTTCAGATGTATCAGAAACAATCCAGGTTGTAAACACTTGAGATTCTTCAAGGAAAGCAGAATGAAGTGATCTCTACAATCTGTTTTGGATCTACTGTTCTTCGTTTTTGAGAGTCCTTCAAAACTATTCATATCCTTTTGAGGGCATTCTGCCTTGCACGGAAGAAGGTCATGGCACCTCAACAAAGTGCACAAGGTCCTTCATAACCCGGTCCTGGCTTGTTCTCTAAGCTCCCCTTCCATAACCCAAACACGTGCTTTACAATTCAACCATATTGCCCAGCCCTCAGAAGCCCTCCCTTACCCTCTGTAGAATTCCTACTCACATCTCAGAACAGTCTCAGATAAGACCTCCAGGAGACCTGTCCTCAGATTCTGGGTAAGATACCTAATCTCCTTGTCACTTTGTGATGTAATTATTTATTTACATGTGTATCTCTCATAGTGGCCTGTGAGTGCCTCCAAACCCAATCATTCGTTTTGATCACCTTGCGTTCCTCTACACAGCTGCTACCCCAATCTTGTCAGACTATCTGCAGGGACTAGAACCCTCACAATGTGGTCCTCAATGCCTCTCTACCTGTCTGATTCCTGAATTCCACTGCTCTGAATCTCTTTCCTTCCACTAAGATCTATCTGTTTGTATTGAAAGCACCAGAACTTTGACATGCTCTAAAAAATATAACATGCCCATGTTCCTCTGCTGCTGTTCAAACCCACCTCCCAAGCCAGGCTCTCCCTGATGGAAGGGTCTCAGCCAGATCCAGCTGCCTCTAGCCCAACACTTGGTTTGAGGAGCCCCCTGCCTCCCAAGAGCCACAATATGGCATTCTGTTAGGTCTTCCTAGAGCCATAGGAGGAAACAATGTTCCAGCATCAGCCAGCAGGGGGCAGTGCGGAAACACACAAACAAGGCCGTTCCCTGAGAGTTTCTCTCTGACTCTGAAGATGGCTTGAGCCATTCCTCAGTTCCCATGTCCAGATGGATTCTTCTCTTACCAATTATTCCTATTAAATTAGAAAATCCTGATTCACTTCCTGGATTGTTCGGAAAGGCAGTAAACTCTGCCAGTCAGTTCTGGAACCAAATGAGGACCAGAAATTACAGAACTTTTTCTCAGTGTTACCATATCTGAGTCAGCAAGATCTTTTTTTTTGCCTGTCACATGCAAAAGTTTTTTTCCGGCTTGCTTGAGGTATAATTGACATATAAAATTGTAAGCTATTTAAAGGGTACATAGTGGTGACCTTTTTTAAAAATATATTTATTTATTTATTTTTGGATGTGCTGGGTCTTCATTGCTGCGTGCGGGCTTTCTCTAGTTGCGGCGAGAGGGGGCTATTCTTCGTTGCGGTGCACGGGCTTCTCATTGTGATGGCTACTCTTTGTTGCGGAGCATGGGCTCTAGGCACGCAGGCTCAGTAGTTGTGGCTCACGGGCTTAGTTGCTCCACAGCATGTGGGATCCTCCCAGACCAGGGCTCGAACCCATGTCCCTGAATTGGCAGGCGGACTCAACCACTGCACCACCAGGGAAGTCCCCATAGTGTGACTTGATATAAGAATTCACTGTGAAAGGATTCCCCCCATCTAATTAATTAACACAACCATCACCTCATGTATTTATCTCTTTTTTTTTTGGCGAGAACTTAAAATGTTCTACTCTCTTAGCAAATTTCACTTGTATAATACAGTGTTATCAACTATACCCACCATGTTTTATATTAGATCCTTAGACCTTATTCATAATATAACTGAAAATTTGTGTACTTTTACCAACCTCTCCCTAGTTCCCCCAATCCTCAGCCCCAGAAACAAATGGGTTTCTAATCCTCTCTGATGCCTTGAGTTCTAGAAAGTAGTTCTTCATATTCTATTAGAGCATTTGGACTTGTCTTTTAAATATGCTTTTAAATGTACCATAGATTTCTTTCTCTAATGAATAAAAAGAATTGTCTAATGTTGGGAAAGGGTCAAATTCTCCATTTGCACCACAGTGCAGTTTTCTTAAGAAATCCTGTTATACATGGATGGATCTAGAGATTATCATACTAAATGAAGTAAGTCAGACAGAGAAAGACAAATATTGTATGATATCACTTATATGTAAAATCTAAAAAAATGATACAAATGAACTTATCTACAAAACAGAAACAGACTCACAGACTTAGAAAACAAACTTACGGTTACCAAAGAGGAAAGTGTGGGGAGAGGGGGGAATAAATTAGGAGTTTGGGAATAACATATACACACTAATATATATAAAATAGATAATCAACAAGGACATAATGTATAGCACAGGGAACTCTACTCAATACTCTGTAATAACCAATATGGGAAAAGAATCTGAAAAAGAATATAATTTAATATATTTGCTGTATACCTGAAGCTAACACAACATTGTAATTTAATGATTTGCTGTATACCTGAAGCTAACACAACATTGTAAATCAATATAAAATAAAAATTTAAAAAATCCTGTCATCAAATCCACAGAATTTAAAATCATATTATTTTGGCTCTAAAGTCATAACTTCAAACTATTTTGACTGCTGAATGTGTTGCTGAGATCATGTAAGCAAGCCACTCCAAAGCATATAACATGATCTTTATTGCATTATCAGTACCATAAAGAAATGCTTCTATCTCATCCTTCATTTCAAAACATATATGAGCATTTTCTTCCTGATACGTGTGCCATACCTTGGTCTTAGGGACCACGGCACAAGTCTACTGAGGGACCTTTTATACCTACTGGTCACATAGCTAAAATCAGGCTAGTTAAACATGTAAACCAAATGCAAACCATCAATCGCTACATTTCAAAGAAATAATGTGGACATGCTGGTACAAGATGAGTCCAGGGGAGTTTTGGATTTTAAAAAGCATTTTGTAGATCACCAACAAGAATAAATCCATATCGGGACTTCCCTAGTGGTCCAGTGGTAAAGAACCCGCCTTCCAATGCAGGGGATGCGGGTTCAATCCCTGGTCAGGGAACTAAGATCCCACAAGCCACGGGGCAACTAAGCCCACATGCCACAACTCTTGAGCTTGCGCACCTCAACGAGAGAGCCTGTGTGCTGCAAACTACAGAGACCACACGCTCTGGAACCCGCGTGCCACAACTACAGAGCCCACATGCTCTGGAGCCTGCACGCCACAATTAGAGAGAGAAAACCCACATGCCATAACTAGAGAGAAGCCTGAGCACTGCAACAAAGATCCCGCATGCTGCACCTAAGACCCGACACAGCCGAAAAAAAAAAAAAAAAAAAAGAATATATCCGTATCTTGCCCAGTGTTGCTCCAGATAACCCTGGAGTTAAGCACAGAACCTCCACAGACAAATCCAAGTTAACCCCATCCTTACTTAGTTATCAAGGCTTTCTCCACAATATGTGTTGTGTGAAACCTGACAAACATCACCTCACCCAAGTGAACACAGTCAATGTGAACATTGATAAATCATGTTGATAGTATGTACTACTGATACGATGTGAAGAAAATGACGCTTTACCTCTGTGGTCTTCCTCCCCAAAATTCATAATAACTCCAGTCTAATCATGAGAAAAACACCAAAACAAACTCAATAGAGGGACATTCTACAAAATATCTGACCAGTACTCTTCAAAACTGTCAAGATCATCAAAAAAGAGGAAAAGTCTGAGAAACTGTCACAGCGAAGAGAAGTCTAAAAAAACAAGACATCTAAATAATGCCTCAATATTGCTTCATTAATTGTAATAAAAGTACCATGCTAATAATGTAAGATGTTAATAATAGAGGACATTGGGTATGGGGTATTGGGAACTCTCTGTACTACCTTCTCAATTTTTCTGTAAATCTAAAAGTGTTCTAGACAATCAAGTCTTGAAAAATACAAGCAACAGAAAAAGAGAAAGCATTTGCAATATATAACACAACAGATTTTTACATGGAATGTAGAAATAACTTCCATAATCAATGAGGATAAACAATCCAATAGAAAAATTGACAAAGGATATGAAAAGGCACACAGAAGAAATACAGTGGCCAATAAACATATGAAAAAGTGCTTAATCTCACTAACAATCACAGAAATGCACATTACATTAAACTAACAATAAGACTGTTTTTCCCTCAACAGCTTAAAAGACTGATGATAGGCAGTCTTAGCAAGGATGTGAGGAAACAATGAAAATGTATTCATATAAAACTTGTGTAATTAAATATGAATTAACACGAGTGAATTTTTAAGAAAACTCAGAGAAAAAAAGGCATTTTCCCTTTGCCAGACTCTAAAGAAAAATATGACTCAAAAATGATGAGTGAAAAAAAAAGTGATGGGTGGATATCCAATGGCCAACAACCACATAGGAAGGTGTTCCGTCTCATTCATCATCAGGGAAATGCAAATTAAAACTACGATGAGGGCTTCCCTGGTGGCGCAGCGGTTGAGAGTCCGCCTGCCGAGGCAGGGGACACGGGTTCGTGCCCGGTCCGAGAAGATCCCACATGCCGCGGAGCGGCTGGGCCCGTGAGCCATGCCGCTGAGCCTGCGCGTCCGAAGCCTGTGCTCCGCAACGGGAGAGGCCGCAACAGTGCGAGGCCCGCGTACCGGAAAAAAAAAAAAAAAACAAAAAACAAACCTACAATGAGATACTATCACATACTAGAATGATTGACCTTACTGAATGTTGATGAAGATGTAGAGCAACTAGACTGTCAGTGGAACTGGCACAACCCACTTTGGAAAACTCTTGGACTGTATCTATTCAAACTAAACACGCACCTGTTTTAAGGCCCAGCAATTCCACTTCTTGGTAAATACACAACAGAAGTGAGGGCTATGGTCACCAAATAACAAAAATGTTCATGGAAGTTTTATTCACAGTAGTTACAAATTGGAAACAACCCAAATGCCCATGGATAGCAGAATAGCTAGATGGTACAGCAACCAAAAAGAACTATTGCCACATACAATGTAAATGAACCTCACTGACTTATTGCTGAGAAAAAGAAGTCAGATACAAAAAATAAACCATATTGTATGGATCCACTTCTATGAAGTTCAAGGATAGGCAAAATTAATCTAAAATTATAGAAATTGGCATAGTGACTGTGCGGGTGGGGGATGTCCCCGGGAGGAGGCTTGAGACAGCCTGATGGGAGGAAAAGATGCTCTGTATCTGCATCTGGGTGGTGGTTATTCAGGTAGAGACACAGGTAAAAACTAATCAAGTGCACAATTAAGTTGTGTGCGCTTTACTTGTAAGTTATAAAGGAGGAAATATGTGAGTCTTTGAATATGGGATAATTACTACAAAATGAGTCATTTGACTGTACTCACTGTATCATGTAGAGATCATATTTCAAAAGGAAACATTAAAACAAAGGAATAATACATAAAATGTGGTCTATGGAATATTATTTAGCCATAAAAGTGAATGAAGGTCTTCCTTGGTGGTGCCGTGGTTAAGAATCCACCTGCCAATGCAGGGGACTCGGGTTCAAGCCCTGGTCCAGGAAGATCCCACATGCCTCGGAGCAACTAAGCCCACGCGCCACAACTACTGAGCCTGAGCTCTAGAGCCTGCGAGCCACAACTACTGAGCCCGCCTGCCACAACTGCTGAAGCCTGTGCACCTAGAGCCTATGCTCCGCAACAACAGAAGCCACTGCAACAAGAAGCCCGTGCAACATAACGAAGAGTAGCCCCTGCTCGCCACAACTAGAGAACAACTAGCCCCTGCCATGCGCAGCAACAAAGATCCAACACAGCCAAACAAAAATAACACTATAAAAAAAAAAGAAAGGGTGGGGAGAATGAAAAATGGATGAATCTTGAAAATATTATGCTAAGTGAAAGAAACCAGACACAAAAGTCCACATACCTGTATGATTCCATTTATATGAAATGTCCAGAATATGCAAAGGCACAGAGACAGAAAGGAGATTAGTGATTTCCAAGGGCTGGGGGAGGGAGGAATAAGGAGTTTCTGTTGGTAGGCATGGGGTTTCTTTTCAAGGTGATGAAAATGTTCTGGAATTAGATAGTGGTGATGGTTGCATAGCTTCACAAATATACTATAAACCACTGAACTTTATGTAGGATGAATTTTAAACTATGTGGATTATATCTCCAAGAGAAAACAAAAACAAAAACAAAAACAGAGAAATAGCTTCAGAAATCCAAGGAAAATGGAATAAGCAGGGCACACTCTGTCATCAGGGTCAGCTTCATGGGCATGTGGACTGTGCAGCCATCAGAAGGGCCCTGTGCTTGGTTCAATGCTCTGCTGTTATTGCCTTGAAATTCTTTTTTTTTCATAATTTGAGATGTAATTGACATATAATACATGTGAATAATAAATGTCAATTATGTTGGTTTCAGGAGTACACCATAATGATTTGATATTTGTACCTATTGCAAAATGATCACCATAAGGAGTCTAGTTAACACCCATCACCACACATAGTTACATTTTTTTCTTCTGATGAGAACTTCTAAGATCTGCACGTTTAGTAGTCATCCATAAAAACGAGTTAAAGCTTGCCATTTGAGACAACATGGATGGACCTTGAGGACACTATGCTAAGTGAAATAAGGCAGACAGAGAAAGACAAATACCTTATGATCTCACTTACATGTGGAATTAAAAAATAAAAAACAAGCTTGTGGATCAGAGAACAGATTGGTGGTTGCCAGAGGCAGGGAAGGGGGGGGTGTAAAATGGGTGAAGGGAATCAAAAGGTACAAAGTTCCAGTTATAAAATAAATAAATCGTGGTAGGGAGGTGTGAATCTCCTTCCTTAGCAACTTCCAAATATACAGTATTATTAGCTATAGTCACTGTGCTGTACATTACATTCCTAGGACTTACTCATTTTATAATTGGAAGTGTGTACATTTGAAATTTTCAATAATTTTTAACAGGGGCCCGTATCATAATTTTGCACTGGGCCCTGAGAAGTAAGTGGCTGGTCCTGTGTGTCAGGAAGATTTCATCCTTAAGTGGCTGAGGCTGGTGCCTGCTTTCGGAAGTGGGGGCTGGGGAGGGGGAAGACACACAGGGAAAGCGTGGGACCGCTTTTCCTTCCTGTTTGGGCCTGAGAACTTGGATCCCTGGACACTGGATCCAAGGGCTGCCTTTCCATTCCCAGGGCAGCCTGAGGATAAGACTGAGGATCCAGAGGAGCTGCCTGGGTCCCTGTGCTGACCCAGAGGGCACAGCTTGCATCTGCTGGGGATGGGGAGAGGTTGCATGGGGGGCAGAGAAGGGGCTCCAATGCAGGGGGAGGGCCAGGACAGTGGCGAGGAGTCATCCCCAAACATGGCTCCCATCGCAGAGCATCCCATCTCCCTCAGGGTGCTATGGAGGGGGTTCCTGCAGCAGTGAGCAGGGGGCCCACCAGATGAATCCCAAGTCCCTCCAACTGCAGATTCTATGAGGATGGAAGTACTGAGGGGCCAAGACTGAGGCGTTGATTGATTTCTTCTAGTGAGTTTAAAGCTAGCAACCCAACACTGAGGAGGCTACCGAGGGAGAGGACCTGAAAGGCTCCAGGCAGTTCCTCTGCAATTAGTGTCTCTTTGCTGGGTGATGCTGCTGATGTTGATGAGGGTAAGGCCCTGGGATGGAGAAGAAGGGATAGCCCAAAAAGAACCCTGCACTGGGAATTCCCTGGTGGTCCAGTGGTTAGGACTCCTTGCTTTCACTGCTGAGAGCCTGGGTTCAATCCCTGGTTGGAAAACTAAGATCCCAAGAGGTGCAGCCAAAAAAAACCTGCTGTTTCTTGAGGGCAAACACAGGGCCTGGGCACATGGCTACTGCCTTCTGTACGTGGCAGCTTAAGGAGCAGATATATGGAAAATTGCTTTTTTTTGTTTGTTTCAGATTTTAATTAAATTACACAGTCTCGGGGCTTCCCTGGTGGCGCAGTGGTTGAGAGTCCGCCTGCCGGTGCAGGGGACACGGGTTCGTGCCCCGTTCCGGGAGGATCCCACATGCCGCGGAGCGGCTGGGCTCGTGAGCCATGGCCGCTGAGCCTGCGCGTCCGGGGCCTGTGCTCCGCAATGGGGGAGGCCACAGCGGTGAGAGGCCCGCGTACCGCAAAAAAAAAAAAAAAAAAAAAAAAATTACACAGTCTCTTTTGTATCCACCCATCCTCTTATGCACTTTACTTGTTTCTACTAATCCATGACAATTTTAACAAAAAGTTTATGAAGACATACAAATCAAATTATTTAATAACTAGAGATGCTGATTATTTTCAAGGTTTCAAAAAGGCATTTATTGAGTGGTTAGTATGAGCCAAGCTCTGTTCCTGTGGCTTAACCCTCACAGCCTTATCAGTCAGTCAATATAATTACCCTGTTTCACAGAAGGGGAGATGGAGGCTTAGGGACTAGGTGTGATTGGTAGTGAGCAAGGGACTTAGTCCATCAGTCTGGGTTCACTTTAACTTCCACATCTCGTTGCCTCCTTTTAATAAATTTTAGTATTTTAAAAATTTTCATCAACAAGGTTAGAGGATCATCTCTTGCTGCTGGAGTCTTCAAGTGGAGGTCATGGCCCTGGTGTGGGGGCAGGGAGGAGCAGGAGAATCCACCTAGCTCTGCATTGACACACTCTCCACCCAAAGCAGGACCAGGTGCAGATGGCATTCCTGGTCCCAGGTGCCCTGCCAAGAGGTTTGGAAAGCCTGGGGTCTACAATCATGCTTTCAGCTTATGGGTCACAGAACCAGTCCCTGTCACCACTCCCTGCTCAGTTCCCTGGTTTCCTCTCCATTTCCATTTATCACATCCTCTCAGAAAAGAGACTGATGTATAGGGCACCTTCTTCCCTAATTTAGGCATTTCCAGTTCACATGAGTCCTCGACCAGGCCTGGATGAGGGATGGGCTGGGCTGTCTCACTGAGAAGGGCTTGCAGCTGATTTGAAGGACACTCCCGCCTCCTTGAGCCATCTTCCTCAGACACTGAATGAACAGGTGGGGCTGGAGCTGCTGGGAGTCCAGGAGGATCAGCTCATCCACATTCGTATCCAACACTTCTCCCACTGCCCACTACAGAATGGCTAATCTATCCTGAGAATACTGCAGACTTTAATTTACCAGCCTTCAAAGACAGGGTATCAGTTCTAGTCTAGATATAGACCTAAGAGAAAAGAGTTTTTCACCATGTAGGGGACATTCCTCAGATCCAAACGAGGGATCTCTGAAAGCCTTACGAAGGTAAACTCCAACACCATTTTCCTGGGGTCTTCCCTTGGAGTATGGCCAAGAGAGAGATTGTGCCAAACCCCAAATCACTCTGCTCCTCTTATCAGCTATGTGTGCCCTTGAACATGTCACTGATCCTCATGGTGTCTCTGTCTCATCTGTAAGGTGGAGATAAAGAACAGCCTCAGGGTTGGTGTGAGAATGTCAAGAGCTTAGGGAAGTACCTAGAAAATAGGGAATGCTCAACAAATATTAGTTACTACACTGCTGCTGTTACTTCTACACTCTCATTCAAATGCCATGACATACCCATCATCTACCTTCCTTTCTCTCCTCTGGATTTCCAGAAACAGTTTTCTGGGGGTAAGGAATTGGTAGCTGATAGTAGTTCTCCATCATACCCTAAACCAGAAAACTTGGTCCTATGAAGTTTACTCTAAAATGCATTATTAATCCACTCACTTCTCAGCACTGCCACTGTCACCACCTGGCCCAGGCTCTGCCATTATCTCACCTGGATGTCTGCAACAGCCTCCCAACTGGCACACCTGCTTCTATTCACACAAGAACAAAGATGGTCTATTACAAATATAAAATCAATTCTCTCTCCTCTCCTCTCCTCTCTTCTCTTCTCCCTTCTCCTCCTCCTCTTCTTCTTCTCTTTCTTCTTCCCCTTCCCCTTCTCCTTCTTCTTTATCTCTCTCTCTCTCTCTCTCTCTTTCTCTCTCTCCCTTAAGACCTTTTTAAAGTTTCCCATTGTACTGAGAATAAAATTCAAACTCTTTGGCCTCAAAAGCTCTGTATCTCTTTCTAGCTTCACTTGCCCCTTTTCCCTGACTAACTCTGTTTCAGCCACCCAGGTCTTCCATCATCTCCTAAAGCACAACAAGTTCTTTCTAGCCTCAGGACCTTGTCTCTTCTTACTCCTCTCCCATTATCATGGGAGAGCTCCTTCTCAACCTTCAGGTCTCAGCCTAAGTATTAGCTCCTTTCCAGACCTTTCCAGACCATCCTGCCTAAGTGTGTTCCTTCAGGTGCATCTTTATCTCAGCTTCTTTTACCCTTCAGAGCACCTGTAACAGTCAGCTATTGCTGTGTAACAAACCATCTCAAACTCTATGGCTTAAAACCACAATCCTGTATTACCACTCATATCTGCAGGTTGGCTGGGCTCAGCTTGGCACAGCTGTGTTCCTCAGGGGAGGGCTGTGGGTTGCTTGTGGAGACATTTCTGCTCCACACGTCTCTCATCCTCCTGCTGGGACCAGACTGGTATGTTTTTCTCACTGCAGTGGCAGAGGAACAATAGAGTAAGCAGAAATGTGTGAGATCTCTTAAGATCTAGGCTCAAAACTGACACACTGTCACTTTTGTTGGAAAGATGAGATACTGAGTAGTATCCTGGGAACCAAGAAGGAACTCTGAGATGGAAAAACAAAGCAGGTAACTTCATAAAGTGAAATTATGAAGTTTATCATGTGTAACTTACCTACAGGCAGGATTAGGCAGAGGATGATCCAGAGGCATTCAGAGCTGCAATCTGCTCTACCGAAAGGGGTACAGGGGGATTTAAAGAGGCTAAAGCTAAAAATAGAATCTGACTACCAAGGGAGAAGCATGTCTGCTCTGACAGGAACCAGGAGTTTTCCCTCCCCCTGGGGGTCTCACGACCATTAACCATTTGTATCAGCAAAAGTCATTCTTCCAGTTTTCATATCAGATGAAGAGAAGGGTAAAAGTTGATAGGGAACTCATCTGGCTAGGGCACATTCCTTGAGAGTAGCTGAAGCTCAGTCACAGAGAAAGGGGAGGGGGTAGAACTGCTGGCCTAAATGGAGCTGACAAAATGGAGTCTGTGTGGTTCAGCCCCACCCACATTCCACTGTCCAAAGCAAGTTTTATGCTCAAGCCCAAAGTCACATTTTTGTTCCTCCCTTCTCCACTAGAATGTAAGCTCTGAGCAAGCAAGACACTTGTCTGTTTTATGTATCTTTACCTAGATCAGTGTCAGGCATGTGACAGATGTTTTTTGTTGTTGTTGTTGTTTTGTTTGTTTGTTTGTTTTTTGCGTTATGCGGACCTCTCACTGTTGTGGCCTCTCCCGTTGCAGAGCACAGGCTCTGGACGCGCAGGCTCAGCGGCCATGGCTCACGGGCCCATCTTCCCGGACTGGGGCACGAACCTGTGTCCCCTGCATTGGCAGGCAGACTCCCAACCACTGCGCCACCAGGGAAGCCCCAGTGACAGATGTTTTTAACCAGTCCCTTATACATTTGAATGAACTTCTGAACCAGAAGTCTATGCTGAAATTCAAACAATTGTCCTATAAAACCATCATGACAGTTGGCTTTTCAGAAATACCTCTTGCTGGAGATGGACTTGACACAAACTTTTGCTTAAATGGAATTCTTTATTAATCCTGTGCAACTACATACTACTTGTCAGCAACTGCTTTGGATATGGCCTACGAATTACAAGAGCCACTTCAAGGTCCAGAATGGCAGAGAAAGCCCATGAAAGTGGCCCTGACCAGAACAAAGACCATGTAAGGTATTTTCCACCCTGGACATGGCAGAACCAATAAAGTTCAGAGCAGAGCCCAGCCCCAAACTCTCCTGGTCTCAAACCTGATTATCCTTTAGAGAAGGGAGTGGGAGGGGGCAGAGGCAGCTACAGGGTGAGTTGCAAATGTTGATGGGCCTCCCCTTGCACCTCTGAGGAGAATGGGGTCCACAAGAGGTTAACCGTCATGGAGAGCATCTAGGAGGGTGTGAAAACCAGCAGTCTTTGGAGTGAAGAGGCCCAGCTAAGCTAGTGACCACACCATGCAATTTTGGATAAGGCTGCTGACCTCTCTGTGCTTCAGTGTCCCCACATGAAACATGACACTAAAGCCCTTGCCAACCCAAAGGACAAATCAAGAGAGATGCGCTGGGTGAAGCCAACCCTTCCACTGGAATCACGCGTCCCCATCCAGGCTCAGAACCAGTGATTCCAAAACTTTTCAGATTAGACACCCGCTCAGTGACATTCTTAATATATACTAATACTTGTTTATAAATTATATACATGTACTTTTAAATATTAATGTTAGTGGCCTCTTGCACTTGCATTATTCATATTATCTTTGATCTATGTTTTTTGCAGTGATTTTTTTAAGCCTTTTAGGTTTTTTGTGAGGGCTTCAGCAAAACTAAAAATAATAGCTGCTGCCACTTATATCGTCCTTACCAAGGCAGTTTTCTAAATATTTTAAAGGAATTTAATCCCTGTAGCATCATCATGAGATGGGTCTTAATATTATTCCCATTAAAATGATGAAGAAAGTGGACAGAGAGTAACCCAGGGCTCATAATAGCAGAATGAGGATTCGAACCGGAACAGTCTGGCTCAGAAAGCATCAAAACACACTAGGGATATGTCAAAAGCTTTATGTCCCGAACACTGAGCCCAGGGAAGTTGTCACCAGCAGCCTCTCCACGGTGTGAGGCTCTCTTGCACTCCCAGGATGTGACTTTCCCTTCACTTTGTGCAAAAAGATATGGGGCTGACACACAAACCAAATAAGGACACAAAGATCAAAGTGTCACTATTTTAAGAATTTTAAAAATTCAATTATTTCAATTGAAATGGAGGTTATAGTCCTGTCTTTTCCTGCCCTACTTTGGAAGCCACTGCTCAGAAGAGGTGGGGGAGTGGGCATAACACAGCGTCGGGACCACCAGAGGGCGCCCTAAACCACCGGCCCTAAAGGGCAAGGGCCTAACCTGTCTGCAGCACTCACGACCTGAACGCCTGTAACGAGGCCATCTGCCGAGTTTGCTTTTCGCATTCTCATTAGCTATCAGGCTCACCCAGTATGAAAGATGGGCCTGTCTTTCTTAGCTCCAAATCCTTCTCGGGGCTGGGCCTGGGATAGGGAGCCTGGCTGTTACTCTCCGCTAATAGCTGGGTAGGGCAATGACAACGAAATCCTCAGGGAGTCACAGAGCTAGGAGGTACCATCAGGGAGCATCGCCTTCACCTGCTGCCTCCACATCTACCACCACCTGGAGATACGTTTTTAAACACCTTTTTTTTTTTCTTGAATTTTTGAATTTTATTTTATTTATTTTTTTTATACAGCAGGTTCTTATTAGTTATCCATTTTACATATATTAGTGTATACATGTCAATCCCAATCTCCCAATTCATCCCAACCCCCACCCCCCACCCCACGCCACTTTCCCCCCTTGGTGTCCATACGTTTGTTCTCTACATCTGTGTCTCAATTTCTGCCCTGCAAACCGGTTCCTCTGTACCATTTTTCTAGGTTGCACATATATGTGTTGATATACGATATTTGTTTTTCTCTTTCTGACTTACTTCACTCTGTATGACAGTCTCTAGATCCATCCATGTTTCTACAAATAACCCAGTTTCATTCCTTTCTATGGCTGAGTAATATTCCATTGTTTATATGTACCACGACTTCTTCATCCATTTGTCTGTCAATGGGCATTTAGGTTGCCTCCATGTCCTGGCTATTGTAAATAGTGCTGCAATGAACACTGGGGTGCATGTGTGTTTTTGAGTTACGGTTTTCTCTGAGTATATGCCCAGTAGTGGGATTGCTGGGTCATATGGTAATTCTATTTTTAGTTTTTTAAGGAACCTCCATACTGTTCTCCATAGTAGCTGTATCAATTTACATTCCCACCAACAGTGCAGGAGGGTACCCTTTTACCACACCCACTCCAGCATTTGTTGTTTGTAGATTTTCTGATGATGGCCATTCTAACTGGTGTGAGGTGATATACCTCATTGTAGTTTTGATTTGCTTTTCTCTAATAATTAGTGATGTTGAGCAGCTTTTCATGTGCTTCTTGGCCATCTGTAAGTCTTCTTTGGAGAAATGTCCATTTAGGTCTTCTGCCCATTTTTGGATTGGGTTGTTTGTTTTTTTAAATATTGAGCTGCATGAGCTGTTTATATATTTTGGAGATTAATCCTTTGTCCGTTGATTCTTTTGCAAATATTTTCTCCCATTCTGAGGGTTGTCTTTTGGTCTTGTTTGTGGTTTCCTTTGCTGTGCAAAAACTTTTAAGTTTCATTAGGTCCCATTTGTTTATTTTTGTTTTTATTTCCATTACTCTAGGAAGTGGATCAAAAAAGATCTTGCTGTGATTTATGTCAAAGAGTGTTCTTCCATGTTTTCATTGAAGAGTTTTATAGTGTCCAGTCTTATATTTAGGTCTCTAAACCATTTTGAGTTTATTTTTGTGTATGGTGTTAGGGAGTGTTCTAATTTCATTCTTTTAGATGTAGCTTTCCAGTTTTCCCAGCACCACTTATTGAAGAGACTGTCTTTTCTCCATTGTATATCCTTGCCTCCTTTGTCATATATTGGTTGACCATAGGTGTGTGGGTTTATCTATGGGCTTTCTATCCTGTTCCATTGATCTATATTTCTGTTTTTGTGCTGGTACCATATTATCTTGATTACTGTAGCTTTGTAGTATAGTCTGAAGTCAGGGAGCCTGATTCCTCCAGCTCCATTTTTCCCCTCAAGACCACTTTGGCTATTCGGGGTCTTTGGTGTCTCCATACAAATTTTAAGATTTTTTGTTCTAGTTCTGTAAAAAATGCCATTGCTAGTTTGAGAGGAATTGCATTTTGATTTCCTCTTTGATTTCTTCAGTGATCTCTTGGTTATTTAATAATGTATTGTTTAGCCCTCATGTGTGTGTGTCTTTTACGTTTTTTTCCCTGTAATTGATTTCTAATCTCATAGCGTTGTGGTCAGAAAAGATGCTTGGTATGATTTCAATTTTATTAAATTTACTGAGGCTTGATTTGTGACCCAAGATGTGATGTATCCTGGAGAATGTTCCATGAGCACTTGAGAAGAAAGTGTAATCTGCTGTTTTTGGATGGAATGTCCTATAAATATTAATTAAATCTATCTGGTCTATTGTGTCATTTAAAGCTTGTGTTTCCTTATTAATTTTCTGTTTGGATGATCTGTCCATTGGTAGAAGTGAGGTGTTAAAATTCCCCACTATTACTGTGGTTACTGTTGATTTCCTCTTTTATAGCTGTTAGCAGTTGCTTTATGTATTGAGGTGCTCCTATGTGGGTGCATATAAATTTATAATTGTTGTATCTTCTTCTTGAATTGATCCCTTGATCATTATGTAGTGTCCTTCCTTGTCTCTTGTAACATTCTTTATTTTAAAGTCTATTTTATGTGATATGAGTATTGCTACTCCAGCTTTCTTTTGATTTCCATTTGCATGGAATATCTTTTTCCATCCCTTCAACTTCAGTCGTGTGTGTCCCTATGTCTGAATTGGGTCTCTTCTAGACAGCATATATATGGATCTTGTTTTGGTATCCGTTCAGCAAGCCTGTGTCTTTTGGTTGGAGCATTTAATCCATTCACATTTAAGGTAATTATTGATTTATATGTTCCTGTTACCATTTTCTTAATTGTTTTGGGTTTGTTTTTGTAGGTCCTTTTCTTCTCTTGTTTTTCCCACTTAGAGAAGCTCCTTTAGCATTTGCTGTAGAGCTGGTTTGGTGGTGCTGAATTCCCTTAGCTTTTGCTTGTCTGTAAAGCTTTTGATTTCTCCATCGAATCTGAATGAGATCTTTGCCAGGTAGAGTAATCTTGTTTGTAGGTTCTTCCCTTTCATCACTTTAAATATGTCATGCCACTCCCCTCTGGCTTGTAGAGTTTCTGCTGAGAAATCAGCTGTTAACCTTATGGGAGTTCCCTTGTATGTTATTTGTCGCTTTTGCCTTGCTGCTTTCAATAATTTTTCTTTGTCTTAATTTTTGCCCATTGATTACTATGCTCCTTGGTGTGTTTCTCCTGGGGTTTACCCTGTATGGGACTCTCTGTGCTTCCTGGACTTAGGTGGCTATTTCCTTTCCCGTGTTAGGGAAGTTTTCAACTATAATCTCTTCAAATATTTTCTTGGGTCCTTTCTCTCTCTCTTCTCCTTCTGGGACCACTGTAATGTGAATGCTGTTGTGTTTAATGTTGTCCCAGAGGTCTCTTAGGCTGTCTTCATTTCTTTTCATTCTTTTTTCGTTATTCTGTTCTGCAGCAGTGAATTCCACCATTCTCTCTTCCAGGTCACTTATCCATTCTTCTGCCTCAGTTATTCTGCTATTGATTCCTTCTAGTGTATTTTTCATTTCAGTTATTGTATTGTTCATCTCTGTGTGTTTATTCTTTAATTCTTCTAGGTTTTTGTTAAATATTTCTTGCATCTTCTCAATCTTTGCCTACATTCTTTCTCCGAGGCCCTGGATCATCTTCACTATCAGTATTCTGAATTCTTTTTCTGGAAGGTTGCCTATCTCCACTTCATTTAGTTGTTTTTCTGGGGTTTTATCTTGTTCCTTCATCTGGTACATAGCCTTCTGCCTTTTCATCTTGTCTATCTTTCTGTGAATGTGGTTTTTGTTCCACAGGCTGCAGGATTGTAGTTCTTCTTGCTTCTGCTGTCTGTCCTCTGGTGGATGAGGCTATCTATAAAGACCTTCTTTAATGATTTCAGGGTGAAGCATCTGTCAGTACATTCTGCTTAAAAAAAAAACCTCTAACCCACACACTCACACATCATCCGAACCTCTGAGGTTAGTGTGAATGACTTTTTGCTTTGGGACTGCATTTGATCACCCTAACCTTGACTCTCCAAGGTGTCCTCTCAGGCTGAGCGGATGCAGAATGTGGAAGTGGTGAGGCAGAGTGTGAGGTAGAACAGGGGGCTAGCAAGCAAAGCTTCATCTGCTGCTCCCCATCGCTCGCATTACTGCAGGAACCAGTGCTTTCATTACTGCCAGAACCATATATCCCCCCCACACCTCCCCCCCACAAACACATACACACCCCCAACCCGGGAAAAATTGTCTTCCAGGAAACCAGTCCGTGGGGACTGCTGAGGAAAGAGCTCTGACAGGTTCACTCCCCCTAGGCCCAGGGACTAAGAGTGTTATTAACCTCAGCATTGCCTGCATCATCTTGTATTCCTTTCCACCAAGGGGAGGGCAATGTCAAATCCCAGAAAATACCCTGGGTGAGTTTGCAGCATTAGAAGTCAGGGTTTTATGCTCATGCAAATAGAAAAGACCAGTCATTAGTTCATTCAGTGCAACAGAGAAGGATGTCTTGACCATGAGGAATAACAGAAGTGAAGGAGACTGAAGAGAGCTCTGTTTTCTGGGAACTTCCATTTTAGAGGGGGAGACAGACAACATACAAATAAACAAGAAATGTTCTACAGAGCTGAGTGAAGTTGATGAAACAGACAGATAACAAAGCACTGAGGAAAGGTTGTATCTTGATTTGGGATATTGCTACCTGGATGTATACATTTGCCAAAACTCTCTAAGCTGTACATTTAAGATAGGTACATTTCATTGTATGCAGATTTTATCTTAATAAAAAAACTTTCTTAAATAATGAAAAGAGTGACTGGAGAAGGAAGACATTACTGGGGTGATCAGGATGGCCTCTTTGCAAGGAGACATCTGAGCTGAGACTTGAAAAATGAGAATGAGCTAGAATGAGAATGAGCTAGTTAGCTATGGTAACTATGCAGCCAAGACACTTCAGGAAGAGAAACCCATGTGTTCAAATGGCCCAAGTTGAGAATGTGTTGGTGGCATGAGAAGGAAAGTGTGAGCAAGGGGAGAAGGAGGACAGGTGTGTGAGATGAGCTTAAGGAGGTAGCCAAGGGCTGGTGATGAGTACCTTGAAGACTGTGTAGGAGTTCATTGTAAGTGCAGTTGGAAGCCAGTGGGGGACAGCTTAGAGGAAAGAGAGCTCCCAAGCCTGATGGGCCCCAGGGCCATCTCCAGGCAGAGTCTATGGAAGAGGGAGGAGGAAGCAGCCAAGATGAGAAGCTACCTGAGAACTAATGGTAGGAGTGGCCTGGACAGCAGGTAGGCAACTGGGATCCAAGTTGTCTAGGGTGGGCATTGTGGCCACAGGTGGAAAATACAGCAGGGAACATGCAGGACCTAGACAAGTCAGAAAGATCCAGGTTCACTTGGCGGGCTCTGCGGCCTGGAGTGTTCTACAAGTGGGCACCAATGTATGACCCCTGAAATGAGCCCCTGGAACAATTGAAAAAAGAATCAGAAGAAAAAGGACAAGGCTGAATGTCACAGCAGGAAGGGCACTGCCCAACCACTGGCCTGAGCTCCCTATATGCCCCCTCCTAGGAGTCCACAAGCCATCTTGTGGACACAGCCTAGGAAGTCCAGTGTTCCAGGAAAGAAAAGCCTGGTTGGTCCCTATGGTGCATAAATTAGTCCCTGAGTCTGCAGAGCAAAGGATTTCTCTAATGTGGTTGGGTGACAGAAAACTCAGCAGTGTGTCCCCAAAATGCCTGCAGTCATTATTTCTGTCTGGCAGATACCTTTGGGTTGTCAGCTGTGTTCTCTGAGGAGAATGAAGGAAATCACCTCAAAGTTGCCCCCGAAAACCTAAATAACCTGGACTACTTAGAGAAAGAAAACCTAAGCTGAATATCTGAGATGGGGCCATCTGTTGTAATCTGAGAATGGAGGCAACCTCACCAAGGTGAAACAAGTTGGAGCTAACTGCTTGGGCCGGAGCAAGAAAATAGAAGGGCAATTTCAGCATTTCATTCAGGCTTGCAAAGAGAAGGGCTCCTCCCCTGGGACACACTGTCTTTCCAGAGATGAAAACACCCTCTTTCTCATCTCTCTGTGTCTGGGGTCTTAATTGATTCTAGTGTTAAATGAATGACAGAGGAAAAGAACCAAAGCTTCCTCAGTTCACTAATTGCTTTGGGAATTACCCATAATTTTTTGGTGGCCTTGAGATGGCCTAGAAGAAGGGAATGAGCTTTGAGACGTGTGGGTGCTGGGAGCTGGGGGTCTGGGGTCAGCCTTGCCTTGGTCTTGTTTCTCTTATCTTTGTTTTTCATGGCTGGGCAGTGTTCCAGGCTTCAAAGTTATGCATTTTCTTGTCTGCTAAACAGGGTCATACAACCGACTGTGGGCATCATTTTTTTCTAACTTCACTTTTTCCAAAGCAGTCCAGGCTTTCCATAGTGTAGTAGGTTGAAAATTCCCCCCAAAATATAAGGTCCTGATCCCTGGAACCTATAAATGTTATCTTATATGGAAAAAAGATCTTTGCAAATGTGATTAAGTTAAGGATTTTGAAAGGGGGAAATTATGGTGAAATATTTATGTGGGCCCTAGATAAATTCCTGGAATGGAGGAGAAATGGATGCCCTTTCTATTTAGGGCATCCAGGAAATTGAAAGATGAAGAAATGCAGAAACAAGTTTACAAAAGTGTGGAATAGCTTAAATATTTACATCTAACAAATTGTCACTTTTTTCTTTTTTTTACTTTGAGAATAGGAAGCATGTATTTCTTTTTTTATTGGAGTACAATTGCTTTACAACGTTGTGTTAGTTTCTACTGTACAGTGAACTGAATCAGCTATATGCATACATATATCCCTACAACAACTTCATGTAGCAGACATTGTTCGTATCGCCTGCTATTTCTGTGTACATACACCTGACCACTAACAGCCAGCACCTGTGTCCCTTGGCCACCAGAGTCTGTTCTGCCTGTGTACACTGCAAGCCAGATATGCTGGGGAATTAATGGATCCCCCTCTCCCAAGAGCAGCCCCCTACCAATGCCTGATGAAAGTTGGTGTATAAATACCCCAGCTCTCTCACCCTTCAGTGGGAGAACTCTGAGGTGTGCTCTACCCTGGCTCCCAGAGGTCTGCTGTGGGATTGAGCTGTAGTTGCCCATAGTGGTAACTTAACTGATAACGCACCCTATATTGGCTTCCTTCCCTTCCCCACTCCACTTCCAGTCTTTCTTGGAATCACCTCCCAAATAAACTTCTAGTCCTCAAATCCAGGACTTAGAGTCGCCTTCTGGAGGAACCCAAACTAAGACACTATTGTATATCATCTAGTGATAGTGTTAAAAGCGTATATTTAAGGCCCTGCATTAATTTGAGCATGAGCCAAATGGTCCTGCTGGTCCTGGTGGAAGCTCCAGATAGGAGGTAGAGCATTAACTCTGGGTGTGACAGGTCAAAGCAGACCCAAGCCACTGGTTTGAAGATGCTAGAATGTGTAACCAGTATGGAAAGAGTCACTGGTGTGAAAAGGACCACATGGGCCTCTGGTCAGTCATGTAGCCAGATGCCTACAAGCATCTCTCTACAGATGCCTCTTGTAGAGAAGAGGCACTCCCCTGCTCAGGCCTCAGGAGAGAATGATGTTCTGCTTCCTCCCCACCTTCCAGGGCCCTGGGGCACCCAGGTGCCTAGCTGAGCGGGATGGGTTGTATCCTATTGGATAAGGGCTTGCACTTCAGCCACCACAGCTGGAATGGTGGAGATGCAGGTGCAATGATAGTAGCAATGGGATGAAACATAACTTTATTCCAGGGAGGAGGTGAGTCATTGGGACTGGGGTAATCAGAGTCTGGAGAGGCCATCCATAAAGTGTCTGCTCCATTGCCTGTTAGGGTTTAGGATTGCTGACTCATTAATGTCAAGTTTATTAGAGTTGTTAGCATTAATGTCACTGAGACTGGGAAAGTCAGGCTCAATAGATCTAGGCTCCATTGAAACTGTTTCAGGTTAATTTGGGTTTGGGATAATTTTGGGTCAATTAGAATTGTTTAGGGAATCTGGAATTTAAGTGTATTTAGGATTTCTTGGGTTTTTTATGGCCTTTTGGACTGAAAGGGTTTAGAGTCATTTAAAGCAAATTTGGATTTTAAAGGTGCTATAGGGAGGTGTAAGGTTTAAAATCTTTTACAGTCTATTGTGATCCTTAGGGTCATGTAGAGCTGTTTGAGTTAGTTTAGGGTCACATGGGATAATTTGGGGCTTAGGATTTTAAGCATCATTTAAGAAACCTGAGGATGTTTAGTGCTGCTTAGGATTTAGGGTCTAGTTTTGTTTAGGATCTTTGAGGACATTTTAGAATGTAGGGTTGTTTTAGTTTTCTTAGGATCCTTTGGGGCCATCCAGGTTTATGTGACTTCTCTCCTTGTTGTTCAGAGTGTGATTTGTGAACCAGCAACAATGGCATCCCCTGAGAGTTTGATAGTAAGACAGGGTCTCAAGCCCCACCTCAGATCTACAGAATCAACATCTTAACAAGATTCCCTCAAGAAGGCCTCTCTTCTAGCACAGTGCAGGGTCATGTGGGACCATTGCCAGTCATTAGAGCTTTAGGGTTTTTAGACACATTAGCCATTGGGTCATTGAAATTATTGGATTCTTTAAAGTCCTTAGAATTAGGGTCATTTTCATCATTCAGGGTATTTTATGTATTTAGAGTTAGGATCATTTAGGAGGCAAAATATTGAAGGTCTTCTAGATATTTCCAGTGTTTAGCTTCTACTTGGATTGCTTAGAGTTTTGAAGGATGTTTTATATCATTTGGCATCATTTAAAGTCATTGACATTCACTTAGGGCTTAAGTCATTTTGAGTAATTTACTTCTCTTCAGGATCTTCAAGATTATTTGAAGTCTTAGGCCATTTCAGGTATTTAGGATCACCAAGGGTTTAGGATCATTTGCAGTAATTTATGGTCCATTTGCAGTGATTTGTGGCCCATCGGATAGTTTGGGATGTTCCAAAGTCATTTTAGGGAGTTCCCTAGTGGCCTAGTGCTTAGAATTCCAGGCTTTCACTGCCATGGCCATGAGGCACAGCCAGAAGCAAAGAAAAGAAAAGTCATTTTAAGAGGGATTATAGTGATTGTGATAAAGAATTTGGGTCAAGACCTTGAGGTTGTTAACCTTGGTGGTCTTCGCATTTTGAGGTCTTTGTGTTTGGGGTACATCTGGATATTCATTTGTTCATTGCACAAATATTATCAAGGTGCCTACCAAGAGTCATGTCCTACTTTGGGTGTTGAGGTTACCCTCATAGAGTTTGGGTTCTAGTGGAGAAAATAAATAAATCAACGATGCCACCTGAAGTTCAAAACCACTGGCATGGAATTTACAAGGATCTTCAGGATCCTCGAGTTTTTCTAGGGTGGGGAGATTCTAAGGGCATTTTAGGATCACTTAGGATCATTTGAGTTATTTTAGTATTATTTATTGTTGGAAGAGTGTGCATATGTTTTTAGGGTGCTGGTAGATACCTGATTAAATTTATCAATTTATTTGATAATTATCTGAGTCACTCCAGGAAGAATCTTCAATGCCACTATCCCCAGACATTATCTTCCCTAAAGCCCTTGGGAAAAGTACTTTGAGGGAATGTAGGTCAAACCTCCTGGCTCAGACCTCCAGGTGCATGAGACAGGATCGGGAAATAGGGAGTGTCCTGTGTGCTAGAGTGGGGTGAAGCATACATTTATCCAGAATCTACCATAAAAGGCTTTGATTAGCCAAGCAGGCCTTGCTTCTGGTACCCAATTCTTAATAAAGAGAACTTCAGAATGTGAGAAACTGAAAGCAGAGCAATCTGATGGTATATTCTGGTGAACCTCAGGTTTCCAGAATTCATGATAGGCATTTTTTTTCTCCTTTTGAAAGCTTTTGCTTGTCCAGTTCCTGAAAGGAGCATTGAGAGTACAATTAGAAAGTGAGTTTGGTGTCCAGTGTGACTGAGACTAAACACAGGGAGCTCCTGAGTTTCTCACAAGGAGACTCCATCCTTCAGCACAGTCAAGACATCAGAGTGGCTGGTTTTCTCAAAGACCTTAGAACTATGGATGTGATCTTTCCATTCTGGTGTCTGTATGTGTGTGTGTGTGGTGCGTGTACATCGCACACACACACACACATATGGTTTTGGCATATAGAGACTGCATTTCAGTTGCACGATGGGCCTCGTGTTACAACGGGATTTTGAAGTCTTGTGCTTAGAGAAAACTGACACTGGCAGGGAGATGAGAGCCTAGCTGGCTTTAATCCTCTGGCCATTGTTTTCATTGTTTTGTGTTTTTACCTTTACATGTGCTTTTGGACACACTAAACAGGAAATTTTAATCCAAAAGCCAATGTAGGGAATTCCCTGGCAGTCCAGTGGTTAGGACTCTGAGCTTCCACTACAGGGGGCACGGGTTGCATCCTTGGTGGGGGAACAGAGATCCCCCAAGCCATGTGCCGGCAAAAAAAAAAAAAAAAAAAAAAAAAATCCAATGTAATAGAAGCATAAAGAAAACATAATCTCACCACTCCAAGGTAACTTTTTCAATAGGCTTTTATATATAGGCCTGCAATCATACTGAACATGCAATTTTATTCACTTTATGTAATGTTTTCCAATGTTTCTAAATAAATGTATAATTATACTTTTAATGGCTGCATAATACCCATGTTTATGGTTTTTATTTTGCCTGCAGCATTATCACAGAAGGAAAGAAGAAAGAAAGAAAAAGTCCTACTCGGCTTTGGCTTTTTTTTGATTGAGGTATACCTACTTGGCTTTTTATTGGGATTAATTAGATCAATTTGAAGAGAGTTGCTATCTTTCCAATTCATAAATGAAGTATACCTTTCCATTTTTAAATTTTATTTTATGATCTTTTATTGCTGATACATAGAAATAAAATTAATTTGTATATAGTCACATTGTTTTAGCAACTTTGTAAAATCAATTTATTGTTTCTAATAACTTCTCTCTAGATTATTATGATCACTTTAAATTCAACTTTTATTTGTTGGTTTCTTTTAATGGGTCATGGATGTTGTAGTTTGCTCTTTTTGCTTAGTTAACTTAAGGGTTTTGGCCAAACTACTTATATTAATTTTTGTGACGACTCATGTTATTGCCAAAATTTGGTGAAGGAACTTTTTAAGTTAAACAATACATTACATTTCTGTAAGTATGTCCCTTGCCTTTAAAAATCTTTCTTTGGGGTCATTTTGGATTCCAGGCTTTTTATGGCCCCAGACATTCAATATTGGCTATGTGTGGGAGTTCTCATCAGCATTTTGTTCCTGAAATTACACTCCAGACATCTCTGAGACATAATTATTCCCATTAGTAAGACAGCCCACGCTGTCCTGTTCCTTCTGATCCAAGCTTTGGCACAAGCTACCCTCCGGGAGCCCAGATTTCTCTCAGTGGAGGATATTTTAAGAGACCCAAATATAGGTGCTGCTGATCCCTTAGATGGTTCTGCAGACACGGGTAGTGTGACATTCAAAGTCACAAGTTAGTGCTAATGTATCCAGTTTTAAAACTCCAAAAGAAAAATGGATTTTGCTCTAATGCAAGAACATTTAAATCAGCATTATCAAAACAGTGATATATAAAATATCCATATTATATTCTGCCTTCCACCGAAACATCGGTTTAGATTTCAGTTCTAGCCTAAAGCTTAAACTTAACATTTAAATTCCAAATTACAGCTTTTCTTAAAAATCTCACATATTAAAATTGTGATAAGCTGCCTTTTGGCCAATGCATAGAGTGACCATATATATCATCCACAATGGGACATTTTGAGAGCAAAAGGGGGTGCTATTAATAGTTACACTAGAGCAACAGACATAAATTGGAATTGTCCTGAGCAAACCAGGACTTACAACCCCTACCAATGAGCCCATAGTTTTAAAACTTCTAAACTTATGTACTTAAAAAGTATATATTTATAAGGTATTATTTCTATAAAGTTAATTTACATAGTTATTGTTATATAATTACATACTTAAATAAAAGTAATCATTTTTATTTTGTTTGGTTGGGTTTTTTTCTCCCCTGCATTCCCCCCACCTCCTGTTTTTCTTGGTTTTAAAATGAAAAGAGCAATGTCAATTTTATCCAAGTTCAATTTTCAGTAGGTTTGCTTGCATCTAAAGCATTCCAGCAAAACCTACTCAAATGTATTCAGAACTTTAAAGTCTGGTGCTCACAGCAAACTCCATTCAGTAAGAGCTTCATTACCTAAAATGGATACCAATAAATTATTTCATAAAATCTGTTTTCATAAGGCAAGACAAAAACTGCCGACTCCTTTGGCAGCGGCTATTAGTATTTGTTGGGTGACTTCAGGCACTCTTAAATTCTATAAAGTTTACTGCCTGATTTGGGGTCTTGGTGGGGCCCCAAACAGACCATTTATCTTTTGTTTTTGTTGCCTACATCCACATACTGTACAGTACAAAAACCTCACTGCCTTGGAAGTGTTACCTTGGAAGTGTCTCCTCATCTATTTCACTTAGTTTAGTTAATTCAGCACCTAAAAAGCTACTGCTTGGAGTGAAAACTCTAAATGTAAGAAATCAAAACAACAATTAAAGGGGAACCACCATTATCCAAACTTTTCTCTCTTTTTAAGTACCTATAAGCATTGTTCGGCAGCATTGATAAAAATCTTGTCTTGGTTGCTACCTTTTTCTAGAGGCCAAATTATGTTGGTCACTCTTTATGCTCCATGGCCAGATTTCCTAGAAAGACAACTGTCAATCACATATTTAAATGTTATGAACCAGCCACACAACGTCTCTCTGTGTTAGAGTTCTCCAGAGAAACAGAACCAATAGGATGGAGAGAGATGATAGATAGATAGATAGATAGATGATAGGGATCTACTTTAAGGAACTGGTTCATGCAATTGTGAGAGCTGGGAAGTCCAAAATCTGAAGGGTAGGCTGGCAATCTGGAGGCCCAGAGAAGAGCCAATGTTGCAGCTGAAGTCCAAAGGCAGACTGGAGGCAGAATTCCCTCTCCCTCAGGTGAGTCAGTGTTTTTCTGTTACAGCCTTCAATTGATTGGATGAGGCCCACCCACATTATGGAGGGTAATTTGCTTTACTCAAAGTCTATTGACTTAAATGTTACTCTCATCTAAAAACACCATCACAGCAACACCCAGACTAGTGTTTGACCAAATATCTGGGTACCATGACCTAGCCAAGTTGCACATAAAATTAACCATCACACTTGTCTCACACCATAGCGTGGAACTTGGGCCCTAGTCTAAAGGTCTTAGGCTTGGCAACCCCTGGGGGGTTGTGCCTCCAACAGAGGCAAGCCCAGTTCCCCAAACCCTGACAGTGGCTTGGTCATTTTACAGATGAGGAAACCAAGTCCTAGAAAAAGGTTCAGTGAATTGGCCCCAACAAGCCAAGGGTAGAGTTAGGACAAAAATCCAGCCTCACTGAATAGCTGTCCCCAGCTGTTTCTACAATTCTTGGCTCCACCAGGGCCTGAACTCAAGATTCAAAGGGAATTTTCTCATTTCACTTCCTTTTTGGAACATTAGAACCAAGTCAGAGTGCCAGTCAAACCACAAACTCTGAAAAGAAAATCAAAGCGTCTCCTGGATGCACCTTCACTTTCCCATCCCCAACCCTCCTGTAATGCAGCGGACACGCACACACCTGTCCGCCAGGGACTTCTCTTTGAAAGTGCTTTATTCAACAAGATCTAAGTCAGGTGCTTTAAAACATATCAAAATGTTACAGAAATTCACAGCTCCCTACTGAGGACTTGCCAAGTTACATTAAGATACCTAAACACATCAGTTTATAACTTCAGAACCAAACATTGAATGAGGTCATGTACCATTGCTCGAAAAGCAAGTTATGATTAAGAAGAAAGATACTTCACAAAGCTAAATCAAGTGAGGAAACCCTTAAGAAACACTAGCAGTAACACACCAGGAACCATCAGCCTGGGAAATAGGTCTGCAATCGCCGGGGAGACTCCACAGGAAAACTGAGGCTCTCCTTTCACAGCTTGCCCATGTCTGGTGCCTGGCTATAACACAGGGGGCGCTGTGACCTCCCATGACAGGGTAAACACTGTCAATTCCCTCTGAAAGAAGGGGTGCCACATTTGTCTTTATTTTTACCTCTCTAGGAGATCATTCTTCATCTCATCTGCCTCCAACAAGACTTTGTGTAAAACAATTTTCAGAGGCTTGACTCGAGAATCTGTACTGCTGCAACAGGTGTTCAAGGAGATCTCTGCCTCCTACCTTGGCCCTCACATCATGGTTTTGTCACTATGAGGCACTGGAATTCCTTTGTTCATATAGGAATTTCTCTTGGAGATGTATCTATGGCACCATGTTCTCTGTGCTACAGAGCTTTGAAATAGTTTTATTTTTTAAAGAGAGCTTCTCTTTCCTTAAGAGAGCTTCCTGCTTTTCTCTGGTCCATTTCTCCTTCCAACCTCCTAACACTGAAATAACAGCCCAACTCCAAAGAAAAGAATTCTTGCCAAGACATGTTTGCATCTGAGAACAGAGTTTGTTTCTTGAGTGTTTTTGTTTGTTTGTTTTGGTCTTTATATCCTAAAGTCTTATCTACAGAGATAAAATGTCTTTATCTGGAGGTCCCTAGGAGAGAGTATTGTTTTCTTTCTGGTAGAGAGGAGGGAAGGGTGAAAATATTTCTCCTTGAAGTCTCAGACCAAAACCTCAACCTCAGGGCTCAGCATTTGTCACAGGGGTAGGTGGCTAATCCGAGATTCTTCCACCTCAACCTCAACTCACAAAGTCCACAAGTCTGGAGACCAGTGTACACATTCCTCACCAGTTTGCACAGGCAAACCTATTGTTTGTGCTTTTCAATCCCTCCCCAAGGTAACCACTCCCCCCCACCACAAAATTTAACTCCTCACCTTCCCACTAATGTGATGACTAAGAATGTGACCTTGTGCTTAATTCCATCATCACCAGGGGGACTGGATCCCCTTCCCAACGATAAACTCAGGTTTTTCCTTCATTTGATCACCTTGTAACATAAGCCCCTGGAAAAAGACTCAGATGTGGCTATGCCGCTTTTCACAAGTGAGGAAAAACCCTGTAAATTGGCCTTTTTGTTCTTCGCACGATTTCAGGTTCATTGCACACAATTACATAAACCCACACAAATCAGTCCAGGAGTTCAAAGCTGCAAGGTCATGTGATACCAGTGAGAAAATCCAGCTCCACATCACAGCAGAGGGTCTCTATTTCAGTTGCTGCTATTTCAAAGAACCTTTCCAAAATTCCTGACTGGGTCATTAGTACGTGAGAAATGATTTCTAAACAGGGTGAGCCAAAATGGAAAAGTGCGGCCTGCATTAAGTGGAATGTATCATGTAAGATGCGATTTCCCCTCAATTCCATCCCAACCCCCCATCTTTAAAAAGCCAAGTCTACCTCAGTATCACTTTCTGAGAAAGTGATCTGGCAAATCTGACATTTTGCAACACTCCCATATTTACCACTATCATATTGCTAGTGCAAATTAAAGAGAACTTTGATAAACCAAAAATGGCTGTCCAATAAAAGTTAGCCATTAGTAATTTGCTTTGTGGAAAATTTTTTCCCTAGCCACTCAAGGAAGATTACTGGGGCCAACAAAGGCTTTGAACATTCAAAATAAAAATAACCGGAAGAAAATTTTCCAAGTCATTTCTCAAATGCAAAACTCAGGAAGTATGTTTGCATTCACAAAACTGCCCTTTCCCATCTGTAACAAAGGAAGCCTCTCCCCGGGCCCCCATTTTTTTCTGTGCATTTTGCAGAAGCCCACTGAGGTGTATGATTGAGGCTAAGGCCCTCCAGATTTCCAGTCCATCCCCCACAGGGCTGGTGGCGCTCCCCACAGAGGAGGTAAGCTTGCTAAGAGACCCTCAGCAAAATGCCAGGTAGCAGCATGCCATCCTTTTGAAAGTTAACAGTGAGACTACATGGAAGCCACAGGGGCAGGTAGGGGGCAAGGGTGCCTGGGCAGGAACAGCTCTGCTGCAAAGGTCCACTGTCCTTGCAGGCACGGATCAGTGGCTCTTCTTTCCTCAACTGCCCAGCTCTCCAAACCTTCTTTGGAGAAGAGGTGGAGAACAGATGGGGAGCTTCCCTACCACAACAAGGCTCAGTGTTAGGAGCTTCTGGCCTTGCTTGGTTGACCTCCACAGCCAGGCACCTGCTCCAAGCATCTATCTGTCGCTCTTCAAACAGTATCCGTTGTACTGGAGCTGAGCTACCTGGCGATCTTACCAATGGGGGCCCAGAAGGACAGACTCTTCCTGCCCTTCCCCCTCCATTGGAATCTCTCTAAAGATCACCCAGGTGGCTGCTCAGAGAAGCTGAGAGAGAAGCTCCATCCTATCTACACACTCTCATGGGGCAGCCCAAGAAGTATCCCTTAACCCCACACTTGGTCAGTAGCAGGACAAGTCTTCATTCTTAGAGTCCATCTCCACACACGACGTGAGGGCAACTTGCAAAAATCCAGTGGTTGTAAAGTATTAAGCCTTGACTTTGCAAACGCAGGGCCTCAGCTCCAAGTGCAAGAAGACCACTGGATATGAAAATGGGCTGGGTTTACAGGCACCTGTCATTCTGTGAGGAGCCTCCACATTTCTCTAAGGAGGGAAACTTCCCAGCCATACAAGACCAGGCGCCATGTACAAACCAGTGAGGCCTGTTTCATAAGATACTTCTTTCAACTCAGGGAGGCCCCAAAGAGTTGGGGTCATCAGCTTGGCATGCTGAGACAAACATCAGGCTCCCCTATCTCCTAGAGGTAGCCAGGGAGGTGGGGGCGGAGGCAGAATCCATTCTTTACTGGCATCCACACAGACCATCACAAATGTCCTTGTTATTTAAAACAATTGAAGTTTCCAGTGTAAAAACCTGTGGGCTTATTGCATCTACCCCACTGATGGTTTATCTTTTTCTTTCCATCAGAACTGCCCCAAGGGCATGGTTTGTTAATTAATTTGTTAACTGCCAAGGATCTCACACTTGCAGATCCTTCCTAGGGATACAGGGAGAGTATCTATTAACATAAAAATACCCCAAATGGTGAGTTTGCTGGGCCCACTTCCCCTTCTAAACACAAGCAGACATGTATGGCTGCTCCCTGGCACTTGAGGGGAGAAATCTTTTCTTCAACCTAAAACCCCTCAGATCGGTGACTCCTCTGATTTTCCTGCCCACAAGCAGAATATCTGCCAGCCTCATAGCACCTGTGCTGGCTGCTTGGAATTGAATTGCATGTGAATATATCATGTGGGCATGTGGATGTGTACCATGTGCACACACACGTGCACACACACATTTTGGGTTCTTCTTATAATAAAAATGGAAAGTCCTCGTGAGTAAAGGAAAGGAGCAGGGAAAAAAAGGTCAGGGAGTTAGTTGTCTGCTGGCTTCTCCATGGTGGTTTGGGAGCTGGAAAGGTTTGCATTTAAACGTTTCCATGGAAGGCGCCCAGCTTCCTGTGAGTCTTCTCAGGTCAACAATGCCCTCCACGGCGTCTGGATCCCCTCCCTATGGCTCAGATTGTTGCTGGGGTCTCGGCTATCTCCTCCAGCCTCTGCCGAATCATTAGCCGGAGCACGGTGTACCTGGGGACAGAACAGCTTCGGTGGAGAGCAGAAAGCAACACACTCCTTCTCATGACCCTCCCCCATCACTTGGGTCACAGTGTGGGCCAAGTGTCCCAACCCTTTGCTTCTCTCACTGGCCCACTCTTGAACCACTTCGTTACTTGTGTTCATTTCCACAACAGGATGAAAGGGACTGAAGAGGCTCACTCCAAGCTCATTATTTTACTATGATTAAAAAGTCTGGAGAAGAAGAATGAGAAGGTGAAATAACAAGAACAGTAATAGGGATTCCCTTTGTTGAGTGCTTACTATGCTCAAGGCACTATGCATAGAGTATCATATAATCCTCACCTAGACTGGACCATATGAAATTGCCATTACTTTTACCACTTTGGGGGAGCCTACAAAAATGACAACTTCATAAGGTTCAATCTAATATCAGTATCTGCATTTTGCCAAAGACACTATAGCAACTACCAGGCATGGAGGTCCATGGCTTAGTGGTGAGTATGGTTTTTTCATCCCTTCCCTGAATTATGGTAATTCAGATACTGGAGTGGGCACTGTTAATGCAGGGCTAACGTGGCTTTGCACTGCACAGCAAAACTATTTTTAAAGTTTGGCACATAGTAAGTGTTCAATAAATGTTAACTGCTATCATATTATTATCATCAACACAGAAAATGTAGCATTGACTTTAGCGGCAAAAAAATCAATTTTTCTGCCATATCTATGAAACGCAGCTCTACTTTATGACTAAACATGACCAAAAAATAACAAAATCCTCCCCAGAATGAAGTTTTAGTACTGGACTTTTCAACCCAAATGCAATTTCCAGAAGAGAAATGTTAAAAAGGGAGAAAGGATGTGAGGAAGGGATTTTAGGGTTACTCTGCTTAAATTTCCACTGCCGAGACAACCTTCCTGAAATCCTTGGAACAATTTTATGTCCCACATCAAAATGAGAAGTTGAACGAGAAGCAGAACGACCAACACACCGATGTTTCAAGTCCCCACCTGAGATCTGAGATCTGGCATTGTCAATGGGAAGCCCCCTGAACACAGTCCCAGGCCCAGATGGCAGCTCCTCACAGCCCCTGCAAGGTTCCTGAACGGAGACTCTTCTCACTGAGGCCTCAGGAGAAACCCAACCAGCCACCCCAGGGGCTATGCTTACTTGCGCATCAGCTTCTTTACTTCCCGATCTTCTTCCTCTTGGAGCTTCTGAATGAAGCTTTTAAGGACAGGCATCTCAAACTTTATATACTGAGCCACCTGGGGAGGAAAAAGTAAGTCTGGGGTGCAAGACCCCTCCCAGCACTATTCTAATTTTTTTTGGCATCTCTCTCATATAAGGCACAAAGCCTTGGGAAATCTATTTCTGCACTAATCCGGGATTTCCTTAAAGGCAGGAGCCAAGCCTCATTCTTCTCAAGGCTGGTATAGAGTCTATGATGATCACTTCATTTACATGATAACTTCATCTCATAACTTCTCATTTTTCATCTCATGTATCCAATCCATGAGAGGTGATGTCAAACATAGAAAAGCACTTTCTCTTGTCAGGCATGCAGAGAAGACTGGAACACATAATATTCAATAAACCTCTCTGCTCTCCCCTAAGAGAAATTAAGGAACCACGGCTCAGAATGATGATTTGTGCCTCAAGGCTCAAACAGGCATCCAAATGTGAACTGCCTCCTGAGAGGCTATAAGCCTGGGGGTGGCTCCCAGGTGAGCTGAAGTTAAGCAGCCACTCTTCCTCCCTCACCAGAACCCTCACCCTGTTCTACCAACTCTTCTCTGTGGGAGAAGTGTGTTTCTTCACGCTGTTAATGGTGGGCTCAGCTATGTGACTTGCTCTGGCCAATGGAATGGGTGTGTGGATGTGATATACATAAAATCCAGGTGGGGGCTTCAAAGGAGCTTACATGGTTTCTTGCATTCCAGCCATCTGCCATGAGAAGCATACCTAGGTAGCCACTGCCCCTTACCCTCGGTCTCTGAATAAGACATGCAATGTCTATCTGAACTGAACCCACAATCTAAAGCAGAACCGCTGCTACCAGCCTACAGAATCTGGAGCAAGAAAGTAAATGTTTACTGTTGTAAGTGACTAAGACTTGGGGAAGTTTGTTGCTATAGCAAAAGCTATAAAATCACTGCTAACTCCTTGAAGTTGCTTGGAAAAGGTTTGCAGAAACTTTTCAGCCCTCTTAAGTACCCCAGAAAGCCTCAAGAAATTTATTCCTTCTATGGAAATCATTTTGTTCCTGAGCTTTCTTCCAGTTAACCCCCACAGGGCACACCCTCAACCTAGCTTCTGCATTCATTATTGTTTCAAGAAAACCTGGTGTTGAGAAATAGCAACAAAACAGGGCCTGGTCATTGGTCAAAAAGCCAAGCTATACCCCAGTTGTAGTTTACCCAACCAAATCCCCCACCCTCCGGGGACAGACATCTGACTGAAAAGGGACTCACATCATAGGTGACTTCCTCCACCTGGTCCTTCTCCATAAGGAACACTTTGGAGACTTGCTCACATGGGCCCTGGAGGATCCGGGCAATCAGGGGGTAATCAGTGTTCTTCAGCTTCTGTTTCTCTGGAACCACACACAGCCAGGAGCAGCCCTGAGTTGCCTGAGGCCTTTCTCACCTTAAGTGGTTGTCAACTCAAGGGCCCAAATGGACCAGGCACCTCAGGAGATGTAGCCATACAAGTCAGGAGACTGATTTGTGAATGAACAATTCAACAGTTCAAAGCAACTGTTACCGCTCCCGTACCCCTCAACAATACTTCCATGCCTCAAGCCCTTTGGAAGATGCTGCATTGGAGAATCTGGTTTTCTCTGTGCTTTGAGAAAATCCAGTTCTTTTTTTAATAGGCAGTTATGTTTTAGGGTTAGTTTACTGACCATATATGGCATTCCCCAGTGGACTCATCCAGCAAGCTCACCAGCCTTGGAGGCAAACAACATTTGGAAGTTTCCAAAACCCAAGCAACAAGCAAATGAGGCAGAGTTTTTTTTTTTAACTTGCTATTTTGAGTTAATTAAAAGTTTTAAGTATACTGTGTTCTTTATACTTACCACCACTGGTATGGACCACATACAAAGCAAACTCTTCCGCTGAGTTCTCAATCTGAATCAGGAAGGAGCAAAAGATACTTGCTGAAAGCATATATTTACATATCCTAACTGTGGCCATTTCTTCTTCTTGAACACTGCAAAGCTAAATAAATGATAGGCTCTTTTGAGGGGAGGGCTATTTATCTACAGCATTTAAAGGTGGTGAGGAAATGGGGTGGTAACATTATCAATAATGATAGGTAATAAGAGCTAACATTCATTGCACCATGCCAGGCACAGTTCTAACAAACTCTACATGTTTTAACTCATCTAACATGACAACCCAGTGAGAAATAAAATATTGCTTGCCATATCAGTAAACAAAGGATGTCACAGTCATCAGCAATTGCAGCCACCTCCGATGGTGAGCTGGTGAGCCCTGAGACGACTCAGGAAAGAAACAAAGAATACCTGCCATCTTGCAGCCATCAGACTGCAGCCACTCCCAACGGTGAGCCCTGAGGAAACTCAGGGTGAGAAAACAGGATACTGGCCCCCAATAGCTAAGGTGTGTATCAAAGGAATGATTTCAGTAAGCCCAGACTCTTGCATCTTTCCATATGTAGGAAAACGCTAAATTCCTTAACTTGAGATATCTGATTTTCTTTAATTAACAATAATCTTTTGACATTCAGACTACCTGCCCTTTGTTGCAAAACTCCTATGTATCCTAGCTTCCCCTTCACCTCCTTGGAGCAGTCCTCCCAGGGTTACTTGAGATGCTGCCTTCTGGGTTTGAAGTCCTAAGAATATTCGCTGAATAAAACATAACTCTCAACTTTTAGGTTGTGCAATTTTTTTTCAGTTGACACCAGTAATGGGGTCCTGTTAACCTTATTTTACAGATGGTGAGGCAGAAGCACAGGGAGCTTAAGTCACTTGTCCAACTCCTCCAACCAGCAGGTGATAGATAGAGATTCAAACCCAGAGCCTATGCTTTAAACCACTAGGACACACTGGCTTCTGTTAGAAATAAGAATACCTGGTTTCCAAAAGACTTAGAAGGGTATTGTGGAAAACATACAGAGCAACAGGACTTCAAAAATACTCATGCACTATAATTTTCACATCTATTGAAGGCTCATCAAAGTAGGTTCCCCAAATGCACAGAAGTCGATATGTGCACGGAGCCCTGAGCCAGTCATCAGGTCCAGGGTCCTTCTCTGGAGGCCCATAAAGCACCTGAGGGCTGGTGCTTCTCAGGCTTCGGTGGCACCAGAATCCCAGTAAGCCTTGTGGAACAGGTTCCCTGGTCTCATCTCCGAGTTTCCACTTCAGTGGGTCTGATCTGGGGGAGAGGGAGGCCTGAGAACCTACTTTTCTAACAAGCTCCCAGGTGATGCTGATGTCGTGGGGTCTAAAGAACCTAAATCCTCTCTGCCCTGTGCCCCCCTTACCACACACTCTCCATAGCCCCCACCTCTACACTTCTGGGGCCCCAAGGCACACATGCCACTGTCTGAGGCCAGGCAGCAGAGGGAACTTGCCTTAAATTTGTTGAGCAGCAACTTCAGGACCTGTGGAGTGGTCATGGTGCTGTTGATGCGGACATTGGTGATGGAGCCATAGGCCGGCGTGAACACTGACGTCTGTCAATAGAGGGGTCCAGCTCAGAGTGGGTGTACAGACAAGGATGGGGCACTAAAACCCAGGTGTCCTGGCCCTGTTACCTGGGGTAAAGGGACAGGGACAATGGCACTCAACCTGTGCTCCCTGAGAGTCCTCTGTCCCTTACAACATAGAAGCATTGGGCTTTGATGTCAGTAAAGAGCCCTGGGCTTTGCCTAGCTCAGGAGCTCGCACCCACCCCACTGCAGAAGGCTTGAGGGATCTGAGCTTGCCAAACGGCAGCGCTGAGGAGGGAAAGAGGACCAGATAAGGGAGGCACTCCCTCCAAATAAAACATGCACAAAGCCCCTTCTACTACGACTTCAACATGAGGAGGTCTGTGACCACTCTTCCATGATGCACTTGTTTCTGGGGCCAGATTCAAACCAAGCAGCAGGAAGGAAGAAGAGTCAGCTAGCTTGGGGTGGGGTGGGTGATCTGAGTTCTGCAGCTCTGTTTCAGGGCAGCCCTTAACTCACAGAGAAGTCAGGCCACATAGCAGCTGGAGGCACATGGTGCAGAAAGAGAGTAACACATGGATGGGGGGTTTCTGATGAGGGCTGTTTGTGGGGTCATCTCGCATCTCACCCACTGAGACAGGAAGAAAGGGGGCAGGGCACAACCATTAAAAGAATGACACAGCCATTAAGAACAGGATACCACAAAAACTGGTTAGAACCTACTAGGCCCAAGATGGCAGAAGATTTGACTTCCAGTAGACCTTCACCTCATTATACACTAATTGTAATACATTAGCATCTAAATGACACACCCACTGGTGCCATGACAGTTCCGAGGTCGACCATAGAAGGCCAAAAAGTGGGTGGTGGCCCAATTCATGCAAATCCCCACCCCTTCTCCAAGACAGAATACTCCTCCCACTTACTAGCCTATGAAATTACCCAGCCCATAAAAACTAATCACCCCCACAGCCCAGGGCTGCTCTCATATTCCCGAACGACCCATTGCCTTGGGGCCACCGGACTCACCTGAGACCTAGGACATGACCATCCTCTTGCACCCCATTTTTTCCTACAACACCATCATTTAGGAGGGCTCCTGATCAGGAGGCCCTTATCTCTCTCAGAGCCAGCAGAGCCTGCAGCCCACTCACGACCCAAAGACTGAGTGGCTTCCCAGGAGTCTGCAGCCCTGAGGTGGCAGCTGCCCAGGAAGGGGTTTTGCCCCCACTGGAGCTGGCGCTTGCCCCCTGCCACCCTATCGCCTCTACCTTGTGGTTGTAGAAATGGCCGTTGATGGAGAAGCGGTGGCGTCTGATTCGCCGCTGGTCGCTGGGTGTCCTCACATTGCCACGACGACGTACCCCAACATCACTGCGTGTGCGCATCAGTTGTGGGGTGTCTTCCTGCAGGGACTTCAGGGCCCTGGAGTCTGAGAAGGAAGGGGAAGATGAGCTCTGTCTGCTTGGACCTGGAATGTGGCAGTGTGCACAGAGTACCCTCTTCCGGACCTATGCTACAGCACCTACAGCTTCCTCAAAAATATATTTTATAAAAACAGTATTTCCTGCTGGGGGAAAAACATGATGCATAATTTACCAAGAAGCAGTACAGTGACAAAGTTCAGAGCACAGACTCCTAGGTTCAAACCCCAGCTCCACCACTGTCATTGTAGGGGAGCAAAACTTGCTACCCCCGAATGTCTCTGGCATGCTGAAAACAATCAAGCCCCAAAAGACTGATAAATGAAATATAGCCTGCTATATCAGTAAACAAAGGATATCACGGTCATCAGA
Organism: Orcinus orca; assembly: GCF_937001465.1. Taxonomy (NCBI): domain Eukaryota; kingdom Metazoa; phylum Chordata; class Mammalia; order Artiodactyla; family Delphinidae; genus Orcinus; species Orcinus orca. Next base: position 32,113,571 of record NC_064574.1, read on the forward strand.
GATTGCAGCCACAGGCGATGGTGAGCTGGTTAGCTCTAAGGGGACTCAGGATGGAAAAGAACACCTGCCATCTAGCAGCCATTACACTGCAGCCACTCCCCACGGTGACCCCTGAGGAAACTCAGGAGGTGAAAACACAGGATACTGGCCCCAAATAGCTGAGGTTCCTATCAAAGTAATGATTTCAATGAGCCCAGACTCTTGCATCTTCCCATACACAGAAAAGAGCTAAATTCCTTAACTTGGGATATCTGGTTTTCTTTAATTAACAATAATCTTTTGACATTCAAACTACCTGCCCTTTGTTGCAAAACTCCTATGTATCCTAGCTCCCCCTTTGCCTCCTCAGAGCAGTTCTCTCAGGGTTACTTGAGATCCTACCTTCCAGGCTTGAAGTCCTAAGAATATTCGCTGAATAAAACATAAATCTAAACTTTTGGGTTGTGAACAATTTTTCAGTCAAAAAACTCAGGAAGAAACTCTGCCTTTTCCCCTAACTGCCTAAAGAATTTAGATAGCGGGCTTATTACTGGACTAGAGTTATCACCAGAGACATCTGCAAAGAATATGGGCTAAATGTGGTGAGGGAAACTCTTAGAGATCAGAGTCCACCCTGTGTCACACTGTCTTTGCAGGCCCAGCAAACATTTGTTTACCAAACGTTTGTTTTCCATCTCCATGTGAATTGCCTTCCTCCCCTGAAGTCCAAATCACTACCCCCAACATCCTCTTTTGTCTTTAGCTGAAGATGGCAGTTAAGGTCAGGGCATCATCAATCGGGAAGATGGCGGAAGAGTAAGACGCGGAGATCACCTTCCTCCCCACAGATACACCAGAAATACATCTACACGTGGAAAAACTCCTACAGAACATCTACTGAACGCTGGCAGAAGACCTCAGATCTCTCAAAAGGCAAGAAATTCCCCACGTACCTGGGTAGGGCAAAAGAAAAAAGAATAAACAGAGACAAAAGAATAGGAACGGGTCCTGCACCAGCGGGAGGGAGCTGTGAAGGAGGAAAAGTTTTCACACGCTAGGAAGCCCCTTCGCGGCGGAGACTGCGGGTGGCGGAGGGGGAAAGCTTCGGAGCCACGGAGGAGAGCACAGCAACAGGGGTGCGGAGGGCAAAGTGGAGAGATTCCCGTACAGAGGATCGGTGCCGACCGGCACTCACCAGCCCAAGAGGCTTGTCTGCTCACCCCGCGGGGCGGGCGGGGCTGGGAGCTGAGGCTCGGACTTCGGTCAGAGCGCAGGGAGAGGACTGGAGTTGGAGGTGTGAACACAGCCTGCAGGGGGTTAGTGCACCATGGATAGCCGGGAGGGAGTCTGGGGGAAAGTCTGGACCTGCCGAAGAGGCAAGAGACTTTTTCTTACCTCTTTGTTTTCCTGGTGCGCGAGGAGAGGGGATTAAGAGCGCTGTTTAAAGGAGCTCCAGAGACGAGCGCGAGCCGCGGCTAACAGCGCGGACCCCAGAAACGGGCATGAGACGCTAAGGCTGCTGCTGCCGCCAACAAGAAGCCTGTGTGCGAGCACAGGTCACTCTCCACACCTCCCTTCCGGGAAGCCTGTGCAGCCCGCCACTGCCTGGGTCCCAGGATCCAGGGACAACTTCCCCGGGAGAACGCACTGCGCACCTCAGGCTGGTGCAACGTCCCGCCAGCCTCTGCCGCCGCAGGCTCGCCCCACATCCGCACCCCTCCCTCCCCCGGCCTGAGTGAGACAGAGCCCCCGAAGCAGCTGCTCCTTTAACCCCATCCTGTCTGAGCGAAGAACAGACGCCCTCAGGGACCTACACGCAGAGGCGGGGCCAAATCCAAAGCTGAGCCCCAGGAGCTGTGCGAACAAAGAAGAGAAAGGGAAATCTCTCCCAGCAACCTCAGAAGCATCAGATTAAAGCTCCACAGTCAACTTGATGTACCCTGCATCTGTGGAATACCTGAATAGACAACGAATCATCCCAAATTGAGGAGGTGGACATTGAGAGCAAGATTTATTATTTTTTCTCCTTTTCCTCTTTTTGTGAGTGTGTATGTGTATGCTTCTGTGTGAGATTTTGTCTGTATAGCTTTGCTGTCACCATTTGTCCTAGGGTTCTTCTATCCGTCCTTTTTTTTTTTTTCTTTAAAAACATTTTTTTCTTAATAATTATTTATTTTAATAACTTTATTTTGTTTTATCTTACTTTATTTTATTTTATCCTCTTTCTTGCTTTTCTTCCTTTCTTCTTTCCTTCCTTCCTTCCTTCCTTCTTTCTTTCTACTTTTTCTCCCTTTTATTCTGAGCCGTGTGGATGAAAGGCTCTTGGTGCTGCAGCCAGGAGTCAGTGCTGTGCCTCTGAGGTGGGAGAGCCAACTTCAGGACACTGGTCCACAAGAGACCTCCCAGCTCCACATAATATCAAATGGCGAAAATCTCCCAGAGATCTCCATCTCAACACCAGCACCCAGCTTCACTCAACGACCAGCAAGCTACAGTGCTGGACACCCTATGACAAACAACTAGCAAGACAGAAACACAACCCCACCCATTAGCACAAAGGTTGCCTAAAATCATAATAAGTCCACAGACACCCCAAAATACACCACCAGACGTGGACCTACCCACCAGAAAGACAAGATCCAGCCTCATCCACCAGAACACAGGCACTAGTCCCCTCCACCAGGAAGCCTACACAACCCACTGAACCAACCTTACCCACTGGGGACAGACACCAAAAACAACGGGAACTACGAACCTGCAGCCTGCAAAAAGGAGACCCCAAACACAGTAAGATAAGCAAAATGAGAAGACAGAAAAACACACAGCAGATGAAGGAGCAAGATAAAAACCCACCAGACCTAACAAATGAAGAGGAAATAGGCAGTCTACCTGAAAAAGAATTCAGAGTAATGATAGTAAAGATGATCCAAAATCTTGGAAATAGAATAGAGAAAATGCAAGAAACATTTAACAAGGACCCAGAAGAACTAAAGATGAAACAAGCAACGATGAACAACACAATAAATGAAATTAAAAATACTCTAGATGGGATCAATAGCAGAATAAACCGAGGCAGAAGAACGGATAAGTAACCTGGAAGATAAAATAGTGGAAATAACTACTGCAGAGCAGACTAAAGAAAAAAGAATGAAAAGAACTGAGGACAGTCTCAGAGACCTCTGGAACAACATTAAATGCACCAACATTCAAGTTATAGGGGTTCCAGAAGAAGAAGAGAAAAAGAAAGGAACTGAGAAAATATTTGAAGAGATTATAGTTGAAAACTTCCCTAATATGGGAAAGGAAATAGTTAATCAAGTCCAGGAAGCATAGAGAGTCCCATACAGGGTAAATACAAGGAGAAACATGCCAAGACACATATTAATCAAACTGTCAAAAATTAAATACAGGGCTTCCCTGGTGGGGCAGTGGTTGAGGGTCCGCCTGCCGATGCAGGGGACACGGGTTCGTGCCCTGGTCCGGGAGGATCCCAAATGCCACAGAGCGGCCAGGCCTGTGGGCCACGGCTGCTGGGCCTGTGCGTCCGGAGCCTGTGCTCCCCGGTGGGAGAGGCTGCAGCAGTGAGAGGCCCGTGTAGCACAAAAAAAAAAAAAAAAAAAAAAAAATTAAATACAAAGAAAACATATTAAAAGCAGCAAGGGAAAAACAACAAATAACACACAAGGGAATCCCCATAAGGTTAACAGCTGATCTTTCAGCAGCAAGTCTGCAAGCCAGAAGGGACTGGCAGGACATATTTAAAGTGATGAAGGAGAAAAAGCTACAACCAAGATTACTCTACCCAGCAAGGATCTCATTCAGATTTGATGGAGAAATTAAAACCTTTACAGACAAGCAAAAGCTGAGAGAGTTCAGCACCACCAAACCAGCTTTACAACAAGTGCTACAGGAACTTCTCTAGGCAAGAAACACAAGAGAAGGAAAAGACCTACAATAACCCAAAACAATTTAGAAAATGGGAATAGGAACATACATATCGATAATTACCTTAAATATAAATGGATTAAATGCTCCCACCAAAAGACACAGATTGGCTGAATGGATACATGAACAAGACCCATATATATGCTGTCTACAAGAGACCCAATTCAGACCTAGAGACACATACAGACTGAAAGTGAGGGGATGGAAAAAGATATTCCATGGAAATGGAAACCAAAAGAAAGCTGGGGTAGCAATTCTCATATCAGACAAAATAGACTTTAAAATAAAGATTATTAGAAGAGACAAAGAAGGACACTACATAATGATCAAGGGATCGATCCAAGAAGGAAAAATAACGATTGTAAATATGCACCCAACAAAGGAGCACCTCAATACATAAGGCAAATACTAACAGCCATAAAAGGGGAAATCGACAGTAACACATTCATAGTAGGGGACTTTAACACCCCACTTTCACCAATGGACAGATCATCCAAAATGAAAACAAATAAGGAAACACAAGCTTTAAATGATACATTAAATAGACGGATTTAATTGATATTTATAGGACATTCCATCCAAAAACAACAGAATACACTATTTTCTCAAGTGCTCATGGAATATTCTCCAGGATAGATCATATCTTGGGTCATAAATCAAGCCTTGGTAAATTTAAGAAAATTGAAATTGTATCAAGTATCTTTTCCGACCACAACGCTATAAGACTAGATATCAATTACAGGAAAAGATCTGTAAAAAATACAAACTATGGAGGCTAAACAATACACTACTTAATAACGAAGTGATCACTGAAGAAATCAAAGAGAAAATAAAAAAATACCTAGAAACAAACGACAATGGACACACAACGACCCAAAACCTATGGGATGCAGCAAAAGCAGTTTAAGAGGGAAGTTTATAGCAATACAATCCTACCTTAAGAAACAGGAAACATCTCGAATGAACAACCTAACCTTGCACCTAAAGCAATTAGAGAAAGAAGAACAAAAAAACGCCAAAGTTAGCAGAAGGAAAGAAATCATAAAGATCAGATCAGAAATAAATGGAAAAGAAATGAAGGAAACGATAGCAAAGATCAATAAAACTAAAAGCTGGTTCTTTGAGAAGATAAACAAAATTGATAAACCATTAGCCAGACTCATCAAAAAAAAAAAGGGAGAAGACTCATATCAATAGAATTAGAAATGAAAAAGAAGTAACAAATGACACTGCAGAAATACAAAAGATCATGAGAGATTACTACAAGCAACTCTGCCAATAAAATGGACAACCTGGAAGAAATGGACAAATTCTTAGAAATGCACAACCTGCCAAGACTGAATCAGGAAGAAATAGAAAATATGAACAGACCAATCACAAGCACTGAAATTGAAACTGTGATTAAAAATCTTCCAACAAACAAAAGCTCAGGACCAGATGGCTTCACAGGCAAATTCTATCAAACATTTAGAGAAGAGCTAACACCTATCCTTCTCAAACTCTTCCAAAATATAGCAGAGAGAGGAACACTCCCAAACTCATTCTACAAGGCCACCATCACACTGATACCAAAACCAGACAAATATGTCACAAAGAAAACTATAGGCCAATATCACTGATGAACATAGATGCAAAAATCCTCAAGAAAATACTAGCAAACAGAATCCAACAGCACATTAAAAGGATCATACACCATGATCAAGTGGGGTTTATTCCAGGAATGCAAGGATTCTTCAATATATGCAAATCAATCAATGTGATACACCATATTAACAAGTTGAAGGAGAAAAACCATATGATCATCTCAATAGATGCAGAGAAAGCTTTTGACAAAATTCAACACCCATTTATGATAAAAACCCTGCAGAAAGTAGGCATAGAGGGAACTTTCCTCAACATAATAAAGGCCATATAATACAAACCCACAGCCAATATCATCCTCAATGGTGAAAAACTGAAAGCATTTCCACTAAGATCAGGAATAAGACAAGGTTGCCCACTCTCACCACTCTTATTCAACATAGTTTTGGAAGTTTTAGCCACAGCAATCAGAGAAGAAAAAGAAATAAAAGAATCCAAATCGGAAAAGAGAAGTAAAGCTGTCACTGTTTTGCAGATGACATGATACTGTACATAGAGAATCCTAAAGATGCTACCAGAAAACTACTAGAGCTAATCAATGAATTTGGTAAAGTAGCAGGATACAAAATTAATGCACAGAAATCTCTGGCATTCCTATACACTAATGATGAAAAATCTGAAAGTGAAATCAAGAAAACACTCTCATTTACCATTGCAAGAAAAAGAATAAAATATCTGGAAATAAACCTACCTAAGGAGACAAAAGACCTGTATGCAGAAAATTATAAGACAATGATGAAAGAAATTAAAGATGATACAAATAGATGGAGAGATATACCATGTTCTTGGATTGGAAGAATCAACACTGTGAAAATGACTCTACTACTCAAAGCAAACTACAGATTCAATGCAATCCCTATCAAACTACCACTGGCATGTTTCACAGACCCAGAACAAAAAATTTCACAATTTTTATGGAAACACAAAAGACCCCGAATAGTCAAAGCAATCTTGAGAACGAAAAATGGAGCTGGAGGAATCAGGCTCCCTGACTTCAGATTATACTACAAAGCTACAGTAATCAAGACAGTATGGTACTGGCACAAAAATAGAAATATAGATCAATGGAACAGGATAGAAAGCCCAGAGATAAACCCACGCACATATGGTCACCTTGTCTTTGATAAAGGAGGGAGTAATATGCAGTCGAGAAAGGGCAGCCTCTTCAATAAGTGGTGCTGGGAAAACTGGACAGGTACATGTAAAAGTATGAGATTAGAACACTCCGTAACACCATACACAAAAATAAGCTCAAAATGGATTAAAGACCTAAATGTAAGGCTAGATACTATCAAACTCTTAGAGGAAAACATAGGCAGAACACTCTATGACATAAATCACAGCAAGATCCTTTTTGACCCACCTCCCAGAGAAATGGAAATAAAAACAAAAATAAACAAATGGGACCTAATGAAACTTCAAAGCTTTTGCACAGCCAAGGAAACCATAAACAAGACCAAAAGACAACCCTCAGAATGGGAGAAAATATTTGCAAATGAAACAACTGACAAAGGATTCATCTCCAAAATTTACAAGCAGCTCATGCAGCTCAGTAACAAAAAAACAAACAACCCAATCCAAAAATGGGCAGAAGACCTAAATAGACATTTCTCCAAAGAAGATATACAGACTGCCAATAAACACATGAAAGAATGCTCAACGTCATTAATCATTAGAGAAATGCAAATCAAAACTACAATGAGATATCATCTCACACCAGTCAGAATGGCAATCATCAAAAAATCTAGAAACAATAACTGCTGGAGAGGATGTGGAGAAAAGGAAACACTCTTGCACTGCTGGTGGGAATGTGAATTGGTACAGCCACTATGGAGAACAGTATGGAGTTTCCTTAAAAAACTACAAATAGAACTACCATGTGACCCAGCAATCTCACTACTGGGCATATACCCTGAGAAAACCATAATTCAAAAAGAGTCATGTACCAAAATGTTCATTGCAGCTCTATTTACAATAGCTAGGAGATGGAAACAACCTAAGTGTCCATCATCGGATGAATGGGTAAAGAAGATGTGGCACATATATACAATGGAATATTACTCAGCCATAAAAAGAAACGAAACTGAGTTATTTGTAGTGAGGTGGATGGACCTAGAGTCTGTCATACAGAGTGAAGTAAGTCAGAAAGAGAAAGACAAATACTGTATGCTAACACATATACATGGAATTTAAGAAAAAAAAATGTCATGAAGAACCTAGGGGTAAGACGGGAATAAAGACACAGACCTACTAGAGAATGGACTTGAGGATATGGGGAGGGGGAAGGGTAAGCTGTGACAAAGTGAGAGAGTGGCATAGACATATATACACTACCAAACGTAAAATAGATAGCTAGTGGGAAGCAGCCGCATAGCACAGGGAGATCAGCTCGGTGCTTTGTGACCACCTGCATGGGTGGGATAGGGAGGGTGGGAGGGAGGGAGACGCAAGAGGGAGGAGATATGGCAATATATGTATATGTATAACTGATTCACTTTGTTATAAAGCAGAAACTAACACACCATTGTAAAGCAATTATACTCCAATAAAGATGTAAAAAAATAAAAAAATAAAATAAATTTCAAACACAGACACAAAAATAGGTGAGGGCATCAACCATTTTGGTGAGTTACTCAGTTTTTCTGGGTCTCTCCCAAGTTTACATGTTATTAAACTTTTGTTTGATTTTCTCCTGTTAATCTGTCTCATGTCAATTTAATTCTTAGACCAGCCAGAAGAACCTAGAAGGTAGAGAAAACTGTCTTCCTTCCCAACACCATATATCACTAACTCTCTGTGCCTCAGTTTCCTCATCCATACAATGGGGATAACAATAGCACCCACCTCATGAGATTGTTGTGAGGGTTTAAATAAGTTAATTCATTTAAAGCGCTTAGAACAATGTCTGCACAGGATAAGCACAATATAAGGACTTGCAAGATAATGTCGAACTGACAATATCTAACAAAATTGCAAATGCACATAGCCTCAGATCCAGAAATTCGATTTCAAAGAATCCTACAGACACTGACAAATGTGTGAAATGAGACATGTATAAGGACACTCTACACTTTTGTTTGTCTAAAAGACTAAAGATGACTTAAATGTTTATCAATAGGGAGCAATTAAATTATCATTTTTTTCATACAATGTAATACAGCAGAGCTGTAAAGAATGCAGGAGTTCTCCATGGGTTTGTATGGAACAATCCTCAAGACAAACTAATAGAAAAGGGATGTGCAAAATGCAGCCACTTACATTAAAATGGGAAGAAAAGAAATGACATCCAACCATTAAGCTTTGTTGGTGTGTATTTCCTTGTGCTTGCAAAGAGTATCTTGGGAAGAATGCCTTCAGTTTGCTTCTAGGGAGGGAAACTCAGTGGGTGGATGAGATGGGAAACTTTCAATTCTTTTTTTTTAATAAGTTTTGAATATTGAACCATGTGAATTTTGTTTTCAAAACATAAGTAACAGTGAACAACATTCATCACATCAGTCTTCACACAGTCGGCCCCAAACTAGAGGATCCTCCCACCATGCATGTACCTGTGGGACTTGATGTCTGATCATTCTCAGGCAGGGCATCCACCTCTGAGATTGGAATGTTGGGCATGGTGAGGGGCTTCAGGATAGTGCTGGTGAGCAGAAAACAAACAAAAGGTTCAGCCCCTGCAGAAGAACGCCCCCAGTCCCACCCCACCCCACTCGTACAAAGGGAGCACTTGGCCTGTGCAAGCCTGGGTACCAGCACACAGCAGGTCACAAAGGACGTGGTAGGCTGTGCTGAGTGTCTCACGAGGCTGGTCCAGTTCCTGGGCTAAGCACTGGGCAGGGAAGGGGAGTTCTGGAGGGAGAAAATGCTTGTTCCCAGTATTTGCAGCAACATGAAGTCCAGGACAGAGAACAACAAAGAACACCTGTGTGGTGCCTGTGCTGAGTTTCTAAGCACGTACAAATTCTATAGCTTATTTAGAAAACCCTAATAATGGTCATTTACTTCTAGGGACAAGATTCTAGTTCAGACCCACTTCTGTTGGAGGAATAACTCAGAAATTGCTTCTACCATCTAGCAGGAATGGAAAGTAATAGGTTGGCTGCTACAAGAGTCAGGGCAGCTTTGGAAGTGGCCCTGATGGCAGTGTTCTCAGGGTTGCTGGAGAAAGGGTCACAAGCAGGCAATCTGAGTTGAGACCTGGTATTGCTATGATAGCTGGAAAATACTCCTCAAAGCCTAAAAGTACAGTGGCAGTTCAGAGAAACACATCGAAAATCAACAGAGGATTTGGCCAGAAAGGAGACTAATATTTAACCAATTAGGACCATCCCATGTTGAGAAGAATGCAGGTGCCCTGGTAAGACAAAGCAGGACCCTGTGGGGGCTTCCCAGGAACAGACCCCTGTATCCCGCTCCTCTTGTTTGTAAAAAAGCTTTAGCCTCCTAGGCCTTCCCTGAGTTCCAAAGAACAAATTTAATCAGAGAAGTGAGAAAATGCAGAAACTAAGGAAAAGAGTCAAGCAAGACAAAATATTGATAATAACAGTTTAGCCAAAAAACAAAGTCAAGGACCTTTAGTTCCTCCTCAAGGGCTATAGATAGTATCCTGAGCCATGTCCATGAGTTGCTTTGCAAATATTAAAAGTATCTTCTTACACCAGGTGTAAGAAGTTAACTGCATTCTGACCACAAGCAGGTAAACCCCAAACCCCTTGGAACCAGATGATGTTGACTCCTGAAATACCACCCAGTTACCTCACCAGCAATTAATCAGAAGAGCATCTACCACCCTGCGACCCTCTCCTCTCACCTTGCCTTTAAAAACTCTCTGATGAAAGCCATCGGAGAGTTCGGGTTTTTTGAGCATTAACTGCCTGGACTCCTTGCTTGGACCTGCAATAAACGCAGCACTTTCCTTCACCACAACCTGGTGTCACTAAATTGGCTTTACTGCACGTAGATGAGCAGACCCAAGTGTGGTTTGGTAACACTGGGACTCAGCAGAGATAGGATAATTTTTTTTTTTTTGGTCACATCATGTGGCTTGTGGGATCTTAGTTCTAAGACCAGGGATTGAACCTGGGCCCTCTGCAATGAGAATGCAGAGTCCTAATCACTGGACACCAGGGAAATCCCAAGGGATGCTAATTTTAAGTGAAGACAATTTAAAATTGAAAATCTGAAAGAACTGCCTATTGTATTATAACCAGTGGGCTTCTGAGCCCCAGAATGAAACTGAGCAGAGCCTCTCAGGAATGGTGAACTTTTGGCACCCATAGCAGCCCCTTCCCACTCCCTTGTCCAAAGCACTCTTTATTGCCAAAGCAGAAACTGGTCTCAGCATGCTTCTTAACACAGTGGTTCAGGCATTCACTTTATTATAGCAGGCACTGGGACAACATTATTTACCATTCCTGAAAACTCAAAGTATTTGCAGGTTTCAAGAACCAACCAAGACCAGCTTGATGCCACAGGGAATGGAAAAGAAATAAGTGTATAGCATGAAAGACCCCTTAGTAGGCCAGCCAAAGGCCACATGGTCAAGTGGAATTTTAAAAATCATTTCACTTAGGAAACGGAATGTAACACCCCAGGGCCTGGGCTGGCGCTGTGGAAAGGGTTTGGCCCACTCGAAACCAAATACAGTGAAAGTGCTGAAAACAAAGCAGAGTATAAAACCGGCAAAGTTAGATGAAACCAGAGAACCTTGACTGGATGCCCTGGCGCTGATGGGACAGGCAAAGATTTTCCTTCTTAAATTCCCTTGGAAAGAAACCAGATCAGTAACAGGCTTTGGCCACATTGTAGGTTTCTCTCAACTTTAGCAAAGAATAGATTTGGCTGTGGAGTTTAACAAAATGTTCAATGGGGTCAACAGAAAGGGCCTGGTTCTTATTTAAAACAGAAAAAACATCACTGTGGTTTGGCTGAACGGTTGGCGCACTCCACCCACGCTCTGGCCCCAAGGCATTCAGTATCAGCAAATTTTAGGATGGAACAAGGGATAGTCACTTGATCCTAAAAACTGAAGCCCCAGAAAGACAGTAAAGAGGGTGTGCCTTACTAGATGCATTGAACTACTCATTTGGCTACAGGGAGGAACAGGCTTAGTCTTCACAGACCTTCCAGTGGGAACCAAGGAGAGGGGACCTCTCAAGACCATCACGCCACCACCCAACTCCAGGTGTGGCCTGAAGCAGACCTTGCTTGGCTGGCTTGGACAGGACCTGATATTCTTTTTCCTCTTCCAGGTTCCCCTCAGACACAGAGAGCTTTGGACAGAAGTTTTGAGCCCTAAATGTCTCTGGGGTGGGGTCGTTCTATAAGGAGTGGTCCCAGTGGGGAGGATGCTGGGGCATCAGGTGTTCTTTCAGAAATCTGCAGACTGGGCCTGGCTGGCCACTACGATACCCCTCAGAGACTAGGGGTCTCCACGCTGGGGAAGGCATGCTGCTCACCCAGGCCTTAGTGCTTCTCCTCTCTGACTCAGCATCTCCCCTCATCACTCTGACTCTCACTCAGTGATTGTGGTGACAGGCATGGAAGCCCAATAACACCAACATACACCCCTTTCTCCTCATCCCAAGTCGAAGGCAGGGGGCAGTGGGAATAGGTGCTGGGATCAAGGCTTGCTGGAAGAAGGTGGAATTTACCTGCTTGAGAATAGATGGAACCCCCAGATACCCCTGGTCACCCCCCAGTCCCATCTCTCTTCACTCACCCCTGAGCTCCTAAGTTACAGCCGGAGTGCCAAGAGGAAGAGGATGGAGGAGGGCGAATGCGTTCATTGTCATCCTGCATTTGTAGACGAATGGGCCGGCGCAGCCCCCAGGAGATGTTCAGCAGCCCCTCCACGATGAACTCATCTTCTTCCTGCCACAAAACAATTGGCAGGGTGAGCCCAGAAAAGCCTCAAGGAAGCCAGCACCATGTTGTTGGGGGTAACTGACAGCATCCTTGATGTGTCCAGCTGGGTGCACCCAAGTTACAGTCACACCCCAGCTCCAAGACACTCTCTCCACTTGTAAACTACCCCTGAGGCTCTGAAGCTGACCTCAGAGGTCAGGGCAAAGTTGCCTCAAAATTCATAGACATGTGCAAATTATAACAATGTTTTTTGTTGTTTTTATACTAATGACTTTAAAGAAATTAACTACATTTTCTTTTCTTTTTAAATTTATTTTTAGCTGCGTTGGGTCTTCGTTCCTGTGTGCGGGCTTTCTCTAGTTGCGGCGAGTGGGGGCTACTCTTCATTATGATGCATGGGCTTTTCATTGCGGTGGCTTCTCTTGTTGTGGAGCATGGGCTCTAGGCTTTAGTAGATGTGGCACACAGGCTCAGTAGTTGTGGCTCGCGGGCTCTAGAGTGCAGGCTCAGTAGTTGTGGCGCATGGACTTAGTTGCTCTGCAGCATGTGGGATCTTCCCAGACCAGGGCTTGAACCCGTGTCCCCTGCATTGGCAGGCAGATTCTGAACCACTGTGCCACCAGGGAAGTCCAATTACATTTCTTAAAGTATGTGAGACTAACCCTGCTAACAGAAGCAAGAGCTAAAACCTTAAACTAGCTACTTTCCCCTCCCCTACTATGGAAAGTGATGTGTCTTTAGCTATAACATGTTATATGTTAATCTGACCCACTGGTTGAAGGAGATTTAAAGTAATATTTCCTCAAGTTTGTTTAACAGAATACTAGCTCCTCTACCAGATCAATTGTTACCTTAAAAAGAGTATCGTTGATCATGAGTTGGGAGATGATGTGTTAATCAGATTTCTTAACAGCAGAACTTCCCAGGCCAATAATTAGCTAATGTGCTACATAACAACTCTCCAAGAGGTGAATAAATCCTGTAAGAATTCCAACTTTATACTCAAGGGTTGTTGACTGATAAGAATTTAAATGTGAAACCCTTCTAAAAACATTTGCATGTTTTATCCCAAAGAAGTGGATCTCACTAATCACCATAAAACCTTTTAATCACCTATAGGACACATCTCAGAAAAGCTGTTTAACGACCAAAATCTTGCTAATGGTCCAGCCACTAATTAGTAGAGGGTTTGAGGACAATGCCTAAAGGGTCAGGTTTTCTTTCTAGAGTTTCAGAAAAACCTTTCTGAACCCATGTTTTTTTGTTTTTGTTTATTTATTTATTTATTTATTTATGGCTGTGTTGGGTCTTTGTTTCTGTGTGAGGGCTGTCTCTAGTTACAGCAAGCGGGGGCCACTCTTCATCGTGGTGCGCGGGCCTCTCACTGTCGTGGCCTCTCTTGTTACGGAGCACAGGCTCCAGACGCACAGGCTCAGTAATTGTGGCTCACGGGCCCAGTTGCTCCATGGCATGTGGGATCTTCCCAGACCAGGGCTCGAACCCGTGTCCCCTGCATGAACCCATGTTTTATAAGCAGGCCAAGACCTGATATCTGGGCTATGGCCACATCTTCAGGACAAGCCACATAAATGAAGATGATACTTGTTCACTGAACAACTAACCTGGGCCCCAGGATCATCCTTAGAGAGGGAGGGGGTAATAAAGAAGGCAGGAGAAGAGTGCAGCAACTTTAGGGCATTTGGGGATCTTAGGGAGAAAAGCTTTATTTAAGCACAGGTCATATATGGCCTTCTAGCTGGTCAAGGTTGGCATCATTAGTTTATATCACATGACTGTAGGGCAGAATTTAACCCAAAGTAGGACTTTGCCTATGTGGTGTGGTTTGAGGCACATACAAAAAGCCACTACATAGTATTCCCAACCAGCCTGCCTTAGTAGCTGAAATTCTGCCATCTGGATATCCGTTTGTTTCTATGAATTAAATCCCCATGGCTTGACAACCTGAAAATGTGTTTAGAAGGGTATACACACAACTTCTTATCGGTCAAGGACATTTGAGTATATATTACTCCACCATCTATCTGAAACAGGCTTTACAGAAATGGATACAGTATGAATAAGCTTAGATTCAGGATGGGGGCTGGGGAAAGACAGATGGATAACAAAGAACACTACAAGAAGGCACTCGAGGAAGGCTGCTGCAGTTGTGGGGAAGGGCCAAGAGTTACCACCCAGAGCTTAGGTAACTTGTCCAGGTTGCTTCAGCAATAGGACATGGGCCCAGATGTGTCAACGTAGAGGACTGTGTGAAATTCCTGAATTGCCCCAAAGGAGGAAGGCTGCTTGAGAGTTAGCTGAAAGAGTCATTTCATGAAAGGGAGGGTTCTTTTTTTGAGGCTGGTGCTAGCCCAGCCACACAGCCGCAGCAATGTCTCCAGAACAGAAAAGCTCATCCTTTTTAGAACAAATTTGGGCCTGGGGTCTCCTTCTGAAGAACTCTAGGGACTCCCAATAACATCACTAGCATCGAGAGGCTCCTCACTGTGGCAGGAGAGGCAGGGACTCTCAGACCAGGAGACATGGAGACAAAGACTGGGCTGGCCACCAGGGAAGGAGCCTCACAGATCTTCCTTGGGACTCCTTACCTCACGATGTCGGAGCTGCAAATTCTGGCCTTCATAGTACAAGTTGTAGGTCTTCAGATGCAGAAGAAGTTCGTTCCTTAAGGGAAAAATACAAGAGGTGTCACAATCTCGGGTGAAGCCACTTATAATGCAGTTATTCCCTCTTTTTCTCACCTCTAAGCTGGCCTTCAGTCATTCCAGTCTGGGTGTTTGTCTACATGTGTACATATACACATACACACACCCAGAGTTCAAGGTCAAGGTCAAGAGTAAATACTACCTAGAACAGACTGGATGTAAAGAGCAACTCCAGAAAACCAACGCAGGTCTGGTCTGCTGACAAAGGTTGGCATCTCTCACAACACTCCCCAAACCCAAGCTAAATATGCAGGCCTTAATAAATCACAGATTCATAGAGGCAAACACACTTCAAAAGCCCATAGACAGGATTTCTCCAGCCTCTCCACAGCATTTCCTCCCTCACACATGCTGTGAGTGAGGAGGGGATAATCACTACAAACCTTCACAAGACTCAGAAACTCCTAGAATTTCAGAAAGTTAAAGGGACAGGCCTGGGTCCCACTGACTTATGCTTCATTGACATGACCTTATCATGTGTTTAAAAATTTACTGACTCCCATCAAGAGTGGAACAGATGAATAAAGGCAGCTATGGTCACACAATGGAGCAGCAATGAGAATATGAATGAACTACACATAACACGGATGAATCTCAAAGATATTACGCTGAGTGAAAGAAGCCAGACACAAAAGAGCACATATTGTATGATTCCATTTATATGAATTCAGAATTCAGACAGTGGTTCACCTTTGGGAGTGGTGACTAGAAGTGGGCATGAGGGGGCTTCTGAATCCTAGCAATGTACCCTTCTAGGTGCTTTTATCTTTTTAATCTATTCTAGGTGCTTTTAGTTTATAAAAATATTTTTTAAAAACCTTACAAGGCCTCTAAATACTGGTTTCCAAGTGGCCCTCCTGGGAGCACAGCTCTACTAAACGTGAGAGAGCATGTCACACCCTTTGTGATCAGAGTGAGAGCTGTCAAACCTGAAAATGCTGTGATCAAGTTTTATCTGGAAGTGAATGAGGGGAGGCCTGGGAAGGGCTTGAGGAGGCTGAGGTGTGTTCTTTTGCCTATACTCAGGCAAGAGGCAAGGGAGTTCAGTCCCTCTAAGTCCAGCCATTCAATGGAGAGATTTGGGGCCACACAGGAGGTCAAAACTGGCTGGAAACTCCAAGAAGTTCCAGACAAGTTAAACCTAGATAAGCTGGAGTGAATTAGCAAAAAATGTGACTCCAAATAACCTAAAACAAAAGCTGTTTGATACTTTGGAACACAAAGATCTGAAACTAGGATTTAAAAGTACTGGTCAGTAGAAGCCCCAGGGGAAATCCATCAGTGAAGAGATGAGTATGATCCACAGCTCACACAACGGTGTGCCTGTGTATGGCCAAGTGTGTCTAAAGGAATTCAAACAATTTGGTCTGAAATAAATTAAACATTTCATTAAGATAGAGAAAAATATGTACAAATCCCTGTGCTGAATGTAAAAATATATCTGCAAACTTATAATTTAAAAAAGTCTATTTTGGCTTAGACCCTGCCATATCAGCAAAAATCTGAGTTCAAAAGACTTTAGTGCATATAAAGCAATGAAACTGTCTCCTGCTATTCAGGGGGCACCTGTGCCCATTTTAGCCAGAACCCCAGCAGCACAGGGACACAACCCAGCCAGGACTTCCCTGGGGTATACCACAGACAAGACAGTGAGCAGCCAGCACCAACTCCTCCTCCTGGAAGCCCTCCAGGACATCATCTCTTTTGAACCCCTAAGGGTGCCATGTCCTAAAGACCTCCTTAACTTCACTCTCTATGGCCAGGCTCTGGGGGCATGTTTTTTGTGTTTTTTTTGCGGTACACGGGCCTCTCACTGCTGTGGTCTCTCCCGTTGCGGAGCACAGACAGCAGCAACCTTGCTCATGCTCTCACTAGTCCACACTCAGTTGCTTTCTCCTTCTCACACACATGAGCTCCTCTCATGCACAGAGGAGGCTCCTCTGCCAGTGGCTTCCATTGACATGGGACTGGCCACTGCAAACACAATACCATAGCAAAAAATCTTACTTGGAAATGTATTTATCTTGTCCACATGGGACTAGGGAAGTTTGGTGACTGTAGTCCATTCTTCCTTTCTCTTTTCATCAGACGAGAGGCCTATATTTGAAAGGTGAAGACAGAGGTTAAAGTCAGGTTGTGTCCTTAGGAACTCAGCAGACCATGTACCAGAGGCGGGGAGCACATGGCTCTCTGTCCCTGCCCCAGATCCACAGCTCGAGCAGCCCAACACTGACCCAGGGCCAGGGAAATGCCACGCTGCTGGCTGCTGCCACTGCTCGCCACAGCCTCTGAGAAAAATCCCACTTGATCATGGTGTATGATCCTTTTAATGCACTGTTGAAATTCAGTTTGCCAGTATTTTGTTGAGAATTTTTATATTTTCTTTCATCTAGTATTTCAGCCTGCAGTGGGTTTTTTTGTTTTTTTTTTTTTTTAATTGTAATGTCCTTATCTGGCTTTGGGATCTGGCATTGTAAAATGAGTTTGGGAGTGTTCCATCTTCTTCAATTTTTTGGTAAGAGTTTGAGAAGGATCAGTATTAACTCTTCTTTAGATGTTTGGTAGAATTCACCAATGAAACCATCTGGTCTTGGGGCTTTTCTTTGTTGGTAGGCTTTAGATTGTGGATGTTCAATATCACTAATCATCAGGGAAACGTAAGTCTTGCAAACTATTATATAAAGGATGGATAAACAACGACGTCCTACTGTATAGCACTGTATAGCACTGGGAACTATATTCAACATCGTGTGATAAGCCATAATGGAAAAAATATGAAAAAGAATACATATGTGTATAACTGAGTCACTTTGCTGTACAGTGGAAATTAAATACATTATAAATCAACTATACTTCAATAAAATTTTTTGAAAAAACCACAATATCACCTCACATTTTGATGAATGGCTATCATCAAAAAGACATGAGACAACAAGTGTTGGTGAGGATGCAGAGAAACTGAAACACTTGTGCACTATTGGTGGGAATTTGTAAAATGGTGCAGCACTGTGGAAATCAGTATGGCAGTTTCTCAAAAACTTAAAAATAGAACTGCCATATGATCCAGCAATTCTACTTCTGGGTACATACCTAAAGGAACTGAAAGTAGGACCTTGAAGAGATATCTGTACACCCATGTTCTTCACAGAATTAATCACAACAGCCAAAAGGTGAAAGCCACTCAAATATCCATCAGTGGATGAATGGATTAACAATGTGGGGGGTATATATATATATATATATATATATACACACACACACACAAATTTGTGGCAAAACACACATAAAATTTGCCATCATAACCATTTTAAGTGTACAGTTCAATGGCATTAAGTACATTCACATTGTTGTGCAGCCATCACTGTCATCCAGCCACAGAACTGTTTTCATCTTGCAAAACTGAAACTCTATACCCATTAAATAGTAACTTGCCATTCCACCTTCCCTAGCCCCTGGCAACCACCATTCTACTTTCTTGTCTCTATGGATTTGACCTAGGTACCTCATGTAAGTAAAATCATACAGTACTTGTCCTTTGGTGACTAGATTACTTCACTTGGCATAATGTCCTCATGGTTCATCCATGTTGTAATGTGTGACAGGGTTTCCTTCCTTTTTAAGGCTGAATAATATTACATTTTATATATATATATATATATATATATATATATATATACACATACACACACACACACACACATATGCCCCCCACCTTATATGGTGACAGGGACTTTGCAGATGTGATTAAATTAAGGATCTTGAAATGGGAAGACTAACCTAGATTACCTGGGTGGGCCCTAAATGTAATCACAAGTGCCCTAATAAGAAAGGCAGAGGGAGATTCTACAGACAACCTCAGCAGAGAAAGATATTTGAAGATGCTACGCTGTGGATGAAACGTGGAGAAAGGGACCATGAGCCAAGGAACACAGCCAGAAAAGGCAAGCAAATGAAATTACCCCCACAGCCTCTAGAGGGAGCGCAGCCCTACTGACACCTTAGTTTTGGTCCACTGAAACCAATGTCAGACTTCTGGCCTCCAGAATGTAAGTGAGTATATTTTTGTTGTTTCAAACCACCAAGTCTGTGATGATTTTTTTATAGTGGCAATAGGAAAACAAGGGGAGTTATAAGGGAAGGGTGTGATTTGAGTTGAATTTTGGAATGATTATCACACTCTGCTGTCTACTTTGAGAAAGGATTGGGGAAGAAAACAGAGGTAGGGGGACCAATTGAGAGGCCTGTCCCAGGGAAGCAGGCAGTGGGGATGGAGTAACAGAGTCTAAAGAGTTTAAAGAGGTAGAGAAAAAGTCATGATCCATCAATAAAAAGATTTGGAAAGGGCCAGATTCGACATGGGGGTAAGTAAAGGCAGAGTCCAGCACGATGCCTGGCTACTGGTGAGGATAGCGATGAAGGTGGCCATGCACAGTCACAAGCACTGGTGTGAGGAACACGGGCTGAGTCTGAGGCAGGGCCATGGAACCCCGTGATGCAGATGACAAGAAGCACAGCCAGGCCTGCGGCCCAGGAGAGTGACAGTGTGGAGCTCCCAGGGAGGGAATCCTGGCTTGGCTGAAGGAAGGGAGGTCAGGAGAGTGGCAAGATTACCAGGGAGAGAGCAGGGAGGGCTGAAGGGGCAGGGCCAAGGGCAGGGATTCAAAGGACCCAGTAGGTCAGGGATGGGCAGAGAAAAGATGAGTCCCTATAAGGGGAGGGAAAACAGGAGACGCAGTATCCTGGAAGCCAAGAGAACAGGGGGCCCTGAGAAGAAGGCCAAGATCAGCAGAGCCAGGATCTGGTGGTGGGAGCCCAAGGGAAACCCAGAGGGGCCTCTGATTTACCACACAGAACCATAGGGGACCTCGGCCAGAGCCAATGCCAAAGCTTGGATGGAGTAGAAATCAGATTAGTAGTGCCTGGCCATTGACAGACCTCATCCTGAACATTCAGGTCTTTCTCCAGCCAGGGAAATATCCTATACTTGCTTTGATTCCTGCTTCTCTTCCTTCCATTCTTGTTTTTTCTTCTGCACTGTCTCTATCCCCTCTCTCCAGCACTATACATACATACATACATACATACTTACATACATCCCTGCAGTTATCCTCCAAGTCTCGTATAATTTTTACTCACAGTCTCCACCTCCTTATTTTCCCCAGAATTCTACAGATAATTTTCTAAATCACTGATTGGATTTTCTGCAGGACTCTCATTCACTGCCTCCATAATAACCTATAATTTGGTAATTTTGTTTTGGATCTGAAAGCAATCTGTCCTGCTCCCAAGACAAATCCCTTTTGACACTACATCCTCTTAAATCTACTGAAAGTACCAATTAGAGAAATTAAGTCTTCTCTGCAGTTACTAAAACTATTTGGTACTTGAGGAAAACAGGCAGATTAATGAAACAATATCACATACAGAAATAGACCTAAACATATTTGGGAACATAGAATGTGTGCTACCTTTCTAAATAGCAGGGAAAAGATAGATTAATAAAACAAAATGTTGCCGGAGAATTGACTGGCCTTTGGAAAGGGGGAGATGCGGAATCTAAATCCCTACCTTACTCTTCCACCAAAAGGAATCATAAATGAATTAAAAACTTAAACATTAAAAACATAAAATGCTAGAAGGAAATGTAGGGAAATTTGAACTGGGGAAAACTTTCTTGACCCAAAACCCAGAAGGCATGATGAAAAAAGAAAACTAGATACCAATTTGTAAAAATTTTAAGCTTCTGTTTAGAAAAAAAGTTTACCCTATCCTGAGTCAAAAGGCAAATGACAAATTGGGGGAAAATATTTACAATACATATTATGAAAGGTTAATATCAATATGTAAAAGTCTTTAATAATTCAATAAGAAAAAGACTACACTCAATAGAAAATTTGTCAAAGCACATGAACAGATAGTTCACAGAAAAATAAATACAAATAGTTAATAAAGATGTTCAATCTCCCTTATCACTATTTTTTACTTACCAGGTTGATATAAATCATCAAGTAGTCTGATGGCCCAAATGTGGGAATTCTCTAAAGCTCTGTCTACATATTGAGTGACTTCACCAAGGCCATTGTTATAAATCTGACCTATAGACTCACTTGGCCCAATCTTTGTCTTCAGCCTGACTTCTCCCCACCTTTTTTCTTACTTTTACGTTTCTTGGGTTAGGAATGTTAGGAAAATACTTACACAGCCGACCACATTGTTGAACTGAAATTACAGGTAGCTGATTCTAGGACCCAACCCCTCCTTTGTCTATCTCAAGGACAACAACTGCATCTGTCTTCATAAACTTTCCAACCATCACCACAAATCACTGGCTACCTCCAGCCAGCTGGAGAAGAAAAAAAAGCCAGCTACATTTACATACACTTTAAGGCAAACACAGTAGCAGAGCAAACAAAAGGCCGGAAATTTAGAGTTCAGTCCAATATTGCTTAAGCAGAGTATTGTTCTCACACAAGGAAGAGTCAGAGGAAGAAGGTTGATGGGGCTGGGATCCACATTCAATTGGACACTTCTGCCAAGGGTGCCTGCCAATATCTACAGTCTCGAAGAGAGGGATTTGCTCAGCTAGCTGGCTGCAATTCTTCTGCCTTCTCTGTTATTATCAAGAATTTATGAAGCCCTCCTGGACTCCACAATGCCTTGTAAGGATCATTTCCAAGCATCGCTTCCACATTGCCTTGAGAATATAGAACCAATCTTCACCATCTCTTTGAAGAGGGGAAAGCAAGACAGAGAGGAAGGAGGGTGCTTCCCACATCAGCCAGCATCTCAGGCACAGAACGGAGACAGCTCAGTGCTTCCCATACAGAGAAAGGAGGAGAGAGACAGAATGGGACAGGAATGAAAGGGCAGATTTGACACAAATAATCTTTGATGTGGAGTCACTCTTTAGAAGTCTAAAACATATTTAAACCTACTGAACCCCCCGTGAACGTGGCCATTTAGCCCTCAAGACTTCTAGATCAGTACAACTTCTCTTTAGAAAAACTTTAAAAGATAAAATGTGTATTGAATGTCTACTAACTACAAAGCATGTCTGCTAACATGTCTGGAGATGTGAATACCATTGGGCTTGCCAAGTCAGGACATGAGCCTCCTAGTCAACTAGTTACAGTGGAGACCTGTTGAGGCCACTAACCAGTCAGTCCTCTCTTCTGGCACCACTTCATGCCCTGGCATGTTCTGGGTTCTCCTCAGCTCCATTAAATGCCTGGGCAATGCCATGCAGCCTGTCAGCAGAACCTAGCACTTCCCATGTGAAGACCCATCCACTACTTCCTGCCTGTTCCCAGGACAACTTGAGGGCACAACCATCCCTAAGATCCAAGAGAATGTCTTGACAAAGGGAAGGTTCCTAAGCTATTGAAGATGATGACATCCCAGCTACAAAGAACTTCCTACGCCTGTTTTTCATGCTCTGTGAGTGTGCCCATGCTTTTCAGACCCAAACAAACTCACATGTTCCCTAGACCCGGATCCAAAACTTACCTCCTCCTACAAACTGTTCTCGCTGTCCCTGGGCAGTGTTGGGGGGATAGGCACCCATACCTCAGCCTCTCCTTCATCACAGCACTTATACCACCACACAGAAACCATTCATTTGGTGTTTCTTTCCTCTCCTAGGCCTACAGCTTTCTCTCTTTGGACCCCCAGCTCTCACACTGTGCCTCTCTCCTGCAAATATTCCCATTCTCATTATTAATTCTTCAGCGGAGACAGTGGATTCAACAGTCAGCCCAAAGAAAGCTAACCTGCTGTCTTAGGTTAGGGAATTCCTAGAGGCAGAGGTCAAAATGAGGATTCTTGTGCACATGAGTTATTAAGGAATTGATTTCAGGAGAAACCTGTAAGGGAGTGAGGGAAGAAGGACTGGGCTGGGGAAGGAACTGGAGCCCAGCCACAGCCTGATCCCATGGGAGCTCTAGGGCGTGAACAACTCCACCGAATTGTCCCACCCTAAGACAGGCAGGCCAGGCCTTTGTACCCCATGCTAGTCAGTCGCTGGTTGAGAGCCACCTCTGGGAGGAGGGGGTGAGCACCCAGGCATTATCCTGCAAGAGAGATTCTCAAGACTAGGGAGCAACTGAGACCTGTCGGCAGTCCACACCCATAACAGGCAGTAGATAAAGGGGGGGCTTCCCTGGTGGCGCAATGGTTAAGAATCCGCCTGCCAATGCAGGGGACACAGGTTCAAGCTCTAGCCTGGGAAGATCCCACATGCCGCGGAAGCCCGTGTGCCACAACTACTGAGCCTGCGGTCTAGAGCCCACAAGCCACAGCTACTGAAGCCCGTGTGCCTAGAGCCTGTGCTCTGCAACAAGAGTAGCCACAACAAGAGAAGCCCACGCACTGCAACAAAGAGTAGCCCCCACCTGCTGCAACTAGAGAAAGCCTGCACACAGCAACAAAGACCCAACGCAGCCAAAAATAGAAACAAATAAATAAATAAGTTTATTAAAAAAAAAAAAAAGAATCCGCCTGCTAATGCAAGGGACATGGGTTCGAGCCCTGGTCCGGGAAGATCCCACATGCCACAGAGCAGCTAGGCCCGTGAGCCACAACTACTGAGCCTGCGCTCTAGAGCCCGCGAACCACAACTACTGAAACCTGCATGCCTAGAGCCCGTGCTCCACAACAAGAGAAGCCTGCGCACGTAACGAAGCGTAGCCCCCACTTGCCGCAACTAGAGAAAGCCCGCATGCAGCAACGAAAACCCAATGCAGCCAAAAACAAATAAATTTATTTTTAAAAAAATAGGTAAAGGGGATCTGGGTGGGTACCAGTAGCGGCCACGACACCTGCTCCACGTTAGGGCTTGAAGCTCCTGGCTCTATCACCTTCCTCTACCCACTCTCAAGCTGGGACAAAACAGCTGCCTGCACAGGATCTCCAGGTGCAGTCGGTACAAGGCTGAGCTGCAGGAATGGGGACAGACTTGCCCAAGTTCTAGACCAGTCAAAATCCTGTAGCTACCCTGTAGCTGTTGCACAAAGGATCCTTTCCTCTTTCTTTTCACAGAACAGCTCCCCCCCACCCCCTCCCACTCACAGGTGTTTCCAGCCTCCCCAAGAATAAATGAGAGGCCAGCCAGGCTCTTGAAATTAACCAGCTCAGTTTCCTGTGATGAGGGCAAGCATTAAGTCCTCAGGAAGCTTGAGGAGGTGGGAAAGGCATCAAAGCTCTGTTCAAAGAGAGCAGAAGCTCCTCTGTTCTTAGCTCTTGGTTCCTCCAGACTCCTGTGCCCTCACTCGCTTTCTGTCAGGGAGCCCAGAGAACACACTGAAGTTATCTGGTCGCAGAGCATCCCCAGGAGGCTAGCTAATCCCTACACAGTTTCTGTTCCAGCCTAGAGACCAAGTGTCTCTCATCTTATTGATCAACTGGAAATTCCCCAGCAGGCAAATACAGAACAGAAAGGGGGGCCACCCCTGGCTGGAAAGTCCAGAGTGAGATGAAGAACCCCTGTGGTGTTTTGTTTGTTTTCTGTTTCCTAAAGGGTCTTTCTGATTGCATAACAGGAGCCAGGACCCACCCCACTCCCACCTCAGCTCCAGGGTAGGATGGGGGGTGCTGGAGCAACAGTGAATTTATAGGACCCAGGCAGTC
This sequence comes from Orcinus orca, assembly GCF_937001465.1. NCBI lineage: Eukaryota > Metazoa > Chordata > Mammalia > Artiodactyla > Delphinidae > Orcinus > Orcinus orca. Next base: position 32,138,347 of record NC_064574.1, read on the forward strand.
CCAGTCTCTAAGAAAATATAACTAGGAGAGAGAGACAGGATGGGAAAGGGGAGGGCTTATTCCATGAAGCATTCCTAGTGGGGCAAACCCCACAGAGCCACCCCCTGACCAGCGAGAAGGACATGCACTTGGCAAGCCTCAGCTGAAACCAAAGTGGGAAGGAGTAACAGCTGAATTCAGGACACACAACATCTCAGAGGTTCTAATTCTGGGTGCTCATTAGACTCTCTTGGAGGGGGAATGGGGTAGGGGGTTAATTTGAAATTCCTGATGTCAGGGCTGCAACTCAGACCAATTTCATCAGACCCTCCGGGAGGAGGTCCAGCCACAAGCATTTTTAAAACCTCCCCAGGTCATGACAATGTACAACCAGGGCTGAGAACCGCTATGAAATCTGATGGGGATAGAGCTGTGTAAACTGAGGACACCCCCAAATGCATCTCAACGAAGACTTTCAAGAATGGAAGGAACAGAATTTTCTAAAAGCAAACTGAGTTGAGTCTTTAGTGCCCCCCTTGCCATTACTAATATTTCAAAGGGGAGAGGGGACAGTGCAGAGCATCCCCAAGGATCAGTGTGTACAGGCACAGAGCTGATGCAAGGGGCCCCATCACCAAACCAGGGCACCACACCCCAGAAGCCAGGGAGCCAGCTGCAGGCCCCAGATGCAAAGGAAACACTAGCTGGGGGCCTGCAGCTTCCCTTTTTGGGGCCTCTCCCCACCTCTTCTCTGAAGCCTGGTCGGCCCTGCCCTCTGGGGACGATCTGGAGCTCTAGGGCTGGAGAAGAAAGTTATCTGACACGGTGCTTCATACTACCCATGGCTTCATGCTATCCGAGGCAGCATCGAAGACCGCCTCATCAGGTCTCCTGAGGGCCTGCTTTGTAACCAAGCAGTGGGAGAGGAGATAGTGCTGGCCCCTCCGCACTTCAGCCTCCTCGTGTGGGGGCAGGAAGAAGTGTTGATGGCAAACAGGAAACCCCAGCCCTACTGTGCCACACAAGGAAGGAGACTTGAGCTGCGACCTGGGGCGCTGCCAAGATCTAGAGATTACAAGAGATTCCACCTGAGCCTGTCCTAAACATGGGCAAAATTCGTGCTGCCTAGGAAGGAAACAGCATACTTTGCCTTCCATCTACATGGTTTCTTCAATAAAAGGCCCACTTACTGGTCAAACCCATGTGCCTCCTCCATCCCTTTCCCACCCCGTGTCCAGGCCCCCAGGGAACCACCCACATGGTTCTCAGTCACTCTGCTCAGGAAAAGAACATCAAACAGCACCAAAGGGAGAGATAAGGTCAAGTGTACTGGGTATATGTACTCTACTTCCTCAGCTTTATTGTGAATGTGAATACAAAGCTTTGCCCCTCCACACCCCAAAAGGACGTTAGAGGTTAGGGAAAAGCGAGGCGAAGGTATTTGGGAAGAGGTTGGCTTGTCCTGCCTGAGGAGGGAGGGCACTTAACGTGGAGGCAGGTAGCAAAGAGAACTAACAGAAGACTAGTCAAAGGAGGCCCTGGTCTCCTGTTTCCCTCACAAATAGGGAACAGAACAATCACAACAGTATTACTATGTTAATAATAAAACAACAAGTGTGAATAATAGACAACTACCAGAAATGCAAGCTTACTACAAGCTAGATATTACCTGCTTCGACTCATTTAATCCCCGTAACAACCCCATGAAGAAAGAAACAATAATATTCCCATTTTGTAGATGAAGCAACTGAGGCACAAAGAAGTGAAGTAACTTGTCCAAAGACACACAGCCAGGAAGAGGCAGAGCTAGAGTTCAAACCCAGGACTGTCTGATGCAAAGCAGAAGCCTTATTTAGTACAGCTTCTCTTGAGGTGAATGGGAAGAAAGAGTTTTCAGCTAAAAGTCACCTGACCTGGCCATATTCTAGAGAAGTGTATATTAGAATCCCCCAGAGGGCTCATTGAATACAGATTCCTGTCCGCCTCCTCCCAATTTCTGATTCAGTACCTCTAGAGTGGGGCCTGAGAATGTGCATTCCTAGCAAGCTCCCAAGGGATGCTGGTGCTGCTGGTGACAAGACTCTAGAAGCCTTCTCCTGTTCCTTACAAGAACCCACAGGGAAGGCTTTATTTTTATCACTTTAAAGATGAGGAAACAGAAGGTCCCGGAGGTCAGGTGAATTGTCCCAGGTCACAGAGCTGACATGATGAGGCCAGTGCTCCTTCTGTGGTGCCCTGGCTGGACATGAGAGTCTCCGAGTAGGACAGGCAGCTGGAGGCTGGCTTCAGCTGCTGGCCACAGCCCTGGGGAAGGCAGATGAGTCAGTGACTGGCCTGGCAGACAAGCTGAAGGGAAAGCAGACCTTGCAGGAGCCTGGGATGGAGATCCCATCCAGGGACCCAGGTATTTGCAATGTTACAGAGGCACGAATCCCCAGACACATCTCACCCTCTGTCTAAAGAACAAGCTACCCCCTACACTCATGGGCCCCAAAAACAGCCTGCCCCCCTCCTTCTGGAAAAAACCTGGGTGCCTGACTGACAACAGGTACGAGACCCCTGCTGACAGGCAACCTCACTTCTATCTCAGGAGGCAGTCTCTGTCTGGTCCACCTGCCAGATGAGGACCTGAGATTCAGCAGGACAGGTGGCCAAGCTGGGCGCCCTCCTGCCAGCAGCAAGGTCTGCAAAGCCCCAGCTCCTTCCACTGACAGCTGGGTCCTTGACCCTTCTTGCTTAGGCCTTCCTCACACAGGTGTGAGTCCCTCAGTGTGGCTGGGGAAGATCTGAGGGAATGGTCTCGGGATGCCTGCCGGGAAGGCCTGCCTCCTACTCTCACGCCAGCGGGCAGGTGGCCAGGCGAGTGACCCCGAGAGTCACAACAGTCACCCCCCGCCAAACGATCATTTCGTGGGCCCAGATGAACAACTACTTGTTTATAGGGAAGTCCCGTCAACATCCACAAGCTTTTGACTTCAGGACGGATATTTAGAAGGAAACCTTAGCCTCACAGGGGATGAGCAGGGTGTTGGAATGGGGCCAAAAAAGTCATTAAGGAAGCAAAAACTCCAGACAGAAGAAGCGGTATGTGTGTGAATGTGTAGGTGTGGATGTGAGTAAATGTATAGATGTAGATATGTAAGGGAGAGTGTGTGTGTAAATGTGTCCATATGGGTGTGAGAGAGCGTGCAAGTGCACATATGAATGTGTGGTATGGGTGTGTGAGGGAGTGTGTGTGTGTGCAAAGAACTTAGACTCCAGCTCAGAGAACCCAAAGACCCAGAAAGCGAACCCTCCAGTATCTACAGGCCCCAGGGAAGGTCCTGGCCACCTCTGCCTCCCTGATGGAAGGGAAGCAGCGCCTCCGTCATCTTCAGCCAGAGGGACCCTGCCCAGATGGCCCCTCACAGGACAAAACTCAACAAAGTGCAAAACTCCATGTAACTGACTTGGCATGAGGAAAGAGTGGGAAGTTAGTGGAGGCATACAAGACACATAAGACTAAGCATTCCTTCACCTGCATTTCTCAAAACCGAGGGCTATTTTATGGGGTATTTAAAGTCCTGCCTTCAGAAGGGCAAATTAAGCTTTCCTCCAGTCCAATAATTGCAAGGTTTAAATGGAGCTCTGTCCCACAGGGAGGGCCCAAGGTCTGTGTCACTCTTCATGCTCTGAGCCCCCACTCGCCGTCAGCTCGAGGCACTGCTGGCTTATCCTGGCAGGTGAGGAGGCCGTCTCCAGTTCCCCACTTCCTACAAGCACAGGTTTCTTTCTGGCCATGCTTCCTGTTTACTAAGTGCTTCTCTGAAACTCATCTCTGACCTCACATCCCCTTCCTAAGGGAACCCCAGCAGTTCTTCCCTTTTTTGGTGTTATAGGCTGAGACTATGAGCTTTGTGTGCAGAGATCTTAGGGTTTCCTCTCCTTGCTACCCAGGGCCAGGATTGGAAACCCAAAAGCCCAAAGCGCTGGCCTCCTCCACCGCCAGAGACAGGCAGGTTCCTCGCCCTTGAAAGCTGTAAGGAAGGCGAGCGGAGGAAGGGTCAGTGTGTGCTGAGCCCTACCCTGGGGTAGCCACTGTGGGGCATCTCACATCCACCCTTTTTTAACCTCATTAATGCCCTACAACAGGTGTGGGGAAAGCTTCACATAGCAGATCTCAGACCCAGGAGAAACAGCTCATCCAGGGGTTTCCAGAACATTTCCAGGAGGCTGAGGGGAAGTTTTCCACAAAACCACACTCACACCCTCCTCTGCCTGTCCTGCAACCAGCTGACTAACCCTAAAGAAAAATCAGCACCACGAAAAACCAAACTTTTCAAAATGGACTTCAAAGACTGTTTCCGTAAAATCTTTATACTTCCCCCACTGTCTGGGATTAAAAGAGCAGCCTTCTGCTGGGCAGAAAGAAAACAGGCAGAGCCAGGTGAAGAAATTTCCAGAGAACACAGTAGGCACATCTGTCCTCCCAGACCTACATTCTTTCACCAGCTCGCTGGAGGGTTGGGGCAGGCTCTTCTGGGAGATTGCTTAATGAGAAACTTAACATTTTCCACAGAACAAGACATCCCAGAGTAAAGCCGCTTGACCCACTCCCATGACCCCTGAATAGAGCCACACAACCTAGTATCCAGTTTCTGGGTACCAAAGCTTCCTGACCTCCTGTCACCTCAGGCCAGACTGAAACACACATATATACCACCTCCCCTGTCCCCACCCCTCTGCACCATGTTCCCAATTATCCTGTCATATACACAACCCACCACATGCACAAGAGATCAATCCTTGCCCCAGATATCTGTATAATCAACCGTAAGAGCCTATGTGGAGCCTTAGGAAGAGGGCACTGACTATCTGAGGCCACTACCCATCTCCCCAGAGTGCTTAGGATCTCATGGATTCCACCAGTTAAAGTCCTCCCTGCATCCCTGGCAGGCTGACCCTGCCTGTGGACAAAGGATTCAGCAGCCATACCCACAGCTGCCATTGGTGGGTATTTAGTAGGTTGAGTTGAGCCACAGGGTCAGAAATACACAAAGGAGGCTTAAAATAGAAAGGCTGAGGCTCTCCTTCTCAATCTTTAAGAAAGATGGTCTCAGCAACATGACTTCCACCTGATTTGGACCTCACTGCATGACAGCTGTTAGGTTTGAGGCACAGTGAACCCCAAGCACACCCTTCCAATCCCACCACCACACACAGAAAACCCTGGGATAAGATGATTTGCCAGCAACCAGCAAGCCCCAAACGTGATTAGTTCTGAGGCCCACTGGTCATCCACCTTTGTCCTGCCAGGCTGAGATGGAGGTCAGACGCTGACCCCCACCCCAGGTAATGGCGGCGGAGGCAGCAAGGATGGCCAGGACCTTGTGGCCCAGCCTGAAATGACAGTACCAGAGACCAAGCACCACAATTCTCTCCCAGGTCTTTCTTGTTCCTTTCCTTTTTATTACATAAGTAAAACAGACTTTTTTAATTTTAAAAATATAGATAGGCAAAAAGATTAGGATCCACAAAAGGACAACTACTGTGCAATTGCACTTTTATAAGAAACCTAGAATAGGGAAATTCATGAAGACAGTAAGTATAATAGAGGTTACCAGGGGCTGGGGTGCGGTGAGGGAATGGGGAGTTAATGTTCAACGGGTACAGTCTCTGTTTGGGATGATGGAAAAGTTCTGGAAATGAATAACGGCGATGGTCATACAACACTGTGAATGCACTTAATGCCACTGCTATGGTCTGAATATTTGTATCCTCCCTGAATTCATATGTTGAAATCCTATGATGGTATTAGGAGGTGGGGCCTTTGGGAGGTAATTAGGTCATAAGGGTGGAGCCACGAATGGGATTAAAGGAGACCCTTCCAAGCCCCTTCTGCCATGTGAGGATATAATGAGAAGTCTGCATTCTGGAAGAGGAACCTCACCTGACCACGCTCACACCCTGATGACTCCCAGACTCCAGAACTGTGAGAAATAAATTTCTGTTGTTTGTAAGTCATTCAATCTGTGGGATTTGTTATACAGTATAGCTCAAACAGACTAAGACAGACACTGAACTGTATACTTAAAAATGGTCAAAAAGGTAAATTTTATATTGTGTATATTTTACCATAATAAAAAATCGAAAATATTTTAAAAAGTTAAGATCAAAATCTTCCAAAATTCCACCACTCAGAGACAACCACTATTAACATTTTTCTATATATCATTCCAGAGGCAAATAAGTGGATGATATGATATATCTTACAAAAATAGCACACTGTTTGGTAACCTACTTTTTAGAAATGTATCCTATTTTCCCATGTTAACAGATACACATCTGTATCCTAAATTTTTTGTAGTCACATGGTATTTTAATGTATAAATACACCATGATTAACAATTTTACTATTTGGGGGCATTTAGTCTCCGTTTTTGTTGTTGTTATTATTATTATAAAAAACGCTGCATGGGACATCCCTTATGCACATATTTTTCTTCATGTGTCCAATTATATCCTTAGGATAAGAATTCCTATGGGTGGAATTGCTGAGTCAGGGACTCCCTCAGGAGGATTATCAATGGAGCACTGTGAGTAAAACCCAACTAGGAATGCTGAATTCTGTCATACAGAAGTCTCTTCTTCCACATGGACTTTTCTTGGTTTCCACTTGGGTGTCTACAGCATTGCATAGTGGTTCAGGAAAGTTGGGCATATCCTTTCCATATCCTCCTTACCCACTCCTCAGGCCTCCTCTGGGGACACATCATGCCTACATCATTAAGTGAAACTGGTACACAAGGAAGGCAAACATTTTACTGGGATAATTCTACTGAAATCCCTTGTGCCAGCAGAAAAGACTAAAATTTTAGGATGGCCCAGTGCTGGGTGCCCCATGGTGGGCAACCTAATTGTAGACATATGAAAGGTTTTCTTTTGTTAAATGTTGTTTTGTATTGACAGAAGGAGAATGCAATAGACTCTTCCTGAGGAGACCAAGGGCCAGAAGGGACCTGTGGAATCATCTAAGCCCTGGCTTTGGAGATGGGGAAACCAAGGCCCCCAAAGACTCAGAGCACTCACTTCAATAATCTTTAACTGAACCTCAGAAGTGTCTCATACACAGTGATTCAGCCACTTCAGGGCACAGTTGAACATATCTTAAATTTTGACACCTAGTACAATTGGCTGCACAGCGCGGCTTGTGGGATCTTAGTTCCCTGACCAGGAATCGAACCCGCGCCCCCTGCAGTGGAAGCACTGGAAGCCTGTAGTCTTAACCACTGGACCCCCAGGGAAGCCCCCACACCTAGTACAATTCGTATCCTCCTCACCCTGTGTACAAACTCGGAAATTAAGATCACTGATCACATCCCAGCCGAGTCAAGGCCAGGTGTGTGCTAGAGCTGGCTCCTACTGGCTCTCAAGCCTCTCTCTCCAAAGTATTATAATTCTCTATGGTCCACCAAAACACCCATTCCCAAATCCATCATAGCCCCGTCGGTACTACTCAAAGAGCCAGCAAATGTTTGCCTGAATGCTTGCTGTGTGCCAGGCCCCTGTCTGAGCACGTATCACAGTGAGATAGTTATCATTTCCATCATACAGCTGAGGAAACTGAGACTCAGAGACTTTATTTTTTTTTCTTCTCATTTTTTATTCAGTCAACAATATTTAAGAGGAATCCAAGATATAAAAGGCACTTTGCAGGATGCTACCAAGGTGAGTCAGTCAAGGACTCTGCTCTCAAATTTCACAAGGTGAGAGATAGAGAACAATGAAACAAGAAGGAAAGGGATGGGCAAAATGTGGGATGAGAAGGCAAAAGATGGGGCTGTACTCCCATGGGGCATAGTCAGGGAACAATTCCTGGATGCAGTGACATTGGAAGTAGCTGGAAATGTGGCCCCAAGCTTTTCAGCCCTGAGTAGGTCCTGCTGGGTGGTAGGAGTGTTCTACTTTATCAGAACCAGGGTTTATCTTTTTTTTTCCATTATGGTATATTACAGAATATGGAATATAGTTCCCTGTGCTGTACAATAGGACCTTGTTGTTTATCCATTCTATGTACAATAGTTTGCATCTGCTAGTCCCAAACTCCCAGTCCAATCCTCCCCCTTGACAAGGTCTATTCTCTTTGGAGACTCAAAGACTTAAAATGACGTTTTAACTACAGACTAAAGCCTTAGGTTGGTTTCCCCCAGAAGTTGACCATAAGACAAGGATTTGAGGACTTCCCTGGTGGCACAGTGGTTAAGAATCTGCCTGCCAATGCAGGGGACACAGGTTCAATCCCTGGTCTGGGAAGATCCCACATGCCGCAGAGCAACTAAGCCTGTGTGCCACAACTACTGAAGCCCGTGTGCCTAGAGCCCGTGCTCTGCAACCAGAGAAGCCACTGCAATGAGAAGCCCGCACACCACAACGAAGAGTCATCCCCGCTCACCACAACTAGAGAAAGCATGCATGCAGCAATGAAGACCCAATGCAGCCAAAAATAAATATAAAATAATAAATAAATTTATTTAAAAAACATAAAAGTATTTAAAAAAAAAAAGACAAGGATTAGAGTGCAAGCTGAAAGGGAGTGGGAAAGTGAAAGAGGGAAGGGAAGGCAGCCAATGAAGGGAGACAGTTATTACTGTTAGCAACTGGGATATGGTTCTACAAGGCAACTCTGAAAGACAGTATGGAATATGCCTCAAAGTTACCCCAACAGAGAGGTGAGGGAGTTGGAGTATTTATACACTTTCTCCCATCACTCACTGGTTGAGGTCAAGGGAACACAGGAAGGATGTTGACAGCATCTATTACATTGCCCAATATCATGCTGCTAGAAATTCTGAATGCCATTCAAACTCCAAATCCAACAGTTCTTTCATTTCTCTATAGAAAGGAGCAGTTAATCAAACTAACACTAGGGATAAAGTGTTATGCTGGTAAAAGTAAACCTATTTGCCAAATCACTTCGGATTAACATGTCCAAGGAAATATAAGGTATCTTTTTGCTAATTTTTATCAATATAAGGAATAGAAAAAGCCATTCTAAGTCACTTTGCTCATCTCACGGGAATTAACCAAATGCCCTTCCCTGCCCGCTTCTTCAGTGAGAGGTTGCCTTCTTTAGTTCAGTCACAGCTGCCTTGGGCAATTCTACAGCCTCAAGCTGTCATCCCCGAGCAGCTGCATCAACCTCTGATTACAGGCTCCAGAGTCTACCATCCAAGGGATGATTAAAAAATGACCCTCTGGCCACCTAGCCAATGGAGTCTGGAAGATGTTCCTGTTTACTGTGCCCTGCTCCCCCACTGCCTCCTGCCCCATCCCCTCCCCCACCACATCCTCCATGGGAATCCACAAATAGCCAAATAAATGAAGCCTTCAGTCATGGGCCTGTGGTAGCTTATGCAGCCTCAAAGATTTATTTACAATTCTTCTGGAGAGGCAGGGAGGTGTTTAAATAGCACAGTGTGTCATTGGGATAAATAACGACCAAATTGTGAAGAGTGGTGGGAGGGGCGGGGAAGTGTAGAAGGAGAGCACTGCCCTAGTTTTACAAACCCAGCTGTAGCAGCTCTCCGCAACTAGAGCTTGAAGACAGAGACTGTACGTCTTCTTCCATTCTAAGAACACTACTGAGACCTGCCCAGTTTCTCACTCTGGGCAGAGGAAAATGAATGTGGACAAATCCTGAGACTGCTCTTGGGATCATCCAGTCTCTCAAGTTCTCCAAGGGATTCTCTGACAATCTGGTCCCCCCTCCACACCTCACTTCCCAGTGAGGACACTTCCTGCCAAAAGTATCCTAGAGAAGACTGAAGGACATAATTAGGCCAAGGTCCTTTTGTACTTTGGTGACAGGACCCCCTTCTGGCAAGGCCCGCAGTCCAGCTCTTGGCACTCTAGCATAGGTGCCAGAATACTTGGTCCTGGACACCTCTCCAGCCAAACTCTGTTGGCCACTCCTAAGGCGCTCATGCACAGAAGGCAGACAAAAAGCTTGGCTCCAGGAAACAGACCAAGAAATCAAAGCAAAACTCGGTAACTGAGTGGTCCCAGGTAGGCCAGTGCATCCAAGAGTGACGAGGAGAACTGAGGGGCTGAAAACGAGGTGTAGGGTTGTCAACCATCCTGGACCAACTCCTAGGATAACACAAACTGGAGAGAGGGCCTGAACCCAGAACAGAAGCCATGCAGAGATGCAGAGAAGTGGACTCTGGGGCAGAGTGAGACCACCCTCAGGAAGGCGGGGGCGCTGCCAGCCAGAGGTACAGCAGGGACAGAATACTGCACAGGCCCTGGCCCACTCAGCCAGGTGCAAAGGGCACATCTTCTACCTTCCCCTGGAAGAGGGTATGACTAGGGGCCCCAGATCCCCTGGCCTTCTCTCAGCCAAGCTCCCCAAAAGTATCCCTCATCATTCTAACCAGATTTCACCAGCACAAAAAACTAGGACAGAGGAACATAGGATATGCCTAGGTTGCACTCCAAAGATTATCCTATCCCCCCTGCACTCCACCTCTGCTCTCCCTTCTCCTGAAGGAGGAGCAGGATTCACCTTCCAGCCTTCTCAGCACAGGGAATCCTGAATCGAACCAGCCCAGACTCCCAGGTGCCTGGGCAGGTTGCATGCTCTATCTCCACCTCCTTGTCCCAAGGCAAGAACTACCCTCTTTCCAAAGCTACTGTCCCTTTCCGAGCACAGGCATCATTTGAGGTCCTCTTCTGTCCCCCTGAGGCCCACCCGACTGCAGCAGCTCCCAGGCATCAGGCTGACCTGTTCAGAGGAGAAAGCACAGCTGGGGCCCACACTCATGGCCATACTCCAGGGTCTCTGATCCCAAATGGGCACCTCACAGGCAGACTCCACATTCTCTGAGACACTGCATTTGGACACAAGTTTGAAAACAAAAAAGCAAAACAAAACTCCTCAAACTACCCAATATAGCCACTGAGAAGTTTCTTTAATTCTTCAGACCACCTGCAGAAAAATTTCCCAGTAAGGAAATGTGGATTGGTGAATAGAATAAATCCAACCCCAGATTCCTCAACCAGATGCTTGGGAAAGAAGGCCCCTGGCTCTGTCTCACAGCTGTTTAAAAGAATCATTGTTTCTAATTCTTTCCTCCCATTGTACCAAGATCAACTGTGGCAGGAATTGTTATTTGTCGGCTCATTGGTTCATACATTCATTCATCACATGTAAAGTACTTACTATAAATTTGGCCAGTTCTAGACATGGCCTCTGTTCTCTGGGAGAACAAGTTTTAGGGATCCAGATTCCACACACCTAGAAATAAAGTGCATCGCAGCGTTCAGAAGCCTGGCGCTCAGCTCCTCCTGTCACTGAGGCGCAGAGGTGCGGTGGACAACCCAGGACCCACGGAGCGCCCCAGGGTAAGATGGAACCCTATATCTCCCTGTCAGGCCACCGTGCCTCTCTGCTGTCCCCAGGGATCTCCCAGCTTAGGAACTGAGTGCAGTGCAGGCACTCGAAATGCAGAAGTGGCAGAGGTCGGCCCAAGGCACTTGCCTCTCTGGCGAGAGAGGATGCAAAGCCGAGAACCAGCGACCTCCGGTATCAGCTCCGGAGACGGGCCGCGAGCCGGCAAAGGGGAAGTACAACGAGGACCCAGGGCCCCCGCGCATCCGGCGCCCTTCTGAAGGCCAAGGGAGGCTCGGGCGCCGGAGGTTGGAACCCGCCTCCAGGGAATCGTCGGTTGAGCCGGGAAGAACAGGACCAGATTAGGATCGGACACCCCCCAGGACACCCCCCGATAAGGGTCGGGGCCTGCCATCCCTGCACCTGCCCGCCCGGCACCTTCTAGCCAGGGCATCCCGGGGACCCCGGGGATAGGGTGGGGGCGCCTTCCTGCAGCCGCCCTCGGCGTGGAGAGAAGGAAGGACGCCCCAGGAATCGGAGGGGGAGGACGAGCCTAGAGCCACAACTTTCTCCCGCGGAAGGCGGGCAGGCTGGGGTTCCTCACCTACGCGGCCCCTGCGGAGTCCACACGCCCGGGAACCCCCAGTGTCTGGGGAAGAAGGGAGGAGAACAGGAGCAGACGAGGACTGAGGGGCTGACTTGGACGGGGCAAGGGACACTGCAGGAAAACTTTCGGCAAGGGGAGAGAGGACCGCCCAGTGCACCACACCTTGCGCCCCGCAAATCGGGCCCGGAGCCTCGCTCCCCGCGGCCCGCGGCCCGCGCCTTGCCTGCGTCCGGAGCCGGCTGCACCTCTCGCGCGCTGCGGGGACCTTGGAGTTGGAAAGTGGGGGTGTTGCGGCCGGGGACGGCTCCAGCCAGCGTCTCGGTCAGCGGTCGGCGGGCCCGGCTCCCTTACAGCCCTGCTGAGCTTGAGGCAGCCGCGCGATTGGGGGTCGGGCGCCCAGTCCCCCTCCGCCCCTCCTCTCCCTCTCTCCCGCCCCTCTGCCTTTATCTACCCCAATCGGATCTGACCGCCCTCCCTCCCCCTCTTTCTTTAGCTCACCATCTCTCCCTCCACCCCTCTTCCCTGGCCTTTCTTCTTCCCCCTCCTCTCCCGCCCTCCCTCCCCCCCGGGGGGGCGGGGCTTCTCCCCTCCCTCCCAGACAAAGCTGTAGCTGCTCATCCCCTGCGAGTCCGGGCTCAGGCTGCCAGCGCCTCTTCCGGCCTGGGGTGGAGGGGTAGAAGTGAGGGGGTGGGGAGGATGAGCTGGCTCACTCACCCCATTCTCCGCGGCCTTCTCCAAAAAGGATATAGTCTTGGCCCGAGCCCCTTGGTTTGCTCCGGGCGGTGACAGCCACTCCCAGAGAACAGTCACGCTGCCCCGCGGAGCCCACGTCGAGCGCCCTGGATTCCCCAGGCAGAGGATACGGGATTTTTTGATATGGGATTTTTTTCTAACACCTGCTTATTCCAAAAAGGGTTTGAGCTGAGCAAGGCCCCTTGGACTTCGCGGGCTGGCAGACGTGACAGAAATGTGAAGGAGGCCAAGTTTCTTTGTCCTCCTCTCACCTCCCCCTCTTAGCCATCCCTGGACCTCCAGGGCCTCTCAGTATACACGGAGCCCTAGAGCACCCCAGATTTGGGGCGCCCTATTTGTTCCCTCGCTCTTATCACAACTGTCCCCCAACATACATACTCCAACCCTGCAGGGTCGGTCCCCATGCCTTTCAGCGTGGAAGGGGGACTAAGGATCAATGGGTAGACAACCCTCAGGGTACAGCTGGGTCAGCTCATCCCTCCTGGAAGCGAAACATTCTTTACAAATTCATTGTTTGGATCGTGGAATGTGTTTCCCTTAGAAACAATGTTGTAAATGGTGACCTGCTTCCCAGACTGGCCACAGAAGTTTTTTGAACCCAAAATGCAGCTGAAGTTTGGTGGTGAAAACTGTGTCAGCTACCCCAGAACAAGGAGACCACTGATCAACTATAGAAAAAAAAAAAATTATCTTCTGGTGCTTTCTGGAGCTATAAACAGAAAGGTCAATTATTAATTCCCCCTCCCCCACCCCAAATTTTGGAGTTACTACTCTGTATTAGTAAGCTTCTTTGCTTTGCAGGTAATAAGAGCACACTCAGGGGAACATATTATGAGGACATGGGGATTTCCCTACAACCTCAGGGTCAGAACTGCAGGGAGAGCTTGGTAAGAAGCAAACCTAGAACTTGAAGGGCTTCCAGTAACCCAGAAAGTCTTCTCTGAGAAGCCAACTTTTCTCTTTCACCATAGACTGGCGTTCGCTGCACCCCAGACACATGGCAAAGGGTGGCCATCACTTCCATCACTGGGGCTTAGAGCTCCCTGTTGAAGAAGGCAGCCAGGTGGAACTAGAATCCCTTAGTCTCTACTCCAGTTTCCCAGGACAGCAACTCATTGGCCCAGTTTAGGTCAGGTGACCATCCATCGTCCAAATGAGGCTGCCAGGAGTCCTGACCTGTTTAAAACAAAATCCATTCCTCTCCACTTAGAGTCTCCATCTTGGTGAATAAATTGATTGATTAGTTCAAGACACCAGAAAACATCTTTCTTTTCATCAATTTCCCCATACAGAAAGCACAAGAGAGAAAGGAATATGCCTTTATCCTTCAAGGCAGTGTAGGGCCAATACTTCTGTAACAGGGGTAATATATTGCAAATATTAAACTGCTATATTAAAGCCTCCTTAAACCATGTTTTCTTGTAGACTTCCACCCCCATGGACTAAACCAGGAGGCACATGGCCCCAAAGAAGCAGCAGAAAAGTATTTCTAGAGCCATCCTCTAGTAGAAATACAATGCATGCCACAGTTGCAATTTAAAACTTTCTAGCCACATTAAAAATAATTTTAAAAAGTGAAATTAATTTTAATAATATATTTTATTTAACCCAACATAACCAAAATATTACCATTTCAATGTGTAGACAATATAAAAAAATATTCATGAAGTATTTTATATTCTATTTTTGTACCAAGGCTAAAATCAGGTGTGTATTTACACTTCAAAACATCTCAATATGGATGTTAAATTTTGAAATAAAATTTCAAAAATTTAAAAATACTTGATCTGTATTTAGGTTTTATAAAATCTTCACTTGAAAAAGTATATTCACATACCCAAGTTGTTCCAACATGCTTAAAAGTTTCCCAATAACTGAATTATCAGTTTTTAAATTTAAGTTTTAATTAATTAAGTTTACATAAACTTAATACTCAGTTCCACTAATCACATTTCAAGTGCATAAGAGCGACATGTGGCTAATAGCCACCATATTGGGACAGCACAAGTTTAAGAGCAAAGAGGTCACTGATGAACTTGAGTCTCAAAGCCAACTTCCCAAAGTTCCCTGGTGGTCCAGTGGTTAAGAGTCTGTGCTTCTAGTCCAGGGGGTGCCAGTCGGGGAACAAAGATCCCACATGCCATGTGGTGCAGCCAAAGAAAAAAAAAAGCCAACTTCCCTTTTCTCTTTAGCAAAACAGTGACAGAAATATCAAGCATGGTCAGAGAAAATGATTTTCCACATTCTTTTATGTCCCCCTATAACATCTCAAGAGGCAGACTTTGCCTACCTAGATCAGAGTTCTACTTTATGCCTGGGAAGAAGCAGGAGATGCAGAGAAGTGGGGAGGCCAAAAGCCTACCCTTAAGTACCCAGGGGATTCTGGGAGAAGGGAGGAAGAAGTGGGGGACATAGTAGGAAATGCACCTTCTTCATTTGTGACTTCGACCAGAGTGAGAAGATATGTTGATGGACTGAAGGGAGTTCTGGGGATAAAATAGAGGAGATTGCCACACTGGCTGCCTACCTCTTTCTCCCCAGTTCTCAGACACTCACCTGGGGTTGGAGGGCAGCCTCATTAAGGTCAACTTAGTGGATCGCTTATGTTACATAAAGGGAGGGCCTGGGTTTTTTTCTGGGGTCACCCACAGTTCCTGCATGGCCTAGACCCGATGCAGAGTTCCCCCCTGCTCCCAAGGACCAGAGGCCTCAGAAGAAAGCTAAATTGTGAGCCAAAGCCCTTCTATAGGGCTTTAGTTTGAGCTCCCTCAAAAGCAGAACATGAGACAAGAACTTGGGTGCAGGTCGTTTACTTAGGAGTTGATCCCAGGAAGCAAGAGAAGACAGGGAAGGAGGAGAAGCTAATAAAGGATATACAACTGGCACTCCATTCCTCTGGGGACCCTCTAAGCACCTGTGTAAAATGCCCCTCAGAATTGTTCGCTCTGAATGTCAGGGAGCTGGGGATTTATCAGCTAACTCTCATTCCCCACTAGTTGAGGATTATTCCCAGGAGAGTTTACCTCTTCTTACTTCCTGGTTGTGTGGATATCTTTGGCTTCGAGGAAACATCTGAGGCAGAAAAGCTGGAGCCACTGCCATTGGCACTTGAGGTGGGACGAGTTACTGTGCATGGAGCTGCCCACCACAGCTAAGCCAGGGTGAGAATTGGGCTGAGGGGAGGCGACACAGGACACACAAATCATCTGCTCTAAGACCCAGCTTGAAGAGGGCAAGTTGACCCTGGAGGCTGGCAGGACAACATGATGGGGACTCAGAGGGAGCAATTGGTGAGGGCTGAGTTATGGTTAGGGAGGACAGGGAACACTACAGAGCTCCGAAGGAGCATGGATCACCCAAACCATGAGGTACACAGGCTGCAGGCATCAGCAGAGTATGCCAGCCAAACACTCATGAATGGGGCCACCACCCCTCAGCATGCTGCTTTCAAAGGTATGGTACAAAGCAAGCCCTATTCAGGGGAGCCAAGAGAACTGAGGCACCAGTCTCAAATGCCACTGCAAGAGAAGGTAAGACAGAATCTCCCCCAAAGATCTATCTTGGAGAGAACTGGGAAGGGAGGAAGAACTTGAGAGAGTTTTTAACCTAACGAGACCAGCAGGACTTTTAAATTATTGTGTCATACTCCACTTTGTCCCTCTGCTATGTAGGAGGTGAGAACCTGCAAAGGAAGATCCAATGAGTTAATAGAGAAATAAGGAAGCCTAGGTGAGGTCTGTCCCTGAGACCTGAATACACCTGGACATGTCTGGCACACTAGCATAGTGGTCTAGCTGGAAATATATTTGTTGGAGAGGTGAAAAAGGCCCCCCTTGGAGATAATTTTCATTCTAGAGAAAGAAGAAACCAAGTTCGGCCCAGTAACAAAGCTTTAGTTGAAAGAAGGGAGATGAGAGATTGTCTCTCAGCTCTGCCTCCAACCTGAGTCCCTGGACACATAGTGAGGGGAGGGGTTGAGAAGATAGAAGAGACTCTAAGTTATAACTTAGAGGAAAAGACTGTTTCATGATATTCAGGGATATTCTGGGGCCTAAGCAGCCATGCTTGGTGACCCTGCTGCTAAGTAACATTTAAGGGACCAACACTCCAACACTCAGCTTCTCTACTTCAAGGGCCTGGTATGTTGACAACATTACCCAGAAAGTGGTAGATGGATTGCCAGAATGGTTACAGTTATCCCCTTCCCTGCATACACTTTGCAGTTCCTCTCACAAAGAGGTGGAGTCTACTTCCCCACCTTGAATCTGGGTTGACATTGCTGCTTGCTTTGGCCAGTACAGTAGAATGCGACAGAAGTCATACCATGCCTTTTCAGAACCTGGGCCTCAAGAAGCCTTGCATTCTTCTACTCTTTCTATTGGAACATTGCTCTGCCATGTGAATAAGCCTGTGCTAGCCGGCTGGAGGATAGCCCAGAGCCAAGGCAGTCCAGATGTTCCATCCAAGGCCCCAGACATGTGGGAGAGTCCAAACAAGATCAGTAAAGTCCCCTACCCAACCTAGAGTTGACCACTGATGCGTGAGGGAGCGCAGCTGAGTCTAGCCCAAATAGCCAACCAATAAAAGCATAAGATAAATAGATGGTTGTTATTTTAAGCCACTAAATTTGGGATAGTTTGTTATATAGCAGTAGCTAACTGTTAAAGAACTTAACAGGATTTTAAAAATAGTAACTATATGAGGTGATAGATTTGTTAACTAACCTTATTGGCGTAATTCTTTTATAATATATATGTACATCAAATCATCACCCTTAAACCTACAAAATGTTATATGTAAATTATATCTCAATAAAGCTGGAAAAAAAGAAACACAAAAAATGGAAACCTTTAATGCAAAGAAAAAAAAAAAAACAGGATGAAGTGTCCATGGCTGACATGACTGGGCTATTGGTCGACACCAGTCTGGAGACCTCTGGATTGTTTATGAGCTTGTGAGAGAGATGCATCTGGGGAACTCTCCTCCCACATACACCCCACCTTCCCAAAGCAATATTTTGGGAAAGCAATACGCTTTCAAAACTGTATTGATAGATATTTACTAGACATCAATGGTATGCAAGGTGCTATGCTAAGCATGATAAAAAATAAGAAAAATAAGAATAATGAAGCTAAGAAAAATATTAGGCAGCATTTAGTTTAATAATATCACTTGGCAGGCTCAGAAATTGAGACTTAGATAAATCAACTCACTACATCATCTGGTTGCAAGAAACAGAAGCCATTTGAGCCAGCCTAGGTAGAGTAAGACTGTTTTTAAAGAACCAAGAGTTTCTTGCAGAACTCATGGGAAAGAAGTGAACCAGGTCCAAGATGAACTAGAATATGACCTACAGGGTTCAATCTGTGTGTGTGTGTGTGTGTGTGTGTGTGTGTGTGTGTATGTCTGTCTGTCTGTCTCTCTCTCTCTCTCTCCCTGCTTCCTCCCTCTCTTCCTCCTTGTTTCTTGTATTGCTATCTCTCCACATATGTGCTCTAACTTCTGCCCAGATGGCTGCCTTTATCCCAAAGTCTACATGCACTTAGATCCAGCAACCACCATCAACATACTCTCTCTGTGGCCAGCAGCAGGGTAGGGCCAGGATGTGAGATGGGTCAGTGTTCTCAAAATGGGGAGGGATGGGCAGAGGGGAAAATATTTGAAGTCTCTACTGAGTAGTCACATCTTCTGTTCATCTCCCACCTGTTGACGCTTACATGTCTGGCAGCCCAGGTTCGTGGCAAGGCTTGAGGGCCCATCTCCATGAAGGCCCCACTCACCCCATCACTTACTCAGTGCTCTCACTGTACTGTTTCAAAATGCATCTACAAGGACCACTTTCTTGGGTCAACCAGCCCAAGAACAAAGTTGTCTTATTTATCAGTTCATCTCCTTCTCCATCTGCCACAATACATATCTGATGAATGAAAAAAATGAGTACTCAATACATATCTGATGAATGAAAAAAATGAATCCCATCTCCTTGTTTGCCAAGTTACAAGCATTAACTCATTTAATTCTCATCTAACTCTAGGAGGAGGTACAATTTTTATCTTCATTTTATAGATGAGGAAACTGAGGTAACTAGGTAACTTTCCTAAGATTACAGTCAGCAGGTGCCAGAGCTGGAATATGAACCTGGGAAATGTATCTCAAGTCCCTCTCTGAATCCTTGTGTTTTCTTCCTCCTCAGCCAAGCCAGTCCAGGCATGGAGGTGACACCCGCTGATCCTCCCCCAGATTGCTAGCCTTGATGGTGTCATAGGTGGTACAAGATTGTCTTCTCACTTTGAGTGTTGCTGTGCTGAAGTTTGTAGCCAGCCTGATTTTGGGGGCTGGGAGGATAGAATGACCTTTTTGCTGGGTAACCAAAGGAAACTTTATCTTTGAAATATAATAACATTAATAGGATATGTTTGTATTAGTTGGTCTATTCCTTTAGCAATTAACTCATTGAATGTTTACAGGGGGCTCCCAGGTGCCAGACATTATTTTAAACACTGGGGACATAGCAGTAAATAAAAAGGACAAAAATCCCTGTCCTTATACCTCATGGAATTTACATTTTAGTGAAATACTTAAAAGGCAAAAAAAAAAAAAAAAAAAACCCAAAAAACCCTATATCCATTTCTTCAGAATATAGTATGGCCTTTTAATCTACAAATTTGATTTTTTAATTTAGGAAATTTTTCTTAATTTTTATGTTTGAATGCCAATTAAAACCTGAAACCAGATGGGGAACCTGAGGCTGGCATATGTCGTGGGGTGGGGGTAGAGAGAAGGTTATTGTTTCTTTGCAATTTCTACAGTGATGGGCACTGATAGCCTTGGGAGCATCACCTTGTAGTCCCTGGAGTGAGAGTACTCTGTTTCAACTATTAGGATTATGTTTACAAAACAAAACATAAATGTTATAAACCATTATGACGTAAAAACTATAAAACTAGTGAAAGTAAGAATTTAAGTATCCTGATTTGTTCATTTTATATAAAAAGGAAATGAAAAGATGTTTGAAGTAGATAGTCCAAATAATAGAGATGTAAATGAATTAAAATTGTCTGGTACTCACTAGATAGCAGTTTGCAGCCAGAGTAGGGTCTGCGTCTTTGGTGGTACTCTGAGCTTGAGCAGCACTGATATCAGTTAGTGTGCTGGGATCAAACATAATGAGCAACCTGCCAAGGGCTCAACTGTCTTGCACAAAGAAGATTTGTTTCATATAAACACATTCATTCATCCTCATGGAGAAATTAAGCATTAGAAGTAATACTAGTAATGACCTATCAAAACTGAGGAAAGGAGAGAAAAGAAGTGGAGTAAAGTAGAAGCACGCTGATTTCATCATCACTTGTGGAGATTCAGTTGATATTGTCCTAAGGCAGGAAGATTAAATAAATTATATAAAAATTTGAGTACTCTTTTGTACTATTTGAATTATTTGTTCCATATGCGTATATTAACTAGTCAAAAAATTAAAAGGAAAGGCAGTTTTATGGGATGCAGGGAGCGGGGAGGGGAGAGAGGGAGTGGGGTGACCTGCTGGTTAAGCAAGTCATTTAGATGCTGGTAGAGATTGCTGAGGTGTCTGAGATGCTGCCTCCTCTCTAGGTTTATATCCAGAAAGATGGAGGTAGACAGTAAGACCCTCAGATGTCAGACCAGTTTGGGATCTGAAAGTGGAGAGGAACTGTGCCACTTTTTATCAGGCACATGGAGTATCCTGGTACCCATGGCACGGTGGCTGCTTAAGCCATCTTCAGGAGTAGAGGGACCTAGTCAGATCCAGAAAGCACCTGGGGATTACAGGGAGTGTGGGAGACAGCCAACATTTTCCATACCCCAGAGACGGCTGTGCAAGCCAGATGGGAGAAAACTGAGGGACAGGAGAGTATCTCACATTTGGGACAAGAGGACCCACAGAAAGACAGTGGTCTGGTCCATGCCAGGGACCCCAAGGGAACTCAGACATCTTGTGGGAGCCAGGATGGAAAGATGCTGCACCCAAAACCAGCAGTATACTCACTTAGGCACAGATGTCGCCTCCCACCCCCAGTTGCAAGATGTTCCATAAGCCCACCACCACAAGCAAAACTGAGATGAAAGCCTACGGAGAAAGAGAGGCATGGAGCAGGCAGGAAGGAAATTTTCAGAATTAGCTGAATTTAACCTGTAATGACCAAGTTTATCAGAAATTAACCAACATGTTTTCTGCTATTAGTCAACTAGGAGTTCAAAGTAGAGATTAAGTTATACTTTTTAAAAAGTTTCATGTGTTTGACCAAAAAATCCAGGTGAGAGAATGAGATAAATGTTTTCAATCTTCACCTCTCCAAGTATGGTTCGTGGACCAGCAGCACTAACATCATCTAGGATTTGGGTTAAAAATATAGAACCAGGCCTCAGGCCATGTTCAAGTTTAACAATAAGGCCAGGTGGAGGGCTACCCTAGCGGCACAGTGGTTAAGAATCCACCTGCCAATGCAGGGGACACTCGTTCGAGCCCTGGTCCGGGAAGATCCTGCATGCCGTGGAGCAACTAAGCCTGTGCACCACAACTACTGAGCCTGCGCTCTAGAGCCCGTGAGCCATAACTACTGAGCCCACGTGCCACAACTACTGAAGCCTGCACACCTAGAGCCCATGCTCCACAACAAGAGAAGCCACCACAATGAGAAGCCCGCACACTGCAACGAAGAGTAGCCCCCGCTTGCCGCAACTAGAGAAAGCCCGCATGCAGCAACGAAGATCCAACGCAGCCAAAAATAGGATAAATAAAATAAATAAATTTAAAAACAAAACAAAAACAATAAGGCCAGGTGCTCTGTGTGCATGCTAATGGTGGAGACCCCTCGCTTTAATAGTCTCGGGTGTTATACGGAAGTGCCTAGGAAGGCAGGACTACATGTGTAAGAGTAGACATTCCAGCATGGAGAAGGACATTCCAGGCAGAGCCATGAACAGACTGGGCGGGTCAGAGAACAGTGTGTGGTCCAGTGTGGCTGGAACAGAAGGTGGGAGGTGAGAAGTACTTTAAGTTCTGCTTATGCAGCCAAGAAACAAAATTCAAGACGACCCTGGTTCCTGTGGTGTTTCAGTAGCACAGTTCCCTTTTCCCTACGTGTGAAAGTTCTCCAAATTGCAGGGCCGGAGGGTGAGCCAATGCCACCTCTCTCATGGAGATGTACAGTGACTAGGAGGAGCTTGCTGGGGGAAGTTTCTTGGAGAACAGACATGCTCTCTTGGCCTTTCAAGATACCTCTGGAAAGCCAAGGAGGGGAGGGCAGGACAGCCCGGCCATTGGCCTGTGTGAGAGGCTGACCCTCTGCCCAGAGCTGGACAAATCTCTGCAGTAGAAAGCCAACTGTCAGGACTCTCACCACTTTGAGGCATTGATTGCCGCTCTTTCCCAGCCCAGGACCACCCCACCTTCCTCAATGCACAGGGATGCACAGAGAGCAGCATGCAGCACATCCTCTTCCACACTCTACCTAATTGCTTTGCTAGGAGACTTCCTGATCCAGCAAGGATACCCAGGCCTTCCTGCTGTGCCCCTGATGGAGACCAGGCCGGGGCTGTCCAGGCTTTCTGACAACCTTAACCTCTTCCTCCCCAGACCCAGACCATCAGGGAAGGGGTGGGAGGAGGGTCTTGAAGGAGCTAAATGACTGGACAGAGAATGTTACTTCTGACATACAGCCAGTTGGCTCTTGTCCTGAGGGAATGGTGAAAACAGTGCCCAGGCAAGCAGGGAGGAGGGTGCAGGGAGATGGGCACAAGATGAAGAGGAGAGGCCAAGTCATGCCCTCTTGTATTGCAGGCCACAGTGAGGAGTTTGGGGTTTCATTCATATTGTAATGTGATGCCCTTAAATAATGGATTTATTTTAGAGCTTAGCCCTTGCATCTTTATGGGAGAAGCTGGTGAGGTAACATCTGTAAGAAGACCACTGGAGGATTAGAAAAAAGTCACAAACCAGGAACCACAAAGCAAGGGAAGTGAAGAAATCTACAAAAGGCTGTGCCTCTGTGCTCAGTGGTAAACCTAGGTCAGCCAGTGCAGGCTGAAAAGAAAAGCTGGACACAAAGTGGGGGACAGGAAGGACAAATGGGAACCGCAAAAGATGTACCAGAATATGTGAGGACAAACCGGAAGCTGTATTTGTCTTTCACAATCTGTGGGTGACCTGCAGAAGCTGGTACGCTAGCCTCAGAGCTGCATTTGTCATGTGTTGGGACAGTTGGGACAGCTCTACTTCATGCTAAAGAACTGACCCTCTGTTCTACATTCTCTCATCTTCCAGAGGCCAGTGGGCTAACCAGGGCATGTTCCTCTCCTGGTGATGGCTGAGGCACAAGAGAGCAAGCCTCACTACACAAACACATTTCAAGTCTTTGTCACGTTCCACTGGCCAAAGTAAGTCACATGGCCAAGCCCAAATCCAAGGCATGAGAAGTACACTCCACCTCTAGTGGGAGGAACTAGAGTCACATATCAAATGATGCAAACTCAGGGTGGGTGAATAATTGAGAAAAGTGATATAACAAGTTTTCAATTCTACCAGTGGCAATACTAGGTAACACTAATCAGTGTGACCAGAGGTAACAGTAGATATGCAGAGAAGAGAATAGATTCAGGGGATGGTTGCAAGCCAGGACCAGTGGGATTTGGTGAAAGATTGGATATGGGAGATGACAGAATAGGAGGAATCATAAGTGAGTGCAGTGGGGCTGGAGGAGATGTGTATTTCATGGACATACCAGTTTGAGAGGTACCTATGGTTGTGTCAAGTAAGCAGTTGGCTTTAGGGGCTGGAACTTGGAGACAAGGTCTGGGTAAAGGTTTAGAATGGCCAGTCATCAGCTTATCAAACCTACCAGAGGGCTTTGTGAAGTATTTGCTTGTGGCCATAACCTGAGACACCATGCAAGATCTGTCCTCATTTCCCCAACCTGACTCCTTCAGATTTCATGTGACTAAGTTCAAGGGGCACCATACTGCCATGTGAGATGACAATTCTCTCTCAGGTTCAAAGAAGCTGAAAGGAGGATATAAACCCTGCATTTGGCAGGAAAGAGGAAATTTGTTCTAGTTTGTTTGTTTGTTTTGAGAAAATTATTTGTAAAAACTTCAGAGTACTATACAACCTCTCCCTTTTCCCACCTCTAGGCAGAGGCACCTGTGAAGTTCAGTGATAGCTGTGAGACTTTGGCTTCCCTCAAATGCAGACCCCAAGACATAGATTCAAGTGCAAGTTGCTTAGACAAGAGTGGGGAGTGGGGAAGTGAAGGAGCCCAGACTAAGGTATATGGAAATGGTTGTACCTGTAGCAGGTTCAGAGGCCCTTTTCAGAGACAAAAGACAACCTGGATATCATCAGCTCTGCAGGAAGAGTAGCCAGAAGTCTGAGCACATGCTCAGACTAGGACATGGACCCCCCAGGCACTGTGCTGTGGCCCTTCACCCTGTGGAAGCTGGGGGCAACTCAGAGTGTGGGAGCCTGCAGAGGAGCTGTGCTGAACAGGTCCTAAGCAGGACCGAAAAGTCACCTACAGGACTGCTTGTACTGGAGAGGACTGATGAAAAATTTTAATAGTTTCTCAGAGTCAAGAAAAGAACAGTTGGGCTTGCCTGGTGGAGCAGTGGTTAAGAATCCACCTGCCAATGCAGGTGACATGGGTTTCAGCACTGGTCCAGGAAGATCCCATATGCCGTGCAGAAACTAGGCCTGTGTGCCACAACTACTGAGCCTGCACTCCAGAGCCCATGCACCACAAGTGCTGAAGCCCACGTGACTAGAGCCCATGGTCTGCAACAAGAGAAGCCACCACAATAAGAAGCCCGTGCACTGCAACAAAGAGTAGCCCCTACTCGCCTCAACTAGAGAAAGCCTGCACACAGAAACAAAGACCCAATGCAGCCCAAAATAAATAAATAATATTTAAGAAAAGAAAAGAACAGTCACTCATAGACAAAATGTTTCATTTTTGCATATATTCAATTTGCATGTGCCACCTTAGATGTTGATACAAGCCATGGCCATGGTGAGAATGCGCATTCTGAAGAGAGAATAGTCCCAAGATGGGGTCTGTTAGTTGGAGGTACGAGCTTCTCCCTTAAAATCCTTTTGTAACTTCCCACACCTATAAAATTACGTCCTGAAGCCTCCTATGTCTTTGTTTGGCTTCACCAAAGAGCCGATTCTGTGTATTAATTAACTACTGCTACATAACAAATGAAGGCTGGACTGGGGCTGGAGAATCCATTTCTAAGAAGGCTCACAGGCATGACTGTTGGCAGGAGACCTGAGTTCTGCCTCATAACATGGACCTCTTGATAAGGCTGCTTGAGTGTCCTCACAAAATGGTGGCTAGCTTCCCCCAGGGTGAATGGTCCAAGAGAAAAAGGTGGAAGTTGTAATGTTTTTAATGACCTAGCCTCAAAAACACACACTGTCATTACTATTGCATTGTTTAGGAATAAGTCATGAAATCCACCCACACTCAAGAGGAGGGAAATTAGCTCTACTTTTTTCCTGATTACCTATTATTTTTCTTACATCTTTATAGGAGTATAATTGCTTTACACTGTTGTGTTAGTTTCTGCTGTATAACAAAGTGAATCAGCTATATGTATACATATATCCTCATATCCCCTCCCTCTTGAGCCTCCCTCCCACCCTCCCTATCCCACTCCTCTAGGTGGTCACAGAGCACTGAGTTGATCTCCTTGTGCTATGCAGCTGCTTCCCACTAGCTATCTATTTTACATTTGGTAGTGTATATATGTCAATGCTACTCTCTCACTTTGTCACAGCTTCCCTTCCCCACCTGCCCCCCATGTCCTCAGGTCCATTCTCTACATCTGCCTCTTTATTCCTGTCCTGCCCCTACGTTCTTCAGAACCACTTTTTTTTTTTTTTTAGATTCCATATATAGGTGTTAGCCTACAGTATTTGTTTTTCTCTTTCTGACTTACTTCACTCTGTATGACAGACTCTAGGTCCATCCACCTAACTCCAAATAAATCAGTTTCGTTTCATTTTATCGCTGAGTAATATTCCATTGTTTTTTGTGCCACATCTTCTTTATCCATTCACCTGTCGATGGACACTTAGGTTGCTTCCATGCCCTGGCAATTGTAAATAGAGCTGCAATGAATATTGTGGTACATGCCTCTTTTTGAATTATGGTTTTCTCAGTGTATATGCCCAGTAGTGGGATTGCTGGGTCATATGGTAGTTCTACTTTTAGTTTTTTAAGAAACCTCCATACTGTTCTCCATAGTGGCTGTATCAATTTACATTCCCACCAACAGTGCCAGAGGGTTCCCTTTTCTCCACATCCTCTCCAACATTTATTGTTTGTAGATTTCTTGATGATGGCCATTCTGCCCGGTGTGAGGTGCTACCTCATTGTGGTTTTAATTTGCATTTCTCTAATGATTAGTGATATTGAGCATCCTTTCATGTGTTTGTTGGCAATCTGTATACCTTCTTTGGAGAAATGTCTATTTAGGTCTTCTGCTCATTTTTGGATTGGGTTGTTTGTTTTTTTGATATTGAGCTCCATGAGCTGCTTGTATATTTTGGAGATTAATCCTTTGTCACTTGCTTTGTTTGCAAATATTTTCTCCCATTCTGAGGGTTGCCTTTTTATCTTGTTTATGGTTTCCTTGGCTGTGCAAAAGCTTTTGAGTTTCATTAGGTCCCATTTGTTTATTTTTGTTTTTATTTCCATTTCCCTAGGAGATGGGTTAAAAAGGATCTTGCTGTGATTTATGTCATAGAGTGTTCTGCCTATGTTTTCCTCTAAGAGTTTGATAGTGTCTGGCCTTACATTTAGGTCTTTAATCCATTTTGAGCTTATTTTTGTGTATGGTGTTAGGGAGTGTTCTAATTTCTTTCTTTTACATGTAGCTTTCCAGTTTTCCCAACGCCACTAACTGAAGAGGCTGTCTTTTCTCTATTGAATATTCTTGCCTCCTTTATCAAAGATAAGGTGACTATACATGTGCGGGTTTACCTCTGGGCTTTCTATCCTGTTCCATTGATCTATATTTCTGTTTTTGTGCCAGTACCATACCGTTTTGATTACTGTAGTATAGTCTGAAGTCCGGGAGCCTGACTCCTCCAGCTCTGTTTTTCTTTCTCAAGATTGCTTTGGCTATTCGGGGTCTTTTGTGTTTCCATACAAATTGTGAAATTTTTTGTTCTAGTTTTGTGAAAATACCATTGGTAGTTTGATAGGGATTGCATTGAATCTGTAGATTGCTTTGGGTAGTATAATCATTTTCACAATGTTCGTTCTTCCAATCCAAGAACATGGTGTATCACTCCATCTGTTTGTATCATCTTTGATTTCTTTCATCAGTGTCTTATAGTTTTCTGTATACAGGTCTTTTGTCTCCTTAGGTAGGTTTATTCCTAGGTATTTTATTCTTTTTGTTGCAGTGGTAAATGGGAGGGTCTCCTTAATTTCTCTTTCATATTTTTTGTTGTTAGTGTATAGGAATGCAAGATATTTCTGTGCATTAACTTTGTATCCTGCTACTTTAACTAATTCATTGATTAGCTCTAGTAGCTTTCTGGTAGCATCTTTAGGATTCTCTATGTATAGTATCATGTCATCTGCAAACAGTGACAATTTTACATCTTTTCTGATTTCTTTTATTTCTTTTTCTTCTCTGATTTCTGTGGCTAAAACTTCCAAAACTATGTTGAATAATAGTGGTGAGAGTGAGAAACCTTGTCTTGCTCCTGATCTTAGAGGAAATGGTTTCATTTTTTCACCCTTGAGAATGATGTTGGCTGTAGGTTTGTCATATATGGCCTGTATTATGTTGAGGTTTGTTCCCTCTATGCCCACTTTCTAGAGAGGTTTTATCATAAATGGTTGTTGAATTTTGTCAAAAGCTTTTTCTGAATCTATTGAGATGATCATATGGTTTTTATTCTTCAATTTCTTAAAATGGTGTATCACATTGATTGATTTGCATATATTGAAGAATCCTTGCATTCCTGGGTTGAATCCCACTTGATCATGTTGCTTGATCCTTTTAATGTGCTGTTGGATTCTTTTTGCTAGTATTTTGTTGAGGATTTTTGCATCTATGTTCAACAGAGATATTAGCCTGTAGTTATGTAGTTATGTAGCCTTTTTTTGTGACATCTTTGTCTGGTTTTGGTATCAGGGTGATGGCAGCCTCATAGAATGAGTTTGAGAGTGTTCCTCACTCTGCTGTATTTTGGGAGAGTTTGAGAAGGATATGTGTTAGCTCTTCTCTAAATGTTTGATAGAATTCACCTGTGAAGCCATCTGGTCCTGGGATTTTGTTTGTTGGAAGATTTTTAATCACAGTTTCAATTTCAGTGCTTGTGATTTGTCTATTCATACTTTCTATTTCTTCCTGGTTCACTCTTGGAAGGTTGTACTTTTCTAAGAATTTGTCCATTTCTTCCAGGTTGTCCATTTTATTACCACATAGTTGCTTTCAACAGTCTCTCATGATTCTTTGCATTTCTGCAGTGTCAGTTGTTATCTCTCCTTTTTCATTTCTAATTCTATTGATTTGAGTCTTCTCCCTTTTTTTTTTGATGAGTCTGGCTAATGGTTTATCAATTTTGTTTATCTTCTCAAAGAAGCAGCTTTTAGTTTTATTAATCTTTGCTATTGTTTCCTTCATTTTTTTCTGATCTGATCTTTAGGATTTCTTTCCTTCTGCTAACTTTGGTGGTTTTTCTGTTCTTTCTATGATTGCTTTAGGTGTAAATTTAGGTCATTTATTTGAGATATTTCTTATTTTTGAAGTAGGATTGTATTGCTATAAACTTCCCTCTTAGAATGGCCTTTGCTGCATCCCATAAGTTTTGGGTCATCGTGTTTTCATTGTCAATTGTTTCCAGGTATTTTTTGATTTCCCCTTTGATTTCTTCAGTGATCTTTTGGTTATTTATTAACATATTGTTTAGACTCCATGTGTTTGTATTTTTTACAGTTTTTTTTTTTTTTTACTGTAATTGATATCTAGTCTCATAGCATTGTGGTCAGAAAGCATACTTAATACGATTTCAATTTTCTTGAATTTACCAAGGCTTGATTTGTGAACCAAGTATGATGTATCCTGGAGAATATTCCATGTGCACTTGAGAAGAAAGTGTGTTCTGTTGTTTTTGGATGGAATGTCCTATGAATATCAATTTAGTTGATCTGGTCTAATGTGTCATTAAAGCTTGTGTTTGCTTATTTATTTTAATTTTGGGTGATCTGTCCATTCGTGAAAGTGGGGTGTTAAATTCCCCCACTATTACTGCATTACTGTCGATTTCCCCTTTCATGGGTCTTAGCATTTATTTGCCTTATGTATTGAGGTGCTCCTATGCTGGGTGCATAAATATTTACTATTGTTATATCTTCTTCTTGGATTGATCCCTTGATCATTATGTAGTATCTTTCTTTGTCTCTTGTAATAGTCCTTATTTTAAAGTCTATTTTGTCTGATATGAGTTTTGTTACTCCAGCTTACTTTTGATTTCCATTTGCATGGAACATCTTTTTCCATCCCTGCACTTTCAGTCTGTACGTGTCCCTAGGTCTGAACTGGGTCTCTTGTAGACAGCATATATACAGGTCTTGTTTTTGTATCCATTCAGCAAGTCTGTGTCTTTTGGTTGGAGCATTTAACCCATTTACATGTAAGGTAATTACCAATATGTATGTTCCTATTACCATTCTCTTAATTGCTTTGATCTTGTTTTTGTAAGTCTTTTCCTTCTCTTTTGTTTCCCGCCTAAAGAAGTTCCTTTAGCATTTGTTGTAAAGCAGGTTTGGTGGTGCTGAATTCTCTTAGCTTTTGTTTGTCTGTAAAGGTTTTAATTTCTCCATTGAATCCGAATGAGCTCCTTGCTGGGTAGAGTAATCTTGGTTATAGGTTTTTCCCTTTCATCACTTTAAATATGTCCTGCCACTCCCTTCTGGCTTGCAGAGTTTCTGCTGAAAGATCAGCTGTTAACCTTCTGGGGATTCCCTTGTATGTTATTTGTTGTTTTTCCCTTGCTGCTTTTAATATTTTTTGTTTGTATTTAATTTTTGATAGTTTGATTAATATGTGTCTTGGCGTGTTTCCCCTTGGGTATATCCTGTATGGGACTTTCTGCACTTCCTGGACTTGATTGACTATTTCCTTTCCCATGTTAGGGAAGTTTTCAACTATAATCTCTTCAAATAGTTTCTCAGACAGTTTATTTTTCTCTTCTTCTCTGGGACCCCTATAATTTGAATGTTGGTGTGTTTAATGTTGTCCCAGAGGACTATGAGACTGTCCTCAATGATTTTGATTCTTTTTTCTTTATTCTGCTCTGCAGCAGTTATTTCCACTATTCTATCTTTTAGATCACTTATCCGTTTTTCTGCCTCAGTTATTCTGCTATTGATTCCTTCTAGAGAATTTTTCATTTCATTTATTGTGTTGGTCATCGTTGTTTGTTTGCTCTCTAGTTCTTCTAGGTCTTTGTTAAACGTTTCTTTTATTTTCTCCATTCTATTTCAGAGATTTTTGAAACATCTTTACTATCATTACTCTGGATTCTTTTTTAGGTAGACTGCCTATTTCCTCTTTACTTGTTTGGTCTGGTGGGGTTTTACCATGCTCCTTCATCTGCTTGCATATTTCTCTCTCTTCTCATTTTGTTTAACTTATTGTGTTTGGAGTCTGCTTTTCACAGGCTGCAGCTTTGTAATTCCCATTGTTTCTGGTGTCTGCCCCCAGTGGGTGAGTTTGGTTCAGTGGGTTGTGTAGGCTTCCTGGTGGTGGGGACTGTTACTTGTGTTCTGGTGGGCAGGGCCACGTTTGGTGGTGTGTTTTGTGATATCTGTGAACTTAGTATGACTTTAGGCAGCCTCTCTGCTAATGAGTGGGTTTGTGTTCCTGTTTTGCTAATTGTTCCACATGGGGTATCCAGAACTGGAGTTTGCTGACCATTGGGTGGAGCTGGGTCTTAGGCTTGAGATGGAGATCTCTGGGAGAGCTCTCGCTGATTAATATTACATGGGGCTGGGAGGTCTCTGGTGGTCCAAAGTCCTGGACTCAGCTCTCCCACCTTGGAGGCTCAGGCCCACCACCTGGCTTGAGCACCAAGACCCTGTCAGTCTCATGGCTCAGAAGGAGAGGAAGGAAAAAAAAAAAAGACAGAACCCCAAAACAAATGGAAAATGCAAAACTAAACAGACAAAATCACACAAAGAAACATACACACACACACTCACAAAAAGAAAAATAAACAGACAGAACCCCAAGATAAATGGTAAAAGCAAAACTAAGACAAAATCACAGAAAGAAACATATACACACACCTTCACTAAAAGAGAGAAAAAAAAAGGAAGAGAGAAACCAAATCAATAAACAAACCCACACATAAAAACAATCACTAGAAACTATTTAATATAAACATAAAACCAAAAACAAATCAAACTCAGAAAGCAAACCCCAAGTCCACAGTTGCCCCCAAAGTCCACTGCCTCAATTTTGGGAACACTTGTTGTCTATTCAGGTATTCCACACAGGCAGGGTTTACCAAGGTGGTTGTGGGGATTTAATCTGCTGCTCCTGAAGCTGCATGTAGAGATTTCCATTTCTCTTCTTTGTTTGCACTGCTCCTGGGGTTCAGGTTTGGTTTTGTCCCAGCCTTTATGTGTAGGCAGCCCTCAGGAGTCAGTTTCCCACCCAGACAGGAGGGGCTTAAAGCAGCAGCTGATTAGGGCTCTCTCTCAGGCCAGGGAGAGGGAGAGGTACTGTAGTCACAATTAGAATGTGGGGCATACCTGGGGCAGCAGAGGCCAGCATGACATTGCAACAGCCTGAGGCACGCCATGTGTTCTCCCAGGAAAGTTGTCCCTGGGTCTCAGGACCCTGGCAGTGGTGGGCTGCACAGGCTCCCGGGAGGGTATGGGTAGTGACCTGTGCTTGCACACAGGATCTTTGGTGGCAGACGTGGCAGTGGTAGCGGTCCATGCTCGCCTCTTGGATCTGAGATGATAGCCGCGGCTTGCACCCGTCTCTGGAGCTCGTTTAGGTGGTGCTCTACCTTCTGTGGGCAGACGGAAGGAATCCCCTCTCTTTGCGCATCCCAAAACAATGGTCTCTTGCCTCTTAGGCAGGTCCAGACTTTTGTCGGACTCCATCCCGGCTAGCTGTGGCGCACTAGCCCCCTTCAGTCTGTGTTCACGCAGCAAACCCCAGTCCTCTCCCTGGGATCTGACCTCCGAAGCCTGAGCCTCAGCTCCCAGCCCGCACCCCCCCCGCCCCCGCCAAGGGGTGAGCAGACAAGCATCTCAGGCTGGTGAGTGCTGGTCGGCACTGATCCCCTGTGCGGGAATCTCTCTGCTTTGCCCTCTGCACCACTGTTGCTGCTCTCTCCTCTGTGGCTCCAAAGCTCCCCACCCACCCACCCCCCATCTCCACCAGTGAAGGGGCTTCCTAGTGTGTGGAAACTTTTCTTCCTTCACAGCTCCCTCCCAGAGAGGCAGGTCTTGTCCCTATTCTTTTGTCTCTTTTTTCTTTTGCCCTACCCAGGTATGTGGGGATTTTCTTACCTTTTTGTAAGTCTGTGGTCTTCTGCCAGCATTTATTAAGCGTTCTGTAGGAGTTGTTCCACATGTACATGTATTTTTGATGTATTCGTGGGGAGGAAGGTGATCTCCACGTCTTACTCCTCTGCCATCTTGAAGGTCTCCTGATTACCTCTTTGAACGGTTTTCTTCTTTTTTTGTGTATACAGATACACTTTTGATGTGTTAACTAGAAAACCTGAAGAAAATGCCATCGTGTTTCTCATTATCACATCTCTAAGTCATCATGTCATCACTTTGGATGCTGCTAGCAGTCACTGTGTGTGAGAAAAATGAACTGTAGCCCATGTTAATATAAGGCCATGTCCTTCCTAGCTCTACCTTTTAAGGAAGGAGTGTCAAAGAATTCTGAAATCACCACACCCTGAGAAAAGAATTTTGATGCAGGTGGTTTCTTTGGGAGGTAATCCTAGGAAGCATCAGTGAGGGAGTAGCTAAGTGGATCAAGGGGGAGAGAAAGGCCAATTAAAGTTGCAATAATAAGCAGGCTACCCCTGTGGGTAATAGGAGCTCAATTATACAATTTGTCTGAGAAACTGTGTGGACTATGCCTTAGACTTATCCCATTGGATGGTGGAAGTTTAGGGCATTTCCCACCTATACCAGTCCTGCATTGGTTGAGGCTAAATCCCCGAATCCACCACTTCTGTGTACACCTGCTTTCAATTGAGCAAACTCTCATGATTTCCAAGTTTTAAGTGGAGAAAAAACAAGATGTACAGTTGCTTAAGGTGGTAGGAAGCTGTCATTGTGCTGGAAAATACCTTCTTCCTCTGCAGCTGTAGGTGAACTCAAGTGGGCTCAGTGATAGAGATGATGTTGGGGCAGCAACATATCTCCTACAGCCTACAAAGCTGCCCATTTATTAGTCCTTGCCTAAGCCTCCATTTTCATGACTTACTTCTCTCTGGCTCATACTTTATGCTCCAACAACAGTGAAGTGCTTGTCACTCCCTACATCTGCTCCCCTATTTCACACTTCCTTGACTTTGCTCAGTCAGCTGTCAGACCCCAATGTGAGCAAACAATTATTTACAGCACCTAGAAAGATTTAAGTGCAGCACAAAAAGATTCTCTGGAAGTAAAATATTATTGAGCTTTATTATGAATATTTACATACACAAAGTAGAAAGCACCATGAATCCCCACATGCTCATCGTACAGATTCAGCACATAAAGATTTTGCCACATATGCTTCATTTATCTTCTTTTCTTCTCTACTGTTTTAAAGCCAGTTCCATACCCATGTTCTGTCACCCCTACATACTTTAGTATGCATCTCTAATATGCACTTGCTCTTGTCTAACCACAATTTAACATTTGCTTTATCTATCCAAATTTTTACTTCATGAAAGTATTTTAAAGTTAATTCTTTAAAAAATATGAGCATCTTACCATCTAATCACAGTTATAAATATGTGATTTTTAAATTAAAATATTCAGTAAATGAATTGAAGGATGGCCAATGTCAAGATTTGAAAGAAAGAATTTACACGGGAAAAATAATCAAAATGGCATCACACTTTTGATCTGAAACACAGGTAGCTAATAAACAGTGGAATAACATAATGATAAAAAAACCCCAATAAATCCAGCAACCCAAGAAACAGCTATTCAACATAAATATCACTGACATGTGAGGGTAAAAGAAAGATACCTGTGGATATGAGAGGCATCAGAATGTACTGCACCTTAGGAAAACTTTCAAGAAAGGACTCTGTCCAAAAACAAATGAGTCAGAACTGAGATTTCAAGTTGAGAGATGGTTCAAAAAAGAGGAAACAGTGCTGAGCAATGGACCTTTCAAAATGCACACTGCTAAATCTAACAAAATAATATACTGTGTGAAATTGTGTAGTACAAATACTCAGGAAGGAATTACAAATAGCAGAGACAAACTGCAAGAATACAAGTAATCAGCTGGAATGAAGAGTTTTAGGAGTTACAAAGTGACAGGATTTCAAAAGTAAAAGCTTTCTAAATGTCTAATCTTGGAAGATGGGGAAATGAGAGTATTATGTTTGTCTCAATTTATTGAAGAGAGAGGATGGGAGTAGTGAAAGGAATGATTGGTCTCTTGTTTTCATAACAGGATTATATTTGTTTAATTATAAAATCTGGGAAAAGTTTAATGATATCCCCTACCTAACTGGGAAGAGATGGGGGAGGAATGTTGAGATTAACACAATTTTATTCAATTAACAAAATTTTTAAAGGTAAAATAGATACAACAAAGTACATAATAAACAAAATGAAGAAGGAATAAAATTAAGAATATCAGCTAATACAATAAGTTCAAATAGAATGAATTATCCCAAGAAGGACAGAAATGTCAAAAAGAGTTAAAATGTAAAAAATGTGGCTATATGCTGTATAAAAACACAGTTGAAATATAATGATAAAGAATGACTAACAATAAAGGGATGGGAAAGAGATAACAAGTAGATACAAATACCTCTCTTCCTTGTATTTATTAGTGACTAATAAAAGTGTGGTAATTTTTTTTGTCTGCGTTGGGTCTTCACTACTGCATGTGGGCTGTCTCTAGTTGTGGTGAGCTGGGGCTACTCTTCCTTGCAGTGTGCAGGCTTCTCATTGCAGTGGCTCTCTTGTTGTGGAGCATGGGCTCTAGACACGTGCTTCAGTAGTTACAGCACACAGGCTCGGTAGTTGTGGCTCGCAGGCTCTAGAGCATAGGCACAGTAGTTGTGGTGCATGGGCTTAGTTGCTCCGTGGCATGGGGGATCTTTCCAGACCAGGGATGGAACTCATGTCCCCTGCATTGGCAGGGGGATTCTTAACCACTGCATCACCAGGGAAGTCCCCAGAGTCTGGTAATTTTGATACTGAACAACATGAAATTTAAAATTAAAAGCACAAAATAGAATAAGGAAGATCATCATGATAAAAGTCACACTTTCTAAAGAAGATAAAACTATAAATATCAGGTATAAACAGGTAAACACCAAACAACGTGGAAACTAAAGATATAGAACAAAAATTACTAGAAATGTGAGAATTCCATTTAAAAATTATTGTAGAGATTTAAACAATTCTTTTTTATTTTGACATGTCTAATAAATGTAAACTGAAGGCAATAGAGTAATTGTATAATACAATCAACATACTTAAATCTTTTGAGTAAAGAATAGATAATTTTTATATATCCATGACTCATTTGTAAAGACTGATCATGTGTTTGACTACATTTTCTAATTATAATTCAATAAAATTAGAAATAATTAAGTAACCAAAAACTTTACTACTTGGTAATTAAGAAATAGATTTCTAGGGCTTCCCTGGTGGTGCAGTGGTTGAGAGTCCGCCTGCCGATGCAGGGGATGCGGGTTCGTGCCCCGGTCCGGGAAGATCCCATATGCCGCGGAGCGGCTGGGCCCGTGAGCCATGGCCGCTGAGCCTGCGCGTCTGGAGCCTGTGCTCCGCAACGGGAGAGGCCACAACAGTGAGAGGCCCGCGTACCGCAAAAAAAAAAAAAAAAAAGAAAAGAAAAAAAGAAAAAAAGAAATAGATTTCTAGATATCCAAGGAAATTAATATAGGAATTAGAAACTATCTAGAAATCAATGAAGAGGAGAACGATTCATATAAAAACCTATTAGCAGCAAAAAACTGTATTCAAAGGAAAATAAATATACACTGTATAGCCTTAAAATTTCATTATTAAGTTAGAAAGATAAAGGAATATAGTGATCAGTTTTTAAAAATTAGAAAAAGGCAAAAAATTAAACCAAAAGAAAATAGGAAGAGGAAATTAATAAAGAAAATTTGATAATGAAGAAAGAGATACAGAAAAGTGTAAAATAAAAATTATCAAAGAATATCCAACACTGTATAAATACATTTGACTGTATAAATACATTTATACACTGTATAAATACATTTGAAACTTAGAGAAAACAATTTTCTAGAAAAATTGACCCCCAAAGTAGAAATTTGATTAGACAAATTAATTATAATAAAAGAGAGTAGTGATTAAAGCTCTACCACTGAAACAAAAAGGCACCAGAACCAGATGGATTCACAGCCATGTTTATTTACCTCTAAAGAAGGAAAATCTTCAGTGTTATTTAAATTATTTTAGGTCATGGACAAGTGATTGAAAGCTTCCTAATTTCTTTTATGAAGCCACAATAACCTGAACACTCAATTCTGATATGACAGTACAAATATTAAAAAACTGTAATCAATTGCCCTTGTGAATATGGCTGTAAAAATCTTAATGATTGTTAGCAAGTAGAATCCAGCCATGTACCTGGAGTGTGACACTGTGACAGTGTGTGCTGCATTTCAGGAATGCAAATCTGGTTCAAAATCAGGAACCCCGGCAATGTAATTCCTTACAATAAATTAAAAGACAAGACCATGTAATAAATAATTAAATGGTGAAAAGCTATTTGATAAAAATCAGCAGCCACTCTTAATTAAAATGCTAAATAAAACTGGAAACTGTTTAAATATATAATAAAGACTATTTACCAAGATTAAGTGACAAATATTCTAAATGGACAAACAACCTAAATCAGCAACTACAGAGGATGCCCAACATCATCATTATTATTCAATACCATCTTGGAACTCTAGTAATTGCAGTATGACCAGAAAAAAAGAAAAGAAGGGCTTCCCTGGTGGCACAGTGGTTGAGAATCTGCCTGCTAATGCGAGGGAAACAGGTTCGAGCCCTGGTCTGGGAAGATCCCACATGCCGCGGAAGAGCTAAGCCTGTACGCCACAACTACTGAGCCTGCACTCTAGAGCCCACAAGCCACAACCGCTGAAGCCCGTGCGCCTGGAGCCTGTGCTCCACAAAAGGAGAAGCAGGGCTTCCCTGGTGGCACAGTGGTTGAGAGTCCGCCTGCCATTGCGGGGGAGGCGGGTTCGTGCCCCGGTCCGGGAAGATCCCACATGCCGCGGAGCGGCTGGGCCCGTGAGCCATGGCCGCTGAGCCTGCGCGTCCGGAGCCTGTGCTCCGCAACAGGAGAGGCCACAGCAGTGAGAGGCCCGCGTACAGCAAAAAAATAAATAAATAAAGAAGAAGCCACTGCAATGAGAAGCCCGTGCACCGCAATGAAGAATAGCCCCCGCTCACCGCAACTGGAGAAAGCCCACATGCAGCAACGAAGACCCAACGCAACCAAAAATAAATAAATTAAATAAATTTTAAAAAATAAAATCTGACTAATAAAACTAAAATGATTAAGAAAAGAATTTAGTGAGCTAGATATAAGATAAATATATAAAAATAAATAACTGATCTATACAATACATACAGAGAAATAGATATTGAATAAAATATTCCATGTATAATAGCAAAAAACTATTAAGTTCTTATGAACAAATCTAATGAGAAACATAAGATCTATGTGAAGAAAACTTTAAAATCTTTTTAGAAGTCTTAAAAACAATATTCCAAACAAGCAAAAGGACATAGCACATACTTTAT
The DNA here is from genome assembly GCF_937001465.1 of Orcinus orca. Classification (NCBI taxonomy): domain Eukaryota; kingdom Metazoa; phylum Chordata; class Mammalia; order Artiodactyla; family Delphinidae; genus Orcinus; species Orcinus orca. The sequence goes on from NC_064574.1 coordinate 32,176,136, forward strand.
TGGGAAGTAATAAATAAATATAATGTAATTCTAGTTAGAATCTTAACAGGGCTTCTTAGGAATTGGATAAACTGTGATTAACACAATGTTAGCACAGAATAAATAAATGCCTGAAGTCTACCTAGCACTCTCTGTGCCACAGCCTCCAGTTCAACTCCGACAAGACAAAAATCTCCAGCCCTATAGAGACAGTGGAGCATTGAATCCTCATTACTGTTTCCCAAAAGTATGCTGGGAAGGATGGGAACAACTGCAGATTGTTCAAGAGCAATTTCCTAAGCTTCATAAATATAGAAATGGCTGCCTTCACAAAGAGCCAAAAGGACCTGTGTCCTTGACCACATGATGCAGAAATGGGACCTCAACTGTGGTAGGCAGTTAGATTTCCAAGAATTTCTTAACCTTCTTGGTAGCATGGCCATGGCTTGCCATGACTCCTTTATCATGGCTACCCATTCCCAGAAGCAAATCTGAGGAGCCCTTGGGCCTGGCCTCCAAACCCACCCTCTTTATTTCCAGCTTCCCAATCATCATCTCCTCATAGCCCCACACATAACCTGAGCCCAGCATACCCACCATCCCATGCAGGCCACTCCTGCTGGTAGTGATGAAACAATATAGTTTTGTTTTTTTTTTTAGAAAATAAAACCCAGTAAATATAAGGAAAAGAACAATAGGCATGGATTTACCTTATTAATGTAATAGAACAGATAGATAAATTAGTGTAATAAACGATCATAAAAATAAATTCCAGGAAGGCAGAGGAGTAAGACGTGGAGATCACCTTGCTCCCCACAAATACATCAAAAATACATCTACATGTGGCACAACTCCTACAGAACAACTATTGAACGCTGGGAGAAGACCTCAGACTTCCCAAAAGTCAAGAAACTTCCCATATACCTGGGTAGGGCAAAAGGAAAAACAGAGACAAAAGAATAGGGATGGGACCTGAACCTCTGGGAGGGAGCTGTGAAAGAGGAAAAGTTTCCACACACTAGGAAGCCCCTTCACTGGCGGAGACGGGGGCTGGGCGGTGGGTGGGGAACCTTCAGAGCCACAGAGGAGAGCACAGCAACAGGTGTGCAGAGGGCACAGTGGAGAGATTCCCGCACAGAGGATGGGTGCCGACCAGTACTCACCAGCCTGAGAGGCTTGTCTGCTCACACGCCGGGGTGGGTGGGGGCTGGGAGCTGCGGCTCGGGCTTCAGAAGTCAGATCCCAGGGAGAGGACTGGGGTTTGCTGCGTGAACATAGCCTGAAGGGGGCTAGTGCGCCACAGCTAGCCGGGAGGGAGTCCGGGAAAAGGTCTGGACCTGCCTAAGAGGCAAGAGACCATTGTTTCGTGGTGCGTGAGGAGAGGGGATGCAGTGCACCACCTAAACAAGCTCCAGAGATGGGCATGAGCTACAGATATCAGTGCGAACACCAGAGACGGGCATGAAAAGCTAACGCTGCTGCTTCAGCCACCAAGAAGCCCGTGTGCAAGCACAGGTCACTATCCACAGCTCCCCTCCCAGGAGCTTGTGCATCTCGCCACTGCCAGGGTCCCGCGATCCAGAGACAACTTCCCTGGGAGAACACACGGGGCACCTCAGGCTGTTGCAACGTCACAATAGCCTCTGCTGCCACGGGCTCACCCCACATTCCGTACCCCTCCCTCCCTCTGGCCTGAGTGAGCCAGAGCCCCCTAATCAGCTGCTCCTTTAACCTCGTCCTATCTGGGCAGGAACAGACGCCCTCAGGTGACCTACATGCAGAGGCGGGGCCAATCCAAAGCTGAAACCCAGGAGCTGTGCAAACACAGAAGAGAAAGGGAAACTTCTCCCAGCAGCCTCAGGAGCAGCGGATTAAATCTCCACCATCAACCTGATGTACCTTTCATCTGTGGAATACCTGAATAGACAATGAATCATCCCAAAATTTAGGTGGTGGACTTTAGGAGCAACTGTAGACTTGGGGTTTTCTTTCTTCCTTTATATATATATATATATATTTCCTTTTTCTCTTTTTGGGAGTGTGTATGTGTATGCTTCTTCTTTGTGTGATTTTGTCTGTATAGCTTTGCTTTTACCATTTGTCCTAGGTTCTGACTGTCTGGTTTTTTTTTGTTTGTTTGTTTTTTTAGTATGCTTTTTAGTGCTTGTAATCATTGGTGGATTTGTTGATTGGTTTGGTTGCGCTCTTCTTTTTTTCTTTCTCTTTTTTATTACTTTTTAATCTTTTATTTTTAATAATATTTTTTAATTTTTTATTTTAATAACTTTTATTTATTTATTTATATTTCTTTCTTTCTTTTTCTCCCTTTTCTTCTGAGCCATGTGGCTGACAGGGTCTTGATGCTCCGGCCAAGTGTCAGGCCTGAGACTCTTAGGTGGGAGAGCTGAGTTCAAGACATTCGTCCACCAGAGACCTTCTGGCCCCACGTAATATCAAACAGTGAAAGCTCTCCCAGAGATCTCCATCTCAACGCTAAGACCCAGCTCCACTCAACGACCAACAAGCTATAGTGCTGGACACCGTATGCCAAACAACTAGCAAGACAGGCACACAACCCCACCCATTAGAAGAGAGGGTGCCTAAAATCATAATAAGTTCACAAACACCCCAAAACACACCACCGGTCGCAGTCCTGCCCACGAGAAAGACAAGATCCAGCCTCATCCACCAGAACACAGGCACCAGTCTCCTCCACCAGGAAGCCTACACAACCCACTGAACAAAACTCACCCACTGGGGGCAGACATCAAAACAACAGGAACTACAAACCTGCAGCCTGCTAAAAGGAGACCCCAAACACAGTAAGTTAAGCAAAATGAGAAGACAGAGAAATACACAGCAGTTGAAGGAGCAAGGTAAAAACCCACCAGACCAAACAAATAAAGAGGAAATAGTCTACCTGAAAAAGAATTCAGAATAATGATAGTAAAGATGATCCAAAATCTCAGAAATAGAATGGAGAAAATAAAAGAAACATTTAACAAGGACCTAGAAGAACTAAAGAGCAAAAAAACAATGATGACCAACACAATAAATGAAATGAAAAATTCTCTAGAAGGAATCAATAGCAGAATAACTGAGGCAGAAGAACAGATAAATAACCTGGAAGATAAAATAGTGGAAATAACTACCACAGAGCAGAATAAAGAAAAAAGAATCAAAATCATTGAGGAGAGTCTTATAGTCCTCTGAGACAACATTAAACACACCAACATTCAAATTATAGGGGTCCCAGAGAAGAAGAGAAAAATAAACTGTCTGAGAAACTATTTGAAGAGATTATAGTTGAAAACTTCCCTAACATGGGAAAGGAAATAGTGAATCAAGTCCAGGAAGTGCAGAAAGTCCCATACAGGATATACCCAAGGGGAAACACGCCAAGACACATATTAATCAAACTATTGAAAATTAAATACAAACAAAAAATATTAAAAGCAGCAAGGAAAAAACAACAAATAACATACAAGGGAATCCCCAGAAGGTTAACAGCTGATCTATCAGTAAAAACTCTGCAAGCCAGAAGAAGTGGCAGGACATATTTAAAGTGATGAAAGGGAAAAACCTATAACCAAGATTACTCTACCCAGCAAGGATCTCATTCAGATTTGACAGAGGAATTAAAACATTTACAGACAAGCAAATGCTAAGAGAATTCAGCACCATCAAACCTACTTTACAGCAAATGCTAAAGGAAATCCTCTAGGCAGGAAACACAAAAGAAGGAAAACACCTACAAAATCAAAACAATTAAGAAAATGATAATAGGAACATACATATTGGTAATTACCTTAAATGTAAATGGATTAAATGCTCCAACCAAAAGACATAGACTAGCTGAATGGATACAAAAACAAGACCCATATATACACTGTCGACAAGAGACCCACTTCAGACCTAGGGACACATACAGACTGAAAGTGTGGGGATGGAAAAATATATTACATGCAAATGGAAATCAAAAGAAAGCTGGAGTAGCAGCTTTCTCATATACTCATATCAGACAAAATAGACTTTAAAATAAAGACTATTACAAGAGATGAAGAAGGACACTACATAATGATCAGGGATGAAGAAGATATAACAATTGTAAATATTTATGCACCCAACATAGGAGCACCTCAATACATAAGGCAAATGTTAACAGCTATAAAATGGGAAATAGACAGTAACACAATTATAGTAGGGGACCTCTAACACCCCACTTTCACGAATGGACAGATCATCCAAAATTAAAATAAATAAGGAAACACAAGCTTTAAATGACACAATAGACCAGATAGATATAATTGATATTTATAGGACATTCCATCCAAAAACAACAGTATAAATTTTCTTCTCAAGTGCACATGGAACATTCTCCTGGATAGATCATATCTTGGGTCACAAATCAAGCCTTGGTAAATTCAAGAAAATTGAAATCGTATTATGTTTTCTGATCACAATGCTATGAGAATAGATATCAATTACAGAAAATAATCTGTAAAAATACAAACACATGGAGGCTAAACAATACACTACTAAATAACCAAGAGATCACTGAAGAAATCAAAGAGGAAATCAAAAAATACCTAGAAACAAATGACAATGAAAACACGACAACCCAAAATCTCTTGGATGAAGCAAAAGCAGTTCTAAGACGGAAGTTTATAGCAATACAATCCTACCTCAAGAAACAACAAACATCTCAAATAAAGAACCTAACCTTACACCTAAAGCAATTAGAGAAAGAAGAACAAAAAAGCCCCCACAGTTAGCAGACGGGAAGAAATCAAAGAGCAGATCAGAAATAAACGAAAAAGAAATGAAGGAAATGATGGTAAAGATCAATAAAACTAAAAGATTGATCTTTGAGAAGATACAAAAAATTGACAAACCATTAGCCAGACTCATCAAGAAAGAAAGGGAGAAGACTCAAATCAATAGAATTAGAAATGAAAAAGGAGAAGTAACAACTGACATTGCAGAAATACAAAGGATCATAAGAGATTACCACAAGTAACTATATGCCAGTAAAATGGACAACCTGGAAGAAATGGATAAATTCATAGAAAAGCCCTACCTTCTGAGTCTGAACCAGGAAGAAATAGAAAATACAAACAGACCAGTCACAAGCACTGAAATTGAAACTGTGATTAAAAATCTTCCAACAAACAAAAGCTCAGGACCAGATGGCTTCACAGGCAAATTCTATCAAACATTTAGAGAAGAGCTAAAACCTATCCTCCTCAGACTCTTCCAAAATAGAGCAGAGGGAGGAACACTCCCAAATTCATTCTACAAGGCCACCATCACCCTGATACTGAAACCAGACAAAGATGTCACAAAAAAAGAAAACTACAGGCCAATATCATTGATGAACATAGATGCAAAAATCCTCAACAAAATACTAGCAAACAGAATCCAACAGCACGTTAAAAGGATCATACACCATGATCAAGTGGGGTTCATCCCAGGAATTTAAGGATTCTTCAATATATGCAAATCAATCAATGTGATACACCATCTTAACAAACAGAAAGAGAAAAACCATATGATCATTGCAATAGATGCAGAAAAAGCTTTCAACAAAATTCACCACCAATTTATGATAAAAACCCTCCAGAAAATGGGCATACAGGGAACTTACCTCAACACAATACAGGCCATATATGACAAGCCCACAGCCAACATCGTTCTCAATGGTGAAAAACTGAAACCATTTCCTCTAAGATCAGGAACAAGACAAGGTTTCCCACTCTCACCACTATTATTCAACATAGTTTTGGAAGTTTTAGCCACAGAAATCAGAGAAGAAAAAGAAATAAAAGGAATCCAAATCGGAAAAGAAGAAGTAATATTGTCACTGTTTGCAGATGACATGATACTATACATAGAGAATCCTAAAGATACTACCAGAAAACTACTAGAGCTAATCAATGAATTTGGTAAAGTAGCAGGATATAAAATTAATGCACAGAAATATGTTGCATTCCTACACACTAATGATGAAAAACCTGAAAGAGAAATTAAGGAAACACTCCCATTTACTATTGCAACAAAAAGAATAAAATACCTAGGAATAACCCTACTTAAGGAGACAAAAGACCTGTATGCAGAAAACTATAAGACACTGATGAAAGAAATTAAAGATGATACAAACAGATGGAGAGATATACCATGTTCTTGGACTGGAAGCATCAACATTGTGAAAGTTGGTATACTACCCAAAGCAACCTACAGATTCAATGCAATCCCTATCAAACTACCAATGGCATTTTTCACAGAACTAGAAAAAAAATTTCACAATTTGTATGGAAACACAAAAAACCCAGAATGGCCAAAGCAATCTTGAGAACGAAAAATGGAGCTGGAGGAATTAGGCTCCCTGACTTCAGCCTATACTACAAAGCTACAGTAATCAAGACAGTATGGTACTGGCACAAAAACAGAAATATAGATCAATGGAACAGGATAGAAAGCCCAGAGAAAAACCCACACTCATATGGTCACCTTATCTTTGATAAAGGAGACAAGAATATACAGTGGAGAAAAGACAGCCTCTTCAATAAGTGGTGCTGGGAAAACTGGACAAGTACATGTAAAAGTATGAGATTAGAACACTCTCTAACACCATACACAAAAATAAGCTCAAAATGGATTAAAGACCTAAATGTAAGGCCAGACACTATCAAACTCTTAGAGGAAAACATAGGCAGAACACTCTATGACATAAATCACAGCAAGATCATTTTTGATCCACCTCCTAGAGAAATGGAAATAAAAACAAAAATAAACAAATGGGACCTAATGAAACTCAAAGCTTTTGCACAGCAAAGGAAACCATAAACAAGACGATAAGACAACCCTCAGAATGGGAGAAAATATTTGCAAATGAAGCAACTGACAAATGATTAATCTCCAAAATTTACAAGAAGCTCATGCAGCTCAATATCAAAAAAACAAACAACCCAATCCACAAATGGGTAGAAGACCTAAATAGACATTTCTCCAAAGAAGATATACAGATTTCCAGCAAACACATGAAAGAATGCTCAACATCATTAATCACTAGAGAAATGCAAATCAAAACTACAATGAGATATCATCTCACACCAGTCAGAATGGCCATCATCAAAAAATCTAGAAACAATAAATGCTGGAGAGGGTGTGGAGAAAAGGGATCACTCTTGCACTGCTGGTGGGAATGTAAATTGATACGGAGGTTCCTTAAAAAACTACAAATAGAACTACCATATGACCCAGCAATTCCACTACTGGGCATATACACTGAGAAAACCATAATTCAAAAAGAGTCATGTACCACAATGTGCATTGCAGCTCTATTTACAATAGCCTGGACATGAAAGCAACCTAAGTGTCCATCGACAGATGAATGGATAAAGAAGATGAGGCACAGATATACAATGGGATATTACTCAGCGATAAAATGAAATGAAACTGAGTTATTTGTAGTGAGGTGGATGGACCTAGAGTCTGTCATACAGAGTGAAGTAAGTCAGAAAGAGAAAAACAAATACCGTATGCCAACACCTATATATGGAATCTAAAAAAATGTGGCTCTGAAGAACGTAGGGGCAGGACAGGAATAAAGAGGCAGATATAGAGAATGGACCTGAGGACATGGGGGGCAGGTGGGGAAGGGAAGCTGTGACAAAGTGAGAGAGTAGCATTGACATATATACACTACCAAATTAAAATAGATAGCTTAGTGCGGTGGGATAGGAAGGGTGGGAGGGAGGGGATATGGGCATATATGTATACGTATAGCTGATTCACTTTGTTATACAGCAGAAACTAACACAACATTGTAAAGCAATCATACTCCAATAAAGATGTTTAAAAAAATTCCAGAAGCATTAAACATTTAAATATAAAAAATTAAATAATAAAAATGAAGAGTGACAGCTTTCTTCCATTGTTGAGCCCTGATGGTGTGGTGGTGAAAAAGGAAGGCTAGAAGAAGGTGGAATCTGGGAGATGCCCTTCCACCAGGGCTAAGAGTCTTGAGAAGTCTATTTTGCTGGAAAGTAGGCCTGTTATGGAGAACACTTTCAGCATATTTCAAAATGGTTACTTTCCTCTCTTCTGCCAGAGGTATGAGGTGTTGATTCTATGAAACCCAACTGCCACCAGATTCCTTATAAAGTTGATGGGGAAACTTCTGCTTATATCTTGGAAGTGGCCCATAAAGAACTCTGACAAACAGCGTGTCTCTTTAATATGTTTTGAATAATTTCATCTTTTTTGGTAGGTGTACTAAGAGTCTAGTTACTTACGTGGCTTTATTGGTGACACAACAATTTTAACAAAGCAAATAAAAACTGGTATAGAAATATAAAAAAAAAAATCAAGAGTGAAATCTTAGACTACACATGCAACCTAGGGGTGGGGAGATTATCATAACCAAAACAGGAAACACACTTTGCTCTGGAGACGCAGATAGATATAGTTAACTATATAAATATCAAAATTCTTTTTCCCAAATTTGTCTATTGACTTTATTTCTAATATTTCTTGCCAAGAAACAGTAAGACAAATAAATTTGAAAAAATAATTGCAATACAGATAAAGAGTTAACTATCCATAGTATACAAAGAACTTTCACAATATAAAAGATAACCTAAAAGAAAAATGAGCAGATAATATGAACAGATAGTTCATAGAAGAGCATATTGATATGGCTGAGAAATATAAAAAAGCTTCTCAAACACATTACTGGTCAAGGAAATGCAAGTTAAAGTACAATGAGATATCGTTATATTTATTAGACTGAGAAAAATTAAAAGAAAAATAATATCATTGCTGGCAGAGATGGATGGATGAGGGTAAGGTATGCACATACTATGCTATTGGAAATAGAATTATTGTAGTTTTTGGAAAGCAATCTGTTTACATCCCTTAAAATTTAAAACACACTCTTTAGCCCAGCAATCTCACTCCTGGGAATATACTTTATCATTTGTTAAAACCTAGGTACTAAAATGATTATTGTAGCTATGTGTGATTGCTAAAACTTGAAAATCCCAATATCCCTCAACTTTGAATAAACTACAGTGAATCCCCAGCTAGAAATATTATGAAACCATTAGGAAAAAATGAATTGGAGTGATGTCAGCTGACTTAGGGATTTCCGCAAGATATTGTTGAGAGAACAATGCAAGACGCAGAAAATTTTGTATAAGATGATCCATTTTTTTTGTAGAGAAAAGAATGACAAAACATGAATGAGTATGTGGGGTTGATGCATGTGTGTGTGAATATGTAGATAGAGATAGATATTTACATGGGTATATGAATACAGAGAAATGTATGAATGCTCGCTAACATGCGTGAGTAGAGCAGTGCTGAAGGACAGGCAGAGGAAGAGGAGAATGGAAGAGAAGCAGCAAACAGAAAAGATGGAAAGAAGTCTGCACTAAAAAGAAATTGGTGTGTAGAAGATCTTGTTTATGCTAAATTGTATCTCAATGCATAAAATATCAGGAAAAAAGAAAAGATAGATCTGTACGGTCCCATCTGTAGGAATTCTGATACTATATTTTAAAGTGAAAAAAGCCAGTTGTAAGGGCTTCCCTGGTGGCACAGTGGTTGAGAGTCTGCCTGCTGATGCAGGGGACACGGGTTCGTGCCCCGGTCTGGGAAGATCCCACATGTCGCGGAGCGGCTGGGCCCGTGAGCCATGGCCGCTGAGCCTGCGCGTCCGGAGCCTGTGCTCCGCAACGGGAGAAGCCACAACAGTGAGAGGCCCGCGTACTGCAAAAAAAAAAAAAAAAAAAGCCAGTTGTAGAGTATAGTATGCCACTATCCTATTTCAATAAAAACAAATAGGTATTGAAACTAACACAACATTGTAAATCAACTATACTCCAATATAAAATTTTTAAAAAAACCAAATAGGCAAGTACAACCCTTGTACAGTATACATGTATTTATGATTCTATGAGTTTGTTTAACAAGGAGAATACTGTGAAAGGATACACAGGGGGTAACAATGGTTACTGCACAGTGTGGAGGGGGATAGTTTTCACTTTTCACTTCTTTGTATTGATTGCACTGTTCCACTTGTCACAATAAGCATGTATTACTTTGATAGCTTTAAAACATCAATAAAGAAAAAAAAAACCCTGAAGTAATAATGGGTTTCTTTTTCTCTCCTTCTTTGTTCCTCCCTGAACATCTGGCTTGGAACATAGCCCAGTGCCCCACAAGCTGCCCCATCCTATCCACTTCACATGCAAGCGGACATCTGAGTCCCATAGGTAGAGGGAGTTGAGGTTACCTCCCACAAAAGTCCCCGGAGGTAGTCAAATGCAGGGAATGTGTCTGGATATCTGTGAAGTTCTTGGAAAATTCTGGGCCACTTAAGAATTTGGCTGTTCTAGAGAACAGAGGAACTAAGGATGGAGCCCACAACTCTACTGATTGACACACCCAAGTCTCAGTTCTGGCCTGGCCAATCCTTCCAGTTAAAGCACCTACAATATGATTATAGCTCTATAAAAATATCTGTGTGTGCCTGCAAGGCCAGGAGAGAAATTGAGGAGGAATGAAACCTAGCTTGTTGAGGCTCTATATCTTAACTCCTATAGTCCTTTCTAATACTCTGGATGAGTATTACTTCCATTTTAAAGAGAAGAAAACAGAGGACCAGAGTTTAAGGAACATGCTAAAGCCTATATAGCTGGTCAGTTGTTAGGTTGAAGCTTGTGAATTGCTAGTCTAATTCTAGATTGTTTTCTCCTGCTCTCTTTTTTTTATTGTGGTAAAATAAACATAATCTTTACCGTTGTAACCATTTTTAAGTGTACACTTCAGTGGCATTAAGTACATTCATATTGTTCCATCCACCTCCAGAACCTTTTCATCTTCCCGAACTGAAACACCACCTCCATTATCACTATTTTTTAAATATAACAGTCTTGAGATATAATTGACATACAATTCACCCATTTAAGGTATGTAATCCAACATTTTTTTAGCATATTCGTAGAGTTGTACAACTATGATCACAATAAATTTTAAAACATTTCCGTCACTCTCAAAAAAACCCCTGTACCCATTAGCGGTCACTCCCCAATTCCCCCAGCCCCTAATCTACTTTCTGTCTCTTTAGATTTGTCTATTCTGGACATTTCATGCAAATGGAATGATATGATAGGTGTCCTATAATTTTAGATTGTTTTTGATCTACAAAATCTCTAACAGGATGTAGTTTTTGGCTGCTACAACAGAGGCCCAAATAATAATGGTTTAAACAAGTGTATTTCTCACTCATGTCAATGTTTGGGCTGCTCTCTCTCATCAGTTTAGGCTCCTTCTTTCATATTCTCCTGCCCTCTCAGGTGTTGTCCTTGTGTAAATGGACCAAGTCAGTTGGCCACCACTTCTGCTTTTTAGTAATGGGAAGGAGAGGAGATGAGGGTAAACATCTACCCTTTAAGAACATAACCCTGAGGTTGCACATTTCAGCCTTGTTTACAGCTCACTGGCCAGAGTCTGGTCACATGATCACACTCAGCCTTACAAGCAAGGCTAAGAAGTATAGTCTTGTGCCCTTCTGAAATTCCATGACCATGGAAAAATGCGGGAATAGATCCTGGGGGAAACTTAGTGGTCCCTGCTACAGTGGGAAGAGGGCTTTCCAAAATTTGAGTGTGGATCCGTCTACCTGCAAAGCTCATCATCTTATCCTGAACCACATTAAAAATGGTTAGGATGCTACTTGAGGTGAAATATTTTTATTTTTCTCACAGTTTTCTATTGGGCAAGAAGCTCATTCCTAGGAGGACCTCTCTGAGGGTCATTCATCCTGCTTCAAACTCATTCCAACAATTTTCCCAAGGCCACAATGGATCACCTGCTGCCTAAGAGGTAAAACATAACAAATAAATGATATGTATGTGTTCATATATATATATTACACATGCACACACATACAGGTACATTTATAAGAGGCTCTCTGCTACCTGTGAATCTCCAAAGACAGTTGCTTCATAGGTGATACAAATTGGAAGTTTGAGGGTCAGCGTCTTCATAGGTTGGAAGGTTGGGACAGCAAGGGAAGAGAAGTTTTCTTGCCCCTTATGCCAGGCATGTGTCTGGAGACAGCACTGGCCCAATTCAGGCAACGGCTGCCTTGGTGTGTGTGTTAGGGGGAAGGGAGTGACGAGAGGGTGGTCACTATAGACTTCTGGGCACTACTCAGTGGCAGATGCCTAAATCTCACCATCTGAGAGTCATTCCTCACCATGGTTATTTTTCCTCCCAAGGATGGAATGTTCTGGAAGATTTCATCCAACAAGCCATGTCATTTATTAGGCAAAACCTTCCTATACAGGACAAAAGGTGTATTAGCTTCAGCACTTTCATATTTTTACTGAGATATATTTGGCTACAACTGTTATTTTAATGTTAAGTACAATTTGAGGAAGTGCAATGTTTTATATTAGTATTAGAGGAGTACAGGGACTTTCCCATTTCTTAAACTCCAATATTGCTGAATACAATTATAATACAATTTTCACTACTCAGCCATAAAAGGGAATGGATGGACTTGGATGGTCTTATGCTAAGTGAAATAAGTCAAGTAGAGATAGACAAATACTATATGATATGTGGAATCTAAAAAATACAACAAACTAGTGAATATAACAAAAAAGCAGACTCACAGATATAGAGAACAAACTAGTGGTTAACCAGTGGGGAGAGGGAAGGGGGGAAGGGCAAAATAGGGTTAGGGGGTTAAGAGGTACAAACTATTAGGTATAAACTAAGCTACAGGGATAAATTGTATAATACAGAAAATATAGGCAATACTTATAATAACTGTAAATGGAGTATAACCTTTAAAAATTGTGAATCACTATACTGTACACCTTTAACATACAATATTGTACATCAACTACACTTCAATTAAAAATTGTAATACAGTTTTCATCCCTTTGAAAAAAGCATTTATATAAGTAATTTGTATTTAAAAGTTAGAAAATACAGAAAAATAAAAAGATAGAAAAAAAGGAATAAATGTAACCTGTAACCCCACTTCCCAAAGATAATGATCAAAAGTTTTGGAGTATATTTTCACTTCTTTTAAGCACACATTCACATAAATATAAAGGTATTTGTAATAAAATTGAAATATGAGATATCTTTATTGCTGAATAAACAAGAGTCTGGTAAATGGATGCAGATGGAACCAAATTGAAGAAAAGTCCAAGGAGAGGCCAACTCAAAAGGCCTAAAGGATTTTAATTTCAAGTCATGGGCTTTGGGGGAAAAAGTAACTAATCAAATCCACCATAAGTCCTATTGCCGAACAAACAGAAATCTTCTTTAGTATAAACAGTCGGGAAAAAAGAAAATCACCAAGCACATGAAAAGATTCAATAGTCAAAAAAAGTGTCTATTCTGAAAGAAACATTTCCCAATGAAACAAACATATGACATGGGAGAAAACTTTTAAGCAAAGTTCCTAAGATACATTTTCAGTGGACTTGAGAGATTATTGCATCTATGAAAAGATCGCATCATGGAAGATTGTGTTTTAATTTGAATTACAATTACAAAGCCCAAATTTAAAAAGGGAATGCCCCCTAATAAACTACTGGATCTGGGAATTGAGATTTCATGGCTGTAAACATCACAAAAGGAGAGACCACATGCTGCCTGATGGAAGGACACACAATCACTTATAAAGTAGTGCTTCCCCCACCCCAGGCAAAGGAATATGTTTGGGGGGAATGCACTCAGCACCTCCTGTAGGAAACTACAGGACAAATAAATTGCTCAACAAAATAAACTTCAAGGAAGGAAGAGAGAAAGAAAGAGTGAGAGAGCAAGAGAGATGTATCAATCAATATCAATGGCAACGTGTGGACATTATGTGGATCTTGTCTCTAGCATTTATGAGACAACTGGAAATTTGAACACTGACTAAAAATTTATAATATTAAATAAACACTGCTAATTTTTTAAGATAATTGTTTGGTTTTTTAAAAACTATCTTTTAGGGACTTCCCTGGTGGTCCAGGGGTTAAGAATCTACCTTCTAATGCAGAGGACGCAGGTTCGATCCCTGGCTGGGGAATTAAGATCCCACATACCGTGGGGCAACTAAGCCTGCATGCCACAATGAGAGGGCCCGCGTGCTGCAACTACAGAGCCCATGCGCTCTGGAGCCCACGCGCCACAACTAGAGAGAAGCCTGAGCACCGAAATGAAGAGCCTGCACACCACAACGAAGAACCTGCATGCTGCAACTAAGATCCGATGCAGCCAAAATAAACCAATAAATAAATAGGAAGGAAATTTTTTAAAAACCTATCTTTTAGGGGTAACTACTGAAATGTTTATAAATGAAGTGAAATGTCTACGATTTGATCAAAACAATGGGGAAGGGAAAGTTGAGGTATGGAGATGAAACAAGAGTGGCCAGCTGTTGATACCCATTAAGCTGGATGATGGGCACATGGGGGGCTATTATGCTATTCTCTCTACTTTTGTGCATGTTTGAAAGTTACTAAAACAAATTGCTCAAAAATTGCGCTAGAAACATGAGCAAGAGGTTGGGTATTCCAGAAAATCAAGTCAGTGACTTAGATCATTGCACAGGAAATTCTCCCAGAACTTAGAGGAAATGGAAAAAGATAGAACGAGTGAAACTACATGAAACTTAGAGACGTGGGAGATGCAGTGTGAACATAAAATCAGAATTCCAGAAGAATGCATGAACAGAACCAACAGGGGACAAGCAATAAACTTCATTGAAGAACATGTCCATTATTGGTTTCTTCTCTAACTAACAAGTTATTTAGCAATATTTTATACATCCAAATACATAGAGATTTTAAAATTTATTAACTTCTAACATTGTGTATAGTTATGGAACATGTTCCATATGATTTCTATTTTTGAAAAAATTTTGAGGCTTGCTTTAGTGCCTAGAACACGAACAGCTTTTAGAAACATCCTTGAGTGCTTGTGAGGAATGTGTACTCTCTAATTGTTGGATGCAGAATTCTAAACATGCCCTTTGGTCACTTAACCTTGTTTAGCTTTTGTCTGCCTGACCTATCAAAGGGAAGTATTGGAACCTCCCACTGGCACGTGGACTTACCAATTTCTTCCTGTAGTTCTGTCCATTTACACTGCATAAGTTTTGAGGCTATCTGATTAGGTGCATGTGCTTAATATTGACTCCTCTTTGTAAATTGAACCTTCCTATCCTTTTTTTCTCCCCGCTTTTGTTTATGCTGTGCAGCTTGCAGGATCTTACTTCCCCGACCAGGGCTTGAACCCAGGCACACGGCAGTGAAAGCACTGAGTCCTAACCACCAGGGAACTCCCAGAACCTCCCTATCCTTAACAATTTTTTTTTTTTGTCTTAGGATTTGTCTGAAAATAATATAATAGATGGTTAGTATTTGCCCCATGTGATTTTTCCCCCATTCTTTTACTTGCAATTTTGCACATCCTTATGTAAACCAGTCTCGTGTAAACAGTGCTTCTAAACATATCTGTGGTGAAGGAGCAATTGGTTTTTGTTTTTCCCAATCCATTATAGGTTAAGACTTTCGTAAAATATACCAAAAAATTAATTTCTAGAATTAGACATGCAAACTACAAGCCAGATATTTTAGTATTAGATTCAACACACATAAAACTATAAAACTTTTATAGTTTCTAAGCCGCTATCAACTTCTGAACATAAGTTGCTCCAGCCTTCAACAATCACAGCCAAACTTTTGAGCTCAGTGTTGTAAACAGCATATTATCAGGATTTTGTTCTGTTATCTGGCCTAACAAACTATCTTTTAATTGGCAAGTTTAGTTCATTTACAGTTAGGCTTGTTATAGTTGGTACATTTGGGCTTGTTTCTCTCATCTCGGTAAGTCTCCTCTCTTCTCCCATCACCAAGTTGATATGGCCTGGAATTATAATTTGAGCACATTATGGGTATTTTTTCTTTCCTTTGGCCTTCACTACATTTTAATGACCAGGTGTTATATAGACTGTTTGTGTCCACCCAAATTCATCTGTTGAAACCTAATCCCCAGTGTGTTGGTATTAGGAGGTGGGGCCTTTGGGAGGTGATTAGGTCATGAGGTTGAAGCCCTCTCGAATGGGAGTAGTGCCCTCATAAAAGAGCCTCAAAGAGCTTGATCTTTTGCCCATTCCACCACGTAAAGACACAGAGAGAAGATGGCTATCTCCAAATCAGGTCCTCACCAGATACCGAATCTGCCATGCCAATATTTCTAGCCTCCAAAACTGTGAGAAATTTTTTGTTTCTAAGCCACCCAGTCTATGGTTCCCTGAGAGCTGCCATAAAGGACCAAGATGCAAGTTTACCCAGATCTTTACTGCTCACCTTTCCCTCAGTTATCTCGTACAGTACTTCCTAGGTTTGTTTTTCCTCATATTTAAGTACTTCATCCAAAGTATTTAAATGGGGGCCTTTAAGTGGCTAGACATAAAATTCTAAGTTCAAAGTTCTTTTTCTTCAGTCCTTAAAAATGTAACTCCACAAACAGGGCTGCTGTTGGAAAATCTGGTGTCCATGGGTTCCCAGCTTTAAAGGGCTTCGTTTTTGCTCATTCTCTCTGGAAACTTTCAGAATAATTTTTGTCTTTGTCACTCTTAAGTTTTACTATCCAGCAGTGAAGATGAATGAACTACATCAGTTATGTACCAACATGAAAGAATCTCACAATGAGTAAAATGTGACAATACATACACCTTTTACATAATGTCCCAAAACACGCAAAACTAAACAGTAAATTTTTAGGGATGCATGTATATGGCAAAATTGTGAAGAAAAGAAAAGGATAAACCCAAATGGGGATGTACCAGGAGAGAGGCCCATGGGGTTGGGGGTGGCAGGGCCTTTAGTACTGAAATGTGCTGTTGTCCCAACTGGGGGTGAGAACATGGGTATTCTTTTTTAAATACCTCACATATATTTTCCGCATGTATATAGTGTAAGGTAAGACATTATCACCTTGTAACTGGATGCCTAGCAGTGGCTCATAGGTCAGGATACTGGGAACAGGAAGCAGCAGGTTGAACACCCTATGGGAGTGGCTGTGGTGGTCACTATGGCTGAAACTGCCAGAGACAAACCAGGGATAGAGATGGGGATGGAGGAGTTCTAAGTTTGTTCTAAATTAAGAAACACACCAATTAAACACTTCTGGACTTGTCTTCATACCCCACCAGGAGCCATGCCTCTGATTGAATGAGCTGTCACTCACTGCCCTCAGGCTTGGCTCTGAGCTTCTTCTGGCACCAACACTTCAGCATTTCCTGTCCCAGCCTAAATAGTCGGCCTGAAGGGCCCAAGACTGCTCTGGAGCCTTTGATTCCACTGTGTGGACACGACAGCCTTTCTGGTCCCTAAAAGGTCTCCAGCCTCCAGATGTCACTAACTTACTAAGAGACTCATAATTTCACGCCGAAGTCCAGCATGAGTGCATCCTCTAACCAAGGTCTCCCTTCCCCCTTGGGCATCCTCCCAAGGAGCCCACCGTGGTTCTCTAGCTGTGGGGGCCAATGATACTTCAACAACTGCTTTCCTCCTTTGAGTCTTCAATGTATCTAACAAAGGTGAACTTGTTGAACTAAACTTTTTACTAGTCAAGTTTCCTCCCCTAAGTGATGACTTTTAAATAATGACAGGTTTCTTTAAAGACCAGCCAAAGAAGGTATGTGAACAGCAGAACTGTGTCCAGGAGAGCTTTTATTTGTACGGAACAGTTTTAAAAATACAGAATAAAATAGCTTTATCTCTACTATTATTCACAACATCTGGTCCAAATATTACATATTTTTAAAATACTTAAACGTTTAATGAAGCCATGTTAGAAAAACAATATGAAAATTCTTTTTAAAAACTCCATAAAATAATTAGACATCTCAAAAAACAACCCCACCCCAAATACCCTCAGTATGCAAAATAAAAAACAAACAAAAATCCCAGAAAGGTATATAGCCAAAGTCAGTCACAAAAACTTAAGGAAAATATAGGCATCCCCACTGTTTTAAGAACAGTCAGAAATTTATTAACATGTCAAACAAAGGTTGTTACGAACGAACAAAAAGGGTATTAACTTGACTGTCAGTAAGAGGGCACCACTGGGAAGGGTGTCCTAAGTGTTGGGAAACACACCGAGCAATTCTAAGGAGGCTGGATGTTACTAGTGTAGAGTGAAGACGAGGCACAGTCAAGAACAGACTAAAAGGACAGGAATGTGTGGAGGCTGCTGAAAAGGGATCCTCTGCGCTAATGTGCTTCACAGGTCCATGGGCAGATGCTGAACGCGGGCAAAAACGGGCAATCTTCTTGCACTACTCCAGTTGTGACTGCGGGAGGGGTGGAGGGTGGGGGAGATCCTATTCTCTGTGTCAAAATCATAAGGGGACAGAGCACAACACGCATGGCATGTGAGGCCCCAGGTGTTTCCCTAAAGCCAACAGTGGCTCCCTGGGCCCTGTGAGAGCTCAGGCTGCCACCGTGTCCAGGGGGCACAGCTGGGTGAGCACACCAGGGGGCAGCAATAGTCATGCCAGGCCTGCTGCCTGCAGCTGAGCATCCACCCCAAGCCGTGGGGGTGAGTGTGCAGGATGCTGCCTTTCTTTGCGCCAGACAGGTTCTGATGAGGCTTCCGCCACAGCTCCTTGTTCGTCTCCTATCTGGCCTGACCACTTTTGTGGCATCGATATTATGGAAGATTATAGTTGCCAACTTCAAGTCTAAGTTGCTAGTACCAATATTTCAGCAGAGACATGAATTAAAGAAATAACAACTTAGCTCATGGTCATAAAATATATGCATGGGTAAATAAAGTATACACACACACGAAAGATTCATCAATGGAGAAATTCTATCATCACATGACATTGTCATGAAAATTATCATTCCCTCCCTGGAAAACTGTGACTATTATCCTGGGTAGAAATGTTATTTTACTATATGGAAATACTGTAATATTCATGCATAAACCAGGTTGTCGTCATGAAAGTCAGTATTCTACAGTATGAAGCAAATCCTGTGTGTGAATCTGTTACCATGAAAACGGGAAACCATCAGGACCCATGGTTAAGCCACTTCCCTTGCCTTGATCAATCACAAGAAACTTACTACAATCTAACATTTGAAATCATCTTAAGAAAGATTCTGTATCAATGAATCTATGTTTAATTCCCTAGTGAGAATGAGAATGGAAATCGCCTACAAAGACTGGAGCCACTTCCCATTGTGAACCATTTAGATATTTTATCAAAACCAGTGGTGGGTTTGCCCTTGCCACCACAGTGATATTGCAGCATCTACTGTCCCATTTATAAGTTTCTACTTTCCACATCAGGATCACCAATGTAAATGTGAAAACGGTGGGTAGGTGTTCATGTGGGAATTGGAGGGTGAATGCCCTGCCCAAGGACATTCACATCCAAAATATCCTAAAACATTCTATTGGCCAAAGCATAGTGGGTATGTGGCCCCAGCAATGCAAGTGGGAGGTGCACAGGCACAGACCGTGCATGGCCACTGTGTCCCCCCAAACCTCCCCTTCAGGTGTGTGCTTAAACACAAGAAGCAGATGAATATATTTTTCTTTCAACTACAGACTCATTCTGTAGCATATCTGCTAGCCAGAGGACAGACTTCCTAATCTCCTGTCCCCTTCCCCCACCTTGGACAGAGAATCTAAGTTGGCCCCAATGGAACAAGAAAGGCAAAAACCCTCTTTTTCCAATAGGAGGTGTGGGCACAGGTCTTCTTTGCACATTTGAAGGCTTATGGAAAATATCGCCCCAGACCAGCAGATCTGAAACCTCTCAATAAGCCCAGCCCAGGAGAGTTTTCAGAAGGGAGAGGATTCCTAGACATCTGAAGCACATGCCCTGAGTGTTACCCACTGGGAGGGAAGATTCCTGGGTCAAGTTAAGCTGAAAGGAACTTGTTCCTGAATTACCAATGGTTCAGAGGCTTTCATTTGGATATTTGGTCCTTCTGCTCATCTAGAGAGCTAGAATACTGCAATCTCTGGGATGTTTTACAATTTTCCCCATTGTTCAGAGGAGAGAAATTGGAGATGCTGAGCAAAATACAAATAGAAGGAACTAAGCAACTAAGGGGACAACTAGGGCTGTCAGCCTCGAGGGCTTACCAAGTCAAACGGATGAAAATCATTTAACCAGTGTGCTTCTAAAGTAAATATGCACCAAATACACTTCAAAACAACATACCATACAAATTTAAATTTAGAATCTAAGTTCTTTACTTAATCTGCAAGAAGGTCTTGGCAAAACAATGCAGTGGCTCTGAAGTGTTCTTGCCAGAATAGGCCTTAAAGCCCCAAACTTTACAGGAATCAAGGAGGCTGTAGTGACACAATAATGCTGCCAAAGACATCCCAGTGTGGTAAGCTGAACCAGTTGCGGGCGCAGGAAGTTCGCCATGTGCTCACTGCCTGGTAAACAACCAGGTAAATACTTAAGAAGCACTACCTCAAGAAACGAGGTCACTCAGGATTTTTCTTTGATTGCAAATTTAAAGCCAAATTCAATAAAAGTCATTTTTATCAGAAACAATTTAATATTATTAATTAGAATTCAACAGAGAGGGCCTGCCAGCTGCTCTTCTTACTACCTTCAGCAATAACTTAAACAGGAAAGGCAGCATTTGGCCAGGGGATCTAATCTTCCCCTCTGCAAAATCAAAATCCAGTGGACATTCAACATGGCAACTCACAGAAAGTCTCCTTAAGCCTTAACTGCCAGATATGAATGGCAACACAACTGCAGTGATTAATTTACCAGGAGGCCGCACCATTCAATATGGCGGCTGTTTGTCACCTGCCCCAGCTTCCCTTCTTCACAAAACAAATTCACTATAACTTAACCCATGGTTTCTGGGCTCTGGTCCAGTAGTCAGTTTTGATAAATAGATTAAGCATTATGTATTTACACTTTCATGGTATCAAGCAATACAAAACACAACCACAATAATGGTTACTGGCCTTTAAGAGCCAGGACAACAAGCTTCCCTGACGGTGTCTACAGCTTTACAAATGCTGGTTCCTTTCTTAATGGGGGATAGGAGGTGAGGAACAAGTAATAGGGATGTAAGGTAAGAGGGTCACATGGAAAAACACTGATTTCAAAAATCTATAGTCAATAACATTAAACAGGAATAAAATCTTGTAATAATAGATACACACAACAATAACTGACATCCACATGTCAGCAGAACCAAGACTCCCATAAACACCTGCTTGGTGCCCTCATGGGCACTCTATACCCGTCACACCAGCCAGGAGTGAGAAATGCCAGCTAGAGTGTCTCAACTACTAGTAAACAAAAAGAGGCCAATATGAGATGTGCTGGCCCAGCTTGGGCCAGGGTGGCACCAAGAAAGTGTAGTTGAGAATCAGATACTGATTTCAAGGTACCTTCCCTTCCCGTCCAATCCCCCAATTTCCATTCTAATTATATCTGTACAGACTTTACCCATGCACAGATTTGGGGATAGGGTAAGCATGTCACTGTTTTCAACTGGCCAGCAGCCACCTCCTACAGGAGTATCAGGGAACACAGAATCTCATTTGACAATGCAAGGATACTGGTGTCCCTTGACCAGAGGAGGTCTTTGCAGGTGAAGGTCCTGGTGCTTCCAAGCACAGAAAGCCCCTGGACCCTGGAGGTGGCCTGTAAGAAAGCTAGCACAGGGTATTAGAAGGGGACTGAAAACAAGGAATCGCTGTGGGCTTTAAGCATCCACTCCCACGGGAGGACAGGAACTTCAAATTCAGTGACCACGGCCAGCAATGGATGCTCTCAAGGGCAAAGGGTCAAGGGCTTAAATAAAAAGATAGGTGAGACACCATATTAGACAGGATCACAACCCACAACAAAAAAGCTACTTGTAATCTGTCTTAGCTCTGGGGTGGACAATGTAAATGCAGATCTACAAACATATATGTTACTGCTTGTTACTCAGCAAGGAACTACAGGTTCATGCCTCACTGCGGCTGGGCCACAGGGCGAGCTACGGCTATACTGTGGCCTGCGAATCTTCATCTGAACTCCGGCTGTTAGTGCTCTTCCTGAGGCCTTTCCATGTGTAACCTGCAAAGGTTGGGCTGATGGGTAAGTAGCTGAAACATCTGTATTTTTTAATAATGTTCATGCCAAATGGCAAGTCGTAGGATTCCATGCCATCAAGAGACTTGCTCCCTTTGCCCACGCCCTTCTTCCATTTCCTGATTCCCCTTTCCTCTGGAGTACCTGTGGAACACACACACACAACAAAACAAAAACAGAACAATGGAATGTTTAGTTAAATAGTTCTACCAAGAATTGAGATTCTCCACTGCTGCTGTCTCATAGATTGAAAGGAATGGGATGACACAAAGAACACTTGAGGAGTAGTTGATGCCCAATCCAGAAATCTAAGAATCACTAATCCCTCAAAAGAACCACTTCTCTCTAAAACGCCGATCTGATCTTGCAAAATGGGGCCCAGAGTCATTATTACATCTCACAATGCCTTCACCACTTGGCCATTGCACACCCACCCACCACTCATCCAGACATATCACTTTTTATACTGTTTTGCTCCATTTCAGTGGGTGGGGGGTGCATTTGTCACATATTCCCCACTTGTTGTGCTCCTGTGAGGATGAATTGCCACTGGCATAACACTCCTGGCAATTCTGTACCCTGACAGATGAGTCAGGGAGAAAGATCTGGACCTACAGGGTTCAGCAACTCCTGGACTCCTTTTCAAAAATCTTTCCAGTGCAGAGAGGAGCACTGGCACCTGCTTTTAGCTACATGGGAGCCCTAACAATGTACTTCTCTGCCTGAGCCTGGGTGTTGAGCTTGACTCTATGGTGCAGGGCTTAGGAACCTCTCACATATAAGCTATGCTCTCCCATGGGCATTTCAGTAATAAAATTGACTTTAATTTCCATCTGCCTGACTCCTTTGTCTTTCTCTCACTTAGTGCTGACTTAGGAGAGAAAGAGGATGTTACTGGCCTCCCACAAATCGAACACCTTCCACCTATTCATGTGTGTGATTCCTTCTGCCAGATGTGTTCACCTCTCGTGCCCCTAGTAACCTCTTCTTGATTGAGGCTTTTTGGAGGTAGGTTACGGGCAAAATCTCAATAAAACCTTCAAGCTCCAGAATAAACATCATCCTTCCTTGACAGCGGATGAATCTACCAGTGCGTCCATGGCAGCACTTTACAACGATACAAAGCAGCCTCCTCTAGGAAGCTGGGAAGGCCACAAGGCAGGGCCGACATCACATCCTAGTCCATCACCCAGCACTTGGCATAGAACGCACCAGCTGTGAAACAAGGGCTATGGGTGTTGGAGAGAGAGCTGCCTCCATACATCTCTCAGGCACTGGTCCTGGCAGTGGCCTGCCTCTGCAATGACTCATTTAAAGGACAGGCTCCACAAGAAGTGCTGCCCACTGGTAGCAGCTGGCTCAGGAGTGTGTGAACAAGTCAATGAAAGCCAAACTGCAGAGCTCCAGGCAAGGCTGAGCAGAAGGGCAGGCAGCTGGAGCATGCTTAAGGCATCCCGCTGCCACTTCACCATATGCAAGGAATTCACCTGCTTTTTCTTAAATGTAATTCAGCAAGAAAGAAAAAAAAAAAAACTAAGTTTATTAGCAAAAAAGTGATTCATGAAAGGTGGCTGAAAGTGTCATCTTAACCACTTTAGAAAAGACAGTTTTAACCAGTGATTGCTTTGAACTGATTCACTCTTCCTGCTTCCCACATTTATTTGTCAAAAAAAGTAAGTCACATATGTAATAAGCATGTTTGATATATACCACATACCTGGGATGGTGTTATCCAAAATAAAAGCCACACAGCCTCCTACAAACATAGCAGTTGTGAGAAGAACATTCAACACTTGATCGATTCCTGTTATCCCTGAAAATGACATAGCAACTGGTCACTGCCAGCCAGAATAGGCCTGCTCTTGACTTAGAAAGGAACACTGGGGTGGACACTAATTGCCAGTCCGTCAATACAGTGCATAAAAGTGTAAATTTCTGCTATGCATGTGTAGATAAATTTTTGCCAGTAACATGTTAAACTACTATGAATGCTTTCAACAATAATCAAAAGTTATCTCCATAAGGAAAATTCCTAACAATGGTTCACAGATGATAAATCTAATACAGTGAAGTTCAACCTGTAATGAACTATGAAGACTTTGGGGGTGGAGGGTGGTGTTGTTTGCAGATTAAAAAAAAATCAATATAAAAGATGGCTGTTGTAAGGCTGAAAATTTTACAAAGTGAATAAAAAGACAACAAAAATATTTGTGGGGTCAGCAATCAAACGAAGGGCTTCAGAATTCTGGGTTACTAATTAGTGCTTAGCTTCTTTTAATTAGGAGCAACTTTATTTCTAAAGATGTTATCACATGAATGAGATAAATTAAGACAGAAGTTCACACACTTTCTATATTTAAAAATATAATGATCCTCAACAGAAAAATAACATGTTTGGTGAGAATATGGAGAAATAGAAATCACTGTGTCCCACATACCTGGTGGGAATGTAAAATGGTTCACCTGCTATGGAAAACAGGTGGTTAGGAGTGCAAAGGGCTTCCAGATAAGCTTCAGCCAAGTGGGATTTAAATGAAAAACATAGATGAACATTCAACAAAATGATTCCTGAAGTTCTAAAGTACCCTCCAACTGGTGATGAGCTGTTTGTGAAGTGCTGGCTGTGGTTCTAACTTCCCCACAAGATTCAAGGCCTGTTTCCCTACCTGTGACGAGAGGGTTCTGTCTGAGGTAACTTGGAAGGACAAGCCCAAAGAAGATTGAAAATCCAAGCACAAAGAGGTTCCGGGAAGAATTTAAATCGATGAACTGCAGGTTAGAAAGTCCAACAGCTGTGATCATTCCTGGAGAGAAAAACATTAGACCACAAGTTCCATTATCTCACCTATGGCATGGATGACAGATACACTGTTGAAGACAGACTCCCTACAATGTCCTTTCTTGGTCCCATCAGAAACAGGTTGGGAGACTGTGTAGTGACAGGACAGGGACCAAAATGTGACCACCTGGGTCTCTGATCCAAATGACCCTCGGCCTAGGCATTATTTGGGCCTAAATAAGGGGCATAAACATCACACTATGCTTTTTTTAGACCAGGCAAAAAACTAAGGACATTGGCTCTCCCTCAAAAACTTGATTCAAACAATTTCAATTACATTGGGAAATGCACCCAAATATCAAGTCCCTGATTACTATAGCTGAATGGCACAGAGATCAAATCGAGTCCCATCGTAAAAATGGTCAGTTTTAAATGGCCCAGAAGGGAAGATATCTGAGTTTAAATCAATTGGAAATGGCAACTAGAGGGAATAAAATTTAATTTGATTTTTCCTAGCTCAATTATTCTACCTTTAACATCAACTCAACTCAGAAAGTGATATATTGTTTATATGTTTTTAAGGTATATCCTTTTGTATTTTAAAAAAGAAATTTATCGTTACCTTCAATCTCACTGAAGGGATTCCTTAGCAAATGTGAAGAAAGAAAAGGAGCCTGAGAAGGAAGCCGGCTATCAAGGAAATGGAATTTTACCAAAGAGAGTACAGAAGAGGGCGCCAAGCACAGGATCCGGGAGCGAGGCGAAGAGGGCACTGAACTTTCCAATCATGCCTAACGCCAGCATGAGTGCTGCACCGTACTGTATCACCCGACGACTGCCAACCTGTGGGACACACAGAGGGCAGAGACAGGCGTTAACCTTGAGGCCCTCCAGCAGCACACACAAGTACTCAGGCCCCGCGGGAAAATGTGACAAAACCCACAGACAAAATCTGGATTACTCTTAAAACTTTTAGTTAAGAGGGTTCAGTCTCATTTCACAATGAGGATTGATCTCAATACTCTAAACACATAAATATTACTATAAACACAACTAGAGTAAAAAGATTACCACCACCTTTCCTTGTTCCCATCCCATCCGGTTCTTGCCAGAAGCTGACTGTTCTGCTCTCCTTGACTACGGGGATCCTGGGGCTCAGCCTTTGCGTCTCCGAGCCCTGGGCAATGTCACCTCAGTGTGCACCTGCTCCTGCGCTCTGGTCCTGGGTTTCTAATGCCCACAGTCACTGGCCAGGATGATCTTCTAGTGTCTCAAATGCAAAAACTACACTTGGCCCCTGCTTCTCTTCTGGGTTCTGGCAAATCAGACAAAACCCCCAAACATTTCTGGAACTACTTTTCCTCCTGGTGTATTACTCATTAGAGGTGGCACAGCCTGGAGACCAAAGAGTGCAGGAGCTGCCTGGCTCCTGTCTCTGCTCCACCTCTAACTATGAGACAGGCATTAGCCTCTCTGGTGGCAGGATCCTCATCTCTGTAACAATGAACGGTGTGCTTCTGCTTTGAGGATTAAATGAGATGCAATATAAAATAGTCTGAACAGCACCTGGGAAGCATTAGGTTATTTGACAGCCTCCCACCTGAAATTGCTGCCTCTGGCCTTTCCTCTGCCCACATGTCCTCTCCACTATGATGGAGTGACCTCTTTAACATCGTGACTTGGGAGGTCAGTCCCCTGCCTAAGTCTTCGGGTTCTCATCCCCCTTCTGGCCAGTTCTCAGACACATCCTTCAAAATACAACCCCAATGCTACCTCTTCTGCAAAGCCTTCTTTGATTCCAAGGCTTGGCTTCCCCAACTCTGGACTTCTGCAGCACCATGTAAAGCATTTCCCATGTGGTCCCAACTTTATTGGTTAAGCTTGATCTCTGCCTTCTAGAAGCGTTCATCTAGTCCACTGTCACCCAGGTAGCGAGAGATGGAGCTAGCACTGGGCTCAAGAATCCTACACTGTTGGCCCCTACTCTGTGCTGCCTCTCCCAGGAAAACATCCTGAGGACGTAAACTGGATAAAAGAGGTTCCAGAAACGGAATAGTGTCCACAGGGCTTTATGTATGACTTACAGTGAATAGAAGATGGCTACTTAAATTTTAAGTAACTAAAATGAAATGAAATGTATAAGTCAGTGCGTCAGTTGTACTAGTCACATTTCAAGTGCTCAGTAGGCATGTGTGGCTGGGGGCTCCCACAGGGGATAGTGCAGGTACAGAACATTTCCACTATTGCACTGTTCTACTGGATGATGCTGGGCTGGACCTTCCGACAGCTTCTCAATGTGCCCAAAGGTCAATTTCAGAATAAGAATTGAATCTTTTACTGAGCTGTCCAGCTAGAATCAGTCACAGCTGACACTGGAGCCTAGCGTCCATTACTCCAATTTACAGTTCCTCCCATTATACCACCACTATGTTCAGGGGAGCGGTGAAAAGGTCATGCAAACTGGCAAACGGAGCAAAAGTGACTTACACTTCGCTGTAATACATGATTAGGAAGGCTTTCATTTACAAATAGCTTGTTTTTCAGCATTTTCAAGGACCTACTACGAGACCAGCACTTGGGAAACTGGGATGGGGGGCGGTGGTGGATACAAAGATGAGTAAGTCACAAGCTTATGATAAAATAATTGTACTGTTGCAATTGTTATGTTGCGTGGGAGTCCAGTGGGAAGAGAAAACTCTGAAAAGTTGGGGAGGGTTCCCTGGAGATGGTCTTGAGGCATGAGTTAAGAGAAAGAGCAACCAGACAGAGGGATCCACCTCCCAGCAGGGTCAGGCCAGTTAGGTGTGCAGGGGGGAGGGCTGAGCTGGCCCTAGGGATGCCTGAAACAATAAATCTTTTATGAAAACCATGCAAGGAAGGCTGATCTGCCTTAGATGCTGTCCAAAAAAAGCAGCAAGTTAGCCATTCTTCTGTTCAACAAACATTAAGTGAGTGCCTATTACACATTTCTGTTCCAAACACCAGAGACACAGCCCTAAAAATCCCTGCCCTGCTGGTGCTTACATGGAGCCTTCACATCTCCTTTCTCCACTCCCTGGAATCACCACCCAGACTCCCTTCTGATCTCCTTCCTGAACTGTGGCTTTGCCTAGGGCCACTGAAAAATCGACACTGCATTTCTGACTTTCCAAAGTGTTCAACAGGGTGGTATGCTGCAGAGGAGAAATGACCTCCCTCTGGATACCATCAACGAGATAGTCCAGCCAGGGAAGATGGTGTTTACTCTTCCTAGAAATAAACTTAGGGCTAAATATCATATAACAGTATCTCTATTTTGCTTATTTAAGCACATGCTAAGTGTTTTACATCAAGTTATTAATTCCAAAACCTTGCGAGTTGTCTTTATAGACAAGGGTATAGAAACTCAGAGAGGTGACGTTTCTTGCCCGTGGTCACTTTAGGAGAATGTGATGGAACCAAGGCTGGATCCAAAGCAGCCACCTCCCTACCATGTCATGCTGCCCTTCTCTGTGGGACAGACACTGGAACACACTCAGCAGAGAAGTCCTGCACATGGAATCCAACCCATTCAACCCTCAGAACTTCAGAACACACAATGGGGTAGGCAGCCTCAACTCTGATCAAATAGTTAGAATGTCCATGTCTGTACATGGAACGCCATAACTGGATAAAGGATAGCAAACAGTGGAGTTGCCAGGAAATGGAGGTAGATTCTCTGGAAGAGCCACATATCACCCTCTTTCTATTTGTTCTGGAAGTCTGATACAATGGTCCAGACAGTGGTGTCTGGAAGAATTTCATACAGTGATGGAAACGTTCTGTATCTGTGCTTTCCTGTGGCCACCAGCCACATGTGGCTACTGACTACCATATTAGATAACACAGATCTAGATCTAGAACTGTCAGATTTCAGATCTGAGTTCTAATCAGAAAATGACTGTCCCAAGTCCTTCAGCTGGACAAGAGGCAGAATACTGCCTATAACCTTGTGCTTCCTTTTTCCTGGGCAGGAATCTTCCATCAGCCACATGGCTCAGGCCACAGAGAAGTTTCTGGTGCAAGTCCTACTTCCCCACCCCAAGGCATCTGTGTAGATGGCTCAATTATACCCCCTTGTGAGTCAGGGCAATGGAAACCAATTCCAGGGCTGATATTGCTCTCAAATGGATAAGGCCTTTGCCTAGGGTAAATGGGTCCAAAGGGATTCTGAGGTAAGATCAATTGGCTCAATTAAAAAATGCAGGCAGGGTGCCTTTTCAGAATAAGCTAGCACTATCAAAATTATAATAAAGATAATTATTCCCCAAACCATCTCAGTCAAGTTTTAGAAGGAACCTTAATGACAGCACTACCTACTCCCTACAGTGACCTTGGTTAAATTATGTGATGATGTGTTTTAAAAAGGTGCAGAAAGGGAGCTGGCTTGTTAAACTGTTTCCCCAAGAGTCCCTCCATCTATAATAATTTTACTACTCTGTTATTTTGGATTAGTTATATGTCTACAGGCTCATGGCAGCAAACTGGCTAAAAAGTGAGTGGCTTATGCCCCATTTGGTGCCCATTTGACCCTTCCCTTAGCTCTGTATGCTC
Source organism: Orcinus orca (assembly GCF_937001465.1). Taxonomy (NCBI): domain Eukaryota; kingdom Metazoa; phylum Chordata; class Mammalia; order Artiodactyla; family Delphinidae; genus Orcinus; species Orcinus orca. The sequence goes on from NC_064574.1 coordinate 32,205,631, forward strand.
AGCATCTGCTCTCACCATGGGCAGCAATAGGACCCAGGCATCCTGGAGGAAGTGCCCATCAGGCAGCCCTCACATGTCATGTGCCAGGAGCAACAGGCAGCAGGTGGGGCCACCACCAGCACACCTGAGGCTGAGCTCTGTGATGGCCTGGCCAACTTACAGGAAATCAACCAGCATGTCAGGCTTGCACAGTGCATGCCCTACTCCCTTTCACTTGGATTTGCAGTTACAATTAACCAAACTAAGTATCTGGTTTCTTTTTATCTGGTTATATAATCTTGCAGAGGGCTGGAGGAGGATTTCTAATTTTAAAGAGGTCAAACAGTTCTAGAAGGCTCCAGCCCACCCCCAAGTTCTCAAGTTCAGGAGGAAGACCTCTGACTCATGCAGGCCACCCTAGGTGGTGAACCAGTTCTAACGGTGTCTAGCTGTGCAACATACAATGGCCAGGGCCGAGCTGCATTCCTCAACACCCTGGGCAAACAGCAAGCTCTGGCCCACAGCAACTGGGATATAAAATTTATTTGCTAGTAAATTTGAAAGGCCAAGAAGTAGCCTCCTTTTTACTGAGGCTGGATTGTGGTGTCTGTGCTTGGAGTGGGGTGGGGAGGAGAGACGAGTGGGGAGGACTTCAGACCCAGGCACTGCTTCAATCTGAGTGACTCGCTGTGGCTTGTGCTGCCACTTAACTCCACAACCGATTTCATCTGAAAGAGAATGATGCTGCTGCAGTTTGAAAACTGTGTTACTGTAAGATTGATTTATTTGTAATGAGTAATATAATTTGTCATCTAGAACTAGTGCCATCTCCTAACTGGTCTCCTGTTTCTACCCTCTCTCCCGCCCACCATGTTCTTCTTTCATCATAGCAGTCATAGTGATTCTTAAAAAAAAAAAAAACATCAAGTCACACCCTGCGGCCCCCTCTTCCACGCGGCCCCTGGCAGCCTGTAGGGCTGCAGGACCTGGCCCTCAGCTACCCCAAGAACCTCATCTGCTCTTACCAGGCCCACTCCCACTTCCCTCTCTGCTTCCTGCCCCACTAGCCTCCTTGCTGATCTGCAGAGTGCCATCCTGCTCCTATGATAGGCTTTGCACTGGCGGTTGCCCTGCCGGAATGAATGCCCCTCCCCAGGTACCTGCACAATTCCCTCCTTCAGCTCCATCAGGTCTTTGCTCAAAGTCATCTTCTCAACGAGGCTTAGCCTGACTACCCGATTTAACGCTTACCCTCCTGATCCCCCACCCTGCCCCATATTTCTGTCATACTTATTATGCTTACTATTTATTGCTTGTCTTCCTCTGCTAGAATCTAAACTCCACAGACGATGGAGATATTTCTCTTTTTTATTCACTGATGTATCCCAAGTGCCTAGAACAGTAGCCTAGCAAAGGGTCAGTGCTTAATAAAAATTTGTGGAATGTATGAAGGAATAGCACCAGAGTGCCTGCCTACCCAGGTCAGTCAAGGCGAAAGAGACCTCTATCAGCATTCCATAAACCCATCAATGAAAAAATAAGAGATGGGGAAGAAGATGATCTCGGAATTGGAGGCCATCCTTTTGGAACTCACAGTGGCCAGACCAATCAATGAAATGGATCAACATTTAGAGGCCCAACCATTTAATTAGAAAAATATTTGTACCTTAGTAATTCCCAAAACTCCAATGTTGGGACTGGATGAAGTAGAGCCATTCCCAGTACCAAATATGCCATCGAGAACACAGGAGAGACCCTCCACGAAAATCCCCCTAAAACGTAAAGGAATGGGGGAAAGAAAAACATTCATTCCATGGGAGAAATACTCTGAAATACACTCTAAATGGTTGTGACCCAAAGGCAGGGTCCACAGACCTGAAGCCTCCACACTCCCCAGGAGGGGTTAGCAATGCAGACTCTCAGGCCCCATCCCAGATCTGAAGACCTGCATTTTAACAGTATTCTCCATGCTCATTCAACGTTGAGAAGTACATCTCTGAACCACACATCAGACACAAATGTTTAAAAATTATTCCAAATTAAAAGATTTTAGCCAGAAATATAAAGTCATTTGTTGTAATCTAAGACAAACATGGGTCATCCATTGATTTGATTCCTTTCCTATTACTATATAGTTTTATCAGAAAGGAAATGCTTTGTAATTTTGTAAACATTAGAACTTTTAAAAGAATCAGTATATAAGTAATTTACTCATATGCAATAACTCCATTAGAGAAAAACAGAAAAACCAGGACTCTAAACCCCAACAGAACCAATGCAAGAGGTGCTAAGACACCAGCCCTTTGGATCTCATCACACACAATCCCTTCTGGAAGGGCGGCAGCTGGCTGGGAAAGGCGGAATGATCTGGGCTATTTTCTCTTCTCTGCAGCTTCCATAGGGCCCAATTTGCCCCCAGCATCCAGAAACTAAAGACCAGATGTGCCGAGAATATAAACCCCACAGCTCATAAACCTCTAGATTCTACAGACTTCATTTATTCCTGCTGCTATCTCTCTATATATGAATTGTAACTGTGAATAGAACAGCTGGGAAAACAAGAAATCAAAGGGGACAATACATCCATGACCCAAACCAAGCACAGAACAATGGCAGTATCTGGTACTTGTTTTGGTGAGTTTAAGGTCTGGAGTGATCTCACAGAGAATGTCTTATACAACTGTTACCATGAGGAAGAAGGGTGGGAATTCTGCTCCATATTATGGATGAGGAAAATCAGGGCAAAATGGGGGCAGTGACTTGTCCAAAACAAACAGCCAATAAAGAGCCCTGGTGCTTGGCTACTTCATGTTGAAACTCTTGGTTATCCAAACCAAAGAGCAAAGTATGAGGCGCTGGGCCCGATGAAGAGCTCGTTTTTTCTCAGGAACGCACCTGTTTATTGCATGGATGGGGGGCGGTGGGGCACAGGACAGCCTTGCACAGGCGTAGTAGTCCCCGATAGACTCGATAATACTGGCAACGACCGCACTGAGCATGCCGATGACACCAGCCGCAGAGATGGTGGGCAGTCCCCATTGAACTAAGGAAGGAAAACAAGCATGAAAGCCTCATGAACTTTCTTAGAGAGGCAGGCAAAAGTTTTCAGGACGTTGAGTCCTTCAGTATGTTAGAGGACTCTACAAGATCCACTCAGATTTTTGAAGCTCATGGAAACTATTTATTTTTACACCTAGGTCATCTAGTGCACTATATGCCTGGGAACAGTTTCTGAGTTGAATGAAGACAACCATAACCAGGATTGATCTGCTTTATTTAAAAGAAGAAATTGTTTGGCTGGAAGAGATGGGTGCTTCTCTTCTTGCTTCAAAGCCACACTCAGTGTCTGTTAAATTACAGTTCAACACAGCCTGCTTCGTTGGCATAGGAAATTGTATGAAGAGGATTTTTAGCCCTGCTGTGCAAGCATGATACAAAATAGTGCTCCTGCCCAGGGGGTGGCATCAAATGAAAAATCACCAGCTAAATTTAAATCCCAACAGTAAAGCATGGCACAAAGTATAGATAACCCTTCTCTAGTATAATTCCAGCACTTTTTTTTTTTTTAAGTAAACCATGTTATGGAAAATTAAAGAGTTTCCTTTAAGAAAGCAAAGCAAAGTCCCCAGGTAGCTTCATTTTGAGTATCCTATCCAGATTTAATTTTTAGTAGGGTTTTTTTTTTTCTTTAAAAGTATATCTATTTGGATACCAAAAAACATTGATCTTATTTAATAAAAATAGCATGAGGAACCTTCACTGTTAGAACGAATAGACTTCTTTGTAAAGTACCTAGACCTTCTTTCCCTGAACCATTAGTTATAATAGAGCTACTAAATAGAAAGGACAGTGAAAAAAGAAATGTATAAAATGTTATCTTGTGCAGGGGCCAACAGTGTACTGAGGGATCAGAACACTAAAAGATCTTGGAACCAGTGCAATGATTAGACTTCAAATGAAGGCAATCCAAACCAGGTCACAATGAGTACCAGTTACGAAGTCAGGAAGTAGCACAGTCCCTATCCAAGAAGGGCCTGGAGAGCAGGAGACAGGTGGAGAGGGCGTTCTGGGTAGGCAGCAGCCTGAGCATCAGTGGATGGATGCAGCTGGGCAGGAATAGGCTAGTGCTCAGCAGAGGAGGGTGTGCAGCATGGGGCAGGTAGGTTTGGAAGGCCTTGACCAGCCCCCTGGAGGGGTTTGGTCTCTGTCTCATAGGTAATGGGAGCAACCACAAGTTTGGGAAGAAAAAGATGACATGTAAAGTAAGATGTGCAGAATATGCCTGGAGTATATGTGTAGACAGAACTTTTCCTGCCTGGAGCTCACTTTACCCTGTGGGAGCTGACCAGGGGGTGCAGAGGCAGCCTGTGGTCAGGGGTTCAAGGTGCAGACCCACCAGCAACTGGCTTGGTCAACATCTTGTCTCTGGATTGGTTTGGAATGGATTCTTCTCATGAAGATGATTTCTTTATCAAGCAACATTTTGTGTTTTCTAGATAACCTTTTATATGGTTACCTTTGCTGATGTAGCACTGTGGTTTCATTTTAGTATCTTGATTTTGGGGGTTGGATTTTTGTTTCATTTTGCCATTTATTATTTTTCAGAAATTGCCTTTTATTTTCTGTCTTTTTACTTTTTTACTGCTTTCTTATTTTTTTCCCCTTTGCCTGAAGTCCTTATTTTAAAAATATTTATTCCATTTTCTTCAACATTTAAAATTTGTAATCTTAATTTTTGATCCCTTTTACTTCAGATTATTTATTTAAATTTTAAACCTGCTGGCTTCCAGCCTTCTATTTAATTCTGTTATTTCATCTTTCCTCTTATCTAGAAGCTTTAATTTATTTTGTTACTTTATAGCAGGTTTCTCAACTCGGCACTGTTGACGTTTTGGACCAGAAATCTGTATTTTAACAACTAATCCAGGTAATTCTTAGCATATTAAAGACTAAGAACCACTGCTCTAGATATATGAAAACTTGTCTCTGGATTAAGCCAAATCATTAGAGAGTACATAAGACTACATCCTCTGGCTCTGGAAGTAGCTCTTTATCTAGGGGAGCTCTGGCAATAGAGAAGCTGGTGGCAGTCAAGGGCTGTTGTCAAGAGGAGCCAGACAGCACTCTCTGCTGTCATGACATTAAGGTCCTATCCAACTCAGTTATGCCTCCTTGTGCATGGGCCCCATGGTACCTGAGCAAAATCTCTCTGGTCTTTCAACACACGCACAGCTGGTTCTCCTGGACACCCCACTCTGTGTTTCTATTTGTGCTCATCTTGGGAGCCACATGCACAGGCAGCGAGGACCACCCCACATGTGCCGTGGGGGCTTCCTCCTACCTGCCCTCCCATGCCTCCCCTGACTCCCTCACCAATCGACTTTTAAACTCACTTTATCTCAGATTACATGTATGTTTATGAACCATGTACTGGGGGGGAATGGGGGGATGAATTTGTGTATACATAAATACATACTTATACCATATAATCTGATGAGAATGTTTTTTAGAAAGACTAAGCTTTTTACAGTAAATGTGTCAAGACCAGAAGGAACAACTGCCAGCATCCTTATCATTTAACATGCTTAGAACAGTTATCTTTTCTTTTTTTTCGGCCATGTCATGGCATGTGGGATCTTAGTTCCCTGACCAGGAATTGAACCCGTGCCCCCTGCAATGGAAGCACAAGAGCCCCCGCCACTGGACCTCCAGGGAAGTCCTTAGAACAGTTATCTCTAACCCAGTCTTAATATCCTTGGCTTTTCCTCCTTGTCATAAAATATGAAAATGTAACTGCTGGACAGGGGCATAAATTGGCACAACCCAACTAAGTTCAGGTTTCCATTCTAATAAAAACCTTAAATGCCAGGAACAGACTCTTTACAATACAACAACAAGCATGCAATCATCACTGGGTTCACACCAATCACTTTCGGGGCTGGGGTCTAGAAAACGCTACACATGAATCCAAGTGATACCTCACAGATGGGGATTGTACATCCCTGCCACCTGGCCAAGAGTTACCCAACACTGAAATTATAACGTAAGATCCATCGTCCATCCATTTGTGAATGAATATTAGTTTACCTGACAGCTGTGACCAAATTAAAAAAAAATTATAGCTACCCATTAAAAGATTATACAAACTCCATCATGCTTGAGCCATCTGCTAATCTTCAGGCCCCTCCCACTCAAGTCTGTTCATTTCAGTGGCTTGGGTACTGTGCAGCTCTGTACTTGCCTTTCTAAGCAGCTGCCCTCAAATCCTGGCCACCAGAGATCAAATCTGGCAAGAGACACCTTTATGTCTGGGATTTTCCCTTAGTGGAACCAAAAGAAACAACCAGTATACCTGAGAAGGGAGCTGGTTAGTCTCTGTGTGTTAATTATGGCCCTCTGGGGACAAAGCCTCCTGCCTCCCTTTTCTGCGGTCTAATCGTCTAAGGGCCAGAATGGTAAGACTTCCAGGGCATGCTCTGGGACAAAGAAGGCCTTTCGTGTTGGAGAGCCTCCTGCCAACTTCCAACTCCTCTAGGTTGGGCCCTTGTGGGCTCCTGACCCCTCTTGGCCACCAGAATACTTACATGGGTATGGGACCTTAAACCACGGGGCTACCAGAAGCACACCCTGCCTGGCATCAGTTCGAGCGTAGAAGCCGTACTTCGCGCTATCAGGAGGGAAGACATCTGTTACTGTGAAGATGAAGCAGAGCAGCCAGGACACAAGGATGGCCAGGATGATCTGAAGTGGTCAAAGGACAAAGCTCTGTCAGGCCAACAGAAGTGGTGGTTGTTGGCAAAAGACGCCTTCCTGCAGTCGGAATATCATACCCCAGAGCCCATCATCATCAGTACTTTGCAGAAAAAATACATAAGGGATCTGCTTAGAAACTATTCCTTGAATGGAATCACATTTAGAGAGAGCAATTTTATGTAGTGAAGTGATTTAGTCCGAATCTGGCTAGTAAAATAAGAATAATGGATAATGGGCCTGAAAAGGCCACATGGAGTCAGACCTCCCTCAATTCCAAGGACAATCAATGTCCTCTCACATACTGCTAAAAGGACTCCAGCATTGGAAACTTCCATTGCTTTTAAATTTTAGGTCCATGGTGATTTGCATGGTCATTAGTACCCTGATATCATCACACAGACATGGTCCCCCCAGGATGACCTGCTTAAAACCCCTCTTCTCATATAAACATTTTACATATGAACCAAAGGCAATATTGCCAAAAAAAAAAAAAAAAAAAAAAGGTGACTACTCACAGGGAACATTTTGAAAAGCTGTAACTTGTATGCAGTCCATCCTTTCTTGGATTTGTAAATTGGGAGAGGAAATTTAACATTTCTGGCATATTGAGAAAACAGTAATACTAGGAAAATTGTCCTGAGGAGAGAAAGAAAATGATCTAGGTTAAAGGCTGTTATATCTGCGTTAAAAATAATACTCAAATCTTCAATGGCAAAATTGACCACACGTGTTCAACTCATTTCTCTACAAAGGTGCTTGTCCTCTATCATTTGGGAAATCATATTTTTTGGAAATGATTTTTAGATCTTAACATTTCTAGATATGGAAATGAAATTGTCATGTAAATGCTTTCGCTAAATAGTCCTTAATAGAATAAGAAAACCCAAAGAATGTACACACTGACAGGAAAATCTCACACTATGTAAGGGAAAAAAACAAGATGCCAGATACAACATACTGCACAGTATAATTACAACTATAAATTAACTAAAAAGCAGCTACCACACAAGAGTGCATGTACACACACACATGCATGCATACAAACAGGTAAGAAGGACAGGATCCAAAATGCTCACAAGGATTGGCTTCAGGTGGCAATGTGATTTGTGACCTTTTTTCCCCCACTTTTCTGTATTTTCTGATTTACTTGTAAGGAACATAAATTACTTTTAAAAAGCAAAAAGTAAAACTTCAATATTTAAGAAAGCTATATACAGTAGAATTCAATATTAATAATAATATTCCTGAGAGGTTTCTGTGTCAGACATTACACATAGGTCTTCCTGCCCATCATCCCAGCCTTCTACAGCGGCTTCTATAACCATCCACTTTACAGAGAAACAAAGCCAGCAGTCCAAGATCATGCAGCTACGTGGGCCAGAGGTCTAGCTCTACAGCCTGGGTTCTGAACTACCTTGCCGCACTGTTTGTGAAGGCAGGGATGCCTGGGTTGACTCAACAGTTTCTCTCTACCGAGTTCCACACTCTTGACCCAGGTACACTGAATGCTGCAGGAGGCAGGTCGGCTGGTCACCCCCCTGCAGCAGGACCCAACACAACCTCATCTGTCTGGTGCCCCATGTGTGGCAGGTGTGGGATGGCTTCCCACCGCTGAAATGATGAAGGAGTACAACAATATGTCTCATCACCCATAGGGACTCATTCTTTCCCTTACAACTTGAGGTAGAGTTGGCAGGAAGAGTTGATTCTCAGTCAAAGTTAAGCTTAAGTGTTCCTGGGTGCAATTCTAATTGGTGAGATGGAATTATCAGTTTCATTAAGAGCTGGTCAACTGCAGCTTCATGGTCACATTCCACCTGAGGTGTTGACTGCAGCCAGCCACCACTCTACCATCTCCCCACCTATGCAGGCACTTTGCTGACCTGGTACCACCACAAAGTCATCAGACCAGTACCAGTTCAAGGATGAAAACATAAATGGTGCCCAAGTTATTCCAACTCCCCCAGGAAGGTGAAGTTTAACAAAAACCAATATGATAATGAGGGATACTAAAACAGGTGTATTTTAAACTTAGACCAACGTAAAATTTTCATGTCTTAAAAAAGTTATTGGTTCCTTCCAAAGTATATACTAAAATCCAAAAAAGCCTGGTATCTATTATTACTGTTATAATTATTGCAGACAACATCCCACCTGACAGTTACACCTGCATTATGGTGTTCACTTTTCAAAGCACGTTTAAAAATGGAAAGGAAACACATAACAGAATACAAGGAAGGTCACCCAGATCTCAGGCTCAAATATGGCAACTGAAATTGAGTAAGTGAACTGGGCAGGTGAACACTACTCTTCTATTTTTATCCTCAAATACACTTGTGGGGCAGGTAGGGCAGGCAGCCCCACTGCAGAGAGGCAGAAGCAGAGGCTCAGCAGTGGGTGATGTGTCTGAGTTCATAAGACTTGGCCTAGCACATAAGGGACAGGATCTGAGCCCGGATCCTCAGGCCAGGGTTCTTGTCCACCACATCAGGTGTTTTCCATCTCGTTACATTTTGTTTGTTTGTCTACCTTTGTTTTTTTTTTGTTTTTTTTTGTTTTTTTTAGGAGTGTGTGTGTGTGTGTGTAGGGTGTGTGTGTGTGTGTGTGTGTGTGTAGGGGTGTGTGTATATGGGGGTGTGTGTTGTGGTTAGGAGTGTGTGTGTGTGTGTTGTGGTTAGGAGTGTATATGTGTATGTAGGGGTGTGTGTATATGGGTGTGTGTGCTGTGGTTAGGAGTGTGTGTGTGTGTAGGGGGTGTGTGTTTGTGTAGGGGTGTGTGTATATGGGTGTGTGTGTTGTGGTTACGAGTGTGTGTGTGTGTGTGTGTGTAGGGATGTGTGTATATATGCGTGTGTGTGTGTAGGCGTGTGTTATAGATGTCTGCCTTTGTTTTAACCTTACCTATATTATGCAAGCAATGCATACTAAGATGTAGAAAAATTATAAAAGGCTGATAAGCAAAAAGAGAAAAAATCTTGAAGACTACTCATCATCTCACATTGGGCGATAAGCATGCAGCATTCTGGTCTATCAATTCCCAGGGCTTTTTAGAGCAGCGGTCCCCAACCTTTTTGGCACCGGGGACCGGTTTTGTGGAAGACAATTTTTCCACAGACGGGGGTGGGATGGGGGGTAGATGGTTCAGGTGGTCATGTGAGCAATGGGGAGCGGCAGGTGAAGCTTTGCTCACTCGCCCGCCACTCACCTCCTGCTGTGCGGCCCGGTACCTAACAGACTGCGGACCAGTACTGGTTCGCGGCCTGGGAGTTGAGGACGCCTGTTTTAGAGCATGTCATCGGGTCCCAGGCACCAGGATTAGAGAGGGAGACAGGACTATCTGATGTCATCCTTGCCCCTAGAGCACAAACAGGTCATCATTTGGACCAAACTCGAATCATACTTTACATGCTGCTTCCCAACTAGCTTGCAGCCTCAGTTAACACCCTCACCTCAAGAGATGGCAACCTGCATCAGCACCTTAGTGGCTGCTTAGCATTCCATCTACTGGATGTACCACATCTTATTTAAACATGTCCCCTAAGGTACGACATTGGGAGCAACAGAAACAACTGCAATGAATCATCCTTCTCTGGTACCAGTCTGAATGTCTCCTTATGACAAGTTCCTAGGACTAGAACAGATCTGTCAAACAGTGAACACCTTATTAAAAAGTGTTTGATACAAACTGCTAAATATATACAGAAAGGTTGGGTGAATTTACAATCCCACACAGAGACCAATGTCCATCTGCTAATGTGACCAACAAGGGCTTAATTTCCAAAATATACAAACAGCTCATACAACTCAATAACAAAAAACCAAACAACCCAATTGAAAAATGGGCAGAAGACCTAAATAGACATTTCTCCAAAGAAGACACACAGATGGCCAACAGGCACATGAAAAGATGCTCAACATCACTAATTATTAAAGAAATGCAAATCAAAACTACAATGAGGTATCACCTCACACTGGTCAGAATGGCCATCATTTGCAGTGGTTAAGAATCTGCCTGCCAATGCAGGGGACATGGGTTTGAGCCCTGGTCTGGGAAGATCCCACATGCCATGGAACAACTAAGCCCGTGTGCCACGGAGCAACTAAGCCCGTGTGCCACAACTACTGAGCCCGTGTGCTGCAACTACTGAAGCCTGAGCACCTAGACCCCATGCTCCGCAACAAGAGAAGCCCCTGCTCACCACAACTAGAGAAAGCCCATGCGTAGCAACGAAGACCTAATGCAGACAAAAATAATTAATTAATTAATCTTTTAAAACAAGAATGACCATCATTAAAAAGTCTATAAAAAACGAATGCTGGAGAGGGTGTGGAGAAAAGGGAGCCCTCCTGCACTGCTGGTGGGAATGCAAATTGGCGCAGCCACTATGGAGGTTCCTCAGAAAACTAAAAACAGAGTTGCCATATGACCCTGCAATCCCACTCTTGGGGATATATCTGGAGAAAACTCTAATTCAAAAAGATACATGCACCCCAATGTTCACTGCAGCACTATTTACAATAGCCAAGACATGGAAATAACTTAAGTGTCCATAGATAGATGAATAGATAAAGAAGATGTGGTACAGAAACTAACACGATATTGTAAATGAACAATACTTCAATTAAAAAAAAAACACGTACACTTAAAAAAAAAAGATGTGGTACATATATGCAATGGAATACTACTTAGCCATAAAAAAGAATGAAATAATGCCATTCGCAGCAACATGGATGGACCTAGAGATTATCATACTAAGTGAAGTAAGTCAGAAGGAGAAAGACAAATACCATATGATATCACTTATATGTAGAATCTAAAATATGACACAAATGAATTTATCTATAAAATAGAACAGACTCACAGACATAGAAAACAGACTTGTGGTTGCGAAGGGGGAGGGGGGAGGGGAGGGATGGACTGGGAGTTTGGGATTAGCAGATGCAAACTATTGTATATAGAATGGATAAACAAGAAGATCCTGAGACTTCCCTGGTGGTCCAGTGGTTAAGACTCCATGCTTCCACTGCAGGGGGCACGGGTTTGACCCCTGGTCAAAGATTCTGTATGCCGCGTGGCACAGCCAAAAAAAACCCCAAAACAAACAAACAAACAAAAAATAAAAAAACAAGGTCCTACTGTATAGCACAGGGAACTATATTCAATACCCTGTGATAAACCATAATGAAAAAGAATGTGTATATAAGAATCACTTTGCTGTACAGTAGAAATTAACACAACATTGTAAATCAACTATACTTCAATAAAATAAATTTTTTTAAAAAAAGAGTGTCCATTTGCTACTCACTGCAACACAGGGTCTTATACTTTTAAATCCCTACCAACTTCATCAATTTAAAAAACTGTATCATCATTTATTTTAATATTCATTCTTTACACATGAGAATAGGTATTTCAGCATTGTTTGCAACAGCAAATATTTTAAACAACGTGCTTGAGTATCAACTGGGGAATGGTTTAATATAGACTATTTCATACTACTTAACATTGTGCAGTTGTACAAAGAATGAAAAAGACCTAAACACATTGTCTTGGAAATGTGACCCCGACAAATTATTGGGATGAAAAACAAATTGTAAAATAATGGTAAAGCTGTATATGTGCACATGTTTGTATTTCTGCATCAATAATATAAAATATGGAAGGATAAATACTACATTTTTGTTAGTTATTCATGAGAAGATTTTTTAGAGGGATGGGGGTGTGTGGGAGGGACCATTACTTTACTTTAGATTTCTCTGTTTAATTATTATTAAACCTCAAAATCCTAGAATTTCAATGAATTTGGGGGTACAGACAAAATGAGACTTTTCTTGAGCATTTGGTGATGGTACATGGCAATTTATTACACTATTCTACTTTTGAATAGGTTCTAAGTTATCCACAAGAAAAGTAAACAGAAAATAAATATTCTCAGGAAAAACATGGGACTTATGCATCATGTTAGAAACGGCAGGTACTGGTTCACCACATTTCCTCTTCCCTGAGAGTCTGTCTCTAAATGCCACATCTATCGGCTGACTCAGGAGCCCATGTTGACCCAGCACCAATACCCCCACTGCTAAAACGTTCCATATGAATATGCAATTTGATAACCAGGGAGGGCAACCCTTTTTAAACACTAATTGGTTTATTTGTATTTCTTTTTTTCTGTTAAGTGGTTGTTCGTACAATACCCTTCATTCACTACTCCACCAGGACTCTCTCTCCTTTAAATTAATTGGTGAAACTCTATGAATTGGGAACATTAGCCTTTCTTGTGGAGTTTGTTATATATTCCCAGATTCATTTAAAATTTAGTTTCATTGGTTTTTGATATGAGTTTTAAATTCATCAGTAGTAAAATCAATCTTCCTCTTTCCATATCTGCTTTATCTAACCTGTTTTTTTATGATTAAACACTTATGTAGGTTTCCTTGTAGCATTTTCATGGTTTTATTTTCTGTATGTAAGTAATTGAAATGTATTTCTGATATAAACCAGAAATCTAGCTTTTTTCCAAATAATTATCTTCCTACACAGTTCTCCCATTCCTCACTGATTTTGAATATGACCTGCCATCATATACTAAATATTAGTTTTTTTATTGGTTATGTTTCTAGCCTTCCTATTCTGCTCTACCAATGTCCACCCTGTCTCAGGTCACAGTGTTGTTATTAAATTCTGGAATGTGTTTTAATTATTGTTAAGGGCAAGTCATCATTTCCTTCTCCCTGACTTTCTCTGTATTGATCCATATTATTTTATTTTCTTGTCTTACGCATTGGCTACACATCCAGAACAACTCTAAATGATACTGATAATAAACATGCTTATCTCAGTTTCTGATTTCAATAGGCAGGCCTAATTTAAGTCTTTCACCATTAATGTATGGGGCATTTAAGAATCTTATTTATCACTGCTAACAGTTTGCAGTAGGGATACAGGTTGAACTTGATCAATTTTTAAAAATTTGTCATCATGATTTTTATTAATAAAACCCACCAGAGACCTATAATGAATTTTATTAATAAATTTTCTAATATTTAATCATCCTTGAGTTCCTGAAATGATAAATACATTGCCCTTTTATTATATTATCTATAGCGGCGTTTTCCCAAACCATGTTCCAAGGAACATTCTTTTCAGATTATGTTTATAGATGTAGCACTTCAAAAATTAAGTATGTGCAGAGCTGTCTACTAAGGCTCTTTTCTGAAAGTTTTCTATACACTTACATCTTAGAGATTGCACGGAGCCTTACAGTAGACAAAAATGCTGAGCTTTAGATGCTACTACCTGAATATATTTGCTCAGGGTTTTACACAACCCCAGGAAGGAAAAAGTTGGTCCAGGATCTCCCTTTTGCATTAGCTCTGTCAGGATTTGCCATTAGGATAGAACTGTGAAGTTTCCCTTCTTTTTCAAAGCTCCAGGAACAGTTTAAACAGTGCAGGAATTCTCTGTTCCTTGAAGATGTAATACACTCACTGTCTAATCAATGGAGCACATCCTTTAGGAATTAAAGTCCTTCCACAACATCTTGACTTTTCTTCCCATGGTCAAGGGTGTGCTCACACCTCCCGACCCTCCCCCTTCACTTATTCACAATGTTCTCACTGAACGCCTGCCCTGGGACAGATGGTGAACCAGGTGCTGTCGGTGCCATGGTGACTGCCCTCATACAGCTGATATCCCAAGCACAAAAGAAGAGCTCTGGAAACTAAAAAACAGGAGAGCAGAAATAAAAACCTCAATGGAAGGAGTCATAAAGCTGAGGAAAATTCCTATGAATACAGAAAAAAGATGAAGAGATGGAAGACAGGAGAGGAAAGTTAAGAGGACGACTTTGGGAGGACCAACATTCTAGAAGTTCCAGAAAGAGAGAGACAAGCAGGGATGGAGGGGAGGAGGGCATCTTTGAAGTAATTCAAGATCATTTCCCATGAACACCTGAGATTCCAAAGAGAAGAGGCCAAGAGTGCCAAGCCCGAGATGTAAACAGACCACCAAGGGGCAGCATGTGAGGTTTCCGACATCGTGATGACAAGACCTAAAAGCTTCTAGAATTCCAGCAAAAGGAGGAGACAGAAGAGGTGGCCTTGAAGACATAATGGCCAAGCATTTTACAGGACTGAGAATGGACAGGAAGGGAACAAAAAAGGAGCTGGAGACCAGTTTGGAAGTGATGGCTGGGAGTGGTGGCAATGACAGTCCAGAGGATAGACTGGGGATTTGTTTGTTCTGGAGGTAGGACAGAATGATGGGCTGTATGTGGGGAATGAGGAAAAGTGAAGAAAGAAGGATGACTGCAGGGCTTCTGGCTTAAGCACCTGGGTGTGTGGCTGTGCCACTAAGAGGACGACAGAAGGAACTGGTTTGGGGGCAAGGAGGGAATGAAAAGTTTGGAGCTTTCTTCCTTTGAAGTTTGAAATGTCTTGTGTAACAGCAAATGGAGAGGGCAAGTCAGGGGTTCGATCTGTAAGTCTGAGTTCAGAGACCTGGGCTTCAGGTTCCTGTGGAAGCCACCAGCATAATGCATGTCTGTTGATGCCACGAACTGGATGAGATGTCCCAGGGGAAGAGCATGTGGACAGGAGGAGGCCCAGGACCAAGTTCTGAGGAGCCCTAATATCCAGATGTCAGGGGGAGAAGGAGTCAATTTTGATTATTTATCAAATGAAACAGCTGGGAAACCACCTATTCTATTATTCTTTTTTTTAAGTTTCGGGGCAGGAACGCAGATTCAACACATCTTCCCTGGAGCTGCAGTTTTATCCCTCCCTTTGTGCGTGCATTCCTTTCTCACCTTAATTAGCCCTGCCAGAAGCCTATCTATAGTATATGTTTGCCATTCTCCAAAGAACCACCTTTGGGATGTATCACTTCTATTTGTTTCATGTTTTTTGTATCTTTACTAATTCTTTCCCCTGCTTTCACTGTGTTCATTTTTTATCATGTTTTTCTAGTTTCTGGAGATAAGCTCTTCATGTACTTCATTTTTATTTGACTTTTCTTGAGAACAACTGACTGCTCTGTGTGACCAGTGCTGTTATCGTCATCATTTGCTAAATTGTCAGCAATTGTGAAATTTTGAGTTCCTCTCTGAGTTATTTACAATGGTGTTCTTTTGCTTCTAAGTCGTTTGGGGGTTTTGTTCACTCTTTTATTATTGGTTCCTAAAGTTTACTGCGTGATGGTAAATACAATTTCTCCTTTTTGGAACTTACTGCATTTCACTGAGTGAACATTCTTATGTGCCTTATACTCACCCATCCTGGTATGGAAATATTGACAACCTTTGGTGAAATGAGAAAATTAAGAGCAACACTGGATATTTTCCTATACCTTAATTTATAATGATACATGGATTACAATTATGCAAGGATCCACTTTATTTGTAAACCATGTTCTAACACAGAGAGGCAGAATTAAGTGTTATGGGTTAAGTTCTAGTCAGACTATTTGGGTTTTGAAAACCATCATGGTCACTTACTAGCTGTGTGACTCTAGGCAACTAACTCCGCATCTTTGTCCCTCGATTTCTTTAGCTGTTAAACAGGGATAACACTGGTACCTATCTTAATTTATAATATATACAACCAGTGGTATATAACACTGATGCACAGGCTCAACAAGTACTGCTTGTTATTTAATAATTACAGAACATTTTACAAAGCAAAACAAAAACAATTAGAAATCCTCTTGTATTGTTATTAAATTTTTTAAGCAATTTTACTGATCGGTAAAATTCTAGTCTTGGAACCATTTCCCTATGATATGGTCAACTCTTACATATGCTCTACAGATACACACAGAGAATGTGGGTTCTATCTGTGGTATATAGAATTCTGTGGCTCTAATAATCTTATAAAGTCCTGGATGTCTTTACTGACATTACTTAAAAAGGGGTAAGTGACATCTTTAATCAACTTCAAGTACTGTGCAAAAGGACTGGCACTGACTAGCAGGACTCTGGAAGGACAGCTTCCTGACAGATGTGCAGAGCTATCTGGCCGAGGAGCCAAATCACCTTTGATGTCAACACACCTCCTGCAGCATCTCTGTCTCCTGCCAGTCTGGAAGTATTTTTGAGTCTCATCTAAAGGATTCAGCTTCTTGGTATTCCAGCTCATGTGTATGAGACTTGGCATGACCACAAAAGTCAAGAGTTAATGGTGTCACCATCTTACTCCCATCCCAAAGTTTAAAACCTTACAACCCTCCCTCTACACATCACTGCCAAATCTGTCTTTGGAATACCTTGGCTGCATGTTACTTCAATAATTCCCTGGCATGAAGCAAATAAAGTTTAAACTACCAGACTAATCTTAATTTAAGTGTCTCCTGAAGTTCATATAAATGTTCAAAACATTCAAAGAGGCTGTCCCTCAGTGTTGGGAAGAGGGGAGATTTTTCCTGTTCACTTTTGAGTGGTCTTGGAACACTTACAGCATGGCGATGCCCCAGTGCTTCCCTGCTCTCTCTCCTGCCGCCTGGAAACCAGAGAGGCCAATGAGGGCCACCGTGGGTGTGATGGTCAGGGGTCCGATGTATTTCAGCAGAGCCCCAGGCAGGCCTAGGAGGCCTATAACCACTTCTATCAATGAGGACATGATGATGGCTCCCTGGATCTGAAGCAAGAGAGGACACAGACGTAAGAGCAAGCTGCTTATACATCACACACTCTAAATGTCACCTGCAACGACAACTGAGAATTCTGTAAGACACCAAGTTATTATATAACAGGCATAACATAGCTGGAAAATTCCTGGCAAACCCCAAAAGAAACCAGTGGGGGTTACTGGGATCTAGCAAACTTAAGTATAACCTGACTAATGTAAGAGTATTACAGAAATGGGCACTGGACACGAAGTCAGCTTGCCTATTCTCACTGATTGAGACAGACATAATTTATAATTCTCATTTAAGACACAACATTCATAACCAGCCTCAGAGGAACAATGCAGTACAAAGATTCTTGACTTTAAAAAGTAAGTCGCTGCAGGACATTCAGAAGATAGTGTTATTGACAAAAATTCTAAAGGAATGTTTCTACTGTGCAGAATGGCCATATCTGTGTTAATTCTGAACTAATGGTGAATGATCTTATAGGTTTTGGAAAATCCGGATAAACTGTCAGCTGTTCTTCATACCTAAGGACTCCTACGCCCTGTTCTATTCAAGTACACTGAAGAAGACAAGTGTCTTTAATTCCTTCCACCAATACAGGCAAACACTGAGGCCAGAATAAATAGTTTTGCAACCTATCGACTCTGTGGCTCCTTCCAAAGGGAGCTGTTATGCCGGAGGGTGTAAGCAGACAGGTCTGTGGGTACACATGAGGAGAGGAGGAGAAAGGAGGATGGAAAAGAGGGTAAGAAACAATACTGTCTGGTCACACAAAGCATTTCTGCATGCTTTATTTTATAGTGATGCCATCTACATTTACTTTAACAACAGAAATGAACATGTCAGTACCTGAAACAGAAAAAGAGCAACTGCAATTTACTGGTCACGACCAACACTGAAAATAAGTAGAAACACAAAGAAGCCATAAGCAGACAATGTTTATCTTTTACCTCGCGTATCCGAGGATACCAGATGTGTTCTGTATGTAACAGCTCCGTTGTTCCATTGGCAACCAAAACATCTTAAAAACAAAAACAAAGACAAAATTTTTCTTGGAGTGACACTAATGTTTCACGGGACATATTCATTTCACTCTTTTTAAGAAGAATTTCCTCCCTGTTCTAAGTATATTTGTATAAATACTCATCCCTAAAATTCAAGTTACAACACTATGGCATATCATACTGAGAGGTGGATTCCCCCATTGCTAATTTAACCAAATTTATTCATCAACAAGCGCTCCCGGCTTCTCAAAAGCTGACTGAACTAGTGATATACATTGCTAGTCCCAGCCTAATACAAAGACCAACCTTTGCAAGCAGCTCTTTGACATGCCCAATAGCAAGGTTGCCTGATTGAGATTTTAAAAACCTAGATAAAACAGAGGCCCTTTTCCTGTTCCTAAATCAAATCAGTGGTCACAAAGCAACTCCTAGGAGCAAGGAAGGAAATGAGGGCTAGAAAACTTTGCTCCTATAACCTAAAAATTTAACAATATTTTGAGAGTACAACAGGTCTATGTGATTTCCTCAAATCCCCTATCTGATCTCTTCCTGACCTTACTGGGTTATTTAAGGATCTTTGCAATCACTATGAGGAGAATGGGAGGGGGAATGAAAGTCATTTGCAGAAAACCAAAGCAGCCAGATCCTTAAAAAGCAGAGATGTTTCAGAGAAGGGATGCTATTGCAGCAAAGAGAGTTGTTTAACTGGTGGTTCAAAAAAATCCACTGAAAGAAAGAGGCAGAAAAATAGCACAAATATTTTTCTATTCTTTCCCCATATTTATCAATTTCATTAGCACAGAGAAATGAGGTCCTTTTCTGGTCCTTACTTGCTTTGGGGTTAGGGATGAACAAGTGGATAGAGAGAGACAGAAACATGATCCACAGATTGGAGCGTTCTAAGCTGTTTGTTGGTTGTGTGTTCTGTGCCTGATTCCAGAAAGGATTTAACACTGCTGGGGGCAGCACGCCCAGGCCTCCCTTCTATCACCTGCATTAAAGGACCCCAATGACATATGTGGAAATAACTGCAATTACCTGTGGTGTTACATTTCCATTTATCTAAAGACAGGATGGCTCGAGCAGGGGCCAGAAATGCAAAAGCACTGGCCTGAAACAGGGGTAACCTAAAAGAAACGAGACCAAAACCATGATCACGGCATCAGGAACTACCGAGGTAGTTCACTATTTGACAGCTTAACAGTCTTTTCCATAGACAAACAGCACATGAGTAAATGCAGGCACACCTGGAAGAAAGAGCCCCAGTCTGCAAAGATGTCCTCAGCCACACAGCCAGAGATGCTGGCTTCTCCGTCCTCCCCTCCTGCTGCTCTCCCCACAGACAGCCCCAGGGTGGGCCCTGGGGGAGCTCTGTGGTCAGTGCCAGCACCCCAACACCAGCCCCTGCCATCACCACCTTTCCCCTTGGGGGTGGGGGATGCGGGCATTTGGATGTTTCTGTCCTGCTGAGCTTGTGAGCTCCTTATTAATAAACATCAGTGTACATCTTCTATTTTACCATCCTCCTCCTCTTCTTTCTCCTCCTTTTCAAATTCTTATTGGTTATCATGGAAAAAAATCTATCTCCCCCTGTCGTTCCATTTTGTAAGTCAAAAACTGCCCTAAATCACTGAGGGTAAGCATTAAAATCACGTGAGCTATCTATCTATTGAGGAAAAGGAAAACTGTAAGTTACAAATCAACAGTAGATATAATATTCTTCTTAATCATAAAAAATACTCAAAAGTGCTCGAACTCTTATTTTTAAAGGACCCAGAAAGCTTGCAGACTCTGTTAAATTTCCTGCCTCCAATGTCAAACTAAATGCAGAGATCCTCAGATGCCATCATTCAATCACATTTTAGATACTTCATATTGACTTTATGAACACTGGTACTACTCAAATTCAAAAGATTTTGTCATTTATTATTAGAGATGTATAATGGGCTAACATGGGAACTCAATCACTATCTTTAACATTACTTTGCGGGTAAAATATGAAACTAGCCTTTGATTAGCAAGGTTAGGAACTCCTAGATGTCCAGATCATTCTTAAATACTCCTAAGCAGCCTTGAATCAGTGTCCTGGCCAGCAGGATAGGAAGCCAGCATGCTCTCCTCTGAGCTGGCAGCATATTCTGCCCTGAGTGATACGGTAACTGGACTGAGAAACAGTGGCTCTGGCTGAAGGACATGTAGCCGCTTTACAAGTCCAGAGCTGGTACACACTATTCTGAGCTATATGAGGGTTAAGATTCTTTTGTTCTCCTGGCCATTTTAATCCTGCAATGAAATCAATTGAGAGATGCTGGCTTTAAGACACAGAGGCAGGCTGCACAGTACAAACCAGATGCAATGCTAGCGGCCACTCCCATGGGCATGCCCTCCACAACCATCCATTAATAAATTACCTGTTGGAGGGGCCTGGCGCATAGTACCATCAAAAGTGGAGTGAAGGTCCCCTGAAGTGGGAATGTATAGCAAAAGGAAAACGCTGCTTGACTTACAAAAATTCCTTAAGCACGATTTTTCAGAAATGTACTGAAAGGGTAAAGGGAGGTCAGCATCTAATCAGGAATGGATGCTACTTCAAATGGTCCAAACAGCATCTGTTTTACTATCATTTCATGTTTCAAGCAATGTAATATGGATTAATATGGATTGCATTTAGAAATCTCATCCTTAGGACCACTGCAATCAACCCTGCATTGGTGACTCACTGGATGTGGGAAAGTGAAGACTGGCTCTGGGCTCCACTCCCGGTGACATGAGTCTCAGTTTGAACCTGCCTGTTGCCTGGGCACCTTTCAGGGAGTGCATTTTATGGCTTTCACCATGACCAAAGGCCTTGAGAGCACTGCTGCAAAGGAGCTCACTCACTTTCACACAACCAGGCCCCTGGGTTCCTTTGAAAGTGGGTGCTAACAGAAAATTCTCACATGTGCTGCCCCAGACAAAGTCTCCCAAGATGACCTGGTAAAAGATGCACATGCCGGCTTATGTGTTCACTCTGCAGCTACGCACACTGCCTGCCACAAGCAGTTCTGGCTGAAAGACAAGCAGCAGGCTTACAGTAAGTATCCCAGCAGTGAAGTGTGGTCTCCATAACTGGCAGCATAAATCAGTGGCTTGACTGAAATATTCTTAGGGAAAGTTGCAGCGAGAGCACACTACTTCATTAAACAAGAGCTCCCCTAAATCAAAATCAACAAAGCCAATTTTCCAAAAAAGAGATTTGAAGATGATAAAGCACTTGATATTCTCAGCTGATAAAGTGGCTTTTCAGGCACTTCCCCAGCATGAAGCTGGTCAATTCCTGGGGCTCTTCACTCACACAATCACCTAAACCTCAGATCCCTGGGCTCTGCAAGCAGACAGGTCTGTCTGCTATTTTATTCTCTACTGATGACTGGAAAGGAAACAAATTAAACTGTGCTTTTCTTTACATAAGAGGTTAGCAAACTGGACAGTGAAACAAATCTGGCAAACTACTGTTTTCATTGAGTAGAGTTTCACTGGGACATAGCCACCCTCACTCATTCACGAGTTGTCTGTGCCTGCTTTTATGCTTCAATGGTAGAGCTGAATAGTCAAAACAGAGAACACAGAGCCTAAAATATTCACTGCTTATCACTCTATGGAAAAAATTTTGCCGACCTTAAGTGTATCTTAAATATGTGAAGTGTATCTTAAATATGTGAAGATACCCCAAAAATGGATTTTTGCAGATGGAAGTTTTTAAAGTTAATAGTGTTGCTGGATGCCATTAAGAAAAAATCCCTGAGCAGACAGTCACCTTTGTAGTGACACATTCCCATGTCAGGCTCTAGCCCCAGGACAGCAAAAGAACCTAACCAGCCCCAAACAAGTTCTTACTGTGTTCAAAACCCTGCTGGAGGTGCCTCATTTCCTCCTCGGTGTCCAGGTGACCTGAACCCATTCCCCAGTCTAGTCTCTCACCGGCCACTTTACATGCCTGCACTCCAGGCAAGCGGTCTACTTTCTTGCCTCTGAGCCTTTGCTCATCTCTTATGTCATCAATTCATTGCTAATGCTCCATTTCTATTCAACATTGAAGGCACAGAGAAAATACCACTTCCTCTAGGAATTGTTCTCGGCTCCCTTTTTGTCCAATTTTTATCTCCCCCCTTTTTTTTGAATATCACCATAGACACATGGATTCATTTTTTATTCAATTTAATAATATACTTCCATGACTATTCCTTTTAATAATTAAATTGTCTCAAACTTGCCCACAGCAGCACAGTTCCAGAATTATACCAATGTCACTACTAACAAGACTACTAAGTTTAAGACTTCTCTGTGTTTTCTTTTTCTTAGAATATATCCCATTCAGAGTGTGCAAAGTACTATGTTCTAAAGTCTGTGAATTAATTCTTTTCTCCATGTGGTCAGCAATTTGACATAAAGTTAGGTTCACTTGTTTCTGTTTGTATTCAATTTTAGGGTTTGTGTTTCTTCATCCTTTTAGATTTTATGTTTTGGATATGCTGAACATTTTACGGTTAAAAAAAAAATCAAACCATATAGAGATATACCAGGAAAATGTCACTCCTATCCCCTCCAACCCCCAAATCTGACTTATTGATCATTAACCATTTTTATTAATTTCTAACTTATTCTTGTTTCTTCAAACATATACACACTCTTTTGCAACTTGTTTTTTCAATATATTCCGGAACTTACTGTATACCAGTTCATGGAAATCTTTCTTATTCTTTCTTAGGGTTGCATAGTAATTCATTGTGTGATGTATGGTAGTTTCCTACAGATAGGCATTTAAGTTGTGTTAACTATTTTCCCATTACAAATTACACAGCAATAAAAAAAAACTTTTTGTATTTATTTTGCATTTGTGGGAGTATATCTCCAGGGTAAATTTCTAGAAGTAGGTTGCTGGATCAAATGATAAATGCATATGTACTCTAGATATCGTAACATTCCTCTTCACAGGGACTGAATTATTTTCACTCCTGACAGCAATGTGTAACAATGCCTGTTCTCCCACAGCTTTGCCATCAGAGTGGCTTGTCAAAATCATTTTTTGGGGCTTCCCTGGTGGCGCAGTGGTTGAGGGTCTGCCTGCCGATGCAGGGGACACAGGTTCGTGCCCCGGTCCGGGAAGATCCCACATGCCGCGGAGCGGCTGGGCCGATGAGCCATGGCCGCTGGGCCTGCGCGTCCGGAGCCTGTGCTCCGCAAAGGGAGAGGACACAACAGTGAGAGGCCCACGTACCGCAAAAAAAAAAAAAAAAATCATTTTTTGTTAATCTGACAAAGGAGACAAATGGTATCTCAGGGTAGCTTTAGTTTGTATTTCTTATTATAAAGTCAATTTGATCCTTTCTTATGGTGAAGGGCCATTATATAGCTTTTTATGTAGCTATTCATGTCTTCTGTCCTTTTTTTCTATACCATTTTTGGTAATTTTTAACTTTGATTTTTCAGAGTTCTTTCTATATTGGAGATATTAGAACTTATCTATATTATGAATATTTTCTCCAGTTTGTCATTTTTGTTTATGGTATATTTTTACAATGCAAAGCTTAAAAATTTTAAAACATTTAATGGCATCAAATTTATTATCCTTTTATTGTTTCTGGAGTTTGAATCCTAGTTTAAAAGTCTTTCCCAACTTCTAGTTATAAAGGAATTTGCCCTCGTTTTATTCTAATGGTTATATAGTATCATGTTTCTTACATTTGGATCTCTAATCCATTTTCAGTTGATTCAAAGAAAACTTTTAACTAAAGGCAAATCTAACCTTTATCTTCAAGTCCATGATATTCTGGTCTTATATGTAAATATCAAAATTATATAAACTATCTCAGTCAACACTTCCAATTAGACACACTCCTAGGGAACCTCAGTGGGAAGCAGCCGACTGGCTCCTCTCCCAGCTCTCAGCAGAAGGCTTCGTCCAGACAGAGCACAGCAATTTAGGAGGGTTGGCTGGGTACAATTTTGATAACCTTTTCAAGCATGATAGTATCAACTATTTCAGGTCAAAAGTTTGTTTTATTACTTAAAGATCTAGCCAGTCACAGAGAAGCATAAGGGAACTCTTTGGGGTGTGGCAATGCTCTATCTGCTGGTTGTGGTGGTGATTAAGTGACTGTACACATGGGTAAAAACTCATCTAACTATGCAAGTGAAAAAGGGAAAATTTTACTGTATGTCAATTACCCCTCAATAGATATGACTTAAAAAAATTATGTCTATAAAGTGTCTTTCTGGGAGGAGAAATGGGGGAGGATGGTAACATGGTCCTTAGAATACTAGAGTGAAGTCAAATAGTTACAAAAAACACAAAATTTAAAAAAAAAGAAAAGAGTTTCCCTCTGGGTATTTGACAAGAAGCTCTATCCTCTGCTCCTGTGTAGTGCTGCTCTATCCCTGTACAGCTTTCGCCAGGCAGGCACCTGCCTGAAAAGGAATGATAAAAGGGAGAATTAGTGGGCCATGAGGAAGAAGATGAGCATTTTAGAACAAGTGGGAACATACGGGGCAAGTGAGATGTGACGTTCAAAGAAAAAAGACTGTGGGGAACTAAATTCATTAACCCCACATATACTAAGAGGACTTAGTCTCCTAGTCTCCTGGAGCATCAGAAATATTAGCAAACAGAGAAACAGCATGTTCACTGAATGGGGAGACCACCCAGAAAAGCTAGAGTTGAAGAAGTCCACCTGTGGCCATGTGGCCAAGGAGCACACCCAACCCCTGCCATGTCATCAAGGACAAGCTGCTCCATTTGGCATACCAGCCTTGCCCACTGCACCCCCATCTGCCTCACCTACACCCACCCTTCCAGAGGGTCCACTAAAATAATGAGCACCAACAGGCAAGTGTGGGCGAGTGCCAGGCATTATCTTATTTGATGCTCACTAACAATTTTATTATTATTATTATCATTTTATGGAGGAGCAAAGGGGACTTGGAGACTAGGTAACTTGCCCAAAGCCACAGAGCTGGTAAACAGTAGAATGGGAGTGACGCCACCTCTGAAGCCAGAGCCCCTCGACACAGCTGGTGAGGGCAAACCTTCCTCCAAGGTCACTACCTCCAGGTTCTCACTGGCCCCCATGTTTTTAATGTACTACCTATAATTCTTTGAGTTAAATAAACAGTAATTTTTTTTTTTACATGGGGGCAGGAAAAACCTACGACTTGCTATTAAGAGCCTGCTTAACATCACAGGCTCACTATCATCTACACAGTAATTTTAATGTTCACCCTGAATCAACTATGCCTTTGGCCCCATCTCCCAGTTTACAACAAATAGGGGGATTGTGGAACAAATCAAATACCACCACAAGGACACAATCGGACATATTCAGACCACGGGATGCTCAACGAGACAACTGGCCTGGACTCTTTAAGAAGAGGATGATGTGGAAGAAAAATGTAGGGACTGTTTATTACTAGACCAAAGAAACACAACAAACAAATGCACCACACGAACTTGATTGGATCCTAGTTCAGAGAGGTGGAGGGAATAGCCATAAAAGATATTTTAGGGACAACTAGGGGAATTAAATATAGACTGCATATTAGATGATATAACTCAGCTTTCTCAGGTGTGGTAAACGGTTACACAGGTGACCCTCATTCTTAGGAGAGTATCTGGGGGTGAGCCATCATCATGCTGCCTGAAATTCTCAAGTAATTTAAAAAATTGCACATACACCCCCACACAAACACATATACAGGAAAAGAATGTGGGGGAAAATCCCAGTCTCCCCTACCCCTATCCAAGCACTGCATCTCTCCATTCTTCTAAATTTTATCAACAGTTAAGAGTTCAAAGCCTTATACGTGAGACTTTAAAGTATCCTGGAGCTGCCTCCTATACCGTACAGGTCCCAGAACCAAAGGAGATGGAAGACAGGGTAGCTCTCTCCTCAAGGCAGACAACTCTGTTAGAGACCAGGCTGCTGCACCAGCTACAATGACTCTCTCAGCCAAAACCCTACCTTTTCTCAGCAAAGGAATATTCTGTGTGTCTACAGCAGGCCTGTTATGGCCAAGAGAGGCTCTCAAGAAACGGGCCACTCCACCTGCAATTTTTTCTTTTGCTGGAGAGCTGAGAGAAAGGCCTCCAAGAGGCACCTGGAACAAAAAGCTGGATGTGGTCCCCAAACACAGCACCTGCACACCTCAGGGAAAGCTGGAGGTCAGCATGGTGTGCAAGGGGGCAGGGTCCATCCCAGAGGGCCCTCCTTCACCCCCAGCTATGCATAACACCCGAGGACAAGGGCTCTGGGAAGCTCAGAGCTGCTATCAAAGCTTGGTCTCTGATGGAAAAGACAACGGCAGCCTAGGTTATGCATGAACTGAGTCCTCCCCAAAGCCAGGGAGGCATAGCTGCTGCTGGCTGGCTAACATCTGAGTTAGGGGACTCTGAACCCTGCCCCTGCTCTTGGGATTTTAAAGGATTTTTACTAATTCCTGGAAAGAGCCCAAGGGGTAGGTTGGATTGAAATCAATCAGAATAAGGTTTGATTTCAGCAATCTGAAACCTCACCCAAGGGCACTCGACAGTAAAGACCTCGTTGAAAGCAAACTGCAGGGCATAAAAGTCAAAGAAAAGAAGGAAGAAGGAAAAGGCTGGATGGGAGGAGGGGGATGGAAGAAGCAGCTGTCACAGAAACTACCCATCTCCAACAGGTGGAAGCCCTGGGAAGCACTAAAGCCACAGAAGTCACACAACTGGGGCAGAGACATAAGACCTCCATTTCAAAACAAGTCATGATCTCTGGAGGAAAGGAAAGCATGTTCATGCCAGGGGAGATGTGTAGTGAAGGAAGGAGGGTCTGCAGCACACGCTGCATCAGACACATTTTCTGTGTCCTTAGCCAGCCCAGCCCATGGAAAACATGCCCCCAAAGGAGTATTTTACAACACAGCATCTTAAAGTCGGCATTCTGAGCTTGTGTTCAGGTTTGCAAAGGCACACATCTGTTTCACCCTCACTTTTTCCATATCAATTTTGGTTATTTTTATGGAATGAAACAACTTTCCAGGAACAGCATGCCACTCTTCACCAGAGTGCCCGTGTGAAACACGGAGCAGGGATGACCTGGCCACAGCCCAGAGGATGGGAATGCTTATACTTCCTACCTCGGTTCTAGACCTGTGATCATGGTCTTAGCTTCCTCACAATACAGGCCCCACCCCTCAGAGGCATGGACTATGGCTGGTCTCTAGGTCCCATGTACACACTACATCCAGTGCAAGGGAGTACTGGGTACTCAACAGGTAAACACACGAAGAAACGGACAGAACTCAGACACACATGGCAAACCACTCAGAGTTGGAAAAGTCTGAAAATCTGTCCCAGAAATCATGAAAGCTGAACATGATTTTCCTTCTGCAGCTCTCTGCCTAAGGAAATGAGTGTGAACTGCAAACAAACACCAACAAACACGTACAGGCCATCTGCAATCCTATGTCTGTGATACTGGGAATAAACCCCACTCTTGGCACATCAGCCTTTCTTTCCCACTGTCCCACCTTGATATTCCCTCTGCCCCAACTGCTTTATCTGTTTGATCCTGTTGTGATCAGGAAGTAAATGCACAAGTCTGTTAAGATGATAATTCACAGTCTACGATGAAGGTCTATGTTAGCAAGCAGCAGAATTAAAAGGCTTTTCACATTATTCATACTCTGTAACTTCCCAAATGTATTTTAGGAAGAGCTTATAATAATCTACAAAAACACAGTGATGGCAAATGTCATCCACAGGACACCTTAGGAAGAGCCTCCTGTCATTTTCACAAAAGGAAACTGGGAGCTGGAGAGGTCTTCTGTCCAGAGTCATAACGCTGCATAGGTCCCTCTAACTTCTCATACTCACTCATTTCACTCCCCCGTGTGCGAATGGGGAAGAAACCATCATTTGCCATGTGGCATAAGCTAATGCTTTACTGGAAACTGTAGATTCTGACTGCCCATGGGATTAAAGTTGATCATTACAATATTCAACAACTTGATTTTAACTAACACTGGCACTGTTGCTGCTCTGGCTTTGGTGGGTCCCCTGGAATAGGCCAAGGGATGCTCAACCCTGCCCCCGTTCTGAGTAAGTACTGGGTGCCAGAGGTGGGTCCCCACTCTACTGAGGTCTGAGTGCCAATTTTGGTCTGCTGGAAATACTAGAGGAGTGGGATATTTGGCCACTCCTGAGATCTCTGCTCTTCTTTTACGAAACCCACAGGAAAACCAGGGGCAAGGGTGTGAGAGGTGATTCAGCTAGTAGGGGTAGCCCTGCCTCTTTGGGCACCATGGAAGGAAGGGAAGATGGGTAAAGAGGAGTTAAGAGTTTTAACAGAAAAGGGTGAAGGACAGGGAGATGCAGAGGATGGAGGAGATGGGACACATGAATAAACAGATACAGCAAACAAACCCCAGAGGTGGTGACCAACCAGGCAGGGAAGGAAATGCCTCTCACCCACCTCATCATCTGGGTTCACCTTCACACAGCAGGCCCTCAAATATATGCTGGATAAAACTAAAAAGAATGTATCAACAACAGCTTGAGGCTTTGTGGAGCTGGAAACCATGGCGCTGAGTGCCTTCTCACTGTTTCCCTACTAGATGGGAGCTGGAGGCAAGGATTCCAGGCAAGAAAAAGGTGCTGTAGCACAAAGAAGGGAGTAGAGCAAAAGTTAACTGACTCCTCTTTTCCCATCTTCCCCTCCTTCCACTGTGCTCCTTCAGGGGGAGGGGAGGGGGTAAACTGCACTCACCCAGGCTGCTCTGTTTAGGTCTCTTGTGCCCCAACGATGGGCAAGAGGGTCCTGAACGGGTGCCCTCCCATAACTGAAAGCACACACCAAAAGTTACCCCAAACTCTCCCTACTATGTCACCATTAGGCAACTGTGCCCAGCACAGCCAGGCTCAACTGTCAGTCAGGGTTAGCCTCCCTGATATGAGACCAAGGCAGAGCTGAACCTGGTACCTCCTGTACCTCAGTAAACACGTCTTTCATTCCCTCTTCAAGTCAACCAACAATTCTCAACTAGAGGCACTGCCCAAATTTACAGATGGTTTGTGCTACAAGTTCCCTGATGAGCTAGCTGTTTAGAAAAAGAATATTTCCCCAGAGAACCAGTGTCCTGTGTACACTTGAGTCGGTCAATAAAAGCTTTCTAATCCTTTCTGGCTTTGAAATACAGAACCTTGAATGCTGTGTCAAAAGAATGAAAGATGCTGCCAGCCAAATTTAACTACCTGGGCTCTAAGAAAATGAATCAAGTCCTCTCTGGAATGCCTGAACACATCTCCTTCCCCTAATAGGTCAATAACACCCTGACTTTCCCTCAGGGGTCCCCTAAGAAGACCCTCCCTTCTGAGGTAAGGGATCTGCTCAGCATGGTGGCTGCAGGCAGTCCTGCAGGGGCTGGGGTTTTGAGAACCCCAAGAGCTAGCCAGCCCTCACAGCCTTCCTTCCATCAGCAGAACTGCTAGGGAGCTGCCGTATCCCTCCTGAGGACATTGCTTATGCCGCCAACCAGGATGCCCTAACACTGTTCTTCCCATATTCTCCTGCCCCGCCCCCCCTCAAGTAAAGGTCACCCTGAGGATTCTGACTCACTGGAATACACTCCATGATTCCCAAGCTGCCTTCTTTTCCCTCTGCCTTTGCTCCCATTTTCCTAGCAGGGAAGGCAGACTGTCTGTAATGGAGTGAGAGACAGAACTCGCATGTTTACTCTGCTGTCCTCCCCCTGAGGACAGTCCTGTCCCCACAGGCTCCACCCCTTGAGCAGCACCCTAGGGTAGAGGAAAAGGCTGCATGTGAAGAGGGTGGAAGAAGGGGACAGGAGGGGACAAAGCAAGCCTGCAGGAGGAGGTAAGACAGGACAGTTCTTTTCCTACCTATGCCAGCTCCATACCCATTTAAGCTGGGGACTGGGGATGCAAAGCGCAGTTCTGGCATCAAGGAAGGAAACACGAATCAGCAAGAAAAGACACAAACAAAAAAGGACAAAGTGGAATAAGAGCCACATTAGAAGAACATACACAAGGTGCATGTGTGGGAATTCAGAGAGAAAGGAGGCTTTGGGAAGTCAGGGATGCTTCACAGAGAGGAGAGGGGCAAGCCAGGACTGGAAGGCTGCAGCGAAGCACAAGCACAGGATGGCAAGACAGCAGGGTGGGCTCGGGGAGGAACTCACCCCTGGGTGAGTGCAGGGAAGGGGACTGCAGGGCGCAGGGACATGGCTGGAAGGGTGGTGGGACAGAAAACAAGGGAGAAGTCTACAGGGTGGGCACATCTGTTTTTTTAAACAGGGAGTAGGGCTGTAGCCTGGTAACACCCAGGAAGATGCAAACACTGAAAGACAGCACTAGAGTAGCACACAGAGCAGGGCAGAGGAGAGTAGCCCTGGAGGCAGGGAAACCAACTAGGAACCTAGTAGAACAGTCTAGGCCTGAACTTCAGGAATGGGGGCAGGGAGGGGGTACTGGAGAGAAAACTTCCCCTGCCAACTGGTGGGATGGAAGGAGCTGAGAGTGAGTATGTTTCCAGCCTGCACAACTAGGTGGGAAGCGGTGCCACCCACCTAGAGAAGAAACACAGTAGCGTTGGGGGAAGGCAGGGCAAATGCCACTAGGACACACCTCCCTATACTCCAGTCAGTCCCTCTAAGCAGCCCTAGGTGAATGGCAGTACTTAATGCTTCATGGGTGCTTCAGCATCCCCAATTTAGTGCCCCAATCTCACCTGCATCCAAAAGTTGTCTGCAGCAAAGTTGTGATTCCCACGCAGAAGAAAATGGTCCCGATGAGCTGGCTGGTGGCCCACTGGTCAAATCCCACACACATGGCATCGGCCAGCAGAAAGGGCACCGCGATGGTGCCGCTGAAGCACGTCAGGTAATGCTACGGGTGACAGGGAGACAGAGGGGAAAAGAATAAACCCTTCTTTGTATTTTTTCTGATTTTACCCTAACTTTGCCCACCCCCCTGTTGTTTTTAAAAAGTTACACACATGAAGAATTTGGTTTTTTAGATACACACTCTTATCATATGCCAAATCATCTCTGTTTTTTGCATTTCTCCTTTCCATTACATTTTCTTGTCTTATCACTAACTTGTATTATTAATTATTACTTGCATGAATCCAGACCAGCACAAAGGAAGTACTCAACACAAACACTGGTAGTGTTTTATTTATATAATTCTTACTGGGAATATTTGCTTTTTTAAAATGCTTTTCAGCATCAATTGCTAAAACCATAGGTCTTTCTCCTCTAATCTGTTAACATGAACCGTGTGGCACTGAACCATTCTAGTTAGTCATGCTAGATTTTTCTTCTGGGATTTGATATGCCAATATTTTATGTAGAATTTTACATCTATGTTCTTGAGATAATTCGTCCTTTTTTTTTTTTTTTAATTCTTTTAGGTCTGGGGATTAAAGTTACAAGCTCATTGCACAAGGCGTTTTCCATCTTTTTCTATGGTCTGGCATTGTTTAACAGCAATCAGGGAAGGGCTAGGGTCACACAGTAGCTGTGGGAATCCTCCAGAAAGAGCCCATCCCACTCTTCCTTTAGGGCCCCTCCCCCATTCCTTGTGGCCCTGGCAGGACATTCCAGCCCTCACTGCTCACTTCCCTTCCTCCCAGAGGCCTACCTGTTCAGTTCCTACTTCTGTTCTGCAAACTTCCTACGTTTCTTCCTAATAGTTCCCCATCTCTGGTCATGTTTGCCAAAATGTGCTGCTTGCAGCCCATAAAGCCTAACTGTGTAACACTAATAGGTGTTTGGTGAGGGGAAGAGAACATTCTCATCCAGGACTTCCCAGAGCTGCTCACAAGTTTAAGAGTGCTGTGCACTGTCAAGAAGGGCATGATGCACACAGGGTTTCCCAATCCTATCTGAACAGGGAAGACTACTTCTAGAAACATCTATAATATAAACATTTCAAAAAACGAGTTTCTTGAATCTGATTCCAGATACTCAGCCCTAGGGAAATTATTTGCCAAGACCAGTCAGCTCCTTTGGTTATGTCTTCTTTATTAGATGCCTTTCTGTCCAGGTTACCAAGTGCTTTGATACCTAAGGGGAGGGGCCTGGAAACGGGACCAAAGCATCAGCTCTCATCAGGTACAGTTCACCTCCAAGTGAATAAACCTCTCTGGATAACGGGACTGATTTTCTCAGCATGAACTGATCATTCAAACGTAAAGAATGGAAAGTGAAACCTCAAAACCAAGGCAAACACAGGCCAGGGGTATGTGTCTGGACAAAGAGGCTTCCATGTCATCCCCTTTCTCCTAAAGCCCCACTTCAATCGTAAGTGGGAAAAGGGAGTGGTGGTGGTGGTGGGGGGAGTGGGTACCAAAGATTCAGGAATCCTGCATTAGCTTGGGTCACCTCTCGCCCCATCCCCCCACCCCTCCCCTGGCAGCTTCCCTGCTCTGCTCCCACTGGAAATTGCAGCAGACAAAGCAGACACCACCGAGGCGAAGTTTGCCTTCCTTTAAAAATAAGATTGAAGCCTCCACATTTATGCCCTGACCAACACAGCACTTCTCAGTGTCACCCATATTTCATGGCAGAACTGACGGTGACTGTGGTTGATTAACTAGGCATGAGAGATGAACATTAACCCTTTTCTTCTCTATTCTTCTACCTTTATCTTCCCTCTATTCTCCCCTTTCCACACATCTATGATCTTTTTCCCTTACTTCCATGTCATTTCTCTTGCTTATTCCCTGAACATTTTCCTTCTTTCATTCCATGATTAACCTACTCCTCCTGTTTTCCTCCTTTCACTGTTATGAAGTTCATGTTAACAATTCCCATTCAACATTCTTAAAAGAGTAATTTATATTAAAGTTGTCAATAAATAAAAAATAAAAATTGAATTTTAAATAATCCAGACAGACAATTCAAGCATCTGCTGGTGGTTATATTCCAAAGGAATCATCTTACCTGCAACCCCAGAAATATGCACAGGTACCAGGGAGGAACATCTTCTATGGTGTAAATCATGTCCGATCTCTGGGGGTCAAGACTGCCCGTGCTATCCAAGGTCTCAGCAAGAGAGCTCTGTGAACGAGAGGGAGAAAACAAGTTGTTTAATGGAAGCAAGGACTAAAGTTAACTCAGCACAGGCTACTGTTACTGAAAAACAACTTTATAAAGTGTCTGTTGCTCTCCTGTAAAATTAAGCCTTGGTCACCTCTGACACAGTGTCAAGCGCACTCACTTGGTGGGACAGTCAGCTCTCAGGATTTGGGGCTTCAGCATTCCTTCCATCAACTCACACCCAAGAGCACCCAACTTGCTCAGAGCTTCTCCCCAAGACTGGGCACCCACTGCATGGAGAGGGATGCTCCCAAGGTTGAGACCACAAAGTAATACCTTGGCATGAGCTGCCCTTGGGTAGTAACCCTAATGAAGCAATGTTACAAAATGCTAACCACTTTCCAACAGAGAGCACTAATCTGTCCCTCCTATCCCATTCCATCCCTGCAAGGAAAAAGACTTCTGTACCTAAACACCCTTCTTTTAAAACACTGCTGCTCAGACATAATGGTGAGTGAAGAGAGCAAAGGTATACAGATATGATGATTCAAATTTTGTTTTAAAAAACAGACTAAAAATGTATTTATACTTGAGGGAACTTTTTTTTTTCTTTTCCTCTCACCATTACTAAAGATTTTTTTAAATGTTAAGCCTTGCATCCTTTATAAGCCAGAATCTTTACAAAGACCAGACACTTTAGGTTATAGTCTAGACATTTCCAGTCAGCTTCAGCTTCAGCATCACTTTTGAACTCATCCAGTATCTGAGCCAAACTGAAAACTCGGGGGTTCCCCCATATACCCTCAATACTGCTGTAGTTTCTAAAACCCTACAAACAATTTCTTGGAATCCAAGATGTGCATTTTTTTTTTTTTTTTTAGTTTTTTAATAACATAAAGTGCCTAAGAGGAAATAAAATTAAAAGATGTGCCACAAAAAAGATAAAGATGATAACATTCTGATCCTTGGCCACACCTAGCCCAATTTGTACCCCCTTTCCAATGGATTTGATCCACATTTGAAAGATGCTGACTCCTTATGTTTATCACTCCATTTTTCATGCACAGGGATTTGGGGGCCAAATACTCTTGAACGAAAGAAGTGACACAATTCAGCCTTACCTTCTAAAGCCTAAAGGTAAATATCTGATGTAAATTGACATTTTATCTAATCCAAATGTGAATTGAATATGACCTTTCGGAAAGAACTTTTTCTTCCATTCAAAAATGGATGCTGGCAGATCTGCATTATTAAATGGGTTTAAACCTATTATAAGTGTCATTTAAAATTTGTTTGTAGTGGTGGTAGAGAAAGTACATATGATGAGGAACTTGATATGTGGTGATGTACAGTAAAGGATTAACTCAGCAGGTCTGGGTTGTCCAAACCCTGCACATTTCAAAGAGAAGTTTGGCCCTTGCCTGCCACCTGGAAGATAACCTCTGTGCTCTTGGAATATCCTGCCTCTTAAGAGTGTATCTGTTTACCTGAATGAAGCCTTGAGCTGCCCTTCATAGATTATGCTAACAATGCAACTGATGATGGGGCCTTGGGCCACATGGTATGAGTTTGACTCCAGAGTCAAACTGTGGAGTGTCTGGCAACACTCCTTCAGTGTTGTCACACTTTGTTTCGGGAGAAATTAAGCACTGCTCACGTGATTCCACTAGGAAGAGGACAACCGAAAGCTTGTTCTGTGTCTCCTAGACCTTGCCCTACATGTTTTTTTCCATTGATCTTAATCTGACCCTTTCTCTCAAATAGGCTGTAACCAGGAGTGTAATAGCTCTTCTGAATTCTGAGTCCTCCTAGCAAACCACTGAACCTGATTTGGGACTCCCAAATCAGTCTTGGAAATCCCTGAACTAAGTTGACCATTTGCTGACATGATGCAACTATGGATACTGGACTCACTATAAAAAGGACAATTCAACACTATCATATGACCTACAGATGGGGAATGTTACTGCTCACAAAGTAACAAAAAGAAATATCTGAAAACAGAGTATAGTAACACTACAATTACTACATTAGTACAATCTGTTACAATAATATTATACACATTATTATTCTAATGATTCCAAAATGACTAGTTTTAACTATAAAACAGATGAACAGAAATGAAAAGACTGCATCTGTCCTCTTTCAGGCCTGGAAGGCTAAGATTAAGATGTGTACACAAACATATACATATACTGTACACACACAATTTTTCTTAGTAATGAGGGTGGTTCTACAACTCAGAAATGGAACTAATGTAAAAAGTCCACAAATGGTATTAAGAAAAAGTAGGGAATTGTGTGGTCAAGGGGATCAGTGAACTCTGTCAGAAAAATGCTGCACCACCCTTCCCAGAGACAGAAGGAGTGTGTTTGGTCACTGTGGACCCTGGTACCACATTCTGTTACCACTGCATGAACAATATGAACTCTCTTAAAACTGCAAAACAAAAAGCTCCAACAGCGAGGTTTCTTTAAAAGATGACTACATTAATAATTTGATGATATCATCTTGAGTAGGCTTTTCCATATTATTCTATGGTCTAAGATAATCTAAAGGAAAAGGAAATTACCTGTTCTTCAAAGATTAGTGAACTCAGAATTCAGTTCTCTTGTTGGAGACTTCTTAAAAGATCGTTAATAACCTTTCCAATCTCTCCTATGGTTATTTATCTAGTACAGCACTTTTAAGTCACTTGTAGTCTTTTTCTCTAGGAAATAATTTCCTCTACAGCAGGAGTCAGCAAACTCTTTCTATAAAGGGTTATGCAGTAAATATTTTAGGCCTTGTGAGCCATATGGTTCTGTCACAAATACTCAACTCTTATAGTGCAAAAGAACATTAGACAATATGTAAACAAATGAGTTATAGCTGTGTTCCAATAAAACTTTATTTACAGAAACAAGTGTTGGGCCAGATTTAGTTTGCAGGATGCAGCTTGCTAACCCTGCTATAGGGTTTCAAATTGATTATCATAAAGTTGTAGTTAATATTCTCTTATACATGTTTCTTATATTTCCTTTCACATTGCTAATATGCATTAGTGCTTTCTCATCTTTCACCTTAATCAGGTCCACCAAAGATCAATGTCACTGGTCTTTTCAATAACCAGTTTTTGAGTTCTAGTAAAACATGGTTGATTGACCACATCTGTCATTTCCTCTAACTCCTAAAAACACTAAGAATAAATATGACACAAATCTACAAGGACAAAGAAAACAGTAGAAAGAGAAATGAGAATAACATATTTTGGAATATGCAAAGCATTTGTATGAGCTGTGACCCATTTAGGAGAGGGAAGGAACCTAAAACATAGGTGCCTGGAGAGGGAAGGTATAAAGAAGCAAGTTGGTTGACCAACAGAAGTCCAGAAAGGTTCTATGCTTGGAGGCACAAGACAGAGTAGGGATGGAAAGAAGATGGGATTTAACTCTGCGAACCAATCAGACACCCTGTTGCCTACTGCTGTCTTCATCCTACAAGACACAAAAATGTATTGTTTGAAGAATACAAATCAGAAACACCTCAGACTGAAGAATGCTATGTGGGGTTAAATGCAAGCGTGAACAGCGGGATCCTCATCTGCTTCCAAATGCCGGAAGCCAGGTTATATACCCACAGGAGGAGACTAGAGGATTTATTTCTAGAGGAATTGATCAGCCTCAGAGACAAGACACTGCCATCTCTAGACCCTACAGTGATAAGACAGCTTTCCCTACTCAGTGGAAAGGCCCATCAGTAGACAAACTTCATCCACACACAATGACCCTACAGTCATATTTTTTATTGCCTCACATTCCTCCAAAACTAAGAGCCAAATAAACAGAGGAAATAGGGTCCATGTAGTAGAAAGAAAACATATTGGGGGTGGGGGGGGGAGAAACCTGTGTCTTCACAAAAATAAAAATATTTTGAACCTGGGAAGAGAGCACTGCCGTTTTAAAAGCTTTAATCAGCAAATAAAAACAAACAAACAAAAAAAAACAGGAAAAGAGATCTTAGAAACTAAAAACAAAATAGGAAAAAAAAATTCAACAAAAGGGTTGAAAGTCAAATATATATGCTCAAAATAACAAAAAGACAAATACTGGGACTTCCCCGGTGGTCCAGTGGTAAAGAATCTGCCTTCCAATGCAGGGAATGTGGGTTCAATCCCTGGTCGGGGAACTAAGATCCCACATGCAGCCGGGCAACCAAGCCTGCGTACCACAACTACAGAGTCCACGCACCACAACTACAGAGTCCACGCACTCTGGAGCCTGCATGCCACAACTACAGAGCCCATGCACTCTGGAGCCTGTGCACCACAACTAGAGAGAGAAAACCCACACACCACAACTGGAGAGAAGCCCGCGCACTGCAATAAAGAGCCCGTGTGCCACAATGAAAGATCCTACATGCTGCAACTAAGACCTGATGCGGCCAAAAGTAAAATAAATAAATAAAAATAAATATTTAGGGGAGGGGGAGGAAAAAAAGTCATGCCAGCATGACAGAAGCAACCAGCCCGTGATGCGCCATCCCAAATCTTTGAGCATAATAAAAATGTTGCTTAAAACAAAAGACAAGAAATAATAACAATTTTTATGGAAGAAAACAGAATATAGGAATCAAAGAAATAAGAAATTTCCAAGAACTAAAGGATATGCCTACAAATTAGAAAGATGCACTAAGTACTCAATAAATTAATGAAAAAGGATTCAGATATTTTGAAAACTCAATCAACTGTATTAAAAAATTTAAGAACAAAGGGAAATAAAATGTGAGTTGAAAGAATCTGGACAGAAGGGGGAAAAACAGAAAGATGAAAGTGGTAGGAGCACAAGAGGGAAGAGACAACATGAAAAAAATGTAAGAGAAAAAAAGATTAGAGAGAAGTGATAAAGAAGGCAGACAAAGGAGATCCAAAATATGCATAATTGGAGCCCCCAAATAAGAAAACCAAAAGAAGAGAATGGAACAAAAAATAAAGATATAATTCAAGACAACATTCATTAGCCTTGAAGCTAAATATTGAAAGTGCCAGGAAAAACTGACCCCGGTCAGCATCAAAACTTATGATATGATTATTATCATATGATAGTCATTAAAGTTACTGATTATCAAAGATAAATAAAGAATAGGACAGGCAAAAAGATCAAGATACTGACTTAAAGAAAAAACCAGCCTGAGTTCTTCATAGCCACATTCAACACCAGAAAATGGGAAAACAGCAAACTATTATGATTCAATTATTTTCTTAACTTTGTGTTATAGAATTTTTCAAACATATACAAAGGTAGAAGGAATATGAAATGCCTGCCCTATATCTATCCCCAACTCCAGCTTCAAAATTTATTAGCCCTATGTTCTTCTTTAATCTATTCCCCATACCATTCCAACTTTACTGGGGTAAGGGGATGGATTATTTTAAACCGAATCCTCAAAATACATAAATTTGTCCATAAACACATATGTATGTCTCTTCAGCAGATAAAGACTTTTAAAAAGAAGCAAAATACCATTACATGCTAATAAA
This sequence comes from Orcinus orca, assembly GCF_937001465.1. Lineage (NCBI taxonomy): Eukaryota > Metazoa > Chordata > Mammalia > Artiodactyla > Delphinidae > Orcinus > Orcinus orca. The sequence goes on from NC_064574.1 coordinate 32,244,584, forward strand.
ATTAACAATTTCTTCATATCACCTAATACCCAATGCTTTTAAAACTTTTTTCATATTGTATCAAAACTTTGTTACAGCTGTTTTATTTGAGTCAGGATCCAAATGATGTCCCAAGGATTTTACACCCAGTTGAACTCTCCTTCAAGGCTAAATGCTATAGATAAATTCTCATCCAAAACTATTCCCATGATCCAGCTCTTCTCTTGGAAACTACTACTATAGTGTTACTTCTCTAACTTCAGTGAACATATCAAATCACATAGGAATTGTATGAAAATGCAAATTCTGATTCAGCAGGTCTTGGTTGGGGCAGAGATTCTACGTTTCTAACATGTAGGTAATGATGTCAATGATGCTACTGCATGGACTACACTTTGAATATCAAGGGCCTAGAGGGTGAACTTCGGTCAACCCAGAAATTATTAGGGAAACCAGCAGAAGGCTTGTCTCAAATTAACTGTAGAAATAAAACTAAAAATAGGGATTAGATGTATAAAATGGACAACTAATAAGAACATGCTGTACAAAAAATAAATTAAAAATAAAATTCAAAAATTCCAAAATACCAAAAAAAAAAAAAAAACTAAAAATAGGGATTAGATTGCCAGAATATATAAATGCACCAAAAAGATAGTCATTACAATTAACAAAATGTGAGAGTGAAAAGGAAAAAGGCAAGCGGTAGAGTAAATTAATTGTCATCTAATATAGCTGGAAGTCAAAGGATGATACTTGAAGCTAACAAATCAATTATAATGATGGGCAAAAGTAATATTTCTGACCAAAATCAGATAGTAGAGGAGAGAAAGAGCAAAAGGAAGGAAGGAAAAACAGTAATTTTGTTACTGTTCATGGTAGGAAACTAGAAGACAATGAAATAAAGGGTTAAGTATATTGTTCTATAGTTATGATTATATAGGTGTCCACTAGAATAAAGTACAGAAGTTTTTAAATATCACAACTACACACACAAATAAATAAAATAGATACTTGTCATTATCACTAAATGTAAACAGGCTAAACTCAACTATTGAAAGAACAAGATTTTAAGACCTTCTCAAAGCAAAACTCAATTCTATGCTGTATATAAGAGATACACCTAAGAATGAGCAAAGCTAAAGAAAAATGCAAATAAAGTCTTAATTATCTTCAAACAAGGTAGTATTCTAGCTAAAGAGCAATAACCAAGACAAATATGAGTATGTTTTAAATGATAAAAGGTACAATTCACCATAAACATGTTATAAATGTCTATGTACAAATAAGAGAGAGTCGATAATTATAAAGCAAAATATCTCAGAAATATGAGAAATCTAAAAAATACCAATAATGGGAAATTAATCTCTCAATTTATGGCAGACCAAATGGCAGGCAAAAGAAAAGATGTAATAACTAATAAAATATAACCTAAATATTTAACTGTTTTCAATTATCTAGAACACAAAAATTCACAAAAAATATTTGCAAAAATTTAACCATAAGGAACACATCAATACATTCCAAAAAATAGTACAAGTAACATTTTCTGATCACAATACAATAAAACTGGAAATTAAAAAAACAGACAATCAAAAACCCTCCTCCTGGGGCTTCCCTGGTGGCACAGTGGTTGAGAGTCCGCCTGCCGATGCAGGGGACACGGGATCGTGCCCCGGTCCAGGGGGATCCCACATGCCGCGGAGCGGCTGGGCCCGTGAGCCATGGCTGCTGAGCCTGTGCGTCCGGAGCCTGTGCTCCGCAACGGGAGAGGCCACAGCGGTGAGAGGCCCGCATACAGCAAGAAACAAAAACAAAAACAAAACAAAAAAACCCTCCTCCAGGGACTTCCCTGGTGGTCCAGTGGTTAAGAATCAGCCTTGCAATGCAGGGGATGCCAGTTCGACCCTGGTGCAGGAACTAAGATCCCACATGGCACAGTGCAAGTAAGCCCACATGCCGCAACTACTGAGCCCATGCGCTCTGGAGCCTGTACGTCACAACTAGAGAGAAGCCTGCGCACCACGAGGAGCCTGCATGCCACAACAAAAGATCCCATGTGCCACAACTAAGACCTGACTCAGCCAAAAGAAAAAGAAAAACCCTCCTCTATCTGGAAATTTTTAAATGTCCCCTTAAAGGGCAAAGGGGAAGAAATATGATCCAAAATAGAAAACTATTTAGAAAATAGAAAATTTATTAGAATTAACTATGAAAATCCACTGGATATAGCTAAAGCAGTGCTTAGTGGAAAATTCATAGTCTTTGCACTTAAAACAAAAAGACAAACTAAGCATATGCCTCAAAAAATAATAGAAAATAACAGGAAAACCAATAAAGGAATAAAAAACGGATACATTAGAAAACAGAAAAGCATTTGCACTAAGTAAATCTAAAATTTAGTTCTTTTAAATTAAAAAAAACCCAACTAGCTAATCCAGGGAAATAAAAATGGAGCAATGTGGAAGGAGAAAGGACAAGCATAAAAAATCAGAAAAAAAGTGGAAATAATCACAGAATAAAGGAATTAAAAAACATAAAAATCCATTTTGCTCAGTTCTATGTATATAACTTGAAAATTAGAATGAGTCAAATTTTTAGAAAAAAATACTTTACCAAAACTGACTCCAGAATAAAATAAGTCCCAAACTGACTGATTCCCAAAGAAGAAATAGAAATTCTCAAAGGTATGTCAAAAAAAAATACTAGACTCAGATGATTTTATAGGGAACGCTAACAAACTTTTAAATACACACACACTCAACATATTACATGTAATATTTATGTTTCATACACAGACACAAATTCCCATGTTTTTTAAGGAAAAGAACACTCCCCCAAATCTTTTTTTTTTTGCCAAGCCGCATGGCATGTGGGATCTTAGTACCCTGACCAGGGATTGAACCCGCACCCCCTGCAGTGGAAGTGCAAAGTGTTAACCACTGGACTGCCAGGGAAGTCCCTCCCCAAAATCTTTTGTGAAGCAAACATAATACCGATATCTAAACCTCCCAAAGATGACACTACCACCCCCCCAAAAAAACTTCAGATCAACCCCACTCATGAATATTAATGCTCAAATCCTAAAGAAATATGTATTAACAAAATCCAGCAATGCATTAAAAAATAATAATATATTGTGATCATACACATCAAGAATGCATTGATGGTTCAACACTGACAGCCTCAGTTGTTGCTGATCTATCTCTCAATAGATCATATTGAGAGATATTAGGAGGAAAATCAAATGATCATCTCTATAACACACAGAAAGCATCTGCTCAAAATTCAAAAGTTATACTTGATTTTGAAAGATTCAATAGATTAAGAATAAGGATATTTCCTTCACATAGTGAAATGTATCTATTTAGGCCAAAACCACTATCATAATAGAGAAACTATAACCACCAAAGTCAAGGATGTCCACTATTACCCCCATTACTTTTACTGAAGGTACTAGCCAATGCTAGATACCTCTAGTAAAGAAAGTTCCTTTTCTTATTCTAGGTAAGAAAGTGAAATTACAAGAATAAAAATTAGATAAGGCAAGGTAAACTTATCACTATTTGCAAATGACATGAATGTATACTTGGAAAATCTGAGTAATCAAGTGAAAACAAGATATTCAGTAAAGTAATGGAATATAAAACCAATACATAGTCATCAACAGTTTACAAGGTTTGTAGATATAATGGACAAACAAGTTTGATTACAAATAGACATGAGAAAGATAAACTACCTATCAATAAACTTGTGAAATATGAAAGACATAAACTTCAAAACCCCTCCTAAAAGATACAAAAGAAGAACAGAACAAACAGAAAGACTTATCACAGTCTTAAACATGAAGACTAAGCATCATATAGATGCCAATTTTCTCTAAGCGAATTACTAAATCTATGCAATCCCAATAAAAATACCAATAGGTATTTTTGGGGTTGTTGGGGGATGATGAGGGTGATTAGACAAGCTGATTCTACAGCTCATAAATATGATTACAAAAATTCTAAAAAAGAGCAACATGGAGAAACTAGCCCTAAAAGATATAAAACACCATTAGCCTACAATAAAAATAGGGTACTGGTGCCGGAATAGACAGAACATCTAAACAGAATATAAAGCCCTGAAATAGGCCTAATTACATTGGGGATTTGGTATATGACAAAGGTATTTCATATCACTTGAGGAAAAGATGAGATTATTCAATAAATGGGGTCGGGGTACTGGGTAGCCATCTGGGAAACAAAGCTGGAGCCATATCTTAAGAGTAATTCCAAATAGATCAGGGTATTTATTAAACATAAATAACCATGAAAGTACTAGCAGAAAACAAGAAGAGAATTCCCTTATAAATTTAGAATAAAAAAAGGCCTTTCTAACCATGGCTCAAAATCCAGAATCCATAAAAGATTGACTAATTTAACTACATAATTTTTTATCAGCTCTACATGGCAAAAATCATAAGCCAAATGGTGACATCTGTAACTCCTATCAAAAAGGGCAACGCTCTCCTAGAAATTAGTAAAAAGACCAAGAACCAATACTTAAAACGGCATAAAAGATATGAAAGAAAGTACACAGAAAAGGAAATACAAGTGGCTCTTAAGCATGTGAAAAAGAGATGCAACCTCACTAATGAAAAATACAAGATAAAATTATAGTATGACAACCAAATTGAGAGACATAGTACAAAGTAAATTGGCCCATACTATTCAGAAATGTCAAGGTAATGAAAGACAAACAACACTATGGAACTGTTCCAGATCAAAGGAGACTAAAGATACACATTAACGGGACTTCTCTGGTGGTGCAGTGGTTAAGAATCCTCCTGCCAATGCACGGGACACGGGTTCGAGCCCTGGTCCAGGAAGATCCCACATGCCACGGAGCAGCTAAGCCCGTGCACCACAACTACTGAGCCTGCGTGCCACAACTACTGAGCCCACATGCCACAACTACTGAAGCCCGTGCACCTAGAGTCCGTGCTCTGCAAAGAGAAACCACTGCAATGAGAAGCCCGCGCACCACAACAAAGAGTAGCCCCTGCTCGCCGCAACTAGAGAAAGACCACATGCAGCAACGAAGACCCAACGCAGCCAAAAATAAATAAATTAATAAAAAAAGATACACATTAACAATTAGATGCATTAAGTGATATTGATTTGGATCCTGTAACTAAGCTTTATCTATTTAACTCCTTATTATTTAGCTGTAAGGGACATTACTGGAACTGAGGAAATGAAAATTATTAAGGTTTATTTTAAAATTGAAATTAATGAAATCAACCAATTATCAATAATAATTGTATCAATGTGAATATCATAATGTTTTTGTTTTTAGGAAATACACACTTAAGTTATTTAGGAATAAAGGAGCATTATGTCTGTAACTTACTTTCAAACAGTATAGAAATAATAGGTGTATATAGAGAGAATGATTTTTAAAACCATGAGATTATTCAAGATATTAAAATTAATTTTAAAAATAAAAAAATTCCACATACATTTACTAACCTGGTGAGGTATACATTATGTAGGGGTGGGGACTAGCAGTGGCTCACCGTCCATGGTACAACACTCTCGGATATGTGTGCGGGCATGAGTGGAAAAGAATGTGGAATATACACACCAGACTGCCCGCTGCCAATTATGTGGGGTAGACCAAGAATGGAGGCAGCACATTTTAAACTGTTTAATACAATTTTGAACTGTTTATGTTAAACAAGTATGCTCAAGAGAACTTTGTTTTTCAAGACCAGCTAGTACCTGGATAAAAGGTAACTTAAAGAGAATCTGCAGGAATCATAAGTCAAAAAAGGTAAAAACTAAAAAACACTTAAAAAAAATACCCTCATTATGAAGTTCAAGTCCTTCAACATCCCTAATCTAAGAGTCCCAATGATACTGAGGTCCATCCTATGGACTCATGATTGATGATTTGAGGCATTATCCTTCTCATCCTTTCAGGAAAAAAAAATCCCTTTAAGCAAATTCCAAGATGAGTATCTTATAGCTAGTATCATATTAGCCAGCATTTATCATAAGAACTTCAAGAGTTTTAATGGACATCAGAAAAGTCAAGTTTTTAATAAAATAAGTGAATACATTACAATGAATTAAGAAACCTGTGAATATGGGGAACGCAAAGGACAGGCTCTCTTGCTCTCAGTTCTCTTGTCTCTTCTTGAATGGTCCATTCTTATTTCACAGTCAGGTGTTCAGATAGCCTTTCAATGCCATCTGAAAAGCAAGATCCCAGAGGGCAGCATCCTCTGGTATGAAGTTTTCTTTACACAAATTTAAGACAGCAAAGGACCTAAACGTTTCATTTTCTTCACCTTTAAAACAGGGATAGTGATAGCACCTTTCTAACAGGGTTGCTATGAGGACTAAATGTGACAGGTTGCTTAAAGCATTCAGCCAAGGGTCTGGATGCTTAGCACTATTCAACACATGATAACTCTCACTATCCTTGTCATTTCATAATACAAGGGAAAAAAAGACCAGGAAAATAGGAAGATACTCTATTTCACTAGTATTCAAGGAAATACACACCTGTCAAAGTTTAGATGATGAAAAAAATGTTCACACAAACAATAAATGTCTAGCAGAAATGTGCTAACTTTAGTGTACTAGATATTTTTCCTGCCAACAGATCAGTAAAAGGTACAGCTACAGATGTTTAAAAACCTGAAGAATTAATGTTCTCTACTATTCATTTCAAACAAATGACAAAGGAGACACAACGACCCAAAACCTATGGGATGCAGCAAAAGCAGTTCTAAGGGGGAAGTTTATAGCAATACAAGTCCACCTTAAGAAGCAGGAAACATCTCGAATAAACAACCTAACCTTGCACCTAAAGCAACTAGAGAAAGAAGAACAAAAAAACCCCAAAGCTACCAGAAGGAAAGAAATCATAAAAATCAGATCAGAAATAAATGAAAAAGAAATGAAGGAAACAATAGCAAAGATCAATAAAACTAAAAGCTGGTTCTTTGAGAAGATAAACAAAATAGATAAACCACTAGCCAGACTCATCAAGAAAAAAAAGGAAGAAGACTCAAATCAATAGAATTAGAAATGAAAAAGGAGAAGTTACAACTGACACTGCAGAAATAAAAAAGATCATGAGAGATTACTACAAGCAACTCTATGCCAATAAAATGGACAACCTGGAAGAAATGGACAAACTCTTAGAAATGCACAACCTGCCAAGACTGAATCAGGAAGAAATAGAAAATATGAACAGACCAATCACAAGCACTGAAATTGAAACTGTGATTAAAAATCTGACAACAAACAAAAGGCCAGGACCAGATGGCTTCACAGGCGAATTCTATCAAACATTTAGAGAAGAGCTAACACCTATCCTTCTCAAACTCTTCCAAAATATAGCAGAGGGAGGAACACTCCCAAATTCCTTCTACGAGGCCACCATCACCTTGATACCAAAACCAGACAAGGATGTCACAAAGAAAGAAAACTACAGGCCAATATCACTGATGAACATAGATGCAAAAATCCTCAACAAAATACTAGCAAACAGAATCCAATAGCACATTAAAAGGATTATACACCATGATCAAGTGGGGTTTATTCCAGGAATGCAAGGATTCTTCAATATACGCAAATCTATCAATGTGACAAACCATATTAACAAATTGAAGGAGAAAAACCGTATGATCATCTCAATAGATGCAGAGAAAGCTTTTGACAAAATTCAACACCCATTTATGATAAAAACCCTGCAGAAAGTAGGCATAGAGGGAACTTTCCTCAACATAATAAAGGCCATATATGACAAGCCCACAGCCAACATCATCCTCAATGGTGAAAAACTGAAAGCATTTCCACTAAGATCAGGAACAAGACAAGATTTCCCACTCTCACCACTCTTATTCAATATAGTTTTGGAAGTTTTAGCCACAGCAATCACAGAAGAAAAGGAAATAAAAGGAATCCAAATCGGAAAAGAAGAAGTAAAGCTGTCACTGTTTGCAGATGACATGATGCTATACATAGAGAATCCTAAAGATGCTACCAGAAAACTACTGGAGATAATCAATGAATTTGGCAAAGTAGGAGGATACAAAATTAATGCACAGAAATCTCTGGCATTCCTATATACTAATGATGAAAAATCTGAAAGTGAAATCAAGAAAACACTCCCATTTACCATTGCAACAAAAAGAATAAAATATCTAGGAATAAACCTACTTAAGGAGACAAAAGACCTGTATGCAGAAAATTATAAGACACTGATGAAAGAAATTAAACATGATACAAATAGATGGAGAGATATACCATGTTCTTGGATTGGAAGAATCAACATTGTGAAAATGACTCTACTACCCAAAGCAATCTATAAATTCAATGCAATCCCTATCAAACTACCACTGGCATTTTTCACAGAACTAGAACAAAAAATTTCACAATTTGTTTGGAAACACCAAAGACCCCGAATAGCCAAAGCAATCTTGAGAACGAAAAAAGGAGCTGGAGGAATCAGGCTTCCTGACTTCAGATTATACTACAAGGCTACAGTAATCAAGACAGTATGGTACTGGCACAAAAGCAGAAAGATAGATCAATGGAACAGGATAGAAAGCCCAGAGATAAACCCACACACATATGGACACCTTGTCTTTGATAAAGGTGGCAGGAATGTACAGTGGAGAAAGGACAGTCTCTTCAATAAGTGGTGCTGGGAAAACTGGATAGGTACATGTAAAAGTATGAGATTAGATCACTCCCTAACACCATACACAAAAGTAAGCTCAAAATGGATTAAAGACCTAAATGTAAGGCCAGAAACTATCAAACTCTTAGAGGAAAACATAGGCAGAACACTCTATGACATAAATCACAGCAAGATCCTTTCTGACCCACCTCCTAGAGTAATGAAAATAAAAACAAAAATAAACAAATGGGACCTAATGAAACTTCAAAGCTTTTGCACAGCAAAGGAAACCATAAACAAGACCAAAACACAACCCTCAGAATGGGAGAAAATATTTGCAAATGAAGCAACTGACAAAGGATTAATCTCCAAAATTTACAAGCAGCTCATGCAGCTCAATAACAAAAAAACAAACAACCCAGTCCAAAAATGGCCAGAAGACCTAAATAGACATTTCTCCAAAGAAGATATACAGACTGCCAACAAACACATGAAAGAATGCTCAACATCATTAATCACTAGAGAAATGCAAATCAAAACTACAATGAGATATCATCTCACAGCAGTCAGAATGGCTATCATCAAAAAATCTAGAAACAATAAATGCTGGAGAGGGTGTGGAGAAAAAGGAACACTCTTGCACTGCTGGTGGGAATGTGAATTGGTTCAGCCACTATGGAGAACAGTATGGAGGTTCCTTAAAAAACTACAAATAGAACTACCATATGACCCAGCAATCCCACTACTGGGCATATACCCTGAGAAAACCAAAATTCAAAAAGAGTCATGTACCAAAATGTTCATTGCAGCTCTGTTTACAATAGCCCGGAGATGGAAACAACCTAAGTGCCCATCATCGGATGAATGGATAAAGAAGATGTGGCACATATATACAATGGAATACTACTCAGCCATAAAAAGAAACGAAACTGAGCTATTTGTAATGAGGTGGATAGACCTAGAGTCTGTCATACAGAGTGAAGTAAGTCAGAAAGACAAAGACAAATACCGTATGCTAACACATATATATGGAATTTAAGAAAAAAAATGTCATGAAGAACCTAGGGGTAAGACAGGAATAAAGACGCAGACCTACTGGAGAACGGACTTGAAGATATGGGGAGGGGGAAGGGTCAGCTGTGACAGGGCGAGAGAGAGTCAGGGACATATACACACTAACAAACATAGTAAGGTAGATAGCTAGTGGGAAGCAGCCGCATGGCACAGGGATATTGGCTCAGTGCTTTGTGACAGCCTGGAGGGGTGGGATAGGGAGGGTGGGAGGGAGGAAGACGCAAGAGGGAAGAGATATGGGAACATATATATATATATATATATAACTGATTCACTTTGTTATAAAGCAGAAACTAACACACCATTGTAAAGCAATTATACCCCAATAAAGATGTTAAAAAAAAAAAAAAGACAGCCATCACAGTATAAACTACATATATACAAAGGAATATTACTCAGCCATAAAAAGGAATGAAATTGGGTCATTTGTAGAGACATGGATGGACCTAGAGACTGTCATACAGAGTGAAGCAAGTCAGAAAGAGAAAAACAAATATCGTATATTAAAAGACAGCCATCAACTCCCGGATAATGAACATCAAAACTCATGACAGCCTACAGCCTGGAAATTCTGGTGACTCTCTGATTAAGGCCCAAATAACTGAGGATTGGATGCAGCCCAACAAGTCTGTAAAAACAGAAGCACTTTGCTATAAGATGTACCTCTTGGATGTTGAGACCCAAGCCAGACAGGCAGTGGGCCCCTCCCAGATCCTGCCCTGTGGAATGAGTCTCTGCTGCAGACCACAGCCACAACCATGGCTGCTCCAATCTGTGCTCTGAGGAGCAACTTGGAAACCAACACTGCAGGAATTTCAACATCTCAGCATGAATCTAGCTTCCACAAAACTTAGAATAGCTTGACCAAATAACAGCCATATTGGTCAAGACAGCCAAAAATGAAATTTCCATCTCCCAAACTGGAAAAGAAAGAAAAAGAAAGAGGGAGAAAGAGAAAAAGAAAGAAATCACAGACACAAAAAATTTGATTATTTAAGAATTTCAATATAATTTCTTTTGTTCTTTATCATTTTCATGATTACACTGTAAACTTACTGCACTAATACCCAAGCTGGGTATTATAATTGTATATATCAACTTCCTAGTGGTCTGTTACTAGAATACACAGTATATACTGTTTACAGTGCAGTACAGTGGTTCTAGAATATAATGCATCATTATATAAGTTGATGATAGTAAAAATAAAATCTGTTTTAAAAGTCTGTCGAGTGAAACTCAAATGAAATTGAGAAGTCTTAGGGCTGCAATGCAGTCTGGAAATGCCATGTTATCATACTTTTCATATGTGTTAGGCACAGTGGCAGATACAAAGAGAAAAAGAAATCAAGCCATGTGGACCCTCTCCAGGCAGCTCTCTCCTGGCCTCTATGAACATGGTCACACATTCTACGGTCACACAGACTGACCTGTCAAGCAGAGGGGATGAGGTGGAAAAAAAGATTCTCCCACTTCAGCATGATTTTCAAAGATCTTTGTCCAAGGCACTTTCACAGTCTACATAACCTATCTACTGGTATCTCCTATTTACTGTACACATGGTATGTACCAGGCACAATGCTAATAACTTTATACATATTATTTCATTTAATACTCACAACAATTTTAAGACAGATGCTAATATTTTTATACCCATTTTAGAGATGAGGCAACTAAGGCCCGGAAAGCTTTAGACCCCCTCAGGGTCTGAGTCATATTAGCACCCAGACCTAACGCTTCCTTCTGGCATCCTGGCTGAGGTTTTAAAAATATCTAGATAAAGACCTCTACATGGTTCTCACTTTAATGTTGCCATTAAAACAATTAAAAATTAGTAACTTCTATTCCTCATCACTCCTTCTATTTCCATTGTAAAGAGAACCCACACACACACACACTCAGGAGGGTAGAGACAAAACTCCAGATGGATATCTGCCTCCTTGTAGGGGATCTGGGACAGCAGTGGTGGGTGAGTGGCTGGGGCTGATGCAAGGAGTACCTTTTCTGCGATGCCATTTTCTGTCGTGTATATTGCCATGAGCTCGGAGTCTTCATTGTCCTGTTCACCGCTGGATGTGGCACCTCCATTGATCACCACCTGAAGGGAAACACTTCATTTAGAGGCTTTTTTCACCCTATACGCTCTGTTGTATGAAAACATTTTGCCCCAAAGAAAAAAACTGCATTTTCACTTATCAGGTTAGCCAAGTTTTAAGTTTTCTTAAATGAAACTCCTGACAAGTGCGCTGCACCAGTGATCACACGTGTTTTTGATGGAGAAACGTACCATGTTTTCTACAGAGTGAGGCTGCATGAATGGGGGTCAGCTGAAGGAGACCAGAAATGCAACACCCAAAGGAACTACAAGGAGTAGGACCCTCAACAGCCTCCAGGGACAAGGGAGGCTTGGCTGACAGGACAAAGCTGCAGTTTCTGAGCGGGTGAAAGGCATTCTGAGCTGCCTTGGTTGAGATCCCTTCCCAGGTAACGCCTGATAACAACTTACTTCTATGTCCCTACAGGGAAGAAATGTGCCAGTTAGAGCAATTCACGCACTGCTGTTACCCTAACTTACTAACTTATATTTCTCACTGCAGTTAAATAAACTAGCCCACTGGTGTGTGCCTTTTTTTGTGGCATTGGAGGGATGTGGATGGGCAGGGGCTGTCTACGCCAACAAAATTGAGTTTCTGGGCCCTAAAGGTATGGACTAGAAATTATCCTAAGAATCAAAAGAAAACACCTGGGCACCCAGCAGGTCACGACCCGTCTTCATGCCTACCCTTGGTGAGATAACGCATAGTCTCCTTAGGTCCTGGCTGACTGCAAGAACCTTAAAATATTTTTAGTCTTTAGCCTAATGATTCCATTTTTAAGAATCTATCTTGAAAAAAATAATACTGAATATAATTATATGTATGAATAACAACACATTTTTTAAATACAGAGGAAAAAAGAAAAACCACACAAAAAGTTTAAATTCTGGTGTTATAAAATACACTAAGGAGAAGTAAAAGATGAGTGATGGTGTAAGAGAAAACACGGTGCAACACGTAACAATGATTGGTATTAGTAATTCAAAAAGAACACCTGCAAATCCGTAATACAAATAACCCAAAGGATAGGAGTCTATGATCCACAGGGGAAAAAAAATTAAAATATCCAATGAGACACACAAAAAAGCTGTTCAACCTTACGTAAAATTATAGAAGTGACAAAATATAATTTCATTTTTTAACATAAATTAGGGGGAAATTTTAAAAGACGAATCTGGTGTTGACCAGGGTGCAGGGAGATTATGTTCTTGGTGGAATGACCTTTGTGGTGGGGAACTTAGCACTGGGATTCGAAACAGGCATTTTCTTGGAGCCAGCAATTACACTCACGGAAACTTATCCTCCAGAAATATCTATGCAATATCTATGTTCAAGGTTGATGACTGCAGCATTATTTACAATGCTGAACACTTAGAAAACTTTAAATGTTTATCAAAAAGACAGACGTTGTTAAATTATCATATATCCATTTCAAGAATAATATTCAGTCATTTTTTTTTTTAAGTTTTTAATTTTTTGGCCCTGCCACATGGCTTGCAGGTTCCCTGACCAGGGATCAAATCTGGACCCACGGCAGTGAAAGTGCCGACTCCTAACCACTGGACCACCAGGGAATTCCCAATATTCAGCCATTTAAAAGAATAAAACTGGGCTTCCCTGTTGGCGCAGTGGTTAAGAATCCTCCTGCCAATGCAGGGGACACGGGTTCAATCCCTCACATGTTGCAGAGCAACTAAGCCCGTGAGCCACAACTACTGAAGCCCGTGCGCCTACAGCCCGTGCTCGCAACCAGAGAAGGCACCGCAATGAGAAGCCCGGGCACCACAATGAAGAGTAGCCCCCACTCTCCTCAACTAGAGAAAGCCTGCGCGCAGCAACGAAGACCCAACACAGCCAAAAAAAAAATAAATTTTTTAAAAAAAGGGCACTTTACGTAGATTGACTCATTTAATGAAAAAAGTTTTTTTAAAAGAATAAAACTGGACTTCCCTGGTGGCGCAGTGGTTGGGCCTGCCGATGCAGGGGACACAGGTTTGTGCCCCGGTCCGGGAAGATCCCACATGCCGCGGAGCGGCTGGGCCCGTGAGCCATGGCCGCTGAGCCTGCGCATCCGGAGCCTGTGCTCCACAACGGGAGAGGCCACAACAGTGAGAGGCCCGCGTACCGCAAAAAAATAAAGGAATAAAACTGATGTACTGACAAGGAAACAAGTCCAAGAAATACTGTTTTTTTTAAAAAAGCCACAAAACAGTAAGCCTAGAATTATCCCAATTATGCTAAATAAAATAAAATTTTAATATCCTATCTGTCCAAATGTTTGGTTAAGGATCCAGAAAAGTCACAAACTACTATGTAGGTTGCCCTAGGTGCAAGGAGTAATGATGGGTAGCTTTCATTTTTCATTACCAACCCTTCTTTAGCATTTGGATCTTTTATAATCAGTATATTCGTGTGTTATTTGATACTGCTTTTTAAAATGGCTAATAAAAAGATGTACACCAGGGACTTCCATGGTGGTCCAATGGGTAAGACTCCATGCTCCCAATGCAGTGGGCCCGTGTTCGATCCCTGGTCAGGGAACTAGATTCTGCATGCATGTCACAACTAAGAGTTCACATGCCACAACTAAGATCCCGAGTGCTACAACTAAGACTTGGCACAGATTAGATAGATAGAGTGATATTAAAAAAAAAAAAAAAAAAGACGTACACCAGTATACCAAAACAGTAACAGTGATTGCCTTTAAGCAGTGGGGCCATTTTCACCCTCTTTTTCCCTTTATATATTTTGATAATTTTCTCTAATGAGGACAATTTATTTTTATAACAGGGAAGAAATTAAAAAGACTAAAGATTCAAGCAGCATGGCTTGGACTAACTAAGGCAGTCCAGAGAGATTTCAATCCACCTATTTTTGCACTTGAGGAAATCAGGTCAGAGAACATTTTAATTTCTTATTCAAGGTCATATAGATTATATAACCCAAGTCTAAGGCTAGTTTTAAAGTATTCCAAAAATCTCAATTAAGTAGTACATAATTCTTACAGGATAAAATATTTTTATTTCAAATAAAGAGTTGCTTTTAAAACTCTAAGTCATGCTATAGCTTTTTACACAGCCGACTGAATTTGTGGCATTTGTTTGCCTATAAAACTAGCTGCCAGCAGGATACATGCTCCAAACCAAGTTCAAGTCCACAACATAAAACTCTAACTCACTATTACAACCATGCTCCAAGTCATATCACAGCAGCACTCAACCCACTTAGAAGCCAAGAGGTACACACACTCAGGATGAACCGTCTTCAAACAACATTTAATTACTTAGTCATCCGAAAAACCCAGGCCTGATTTAAAGTCCTATCCCAGCTAAAACTAACCATCTACATTCATCAATGGTTGCCGCAGAGAGCAAAATTGCTTCATGGGTATGGGGTTTTCTTTTGGGGTGATGAAAATGTTTTGGAACTAGGCAGAGGTGATGGTTGCACAATACTGTGATTGTGTTAAATGTCACTGAATTGTTCCCTTTTAAATTATTAACTTTGTTGTGTGAATTTCACCTCAATATTTTTTTTTTAATCTGTATATGTAGATTCTGAAAGAGTAGATTCTGGCAGGAGTAGGCAACTCTCACTCCTCCCCTGACTTACTGCAATCTCGCACACACACAATTAAATAAATAGGTACTATAAAATGAGATGGTCCCCAGACTAGGAAAAGGCTCACATATTCATTCAACAAACACTGTTTGAGAATCTACTCTGCCCAGGCAATGAGGATGCAGTCCTGACACGCCCCAGGAACGGGTGTCAGGTTACAGAATTGTGACTGAACAAAGGATGCAGCAGGGAGTCAGGACGTGGTGCCCAGGACAGGTGTGCCATGATCCAGTGTGCCACATCTGGCTTTGGATGACATGCTGACTGCAGCGGGAGAGTGGAAGGGTGGGGTGAAGTAAAGGGGATGATGACGGGAACAGAGGCGGGCAGACCCTTTATGAGGCAACTGCCAGACAAGAAGGGACAGTGGCCTGAGCCAAGGTTTTAACAGTGCTCTGGGAAAGGTAGTCTGGTTCAAGAGAGAGCTAGGACATGGCCTTAATACTGCCTGGGGACTGCCCAGACAGGAGCCGTAGCACCACAGCACTGCAGCTTTGCAGGGCGAGTGCAGGGGGAGACACCACCACAGTACGATAGGCAACATCCCAGGCCTGGACTGGATTTTGCGGGCAGAGGGGTAAAGCATCTGGGCTGCTGTCCAGTTCACTCACCCAGGTGGCCGGTGGATGGAGGTGCTGGTCCCAAAGAGATTTGTGTAGGGAGAGACAGAGTGACAAACTGGTACAACAGAAGTTTGTAAGTCAATTCAAAATATGTTTGATCCACAGAAATCACCCCGTAAAGAAGCTTACGTTCCCAGGCCAGTGTGCGAAGTTTATTCAACTGTAAATATTATTGACCTACGATTTCTAACATATTTCCATAGGTAAAGCGATCCCTGGGGACCTCAGAGCCCACCTTCCCTGGAAGTCTCATGCTCCAGAGCTGAGCCACTGCCTCTCTCCAAGCCATCCTCACCCCTAAGAGAGGAAAATGCGCCCCTTCTTCCCAGGCCCCTGCTCCATCAGCGCTCCAACTGAGAATGGGAACAAACCTAGAAGGTAGGAGATTCTGGAGCAAATGGGAGATGAAACAGGTTTTCACTCAAGGGAAAGGGGAATTCAGCACCAGGGGGAAGCCAAGGCTATAGAAGAAAGGGACCACTGACCTGCTATGTCTCCTGTGTCTATGTGCAGGGAGTGACTAAACATCACTGAAAGTAAAACACTAGTTGTTTCACTAATATTTTCCCTTTGGCCTATTAAATTAGCCACTCTAATGGTCCATTTTCTTAAAAACATGAAATTTAGTTTAAAAAATCAGATCAGTTCTTCAGGAAAGGCATAGAGTTTTGTTTTGTTTTCTTTAAGAGAAAAAGATTAAAATGTTGCTGATACTATGAAAGCTCCATATTTTTGAACCTCTAAATATTATTTCAACTGGGAAATAAAACATGTCTTAGAAAGCTTTCTAAACTTAATAAAAATAGATTTTCTTTTGTGTTATTAATAGCATCACAGATAACAGAGGGAAATCTTTCATCTCAGGGAACTGATCATGTTTTTCTTTAAAATATATATATATATCAGCAGATTATTTTAACATTTTTCGGGAACCATGTCCTTTCTCCCCCCAGAACTATTTGAAATCAAACTTGTGGCTTTAAATTTTTTTTGCCTAAACTAATATTATACAATCACTCAATCAGTTTAGGAAAGCAGGTTCTCTCTGCCTAAATTTTTCCAGTTGGTTTTGTCTCCAACAAAAAAAGGCTATGCTGCCTTTGGTGGGGGTATGTGTCTACTGCTCAGTAAATATGTCTTTCTTGCTTATGTGTTTTATTTCCACTAAGACAATAACGTTAAAGTATTTGTTTCTGAACAGTAATCCTGAGACGGTCAAATTGTATAGGAAGCAGGAGTGACAGGAGTGATAGCCCAGGAGTCCCACACTGAGCATCATTATGACAGCAATGCCAATTTAAGCTGACAGCTGGATGAGCCTGTGTTACTCATATAGAAGGTAAAGGATGTAGGTACCAGGGAAACCCAGCACCTCTGATCAGAACGTTCAGAGCTCAATTTATCACCTATTGCAGATCTGGCAAAGTTTACCCACCACTGACTGTCATGTGTCTGGTAGTCAAGTGAGCCATTTTCTACTAAAACAATCATTTTCAGAGTAGTAATAAAGGTCCCCAAAGTAAGTGCTTTCTATTCTTTTAATAAAAAGGTGGGAATTCCCTAGCAGTGCAGTGGTTAAGACTTGACGGTCTCACTGCCTGGGCCTTGGGTTCGATCCCTGGTTGGGAAACTAAGATCCCACAAGCAATGTGGTATGGAGGTAACACACCTTATTCTTACCCCCCTACACACACCATTATTTCCTCTGATATGTGTATCTATACTACAATTAAAATGTGTTTTAAATAAAGATGATATCAAGACTACTGTTTCACAGCCTTTAACCCAAGCCTCCTTTTAATGAACATAAAAATCTCCCACCTACCTTCAAATTATTTGAAACTTCAAGATTAACTGCCATGAAAAATAAATCAAAGTGAGTATAATACAACATATGCTAAACCTCCAGAGCTTGTCAATCTTAGGTTATGACACCCCAAAAGATCTAGCTGGTAGATCTAATTTAATGCTACTGACCCTAAAGTTGGCAGAGGCAGCAAAGCCCCTAATCTTATTTCCACTGCTTCTTCAAATACAGCAGCTCCCTGTGACACACCCAGTGGCTACGTGCAAGCAAAACCATCAGAAGCAACCAATACTGCAGCCAAAAGCCCAGCTAACCCTACAAAGCACAGCCTCCTTCCCTTGCACTGCCCCAGCCCAGCCCAGGTCTTAGGGTAGCTCTGAATTTCTTCAGCCTTCTCCAGAAAGCTCCTGGGGCCACAGCAGCCAGAGAATCCCTCAGGGTTCCAGGTGTGTCCCACCTGCCCCCCCAGCATGACTTGTCCTTCAAGAGGAGCAGAAGGTACCTCACCTCTCTCTAAAGCCAGCCCCTACCCCAAAGGGCTGGATGGGTTGATGTGCCATCACTGGCTCGTACTGCGAACATTGTCTGTGCTCCTCCTGCTCCCACACACATCTCACAGCCGCAGTGACGGTGAAAGCTAATGTTGCTGGGCATAGATTCATGCCGAGCACTGGGCTGGGCACTTCACCAGATATCTTCCCTTCAAGGCAATGTTTGCAAGAGCTTAACTAGGTATGTCCCTTGGACCACCCCCACCCCCACCCCATCCTCAGACTGACTCCAGTAAAAATCCCAAGGGCACCCAGCAGGTTACGGCACACCACCCAAAAGAGGGCCATTGTCTTCCATTCTTTCCAGGCACTAACACTTTATAGATAACAAAGCTAAATTCTCTGACATGCAAATATGTAAGGGCTACAAACCAGCAAGAAAAAGGTGAACATTCCGACAGGAAAATAAGGAAATATAAATGGCTCCTGAATATTTGAAAAGATGTTCAACTTCACTCATGAGATGCAAATTAAAACTAAACTTTTCATCTATTAAACTGGCCAAAGGCCCAGTCTGACCCACATTC
Organism: Orcinus orca; assembly: GCF_937001465.1. Classification (NCBI taxonomy): domain Eukaryota; kingdom Metazoa; phylum Chordata; class Mammalia; order Artiodactyla; family Delphinidae; genus Orcinus; species Orcinus orca. The sequence continues at coordinate 32,263,538 of NC_064574.1, forward strand.
CACTGGCAAGCCTACAGGAAAACAGGCACTCACCCTGCAAATGGAGATGAAATGACCTCAAAAGAGGTCACTTAGCTGTACCCCTCAAATTACCAAGGCACACACCCTCTGCCTCAACAATCCCACTCTTAGAAATTTATCCTTCTATTACAGCTGAGTGAACTGTCATGTGCATGGTTATTCACTGAAGTGCAAATTGTAATAACAAAATATTAGAAACAATCTAGATGCCTATCTAGAAAGTTAAATAAATTACGATACATCCATACCACAGAATGCTCTGGAGTTACCAAAAGAATGAGTGCGCTTTATATTCTGATGTAGGTACATACAGAACATCATCCATGATATATAAGTGGCTAAAGCAAGAGCAGAGCTATAGACATAGATATTTAGATGCACACACGTGTGTAAAAGGGGATCTGCTTACATATTCACAAACTATTTCTTGAAAGGTAGTGTGTAGGGAGAATTGGTGCATGCAAGACCAAGCAAGGGGCTTTTCACTCAATACCCTTTGAACTCTTAAATTTTGAATTATATAAATATATTACCTAATGTTTAAAAAATAAATACTAATTTAAAACTAGAACTTCCTTTCAGGACCAATTAAAATTATGGTACATCTTCTAAGATAAATACCATGTTGTTGCTAATGAGGACGAGGCAAATCCATTTGAACTTTTTGGGAAAGAGGTCCAGGGCACCTTGTTAATAAACTCAGTAAAGCTGGTTACAGACAGTCTGCGAAAGTACCAGCCCATTTGCGCATACACACTCGATGACAGAATTACACACCCTGCTTCCCAACCATGTATTAATATGGAAACTTTTCTTGACCCTCACCACCGGTTCCAACATGAGAGCAGGACTCCTTCCATCTGGACTTCTTTCTTTCCTGGTTTCTATGAATATGGCCACAAGGATGAGCCTTCAAAAGGAGATGGAATGGAGCAAAGAAGATTCTCCCCCATCTTAGTGCGACTTCCAATGTTTTGGTCGAAAAACTCTGTCAAAGTATTTTGACATTTTAGCTAAACTAACCACTAGTTTCTCCTTATTCTCTTATTTATTGCACATTTCACAAATGCCAGGTACCATGTTAATAAGTTTACATATATTTTCTCATTTTATCCCTGTGACAACTCTGAGACAACTCTGAGATGCTATTTGCATTCCCATTTTAGAAAACTAGATACCTAGAGAAGTTAAGTAATTCCCTCGGGGTCTGAGTCACATTTGCAATGCAGACCTTACTCCAGACCTCAAGCTCTTTCCTTCAGGATTCTGGCTGAGGCTTTAAATAAAATCTAGATAATCACTCTACAGGTGCCCACCCTCCCTTGGTCCACATACTTGTGCAGGCCTTTGAAGAAGCCTATCAGAGAAGGATTGTTTCCCAAAGCCAGTTAACATTTGTAAAAGAGTCAATGGCTTGAGTCCCCCTTCTGATCCTCCCATCTGCCTGGGTTCTGTGGTTTAAGAGGCACAGCAGAAGTGGAGAAGAGGAGTGGAACAAACATGTATTCACTGCATACTGTGTATATGATCTGATGCTGCTATGTGTAATCTCATTTACTTTTCAAACATCCCAGGTGGCTGTGGCTTCAAGGATGAGTGAACGCACGGTTTCTCACGGGTATCAAGGGGTAAACTGAGACTTACAGTTAAGGCCCCAAAGCCACATCTTTCCACACACCAAGCTGCTCCTCCATAGATGGAACCAAATGTGATCTCCCCCTCCTACCCTGGGGCTATTGGTTGACGGCAGGCATAGCTCTGGCCAGCAGTGCTACAGTTTCTCCCTCCAACTGCTATGTGATCCAGGCATTTTCTCTGCAACTGTAACTTCTAATAGCCCTGTGTGCCACTCTGACAGCTGAGCTATTTCGGATCATCACTATAGCTCAACAGAGATAAAAGGGGAGGGGTGAAGAAGAGAGACATTCACAAAAAATATAAATGGCCAGGAACATGGGGGAAAAGTTTTCCACCTATTAAAATTCAAAACTAAAACAATTAGATTTCACTTATCGACTTGTTGATTTTTAAATCTAACATCTAGCATTGGCCTGTGTGCACAGTGGTGGGGTAGGGGGGTGGGTGGGGTTCTCTCACATAGCTGCTAAGAGTATAAACTGCTACAATAAGGTTAACATACACTAGTCTGTCATTTATAATAGCAAAGAATTAGAAACAACCCAAGGTCCCAACGAAGTTATAAGTAAGGTCCACGATTTGCTATCATGTCACCACTACAAATTATGTATTTCAATGACACTGATAAGCCAGGATATAATATGAAGTTAAAGGGCTTTATAAAGCAGATTGTATCTATGTGTTTGTGTGTGTGTGTGTGTGTGTGTGTGTGTGAGAGAGAGAGAGAGAGAGAGAGAGGGAGAGAGAGAGGGAGAGAGAGAATTTTACAGAATACCCAAATATTTGTTTCAAGTCTCTGGAAAGAAGTACACCAAAATATTAGCATGTTGTTTTTCTGGCTGATGGGACTTTAACTGATTTGGTTTCTTCCTCATTACACTGTTTTATGTTTTCAAAATTTTCTGCAGTGAACATATTTCTTTTCTAAATGAGTTAATTTATACAAATAACAAAACTGACAGAAAATAAACATATACAAGCTAGAAAAAAGGTACAGTGAAAGAACACATTGGTTTTTTTACTACTTCCATTTCATTCTGACAACAAGCCTGGTGAGAAATACAGATACTTTAAAACATGTAAAATGTAAAAGGGGGAGGGGGAATGACCAGGTAATTACTACCATGCAACTTCCCACAACCTATTTTCCTCCTCAACTACTTTATTAAATCCTAACAGGAAATAAGCTTTTTCTCCAACAGAATTTTGGGCTTAGATTGTGGTAAAGAAATCAATCTGAACTATCTTACCTCTAATCATTAAAGCTCAGGAGACTGCCTACCTAGCTTGGGTGAATACAGGTAATGAAGGAATGGAGAATTCAAAGCTGGGGGTGTTCAGCAGGTGTAAACACCTAGAAGAAAAAGAACTCTTAACTAGTCTAGGAAATGCAAAAGACAGGCAGGAATGACAATGAGGGGTGGGAAAGGAAACAGACTAGGAGGCAGGGAGGCTGTCCTGGTGATCCCGGCAAGAAATAATGAGGACCCAAAGAAAGCAGTGGCAGCAGGGATGGTGCTGATGGTGGCCTTATAGGGTAGGGAAGATAGGAAGCTTAGGCTACTATGTCTGTTGCATTCTCCTCACGTCTGGTATAGCTTGGAGCACAAAGCAAGCATTGAATAAGAGCAGATGGGACAAGATGTCCTTCAAGGCCCAAATTCTATGGATCTGGCCTCACACAACACAAGTAAGAGATAATCAGCCAAAATGCCAATCAACTTTGTAAACCTGCTCTAGGAGGTGACTAGAGCAACTCTTATTTTAAGATAGTTCATGCCAAACTGTATGTGTCCCAATTAATAGATGGGCATTTTGTATTACTAACATCTCTGATTTCATTTAAAACTACCAAAACTCCATTCAAATGAAAAGCTGCAATATAAGAAACTATCTGAAACTCAAAACCAGAGCAGAAAAATTAATTTTTAAAATATCAAAAACTCTAGAAGGAAGGAAGAGGTAAGGAAAAGAATCTCTTAACATACATAAAACCTTCATTTGCATCCTATCTTTTCAGTATTTTTATTTTAAAGCATATATTGGCATATCCCCTTTCTAAAATAAAAAATTTTTCCCACACATACATTTTTAAATAGAAAAGCCTGCTCATTTTGGCTGTTAAATTTTGACCTATCAACATTCCCTCCCCTAAATCATGGCCATTATGCAGTAGATTCAAACTCTTATCTTACAGAAAGAGGGGAATTAAACCAATTCTCTGGGCAGGCTCCAGGAAATATATTCTCTCTTCATCCTCTTCTTAGAACGACACAATCTCAATCCCAATTTCTAATTATTATTACAAAAAAAGAACATTTTCTAAAACAACTATTATTATCATCCAACTAAAACTTTCAATTTTAAGATCTAACAACTCTGAACTCTCTATTTAGGAAATGTACAAGAAGGAACTCCACAGCACCTGGTATTAAAGTCATATGAACAAGGACATGTTCCAGGCTTCCTTATTCACTCTTTTTAAAAGGACTATTTACACCAAAAAAAAATCTTGTGCCTTTTTTTCACTGCTGAGAATGAGCATGTTCAAATCTGCCATTACAGAGTCAGGGGCCCAGGGGAATCAAAGATGAGGTCATCAAGAGGACGTGACCACCAGCTGACCCTAGAGCTGGACCTGGGCAATTGGAGGCTCCCCACCCCCATCCTTGGAATGTACATTCTGCCCACTTCCCAGAGTGCGAGCTGTTCCAAGGACACAGCTTTGAGAGAGCACATCCAACAGGGGCCATCTGGATGGGATACATGACTGAACCCTGTTGAGGCCTCTGTATAAACTTTAAGATTCTGGAGGGGAGGTGTGGAGATCCACTCCTCTTGAGGCCACCCAAGAAAAAAGCCTTGCATGTAAGTTCCCTTGCTTGTTAAACCTGCCACCTACCAATCTGGAGTGTCTGCCTCTTTCTTTGGTCTCTCCCTGTCCTGCATGTTTCTGAACTAACACCATTATATGGTTTCTTCACCCACCCCTCCCCATGTCTGCCAAAGTCACTTCTCTTACAAGAAGAAAAGACAAGAGAAGTGAAGGGAAAGAAAGGGAAGAAAGGAGAGGGAAGGAAAGGAGAGGAAGTAGAGGGACATGACAGGAAAAAGTAAAGGAAGGAGAGGGCCATCTGTCTCCCTGGCTTCATCCTTACGTGGGCACAGCTCTGAGATGCTCACCACCCCCTATAGCACACCCATCCAGCCACTGCCCTGGGGTCTTAGATCTCTTCCAGGAGGACGTCTCACCTCTTCTTTATAAAGCTGTTGGCCACCCCTCCCCCACCTTGGTGCCACCCAAACCTCTCCCTCCTGGGTTATTTGTTCTTCATATACTTTCTTATGCCTGGACCAGGCCTCTTTCTCTGACTTCCTTCCAATTTGGCACAAGTGTAAATTTACAGGAAGAAGAAAACCCACCTGTAGTAATACAAAATGGGGGAGGGAGGGGAACCAATTGTTTTCTGATCAATTCCATAACCATCCAATGCAAAAATAACCTTTATCTTCTAAATACTTTACTGTATTTTCTAAATTTCCTAATGTGAGCATGGATTACTTTTATAATCAGAGAAGGGCTTTTTTATGTAAGTCTAATAAAACATATGACTTTTTGAAAAGTTTCTCAAGAGCCAAAAATGTTTTCAGCTATTTATATGCTTACATTTGTTTGTAATTAAGCTGACCATATATCAGCCAAACCAGGACTCTTATGAGCATAAAGGGGAACTGTAACAAGAAGTATGGACAACAGGCATAAACCAGGACTGCCCAGCAAACCCAAATGTTATAATGCCTGTGTGTGTGTGTGTGTGTGTGTGTGTGTGTGTGTGAGAGAGAGAGAGAGAGAGAGAGAGAGAGAGAGAGAGAGAGAGAGAGAGAGAGAGATCTCTTTACAATCCTCTTCCTAACTGTGAATCAGAAAGCTGTTTTCTGTGCTAGATGATGACAATATAAATCATGTTCAGATCTGATTTCAGATGGTCATTCTCAGCAAAAGAAGGAAGACTTGCTTCCTGGCTGCTAGAAGACAAAACGGAAAAGACCTCAGATGCAAAGGAATCATGACTTTCCTGACTGTAAATGAATACAAAGCATGATGGAAGGATACAGAATTAAAGATTCTGCTCTATCAGTTCATTACTTCCCCAAACCAACTAAAAAACAAACAAAAAAAGTACCCTGTGTTCTGTTTGTGTGTCTCTTTTTTCATGGACGGGTGTCACCATACACCCAGGTGCCCTACCCCAACCCCTTCAGGTCATTCCTGACTTCCTGTTGTACCCACATCCAACCCAGCACCAAATCTGGTCACATCTACCTCTTCAGCACCTCTCAAAGCTGCCTTTTCCTCATCCACCTATCTTTCCTCTTAGATGCCCCCAAGGACCCCAATTCCCAGTTTCTTGACCTCAGCAGGACTGCCAAACCCTTTACCCAAATGCCTTTTCAACATCTTGAGCCCCAGAGCCCCTGCATCAACCTTAATTCCCTCTTCACCCTACCTAGGGACCATGGCACATCACTACAAGCCCTCACTGTCCTCTCTGGTGCTCACCTGGCTAAATCAAGCAATCCATCCTTACTCGTCATCCACCTGGCTTTCACAGTGCTTTCCTCACTGACTGCAAACGCACGCAAGAAGGATGCCATTCTCCTGCTCAAACAATGACCTCTCTTGAGGTCTCTCTCCCACCTCAGCCACCACTCCTTACCTGTCCCTCTTGCTGGCCCTCCTCAGCCTCCATACCTCCAAACACTGCATCTCCTCAGTGCAGACCCCCTTTCTCTCTTAGGGGCATCTATCCCCAGGAGATGCCATCTAATTCCTTGGCTTTAAATACCATCTCCACACTGCTAACCTCCAGTGAATAGCTCCAGCCCACACTGCTTCCCTTACCAACTTTCTATCCAGTGTCTCCAAGGCCAACACCAAACTCATGACGACTCCCTCCGCCTTGCTCCATGTCAGTACTTGGCCAGTTCCTCTCCAAGATGCTTGGGGGAAACCTGAAACCATCCTTGTCTTCTCTCTCTTGCCCCTATTCTCGTCTAGTCCATCAGCATCCAGGTCAGCTCTCCTCCAGTGCCTGACCACTGGTCACCACCCCCACACCACTGGCACCCTGGCTGGAGCCCTGTCAGCTCACCTGCTCTATGGCAGTCACCTCCTGAATGCTCTTCTGCTCCCCTCCTTCAGTTGGCTTCCCACTCAGCAGCCAGAATGATCCTTTAAAACTAGGCAGAGCACGTCACACCTCTGCTCAAAGGCCACCAACAGCTTTTCATCTAACTCAAGAAAAGCCAAAATCTTTACCAGGGCCAATGAGGCCTACACAGTCTGTTGACCCTGCCCTACCCTCTGTCCAGCAGCACCACCTACTCAGCGTTCCTCAGATATACCAAGTGCCTCTTGCCTCAGTGCCTTTGCACTTGCTGCTCACACTACCATGACGGGCTTCCCTCAACTCCTTCAGGCCTTTACTCAAATGCCATCTTCTAGTGCAGCCTTTCCTGGCCACCTGAAAGGTCAACACACCACCCCTAGCAGTTTCTATCCCTCTTCCTGGTTTTATTTTTTCCTTGGTACTTATCAATATCTAACACCTACACAACTGACTTATTTTTAGTGTACATTACCTGTCTCCCCTGCCAGAAGGAAAGCTCTGTGAGGTCAGGGTTTTTTGCTGTTTAATTCACTGCTGTTTCCTAGACCCCTGAACCTGAGGGAAATACCGAGTGCATTTTTTTAAGGGATAAATTAATCAATAGTCTGCAAGTCCTGAATCACCCCTATCTGACTTTATATTCTATTCCTCACTATCCCCCTTCCTTGATTTATTTTCTTCACAGAATTTGTCACCAGCCACTACATGATGCTTCTGCTTAGTTGTTTATTTTTTGTCTCCTCTCACCACCACCAGGAGATCAATTTCACGGCAGTAGGAACCTGTGTTCCCAGCGCCTCACATGGAGCGTCTGGGAAGGAAAGAATTCCTTTCCTTCCTACTCTCCCAGATCAGGTCACGATCAGTTCCCACCTGAACTGCTCTAATACCCTAACTCTCCTTCCAATCCCCAGATCCTTCCACTCCCAGTGCCCACAGCAGGAATTCTCTACCCTAAAATTTGAATGCAATTGATTTTGCTACAACCGTTCATGAGCACCTCCATTGCCCAACCCAACTCTGGTGTACTGTTTACACTGAACTTGTGCCCAGAGTGAACATGGTTCCACTGTTCCCCCAGCCGAAAGGCCCTCGTTCTCCCTCCCCTGGACCTGCTACACCCAGACATTTTCAGGACTCTGATGTGATCTCCTCTGTGGCTGGGCAGGGGTCCCTTGTGGGCACTCTCACAGCACCCTTACTGAATTCAAACCCTAACACTATGGTTTGTTTGTCAACTTGCCATACCTCCTGCTATATTAGAAAAACCCAGTTTGGTCTACCTCCTGCATCTTTCTTTCCTGTGTATCTCCTTTACTACTCACACAGAATACTTAACTTCTGACACTCCTGCTACCAAATGTGTAGGGATTTTTCTCCACAGCAAGTAATTCTCGGTGACACCAGCTAGGTGTTCTATTGGGTTGGCCAAAAAGTTCCTTTGGTTTTTACGTAAAAATGAAAGACACATTTTTCATTTTCACTAAGAACTTTATTAAACAATGTATTCAGACTTTTGTTCCACTACCTTCTGCCACTTTTCAGGCAACTTCATAATTCCATTCTCCCAAAACTTTTTATCTTTTTGAGCAAAGAACTGTTCCAGGTGCCTTTTACAGTCTTCCAGGGAATTGAAATTTTCTCCATTAAGAGAATTTTGTAAAGATCTAAATAAATGGAAATCCAAAGGTGCAATGTCTGGTGAATATGGTGGATGAATCAGAACTTTCCAGCCAAGCTGTAATAGTTTTTGCCTGGTTGTCAAAGAAACATGCAGTCTTGCGTTACCCTGATGGAAGATTATGCATTTTCTGTTGACTAATTCTGGACGCTTTTCGTCGAGTGCTGTTTTCAGTTGGTCTAATTGGGAACAGCACTTGTTGGAATTAATTGTTTGGTTTTCCGGAAGGAGCTCATAATAGAAGACTCCCTTCCAATCCCACCATATACACATCACCTTCTTTGGATGAAGACTGGCCTCTGGTGTGGTTGGTGGTGGTTCATTTCACTTGCCCCACGATCTCTTCCATTCCACATTATTGTACAATATCCACTTTTCATCGCCCATCACAATTTGTTTTTAAAACGGAACGTTTTCATTACGTTTCAGTAGAGAATTGCATGCGGAAATATGGTCAAGAAGGTTTTTTCCACTTAACTTACGTGGAAGCCACACATCAAAGCGATTCACATAACCAAGCTGGTGCAAATGATTTTCAGCACTTGATTTGGATATTTTGAGTATGTCGGCTATCTCCCGTGTGGTATATAACACTGACTCTTCTCAATTAATGTCTCGATTTGATCACTATCAACTTCAACTAATCTACCCAACCATGGAGTATCATCTAGCAAGAAATCTCCAGCATGAAACTGCACAAAGCACTTTTGACACATTCGATCAGTCACAGCACCTTCACCATATACTGCAAAAATCCTTTTTTTTTTTTGCATTTCTGTTGCATTTTTACCTTCCTTGAAATAATAAAGCATAATATGCCAAAAATGTTGTTTTTCTTCCATCTTCAACATTAAAATGGCTACACAAAAATTCACCAATTTTGATGTCTTTTTTTAAATGCACGCTGATATGACAGCTGTCACAATACAATCTAACAAAATTGTTTGGAATGAAGTTAAAGACAACTAAGTGCTACTAGAGCCATCTTATGGAAAAAAACGAACGAACCTTTTGGCCAACCCAATACAATTTAACTCAACTCTGATACTGTCTACCTAGATAAGAGTGTCAGAGCCCACAGGTTAAGGGCTCAGTCCCACAGGACTACTGCCCCTGCTACTTCTGATACCAATCTCAAGTAGTAACCCCAGCTTTACCCACAACTTCTGTCCAATTTGTCTACAAATTGGAGGTCCCCACGACCCCCTCCCCAGGTTTGATTAATTTGCTAGAGCTCACAGAACTCAGGGAAACACTTAATGTTTACCAGTTTATTAAAGGATATGATAAAGGATACAGATGAACAGCCAGATGAAGAGATACAGAGAGTGAGGTCTAGGAGGGGCCCGAGCACAGGAGCTTCTGTCCCTGTGGAGCTGTGGTGCATCACCCTCCTGGTGTGAATGTTTTCACCAACATAGGAGTTCTCCAAACTCTCTACTATTGGCTTGTATGGAGGCTTCCTCAAGTAGGCATGATCAATCATTAACTCCATTTATAGCCCCTCTCCCTCTCTAGAGGATGAGATATGAGGCTGAAAATGCCAAGCTTCAAATCACGGCTTGGTCTTTTTGGTGACCAGTCACCATCCAGAAGCCCACGCAGAGTCATCTTGTTAGAACATGATGCTCCTAGTGTTCTTTTCACTTAGGAAATTACAAGGAGTTCAGGAGTTCAGAAATTACACAGGGGTTCTGTGCCAGGGACCAGGGGCAAAGACCAACTTATATATTTTCTATTACTTCACACCTCAAGTGGGCTATAAGTAGCTTATTACCAGGTTTGTGTGGTACCCACCATGTTGGGGGCATTATGGGTTCCTAACATTATATGGCTCTGAAGAAAATACACTAGGGAAATCTGAAACAAATAGCAGATTTGTATGAACACTGATGAGTATTTCTCCCATTCCTTGTTAAAACTGAACCAAATAAAGCTACTCCTCTGTCCATAATATCTCCAGACTGAATGATCCACTCTTGGTACCCAAGAGAGGAGACTCAAATATTCTCACAGAGCCTATAGAAGGAGAGAAAATAAAAACTTAAGGCACCCTAAGCACTTCACCCAGCCCAGAACTGGGTGGTGGAAACATCAGACTGTATTATAGGTGGGGCTTTGCCAACAGTAAGTTTAAGCTATTTACCTGGTTTTCCCTGGATGCCCTTCCAGGTTCAAAAGATACAGGAGCTACCAACATAGGAGGACTGTAGAGGCAACACATGACTTTGTCCTGGCTGTGCTTCCCCGGCCGGTGTCCTTAGGGTATGGCAGTTCTTTGAGACTCTTTTTGTTTTTCTGGTTCCAATTTCTTGCCAGGCTGCATTCACCCCTTACGCATTTCCTAGCTGCCTTTAAAAGCACACAAACTTGCCTAACAAGATTCCCATGGGATAAGGAGAAGACCTTTTGCTATCCTTCTATTTAATATCAACACTGATCATATGATCTAATTTCTATCAACCTTGGGGCTTTGCATGTCTCTTGTTCTTAATGTGATCCATTCATTATTCTTCCTCTATTTATGGACTTATTCTTTTTCTCTTTATTTTCATGGGTCTTTCTTTTATTTTGTTTAAAGACATTGTGATTTCCTCCCATAGGAGTTTTTTAAAAATCAGCACTTGTGACATTTGAGGAAGCAGTTATCTAACACAGGATGCCCAAGTGAGACCCTGAACACACACCCCACCAGCAACCCACTTGAGATACCTTCCCCAAACCTGGTTCTGAGGAACAGACAGCTTTGATTCCCACTGCCCCACCTCCCTACACTCCAGCACACCAGTCTCTAAATATCTTAACAGCCAGCCTGAGGCCCAGCTTCAGACTCCAAAGCAAACAAGGAAATAAGACCCTGCATTTTAGAGTCTAGGAAGGCCCTTACCAGCAAGTTTTTAAAAAAGCTGACTAGTGCAACTGAGGAACTAGATTTTAGATTTTATTTAATTTTAATTAACTTACATTTAAACAGCCAGATGTGGCTAGTAGCTGGTAGCACAAGAGCTAGAGAACCTAGGGGTGGCAGAGATCTAGAGAAAAAAATGAATACAGAGCTGCCCTATTGGTCACTCTTCAATGTTTATGTTTTGGAAAGCCAGGATGAAGTAAGGCCCTAGCAGGCAGTGATGCCCTGATGCCAATGCTCTGAGACACCCACATGTGGGCATCTCCAGCAGTGAGGTCCTCAACTCTCCTTTCTTCCTATTTCAGCTCTCTCCCTGGCAGCAATATCCACCTCTTCAGATTCAGCCACCAGCCACCTTAGCCCCAAGTCTTTTTAAAAATTTATTATTATTATTATTATTGCACTCCTGCTCTCTCTCTGCTCCAGGTTCCACACCCCCAATTCCTAGAGGATCTAGGAGTTTCATCAGCATTTCAAATCCACAATTGTTCAAATGAAACCCATTATCTTCCATCTTCCCCACCCTTCAAACCTATGATTTTCCCTGGACTCCTTATTTTCTGCAAAGGTACCATCATACAACCAGTTTCCTTTATATAAATCTTAATATCACCCTTAACTCTCAGTCCTCTCTCTCAGCCCTCAAAATCTCCTTGGCATCTCTTCTGTCAGCCTCACCTCCACTCCTACTGCACTTACCCATGCTTAAGACTTTGGTATCTCTCAGGTCTCCCTGACTCTCCCTGTCCTAACCTGTCTTCACCCCAACGAGTCATCCCAAAAAGAGTCTGGAGGCCTTCCAGTGGGCTCCTGTTGCACGCTATAGGAATCCCTACTGCAGTGCTCACTCTACTGTGCTGGAATTGTCTACTCACTGCTCTGGCTCATTCACTACTTGAGGGAAAAGAGTAAGTTGTAAGGTTTTATGCATAGATAAGGGCCACCTCTTATACAGAATGTGTTCAATAAATATTTGCTAAATGATTATTGCAACAGATACCTGTTATGGATTGAACATTTTGGCCCCCCCACCCCAGATTCATATGTTGAAGCCTTAACTCCCAACGTGATTAGAAGGAAGGGCCAGCTTCCGGGAAGATGGCGGAAGAGTAAGACGCGGGTATCACCTTCCTCCCCACAGATACACCAGAAATACATCTACCCGTGGAACAACTCCTACAGAACCCCTACAGAACGCTGGCAGAAGACCTCAGACCTCCCAAAAGGCAAGAAACTCCCCATGTACCTGGGCAGGGCAAAAGAAAAAAGAATAAACAGAGACAAAAGGATAGGGATGGGACCGGCACCAGTGGGAGGGAGCTGTGAAGGAGGAAAGGTTTCCACACACTAGGAAGCCCCTTCACGGGTGGAGACTGCGGGTGGCGGAGGGGGAAGCTTCGGAGCCGCGGAAGAGAGCACAGGAACAGGGGTGCGGAGGGCAAAGCGGGGAGAGATTCCCTCACAGAGGATCGGTGCCGATCAGCACTCACCAGCCAGAGAGGCTTGTCTGCTCACCCGCCGGGGCGGGCGGGGCAAGGAGCTGAGGCTCGGGCTTCGGTCGGAGCGCAGGGAGAGGACTGGGGTTGGCAACATGAACACAGCCTGCAGGGGGTTAGTGCGCCACGGCTAGCCGGGAGGGAGTGCGGGGAAAAGTCTGGACCTGCCAAAGACGCAAGAGACTTTTTCTTCCCTCTTTGTTTCCTGGTGCGCAAGGAGAGGGGATTAAGAGCGCTGCTTAAAGGAGCTCCAGAGACGGGCACGAGCCGCAGGTAAAAGGCGGACCCCAGAGACGGGCATGAGACGCTAAGGCTGCTGCTGCCGCCACCAAGAAGCCTGTGTGCGAGCACAGGTCACTATCCCCACCCCCGTTCTGGGGAGCCTGTGCAGCCAGCCACTGCCAGGGTCCCGGGATCCAGGGACAACTCCCCCGGGAGAACACACGGCCTGCCTCAGGCTGGTACAATGTCCCGCCGGCCTCTGCCCCTCACTCCGTGCCCCTCCGTCCCCCCCGGCCTGAGTGAGCCAGAGCCTCCGAATCAGCGGATCCTTTAACCCCGTCCTGTCTGATCGAAGAACAGACGCCCTCCCGGCGACCTACACGCAGAGGCGGGGCCAAATCCAAAGCTGAGCCATTGGGAGCTGTGAGAAGAAAGAAGAGAAAGGGAAATCTCTCCCAGCAGCCTCAGAAGCAGCGGATTAAAGCTCCACAATCAATTTGATGTACTCTGCATCTGTGGAATACCTGAACAGACAACGAATCATCCCAAATTGAGCAAGTGGACTTTGAGAGCAAGATTTATTATTTTTTCCCCTTTTCCTCTTTATGTGAGTGTGCATGTGTATGCTTCTGTGTGAGATTTTGTCTGTATAGCTTTGCTTCCACCATTTGTCCTAGGGTTCTATCCGTCCGTTTTTTATTTTAATTTTTTTCTTAATAATTATTTTTTATTTTAATAACTTTATTTTATTTTACTTTATCTTCTTTCCTTCCTTCCTTCCCTCCCTCCCTCCCTCACTCCTTTAGACAACGAATCATCCCAAATTGAGGAGGTGGACTTTGAGAGCAAGATTTATGATTTTTTCCCCTTTTCCTCTTTTTGTGAGAGTGTATGTGTATGCTTCTGTGTGGAAGCTTTGCTTCCGCCATTTGTCCTAGGGTTCTATCTGTCCATTCTGGTTTTTTTTTTTAAATTTTTTTTCTTAATTTTTTTTGTTTTAATAACTTTATTATATTTTACCTTACTTTATTTTATTTTACTTTATCTTCTTTCTTTCTTTTTTTCCTTCCTTAGCTCCTTCCTCCCTCCTTTTTTCCTACTAAATCTTTCCTTCTACTAATTCTTTCTTTCTACCCCTTCTCCCTTTTATTCTGATCCGTGTGGACGAAAGGCTCTTGGTGCTGCAGCCAGGAGTCACTGCTGTGCCTCTGAGGTGGGAGAGCCAACTTCAGGACACTGGTCCACAAGAGACCTCCCAGCTCCACATAATATCAAATGGCGAAAATCTCCCAGAGCTCTCTGTCTCAACACCAACACCCAGCTTCACTCAACGACCAGCAAGCTACAGTGCTGGACACCCTATGCCAAACAACTAGCAAGACAGAAACACAACCCCACCCATTAGCACAGAGGCTGCCAAAAATCATAATAACTCCACAGACATCCCAAAACACACCACCAAACGTGGACCTGCCCACCAGAAAGACAAGATCCAGCCTCATCCACCAGAACACAGGCACTAGTCCCCTCCACCAGGAAGCCTACACAACCCACTGAACCAACCTTAGCCACTGGGGACAGACACCAAAAACAATGGAAACTACGAACCTGCAGCCCGCAAAAAGGAGACCCCAAACACAGTAAGATAAGCAAAATGAGAAGACAGAAAAACACACAGCAGATGAAGGAGCAAGATAAAAACCCACCAGACCTAACAAATTAAGAGGAAATAGGCAGTCTACCTGAAAAAGAATTCAAATAATGAAAGTAAAGATGATCCAAAATATTGGAAACAGAAAAGAGAAAATGCAAGAAACATTTAACAAGGACCTAGAAGAACTAAAGATGAAACAAACAACGATGAACAACACAATAAATTAAATGAAAAATACTCTAGATGGGATCAATAGCAGAATAACTGAGGCAGAAGAACGGATAAGTGACCTGGAAGATAAAATAGTGGAAATAACTACTGCAGAGCAGAATAAAGAAAAAGGAATGAAAAGAACTGAGGACAGTCTCAGAGACCTCTGGGACAACATTAAACGCACCAACATTCGAATTATAGGGGTTCCAGAAGAAGAAGAGAAAAGAAAGGGACTGAGAAAATATTTAAAGAGATTATAGTTGAAAACTTCCCTAATATGGGAAAGGAAATAGTTAATCAAGTCCAGGAAGCACAGACAGTCCAATACAGGATAAATCCAAGGAGAAATACATCAAGACACATATTAAACAAACTGTCAAAAATTAAATACAAAGAAAACATATTAAAAGCAGCAAGGGAAAAACAACAAATAACACACAAGGGAATCCCCATAAGGTTAACAGCTGATCTTTCAGCAGAAACTCTGTAAGCCAGAGGGGACTGGCAGGACATATTTAAAGTGATGAAGGAGAAAAAGCTACAACCAAGATTACTGTACCCAGCAAGGATGTCATTCAGATTTGATGGAGAAATTAAAATCTTTACAGACAAGCAAAAGCTGAGAGAGTTCAGCACCACCAAACCATCTTTACAACAACTGATAAAGGAAATTCTCTAGGCAAGAAACACAAGAGAAGGAAAAGACCTACAATAACGAACCCAAAACAATTAAGAAAATGGGAATAGGAAGATACATATTGATAATTACCTTAAATGTAAATGGACTAAATGCTCCCACCAAAAGACACAGATTAGCTGAATGGATACAAAAACAAGACCCATATATCTGCTGTCTACAAGAGACCCACTTCAGACCTAGACACACATACAGACTGAAAGTAAGGGGATGGAAAAAGGTATTTCATGCAAATGGAAACCAAAAGAAATCTGGAGTAGCAATTCTCATATCAGACAAAATAGACTTTAAAATAAGAATATCAGAAGAGACAAAGAAGGACACTACATAATGATCAAGGGATCGATCCAAGAAGAAGATATAACAATTGTAAATATTTATGCACCCAATATAGGAGCACCTCAATACATAAGGCAAATACTAACAGCCATAAAAGGGGAAATCGACAGTAACATATTCATAGTAGGGGACTTTAACACCCAACTTTCACCAATGGACAGATCATCCAAAATGAAAATAAATAAGGAAACACAAGCTTTAAATAATATATTAAACAAGATGGACTTAATTGATATTTATAGGACATTCCATCCAAAAACAACAGAATACACATTTTTCTCAAGTGCTCATGGAACATTCTCCAGGATAGATCGTATCTTGGGTCATAAATCAAGCCTTGGTAAATTTGAGAAAATTGAAATTGTATCAAGTATCCTTTCCTACCACAATGCTATGAGACTAGATATCAATTACAGGAAAAGATCTGTAAAAAATACAAATGCATGGAGGCTAAACAATACACTACTTAATAACGAAGTGATTACTGAAGAAATCAAAGAGGAAATCAAAAAATACCTAGAAACAAATGACAATGGAGACACGATGACTCAAAATCTATGGGATGCAGCAAAAGCAGTTTAAGAGGGAAGTTTATAGCAATACAATCCTACCTTAAGAAACAGGAAACATCTCGAATGAACAACCTAACCTTGCACCTAAAGCAATTAGAGAAAGAAGAATAAAAAACCCCTAAAGTTAGCAGAAGGAAAGAAATCATAAAAATCAGATCCGAAATAAATGAAAAACAAATGAAGGAAACGATAGCAAAGATCAATAAAACTAAAAGCTGGTTCTTTGAGAAGATAAACAAAATTGATTAATCATTAGCCACACTCATCAAGAAAAAAAGGGAGAGGACTCAAATCAATAGAATTAGAAATGAAAAAGAAGTAACAACTGACACTGCAGAAATACAAAAGATCATGAGAGATTACTACAAGCAAGCAACTCTATGCCAACAAAATGGACAAACTGGAAGAAATGGACAAATTCTTAGAAATGTACAACCTGCCAAGACTGAATCAGGAAGAAACAGAAAATACGAACAGACCAATCACAAGCACTGAAATTGAAACTGTGATTAAAAATCTTCCAACAAACAAAAGCCCAAGACCAGATGGCTTCACAGGCGAATTCTATCAAACATTTAGAGAAGAGCTAACACCTATCCTTCTCACACTCTTCCAAAATATAGCAGAGGGAGGAACACTCCCAAACTCATTCTACGAGGCCACCATCACCTTGATACCAAAACCAGACAAGGATGTCACAAAGAAAGAAAACTACAGGCCAATATTACTGATGAATATAGATGCAAAAATCCTCAACAAAATACTAGCAAACAGAATCCAACAGCACGTTAAAAGGATGATACAGGGCTTCCCTGGTGGCGCAGCGGTTGAGAGTCCGCCTGCTGATGCAGGGGACACGGGTTCATGCCCCAGTCTGGGAAAATCCCACATGCCGCGGAGCGGCTGGGCCCGTGAGCCATGGCTGCTGAGCCTGCGCGTCCAGAGCCTGTGCTCTGCAACAGGAGAGGCCACAACAGTGAGAGGCCCGTGTATCGCAAAAAAAAAAAAAAAAAAAAGGATCATACACCATGATCAACTGTGGTTTATTCCAGGAATGCAAGGATTCTTTAATATAAGCAAATCAATCAATGTGATAAACCATATTAACAAATTGAAGGAAAAAAACCATATGATCATCTCAATAGATGCAGAGAAAGCTTTTGACAAAATTCAACATCCATTTATGCTAAAATCCCTGCAGAAAGTAGGCATAGTAAAGGCCATATATGACAAACCCACAGCCAACATCATCCTCAATGGTGAAAAACTGAAAGCATTTCCACTAAGATCAGGAACAAGACAAGGTTGCCCACTCTCACCACTCTTATTCAACGTAGTTTTGGAAGTTTTAGCCACAGCAATCACAGAAGAAAAGGAAATAAAAGGAATCCAAATCGGAAAAGAGGAAGTAAAGCTGTCACTCTTTGCAGATGACATGATACTATACATAGAGAGTCCTAAAGATGCTACCAGAAAACTACTAGAGCTAATCAATGAATTTGGTAAAGTAGCAGGATACAAAATTAATGCACAGAAATCTCTGGCATTCCTATACACTATTGACGAAAAATCTGAAAGTGAAATTAAGAAAACACTCCCATTTAGCACTGCAATAAAAAGAATAAAATATCTAGGAATAAACCTACCTAAGGAGACAAAAGACCTGTATGCAGAAAATTAGAAGACACTGGTGAAAGAAATCAAAGATGATACAAATAGATGGAGAGATATACCATGTTCTTGGATTGGAAGAATCAACATTGTGAAGATGATTATACTACCCAAAGCAATCTACAGATTCAATGCAATCCCTATCAAACTACCACTGGAATTTTTCACAGAAGTAGAACAAAAAATTTCACAATTTGTATGGAAACACAAAAAACCCAGAATAGCCAAAGCAATCTTGAGAACGAAAAGTGGAGCTGGAGGAATCAGGCTCCCTGACTTCAGACTATACTACAGTAATCAAGCTACAGTAATCAAGCTACAGTAATCAAGTAGCTACAGTAATCAAGACAGTATGGTACTGGCACAAAAACAGAAAGCTAGATCAATGGAACAGGACAGAAAGCCCAGAGATAAACCCACGCACATATGGTCACCTTATCTTTGATAAAGGTGGCAGGAATGTACAGTGGAGAAAGGACAGTCTCTTCAATAAGTGGTGCTGGGAAAACTGGACAGGTACATGTAAAAGTATGAGATTAGATCACTCCCTAACACCATACACAAAAATAAGCTCAAAGTGGATTAAAGACCTAAATGAAGGCCAGAAATTATCAAACTCTTAGAGGAAAACATAGGCAGAACACTCTATGACATAAATCACAGCAATCACAGCAAAAAGGTTTTTGACCCACCTCCTAGAGAAATGGAAATAAAAACAAAAATAAACAAACGGGACCTAATGAAACTTCAAAGCTTTTGCACAGCAAAGGAAACCATAAACAAGATGATAAGACAACCCTCAGAATGGGAGAAAATATTTGCAAATGAAGCAACTGACAAAGGATTAATCTCCAAAATTTATAAGCAGCTCATGCAACTCAATAACAAAAAAACAAACAACCCAATCCAAAAATGGGCAGAAGACCTAAATAGACATTCCTCCAAAGAAGATATACAGACTGCCAACAAACACATGAAAGAATGCTCAACATCATTAATCATTAGAGAAATGCAAATCAAAACTACAATGAGATATCATCTCACACCAGTCAGAATGGCCATCATCAAAAAATCTAGAAACAGTAAATGCTGGAGAGGGTGTGGAGAAAAGGGAACCCTCTTGCACTCTTGGTGGGAATGTAAATTGATACAGCCACTATGGAGAATAGTATGGAGGTTCCTTAAAAAACTACAAATAGAACTACCATATGACCCAGCAATCCTACTACTGGGCATATACCGTGAGAAAACCATAATTCAAAAAGAGTCATGTACCAAAATATTCATTGCAGCTCTATTTACAATAGCCCAGAGATGGAAACAACCTATGTGTCAATCATCGGATGAATGGATAAAGAAGATGTGGCACATATATACAATGGAATATTACTCAGCCATAGAAAGAAACAAAACTGAGCTATTTGTAATGAGATGGATAGACCTAGTGTCTGTCATACAGGGTGAAGTAAGTCAGAAAGAGAAAGACAAATACCATATGCTAACACATATATATGGAATTTAAGGAAAAAAATGTCATGAAGAACCTAGGGGTAAGACAGGAATAAAGACACAGACCTACTAGAGAATGGACTTGAGGATATGGGGAGGGGGAAGGGTAAGCTGTGACAAAGCAAAAGAGAGGCATGGATATATATACACTACCAAACGCAGGGTAGATAGCTAGTGGGAGGCAGCTGCATAGCACAGGGAGATCAGCTTCGTGCTTTGTGACCACCTGGAGCGGTGGGATAGGGAGGGTGGGAGGGAGGGAGACGCAAGACGGAAGAGATTTGGGAACATATGTATATGTATAACTGATTCACTTTGTTATAAAGTAGAAACTAACATACCATTGTAAAGCAATTATACTCCAATAAAGATGTAAAAAAAAAAAAAAAAAAAGAAGGGGCTTTGGAAGGTAATAAGATCATAAGGGTAGAACCCTCATAATAGACTCAGTATTCTTATAAGAGGGAAAAGGGACACCAGAGCTTCTTCTGTCAGCCTTGTCAGGATCCAGTGAGAAGGCAGCTATCAAAAGCCAAGAAGAGAGCCCTCACCAAGAATCAAATCTGCTAGTACCTTGATCTTGTTCTTCCCCGACTCCAAAACTGTGAGAAATAAATGTTTGTGGCTTAAGTCACCCTGTCTATTGTAAATTGTTATAGCAGCCAGAGGTGACTAAAACAACACTTTTCTTTCTTCGTCTAATCGTGCTCTACTCCAGTTTGTTCTAAAGCACAACCTTTTGGGTTATTCCCCTGGTCAACACTCTTGCAGAGCTTTTTATTGATAGAGTAGAAACTTCCAAATCCCTTAGCAAATCATTCAGGAACCACCCAGAATCTAGGCTTCCAGCCTAATGGTTCTAACACCATTCCTCCACACCTTTCCTCTTCTGCCCCTGACTTGGCTCAGGCTGATCCCTTCCTCTGCACTATCCCAACATGTTCCAACATTGCCTCCTTTCACTTCAAGGTCCATTTCAGCTGCCCCTGCGTCCAGGGCCCAACACAGCCAGGGTCCTCTCCCCACCTCAACACCTCCTGCCTCTTACCCACACCTCTCTTTGTCTAGTGCAATCATATTTTCCATGGGAGATGTGTTTTAAAGTCAGCCAAAATATCACCTATATTTGAAACTACCCTAGAGATTCTCTTAGGAGGACTAACCCTATAATCCAAAATACCAATTCTCAAATGCACTGAGTGGCCACATTATAGGGAAAAGAAAAGAAAAACACAACCAGACCATGAAGTCAGTCAGATGCTCACACAGACAAGTAGCTGGAGGAAACAAAACTGAGCCTCATTTTTCACCACTGTTCCCACTGGAGCATCAGCTATAGCAGTTTAATCACCACCACTCCCAACTCTTTATTTCGAAGACCGTTCCCAAGAACATCTGTGAAACTCAGAAGATAAATGCCCTGTACCTGTTGTTAGTGTTGCTAATGTGCAGCTCCTGCCTTGCTCACTGGCTGTGAACTCCTTGGGGACAAGAGCCTATGTGATCCAACTGATATAAACTTTACTTAATTAACACACCATGTGAGCTAGATGCTTTGGGCAAATCCCTACATTTCACCTTCCCAAAGAACCACTTGGAAAGTTCTAAAGCCACTTTCACCTCTAAGGCTATCAGAGTCTATGAAATTAGTGTGTAGACCTGTGGTCCCTGAATGAGGAACAGGGAGAGACAGACACACTTCCTAAGAGCAGAGAGGCAGGGACCAAAATAATCCTACCAGTTGGGCAGCGAAAAGGGACCAGCTCTAACCTAGCCTCCTACCTCTGTCCTATCAACAAGCAAATCATTCAAAATGGTCTTCTATCTTACTGTCTAAGTTTTCTTAGGGTAGCAATTTCACTAGTGATTAAATATAGGCACTACTGTTCCTCTTTTCATTGTATTACAAAATATTTTCTAACAAAACTTTCTACAACCCCAAATTCCAACAAATGAACTATTTCTTTATAAAAATTTTTGGATAGGCTTTTGTTTTCATCTGTTTCCTTCTATTATTTCACCTTCCATTTTCTCATAAGCTCGAGGTAGCACATGTTAACACACTTCTTGGCATCCCTGTTCTAAGTCATCCTGATGATTCATGTGCTGACCTTAACAGCTTATCCCCTTGATATTTCGCTCTCCTCCCACTAGCTCAATCCCATGATTCCAACTCTATTACTCCTCTTTTTCTTCTCCCTTTATAATGCCTACTTTTATAGCCCAAGACTAGAGTAAAAATTCCATAACATCCCTATATGAAACTGCTCTAGTGTTAAATTACTTTATATTCACATTATATTTATGTCTAACTACATATTATATCCACATTCCCAGCTCCCATGTACTTGTAATCCTGCTGAAGATGGATCTGGAAATTAATGCTTTGAGGAATACTCTGTCCCAACCCCACCCCTAAATAACAATGGAGTTGGGAAAGCCCCAAAATAGGCAAGGCTAAAAACAGACAAGCCTTTTAGAATACAAGAAACATAAAGCAATGAATGGGTGGACACTGGGACCCACGAGACTCTGAGCCTGGAAGACCTCAGTCAGGCAGCTCCCATGGAAAAACAGGGACTTAAGGGTCCCCACACAAGGGGAGGACCAGAACCAGGTTCAGTGCTCAGGGGCCAGCGGGTCTCCTCACTCCTTCATGTTATGGTCTGTACCCACTGGGGGAAGACAGGAAGACCTCCACTGTAAGAACAGGTTCTGGACTGGATCCAGGAAAGGAAAAGGCAAAACTATAGGAAAAAATTGGGGAGTGGCAGAGAGAGAGAAGAAAATATCAAAAGAAACAAGGATTTCATACCAGAAGAAAGTAGAACAATTGGAAAAATACTTTAGTACATTAGGGTCCTCAATAATTTAAAAGTACAAACATTTTAAAACAAATACATACATACAAGAAATTAAGAACAAAAATAGGCAGATATAGGGCTTCCCTGGTGGCGCAGTGGTTGAGAGTCTGCCTGCCGATGCAGGGGACACAGGTTCGTGCCCCTGTCCGGGAGGATCCCGCATGCCGCGGAGCGGCTGGGCCCGTGAGCTGTGGCCGCTGGGCCTGCGCGTCCGGAGCCTGTGCTCCGCGACGGGAGAGGCCACGGCAGTGAGAGGCCCGTGTACCACAAAAAAAAAAGAAAAAAAAAAAAAGGCAGATATAAACCAAATAGTAATTTTAGAAATAAGAAAAGAATCACTGCAATAAAACTTCAACATAAACACATGACTGTACACAAAGAATTAATAAATTGTAAAATAACACTAGGGAATCCAGCCAAAAGGAAGCACTAGAAAAAGATACAAACCATGAGAAAGCAGTTAAAGAGAAATGGAGACAGAACGGGAGTGTATAATTAATAGAAGTTCATTCAAGAATTGAGAGCAAAATACAGTTATTTTCAGATGTGCAAAGACAAAGTCAGTGACCATTCACAGTCCCTTGGTGTAGTTTAAAAGAAAAGTGAACAAAGAGGGAAGGAGAGTGCTACAAGAAACAACAGTGAACATGAAAACTGATAACATGCTGGTGAATTTAACTGCTAACGGTGCAATATCACAATCTGAATGCTAAAATAAGCCTAAAACTCTAAGCCAAAATGACAAGGCAAGTGGGTGGCTAAGGTGTACTCAAGTTTTTGTCTCTCAAGTGGAGAAGGGTGAGGGTGAATGGTCTGCTGGGCAAATGCCACAGGAGAGACAAGTCAATACTCAGGCATGAACTTTCCTCTTCACTTTTCAGAGATGCTCTAATTTAAACTTGGAAACCTGACATCTCTTCCTCTAGATAATCTGTGTTGACCTTAAGTCTTCAGTATAACAGAAAATCTAGTTTCAAAATTTCACTTTACAGGGCTTCCCTGGTGGCGCAGTGGTTGAGAGTCCGCCTGCCGATGCAGGGGACACGGGTTCGTGCCCCGGTCTGGGAAGATCCCACGTGCCGCGGAGCGGCTGAGGCCGTGAGCCATGGCCGTTGAGCCTGCGCGTCCGGAGCCTGTGCTCCGCAATGGGAGAGGCCACAACAGTGAGAGGCCCGCATACCAAAAAAAAAAAAAAAAAAAAATTTCACTTTACAGAAAGAAGGAAAACAAGTAACACCAGTTGTAAAATCAGTGGAACATCTCTCTGAATTCACAGAGTAAAATTCAAAATACAGTAAATCAGGGCAACCAACATACTTAAAGATGCCGTGTTCACGTCTTTCTTACTGGGTAATGTTTCAGTGAGGCAAATTCTAGGACCATGTTTTAAGGAATCCTAGAATGGTATTCTTGACATTAACCTCATTTCCTATATTAAGGGAAAAACAGCTGAAGCAAGTTCCCACTAAAGAGCTTTTTTCTTTCTTAAACCAACACTTTAGGTAACTTTATACACATCAAGTCATAATCCTACATCTGAAAAAATATTAGCATTGAATATAATGAAGGTGTGTAATCAACCTTCTCTGACTGATATAACTTGTCCAGGCAAAATACCTCTATCTTTGATGCTACTGCCATAATACAAGTCATGGACACTTGGGTTCCAAACAATGAATGTCATTCATTCATTCTTCCACCTTGAAATACAAGTATGAAGTTGGGTGACAGGTTATTTCACAAAAACACATTTTTGGAGATAGTACACAGTAAGCACTGGGCCAGTTTCACAATATTCACAGCAAGGCATGCTTCCTTCTTGGAGTTAATCCCATCAGGTGACTCTAGGCAGAGCCAAAACCACTGTCAGCCAACAGGGTTCCCAAAGCCTCTCTCTCGTGAAAAGCATTTGGTTTTCAAATGCCTTAACCTTCGCTGAAAACAGGAGTATTAAAGCTAATCCTACACTGAGCTCTGCCCGCCAGAGCAACAGTCAGCTCTACCCACCACTAAGTCCCTCCCATCAGGAAACTTACACAAGCCTCTTAGATAGCCTCATCCACCAGAGGGCAGAGAGCAGAAGCAAGAAGAACTACAATCCTGCAGCCTGTGGAACAAAAACCACATTCACAGAAAGATAGACAAGATGAAAAGGCAGAGGGCTATGTACCAGATGAAGGAACAAGATAAAACCCCAGAAAAAAAACTAAATGAAGTGGAGATAGGCAACCTTCCAGAAAAAGAATTCAGAATAATGATAGTGAAGATGATCCAGGACCTTGGAAAGAATGGAGGCAAAGATCGAGAAGATGCAAGAAATGTTTAACAGAGATCTAGAAGAATTAAAGAACAAACACACAGAGATGAACAATACAATAACTGAAATGAAAACTACACTAGAAGGAATCAATAGCAGAATAACTGAGGCAGAAGAACGGATAAGTGACCTGGAAGACAGAATGGTGGAATTCACTGCTGCAGAACAGAATAAAGAGAAAAGAATGAAAAGAAATGAAGACAGCCTAAGAGACCTCTGGGACAACATTAAATGCAACAACATTTGCATTGTAGGGGTCCCAGAAGGAGAGGAGAGAGGGAAAGAACCAGAGAAAATATCTGAAGAGATTATAGAGGAAAATTCCCTAACATGGGAAAGGAAATAGCCACCAGAGTCCAGGAAGTGCAGCGAGTCCCATACAAGATAAACCCAAGGAGAAACACACCGAGACACATAGTAATCAAATTGGCAAAAATTAAAGACAAAGAAAAATTATTAAAAGCAGCAAGGGAAGACGACAAATAACATACAAGGGAACTCCCATAAGGTTAACAGCTGATTTCTCAGCAGAAACTCTGCAAGACAGAACGGAGTGGCATGATATACTTAAAGTGATGAAAGGGAAGAACCTACAGCCAAGATTACTCTACCCTGCAAGGATCTCATTCAGATTCAATGGAGAAATCAAAAGCTTTACAGACAAGCAAAAGCTAAGAGATCTCAGCACCACCAAACCAGCTCTACAACAAATGTTAAAGGAACTTCTCTAAGTGGGAAACACAAGAGGAGAAAAGGACCTATAAAACCAAACCCAAAACAATTAAGAAAATGGTCATAGGAACATACATATTGATAATTACCTTAAACGTGAATGGATTAAATGCTGCAACCAAAAGAAACAGGCTTGCTGAATGGATACAAAAACAAGACCCATCTATATGCTCTCTACAAGAGACCCACTTCAGACCTAGGGACACATAGAGACTGAAAGTGAGGGGATGGAAAAAGATATTCCATGCAAATGGAAATCAAAGGAAAGCTGGAGTAGCAATACTTATATCAGATAAAGCAGACTTTAAAATAAAGAATGTTACAAGAGACAAGGAATGACACTATATAATGATCAAGGGATCAATCCAAGAAGAAGGTACAACAATTATAAATTTATATGCACCCAACATAGGAGCACCTCAATACATAAGGCAACTGCTAACAGCTATAAAAGAAGAAATCAACAGTAACACAGTAATAGTGGGGAACTTTAACACCTCACTTCCACCAATGGACAGATCATCCAAACAGAAAATTAATAAGGAAACACAAGCTTTAAATGACACAATAGACCAGATAGATTAATTAATATTTATAGGACACTCCATCCAAAAACAGCAGATTACACTTTCTTCTCAAGTGCGCATGGAACATTCTCCAGGATACATCACGCCTTGGGTCGCAAATCAAGCCTCAGTAAATTTAAGAAAATTGAAATAATATCAAGTATCTTTTCTGACCACAAGGCTATGAGATTAGAAATCAATTACAGGGAAAAAAACATAAAAAACACAAACACATGGAGGCTAAACGATACATTATTAAATAACCAAGAGATCACTGAAGAAATCAAAGAGGAAATCAAAAAATACCTAGAAACAAATGACAATAAAAACATGACGATCCAAAACCTATGGGATGCACCAAAAGCAGTTCTAAGAGGGAAGTTTATAGCTATACAAGCCTACCTCAAGAAACAAGAAAAACCTCAAATAAACAATCTTACCTTACACCTAAATGAACTAGAGAAAGAAGAACAAACAAAATCCAAAGTTAGCAGAAGGAAAGAAATTATAAAGATCAGAGTAGAAATAATGAAATAGAAACAAAGAAAACAATAGCAAAGATCAATAAAACTAAAAGCTGCTTCTTTGAGAAGATCAACAAAATTGATAAACCATTAGCCAGGCTCATCAAGAAAAAGAGGGAGAGGACTCAAATCAATAAAATTAGAAATGAAAAAGGAGAAGTTACAACAGACACCGCAGAAATACAAAGCATCCTAAGAGACGACTACAAGCAACTCTATGACAATAAAATGGACACCCTGGAAAAATGGACAAATTCTTAGAAAGGTATAACCTTCCAAGACTGAACCAGGAAGAAACAGAAAATACGAACAGACCAATCACAAGTAATGAAATTGAAACTGTGATTAAAAATCTTCCAAAAAACAAAAGTCCAGGACCAGATGGCTTCACAGGTGAATTATATCAAACATTTAGAGAAGAGCTAACACACATCCTTCTCAAACTCTTCCAAAAAATTGCAGAGGAAGGAACACTCCCAGACTCATTCTATGAGGCCACCATCACCCTGATACCAAAACCAGACAAAGATACTACAAGAAAAAAAAATTACAGACCAATATCACTGATGAATATAGAGCAAAAATCCTCAACAAAATACTAGCAAACAGAATTCAACAACACATTAAAAGGATCATACACCATGATCAAGTGGGATTTATCCCAGGAATGCAAGGATTCTTCAATATACGCAAATCTATCAACGTGATACACCATATTAACAAACTGAAGAATAAAAACCATATGATCGGGCTTCCCTGGTGGCACAGTAGCTGAGAGTCTGCCTGCCGATGCAGAGGACACGGGTTCGTGCTCCAGTCCGGGAAGATCTCACATGCCGTGGAGCGGCTGGGCCCGTGAGCCATGGCTGCTGAGCCTGCACGTCTGGAGCCTGTGCTCCACAACGGGAGAAGCCACAACAGTGAGAAGCCCACATACAGCAAAAAAAAAAAACAAAAACCATATGATCATCTCAATAGAGGCAGAAAAATCTTTTGACAAAATTCAACTTGCATTTATGATAAAAACTCTCCAGAAAGTGGGCATAGAGGGAACCTACCTCAACATAATAAAGGCCATATATGACAAACCCACAGCAAACATCATTCTCAATGGTGAAAAACTGAAAGCATTTCCTCTAAGATCAGGAACAAGACAAGGATGTCTACTCTCACCACTATTATTCAACATAGTTTTGGAAGTCCCAGCCATGGCAATCAGAAAAGTAAAAGAAATAAAAGGAATACAAATCGGAAAAGAAGAAGTAAAACTGTCACTGTTTGCAGATGACATGATACTATATATAGGGAATCCTAAAAAAGCCACCAGAAAACTACTAGAGCTAACCAATGAATTTGGTAAAGTTGCAGGATACAAAATTAATGCACAGAAATCCCTTGGATTCCTATACACTAATAATGAAAAATCTGAAAGAGAAATTAAGGAAACACTCCCATTTACCATTGCAACAAAAAGAATAAAATACCTAGGAATAAACCTACCAAGGGAGACAAAAGACCTGTATGCAGAAAACTATAAGACACTGATGAAAGAAATTAAAGATGATACCAACAGATGGAGAGATATACCATGTTCTTGGATTGGAAGTATCAATATTGTGAAAATGACTATACTACCCAAAGCAATCTACAGATTCAAAGCAATCCCTATCAAATTACCAATGGCATTTTTTACAGAACTAGAACAAATAATCTTAAAATTTGGAGACAAAAAAGACCCTGAAGAGCCAAAGCAGTCCTGAAGGAATAAAACGGAGCTGGAGGAATCAGACTCCCTGACTTCAGACTATACTACAAAGCTACAGTAATCAAGACAATATGGTACTGGCACAAAAACAGAAATAGAGATCAATGGAACAAGATAGAAAGCCCAGAGATAAACCCACACACCTACGGTCAACTAATCTATGTCAAAGGAGGCAAAGATAAACAATGGAGAAAAGACAGTCTCTTCAATAATTGGTGCTGGGAAAACTGGACAGCTACATGTTAAAGAATGAAATTAGAACACTCCCTAACACCATACACAAAAATAAACTCAAAATGGATTGAAGACCTAAATGTAAGACCAGACACTATAAAACTCTTAGAGGAAAACATAGGAAGAACACTCTTTGACATAAATCACAGCAAGATCTTTTTTGATCCACCTCCTAGAGAAATGGAAATAAAAATAAACACATGGCACCTAATGAAACTTCAAAGCTTTTGCACAGCAAAGGAAACCATAAACAAGATGAAAAGACAACCCTCAGAATGGGAGAAAATATTTGCAAATGAATCAATGGACAAAGGATTAATCTCCAAAATATATAAACAGCTCATGCAGCTCAATATTAAAGAAACAAACAACCTAATCCAAAAATGGGCAGAAGACATAAATAGACATTTCTCCCAAGAAGACACACTGATGGCCAAGAAGCACATGAAGAGCTGCTCAACATCACTAATTATTAGAGAAATGCAAATCAAAACTACAATGAGGTATCACCTCACACCAGTTAGAATGGGCATCATCAGAAAATCTGCAAACAACAAACGCTGGAGAGGGTGTGGAGCAAAGGGAACCCTCTTGCACTGTTGGTGGGAATGTAAATTGATACAGCCACTATGGAGAACAGTATGGAGGGTCCTTAAAAAACTAAAAATAGAATTAGCATATGATCCAGCAATCCCACTGCTGGGCATATACCCAGAGAAAACCATAATTCAAAAAGACACATGCACCCCAATGTTCATTGCAGCACTATTTACAACAGCCAGGTCATGGAAGCAACTAAATGCCCATCAACAATCGAACGGATAAAGAAGTTGTGGTACATATATACAATGGAATATTGCTCAGCCATAAAAAGGAACGATATTGAGTCATTTGTTGAGACGTGGATGGATCTAGAGACTGTCATACAGAGTGAAGTAAGTCAGAAAGAGAAAAACAAATATCGTGTATTAACACATGTATGTGGAACCTAGTAAAATGGTACAGATGAGCCAGTTTGCAGGGCAGAAGTTGAGACACAGATGTAGAGAACAAACGTATGTACACCAAGGGGGGAAAACCGCGGTGGGGTGGGGATGGTGGTGTGCTGAATTGGGCGATTGGGATTGACATGTATACACTGATATGTATAAAACTGATGACTAATAAGAACCTGCTATATAAAACAAAACAAAACAAAATAAAAAAGAAAACTAATACTAAACTTTCTTTGGGTTAAAAAAAAAAAAAAGCTAATCCTAGTCAATGCAGAAACTACTTTAGAGTGACTTAAGAAGAAAAAAGACAGGAAATGCTGTTACCGGAAGAGTAAAGAAAGCCGGGTGCTTCGCTTCATCTTCATATTTGCCTTCAGTTGAACTTCCAGCCTCCATGGATTTGGATGTAGTGTTCTTACCAATACCCATCATTAAGAGAAAACGAGTAATTTGACCTTTGGACTGAAGTGGCTGGAAGTTAAGGCTTGTTCACACAAGGAGCCCAGGATCAGAGTCAGCTCTTCCAGTGCCAATTCTCAGGCAGAGATGAGCCCCACAAGTGCCATCTCTCAGCACACCTAGAAAAAGAGAAAGCAGCCAAATTACATCAAGCACTCAAACAGTACAGGACACACAGACACTGTGTTTCCTGCATGGGAAAGTCGAAGTATAAATTATATCCAAACACCAAAAAAACTTATTACACTTTTCAAGTCCCCATCCACCTTCATTTATAGTCACTCAGATTCTGAATCACCTTTTGGAGCAGGCGGTGGGTGGGGAACCACCAAAGTGAACCACCAAAAATATTAGAATACTAGGGAGAAAAAATAGCAGAGGGATTTTTTTTGACATGCATTATGGTATCTATCTTAGAGTCCAGCACTATCCAATAGAACTTTCTGCAATGATGGAAATGTTCTACATCTGCCTTGTCCAATACAGTCATCACTAGTCACTGGCTACTGAGCACCTGAAATGTGACTAGTGCAATAGAGAAACTGAACCTTTAAACTGTATCAAATTTAAGTTTAAATAGCCACTTGTGGCTGGTGGCAATCATACTAGACAGTTCAGTTATAGCCAATTTACTACAATTGTATGGATATTAAAATAATTCTGAATTTCCTACAGGTGCCCAATTAAAGGCTGGGAAGACACTGAAAAGCACAAAAAAGAGGAGACAAAACCAACCTAGGATTAAATGGCCATACAGAATTCCAGGAAGGTGGCAAGGTGAGCTTAAATGGGCTAGAATGCCATACAAAAAACAGAACCGAAACATTCAATATCAAATCAAATGACAACATAAACCTAAAAAAGTAATCCAACCCCAAAAAAGAGGGTTGGGGAAGTAAAGTGGCAAGAGATAAGAAAGGGTCCGAGGAGAATCAAGACCCAAGGTGGATCTGACATGCTCGGAGAATCTTAGAGAATCTGGACAACGCTCCAAACTAAGAGAAAATCCAAGTAAAAGTCAAAGGCAGGAAGCTACTAAAACAATCCCATGCAGCAGAAAATATTAAAAACTCAATTTCAAACAACAGAAGTATTACTTGAATAATAAAAGAGATCCACCAAAAGATTAAAAAGCATTTGGAGAATTTGGCTTAAAAAATGAGAGGGCACAGGGACTTCCCTGGTGATGCAGTGGTTGGGAGTCCACCTGCCAATGCCGGGGACACAGGTTCAAGCCCTGGTCCGGGAAGATCCCACATGCCACGGAGCAACTAAACCCATGAGCCACAGCTACCCAGCCTGCACTCTGGAGCCCATAAGCCACAACTACTGAAGCCTGCGTGCCACAGCTGCTGAGGCCCATGCACCTAGAGCCCGTGCTTCCAATGGGAGAAGCCACCACAATGAGAAGCCCGTGCACTGCAGCGAGGAGTAGCCCCTGATCGCCGTAGCTGGAGAGAGCCTGCACGCAGGCAACAAAGACCCAACACAGCCAAAAATAAATAAATAAATTTATTTATTTAAAAAAAAGAGAGAGGACACAAGGGATCCCTTCCAGGATTGGCACACGTACAATCAAACATGCCTAGGTGTTTCTACTTTTTTTTGCTGGGGGGCACACAGCACAGCTTGCGGGATCTTAGTTCCCTGACCAGGAATTTAACCTGCACCCTTGGCTGTGAAAGCACAGAGTCTTAGCCATGGGACTGCCAGGGAATTCCCTAAGATAAAGAAAAAAATACCACAAGCATGTAGGGGTGAGAAGGGACAGAAAACATTCACTGGCACTCAGATTAGAACAATGAGTATAGACCTTAGCACCAATTAATTTCCCACAAGGAATGAATAACCCAGACAAGCTGTCCTGCAAATGTGAAGGCAAACCTACAAGAAGTTTGGAAAGACAAGTAGGAAAACTTCTGTTCAAAGAATTCTCTTACGCACACTTCATTCAACAAATACTTTAGATGAGCCAGGGGAAAAACTGAAATAGAAACAAATAAAAAAAGAGAAAGAATTAACAAAATTTGAAAATTCAATAGTTAGAGGGCAAAAAGGAAAAAATAAAAGAAATAGTTGCCAGAATATCAAGTTGCCTCTATAGAATCGAGCTAGGTGCACACACCAAAATTTTTTGAGGTGGCTCTTTTGGTTTAAATGTTCATGCACATTTTGCATTCTTGTTCACATTATATACATGTCTCTTTAAAGCAGCAGCTCTCAACGATGAGTGATTTTTTTCCTCCAGGGGACATTTGGCAATGTCTGGAGGCATTTTTGGTCGTCACAACTAGGGGAGAGCTACTAGTATCTAATAAGTGGAGGCCAGGAGTGCTGCTAAACATGCACAGGACAGACAGTAATTTTTTGTTATATTTGATGCAAATATCTTATCCCAGCTTTTTGTTTGCTCATGAATTTTGTGAATGATCTTTTAGAACTGTTTTTATTTTTATGTAATCAAATCCATCAATCTTCTACATTGTGATTTAGCCACTGCCATCCATCAGTTTCCCAAGATCTGAAAAAAAAAAAAAAGATACAGTGTGACAGCAAACATACCTAAATATAAAATCTGCCTGAAGTAGCCCTGACATTTTTACCTTGACCAAGAGCTTATGTTTGCCAGAAGACAGGACAAGCAAAGAGGATGGTGAAATTGTTAGATTTTTACAAGACCACCTGCCTTACAGTCACATTCAGAGGGACCAATAAGTTCTTTGCTCTACATCCAGCCCCACTGCCATTAGGATGCCAGCAGACCCACGTTAACTTTAGGGAAAAATGACAGGACTTTAATGTAGAATACATTTATTCTACTAAGTTAATTTTATCTTCATGTTTGTTTCAGATGTGCACATCCACTGCAGTAGCCAACCCTCCCCACTGCTCCCCATCACCAGGAACAGAGGGGGACCAATTCCATCCTGACAAGACCACTTTTCGTCAAGTACTCTGTACTCCATTTCCCTACCAAATGTTTAACCGACCCTCACAAGCTATACTGAGGGGGCCCATCCACTCCCTTTGCCTGTCTCTTACCCAACAGCAGCCTTCAGAGAGTCCTGAAGATATAGACCCAAATGAGCATGAAAGGTTTTGGGGCCAAAGAAAGCACAGGGCAGGAAGCTTCAAGAAAGGCTTTGGGGCAGAGGGCTGCAAAGCCTGGGAAGGGTGGACAAATGGAGGGAAGAAGAAGAGGAAGAAAGGGAGAAGATAATGAACACTGAAAGCAAAAACGCATCTTTTTAAGTTCCAAAATGACAGAGTATTCAACAGCCAAGTACTCAAGACTGATGAAGACAGCCTGAAGGCCAGAAACCACGCATCAACCTGAGATCAGAGTGTTTTATGCACAGACCTGAACTTTTGTGTGGGGAAATGCCAAGGCCCAAAGGCAAACGCAGCAAAAGATTTAAAAATGTGGAGTTTAGGGCCTGTGTTAGAATTTGTGGTAAAAAAAAGGCAAAATCTCCCAGGGAACCTGACACCAGGGAAAGTTTGTTCTCCCACAGTGCCCAGTGACGCCACTTCCTACTCTTTGCAAAAGAAAGAGAATAAGCAAAGCCACTGCTATCTTGCCCCTGACCACATGACAAGGGGAAAGGAGATGCTGGGGGATAAAAGATCAGATTCACAAATAACGAAAACAGTAATAATGACAGCAGTTTTCCAGCTAAGCGCCGATGTGTGCCAGACACATGTCTTACATCTCATTATATAAATGGCAATTATTTCTCCCTAGTAAGCATAGTATTACTTGATAGGCACACTAACTCCACAAAAGTGGAAACTGAGCTTCACAGAAGTTAAGTAACTTGCCAAAGGACACACAGCTATAAGCAGTGCAGCAGCAGGATTCAAACTTAAATCAGTATTCCTGTCCTAACAATGTTTGTACAAACAAGACATAAAACTATCCTCAGTTTACAGCCAACCTCCCTGAGCGAATAAGGTCCAGGCCAGCTGGCCTTAAACATTGTCTTCAGGGTACTTTCTGTCCTCCTTGTGATTTTTGAGGGAGGTCCAAGGGGCAGAAACGGCCAAGCTCCTTCTCCAGGGCTAAAGCCTGCTCCCCTTAGACCAGGAACCCCCAAATCTGCACACTTCTGGCCACTGTGTGGCACGAGCCATCATCTCAACAGCACAACAGCCTCGTCTCATTTTCTTGTTCCATCTTGATAGCTCTACTGCAGCGGGCACGGCCATGCTACAGAAACTACCATACCCTTTGGTGGCGTCCTAATTAGCCAGAGAATGACACCCAAATTCCTTAACAAGGCTGCAGGTCCACTGTGAAGCCTATGGTGAAATTTGCCCTCGCTATGCTATAGTTTCCATCTTTCAGTTCCTTGAAGGTGTTGGGTTCTCCTCTAGCCCTCAGGCCCTTGCACATGCTGTCCCTCCAAAATAGGCACCCTTCATCTCGCCCCTTTCCCTTGGGGTAACTCCCATCAGTGCTGCCTCTGATCACCACACCTCATCATGGCGTCTGGGAACCATAAAGATGGTTACGATACAACAAGATAATGTCTACCTGCTCAGCCAGACAGGTGCAGAACAAGAGGCATTATCCCCAGTGCCTAACTTGGCACCTGTATTAAAGGCTCCCCAAAATATGTAGAACGAATAAATGATGCTTAAAAATATAATAATAAAGGTACTTCATATAATGTAACAGTCATTCTTGCTTAATACTCTTTCTTAATCTTGGAAAAGAAAAGTAACAGCCAATATCAAACTTATCTGTGATACAACAGATACATTAATGTCAAGGACAAGCCAGGTTGTCGACATCACTGCTATCATTCAACTGACAGAGAAAGATGAGGGGAAATATTTGCAAGGAAAAGAGTGAATTATAGCCATATTAAGAGATATGAAAATTGTAGAGAATCTTTGCATAGATGGCTAGATACAAACACATGAGCAAGGCTCTTTCAGTGCTGACTGATTCTAACATTTCCCAGTTGCCAGCAATAAGCATCTAGATCAGAAGCTAGCAAACCACTGCGTGGCCTGGTTTGGTGTGGTCCCCAGCTATGAATGATTTTTACATTTTTAAAAGGTTGTAAACAACACCAAGGAAGAAGAACATATGACACAGGCCATCTGGTCCATGAAACCTAAGATATTTACAGAAAAGTCTGCTGACTCCAAAGGTAAGAGGATGAAGGAATCCTGTTTAGAATGGTAATAACAACATTAAATACTTAATAAATTTAACAAAAATGAGCATGATCTTTACAAATAAAGCTATAACCTATTATTAAGGGCCATAAAATAACCAGAAAAACAGACAATATTCTTGGATAAGAGAGCTACTATAAGAGTATACATTCTCCTACAAACATAAAGTATATAAAAATCAATTAATACCTTAAAGGGGGAGAAAAGGGGGCTTGCTAAAATTCCTGTGGAAGAATAAGCAAAAGTAGCCATAAATATTTGAAAAAAGAATAGGAAGAACATGTTCTATCAGAAAGGGACCCTAAAGTTGTAGTAAACAGAGGAGTTCAACTTAGGTATAAAAAGAGACAAATAGGTCACACAACAGAAAACCCACAAAGTGACAAATATATGATGTGGGAAGCATTTAAATCTTAAAACAAAGTATGGATTTTTCAATACAACATGCCAAGACAACTGGTTCACTATTAATAAAATCCAGAAAAGTAATAAAGCCACTAAATGACTATATAATGTTAGGGTAGGGGACTCCATTTTTAGTATATCGTTAAAGATGAAAAAGAGATGGAGGCTGATAGATTTTTACAATACAAATTTTTTTAGATTTCTGTATGGACAAAAATCCAACAAAATCAAAAAACAAAATATAATATAGGTAAGATAATGTGTTGATATCTTTACTATCTGAAGAGCTCTTGCAAACCAATAAACAGAAAACAAAAATCCTTACTATAAAAATGGGCAAGACATATGAGCTTCTAATCCTTAGTCTCCCACAAAAACAAATAGAAAAATAAATGTTCGATCCTTGTTTGAAATCAAAAGTACATTGAAATGAGGTATACTTTTTTTTTAAGCTACATCAGTTATTTATAATACCCTTATTGGACAGTGTTAGAGAAATAGACGAACACTCCTAATGAAATACAAATTTGCTAATAAGAAGGTAATTTGGTTATATGTATCAAGAATTATAAATATTCATATTCACTTCTAATATGTCCTGAGGAAATGCTACTTCTAGGAATGTATTTTAAGGTAATAATTAGGACATATAAAAATTTAGCTACAAAATTGTGCGTGTTAACACTGTTAATAAGACCAAAAATCAAGAAAAATCTAATATCCAACACTAGGGAATTGAATGGTAAAACTACGGTATGTTCATACAAAGGAATGCCACTGCAGCCATTAAAAAGATGGCACACGGACTTCCCTGGTGGTGCAGTGTTTAAGAATCCGCCTGCCAATGCAGGGGACACAGGTTTGAGCCCTGGTCCGGGAAGGTCCCACATGCCGTGGAGCAACTAAGCCCGTGAGCCACAACTACTGAGCCGGCGCACCCTAGAGCCTGTGCTCCACAACGAGAGAAGCCACCAGAAGGAGAAGCCCGTGCACCGTAACAAAGAGTAGCCCCCACTCGCAGCAACAAGAGAAAGCCCACACACAGCGACAAAGACCCGGCGCAGCCCAAATAAACAAACAAATAAATAAATAATTTTTAAAAAAGATGGCACAGAAATATTTATTGACGTGGGAAAATGTCTGCCTTATGTTATATAAGGAAACAGGGTTTTTTTTCTAAAGTATAATATTATACTAAAGCCAGTCACAGAAGGACAAACATGACATGATTCCACTTATGTGAGGTATCTGGAACAGTCACTCATAGAAGCACAGAGTAGAATGGTGGTTGCCAGGGGCTGGCAGGGAGGGGGAAGTGGGGAGTTGCTTTTCAGCAGGTATAAAGTTTATTAAGCAAGATGAATAAGTTCTAGAGATCTGCTGTACAACATCATGCCTATAGTTAACAATACTGTATTGTTCACTTAAAAGTTTGTTAAGGGCTTCCCTGGTGGCGCGGTGGTTAAGAGTCTGCCTGCCGATGCAGGGGACACGGGTTCGTGCCCAGGTCCGGGAAGATCCCACATGCCGCGGAGCGGCTGGGCCCGTGAGCCATGGCCACTGAGCCTGTGCGTCCGGAGCCTATACTCCGCAACGGGAGAGGCCACAACAGTGAGAGGCCCGCTTACCACAAAGAAAAAAAAAAAAAAAGTTTGTTAAGAGGGTAGATCTCAGTAATAATTAATAATAAAAGATATCAATTTTCTAAAATAATGCAGTGAAAAGAATTAAAGGAAATTTATACAATGAAAAAAGCAGTATGTACAGAAATAACCCACTGTGTATGGATAAGTGTGCCACACGCATATACACACCAAAATGTTAACCAAAATGTTGACTGGTGGGACAGTAAAGGACTTATATTTTTCCTTTTATTCCTCTATTTTTCCTGAAGTTATTTACTCAACAATGAATGCTATGCTCTCTTTCTCCCCCAAGAGCCACATCAGCACCCATATCAAATCCAGAGAAGTGATCAGTTTCCCTTAACAAGGGGATACAAAGCCATTCAGTCCTTTCTGTTGAGAGATCAGAACACAACTCTATAATTGCAAAGTGGTATGGAGTAAAGTTCTTATGTTTAAAGTTGTAATTTTTGTCATCAGAGAATGGAGAAAAGACAAGGCTTTGTAAATTATACTTAGCAAGGAGGGAACTAACAATGAAAGAGGCGTATCAATAGCCAAGGCTGCCCCAAGAAGTGATCCTCAACTTTGACTCTATGTTGGAACCACCTAAAAACTTTAAAAATACTCTCTACCCACCCAGAAAGTCTACTGAATAGGACTGTATAGCCTGAGCATTTAGATTTTATAAAACTCTCCTGCAGCCAGAGTTAAAAATCCCTACCTTAGAGCAAGCAAGAAATCACTGAAGATTCAAAAAATAATAAATCAACCTCAATAAATGTAAGCCTCATCAGGTGGGAAAATAGCAATTTGGGAAATTCTGCTATGAGCAAATAGAAAAGGAAAATATTTAGATCTTCAACAAATCTTTCAATTCCCTAAAGATTGAGCCACCAGCTCTCTAGCCACCGATAATCATGCACAAATGCAGAATAACAATTCTTAATCAGTGTTTATTTCATCAGCTATTCAGCCAGAGATCATTTCTTTCTTTTTTTTTAAAAATAAATGTATTTATTTATTCATTTATTTAATTTTTGTCTGCATTGGGTCTTCGCTGCTGCATGCAGGTTTTCTCTAGCTGCTAAGAGCAGGGGCTACTCTTTGTTGTGGTGCACAGGCCTCCCATTGTGGTGGCTTCTCCCATTGCAGAGCACGGGCTCCAGGCACACGGGCCTCAGCAGTTGTGGCACACGGGCTTCAGTAGTTGTGGCTCGCAGGCTCCAGAGCGCTGCAGGCTCCGTAGTTGTGGCACACGGGCTTAGTTGCTCTGCGGCATGTGGGATCTTCCCGGACCAGGGATCGAATCCGTGTACCGTGCATTAGCAGGCAGATTCTTAACCACTGCACCACCAGGGAAGCCCCAGTGATCATTTCTTTTGCACTGAATTTTTTTATCTGACCATTTTTCCCCTGTCAGTGTCAACTTTTTCAACTGTGGCTTACCATGGCCACCTGACTTGAAAGTATGATGGTACTACCCAAACAGCGGATTTAAGGGCCAAACTGCTCCTGGAACATAATACCAACATCTTTTGTGTTTCTTGGAAGCACAATCAAATGCTAAGAAAATGTGTATTCCCAGCACCAGCTCCTAGTAGTCCCTAGTACACAACATACAAAACACTCTACGGCTGAATGAATTAATCACTAAGAGTCCTCTGAAGGATAGAATCCCCCTGTGTACACTTCATCTTTATATTCCAGTTCATAAAACAGTACTCAACAAATGTTGATGAGAGCCACATTTACCCCAAATAGATGGCACTGAACGAATACTACATTGAACACATAACTGCAAAGCAAATCCATCACTTGATCTGGATACAAAAACCTACAGTTCTCCAAAATGATAAAGAATAAGAAAAAAAAGAATAGAGAAGGACTTCCCTGGTGGCACAGTGGTTAAAGACTCCACACTCCCAATGCAGGGGGCCTGGGTTCAATCCCTGGTCAGGGAACTAGATCCCACATGCATGCCACAACAAGGAGCCCATGAGCCACAACTAAGACCCAGCACAACCGAGTAAATTAAAAAATTTAAAAAGGAATAGAGAGAATAAGAATCAATGGTTCATGTACCTAAGACTTAATTGGGAATCTTATTCAACATGCAGATTTCTTCCACACATATAGTGGCAGAAAAATATTCAAAGCTGTTTTTATTATAACAGTCCCAAACTCAAGACACAGAAATGTCCATCAACAGGCAAATGGATAAACAAAACATGGTGGGTCCACACAAAGGGATACTAAGCAATTAAAAGGAAGCAACCACTGATGCACCTAATAACATGGAGAAATCGCACAGACACAATGTTGAGTGAAAGAAGCCAGACACAAGACGTGCTGCCTGAATCCCTATAGACAAAACTAATCTTCGGTGGCAGGAAACAGTTAGTGGTGATCTACAACAGCTAAGATGGGAAGGAGGGACTCCAGAGGCAGAGGAAGGAACCTACGGAGTGACAGAAATGTTCCATAACTTAACTATGATTCTGGTGGCTCCATTTGTATGTATATCCATTTACTGTATGTAAACTATGGCTCAGTAAAGTTGATTTTAGAAGAAAAAAAAATTTTAACTCCCATAATCCCACCAACTTTAAAAAAATGTCCCCTCCCCCAAATTCTGATTCCACAGACCTGCATCAAAACCTGGGACTTACATTTTTAACAAATGCACAAATGTTCTGATGCTAGTGGTCCTCAGATCAACACCTCTGGATGGGCAACCTGGGGTGGGATAAAGCTATTTTCCCCACTTGCAGAAATCTATCTAGACAGGTGAGACTATATGATCACGAAAGAAAACTCTGGGATAAGGAAACTCAAAACCTCAACTTGCCAAGTGGTAATCTGGTCCTTCCCAAGATACAAACAAGAACTTTCAGAGCTGGCCAGGTTCAATGATAAAGCACTTTAAAAAGTCAATTTGTAGCTCTCTGCTTAAATCCGATCATTAGGGGATTATAGTTGAACTGTGGCTGCTCCATTAAATTCTGTTAAATGCTAACATTTGACCTAAATGCTTTTAATTCAAGCCAAAAGAAAGATTACTGGAACAAATATCCTCAACTTGTACGTGATCAAACTTCCTTTAAATATAATGACTTAAATCGTTGCCTAACATACAGTCTTGCTTTAGGGGGTTTAGAATTCTGACATTGACCCTGGCTAGCTATCATTATTCCATTTAAACAGTAATGAAATGAACCTGTAAGAAGTGGTTATCATTTGCCCTTGTGATTACAGTTATGGTGTAACTGGGGGGGGGGTGGAAATCATCCTACAGCCTTTTCCAAAACACTCTAAGAACCCTTGCTCTTATTCTTCAAACTGCAAGTCACCACCCACTAGTGGGCCATGAAACCAACTGGATCTCAACCAGAATTTGCAGAACAATGAAATTTAACAGAATAAAGAAAATTCAGAGCACATCTCACAAGATAAGGGTAACCCAGAGTTTCAAGGTAAAAACTGTGGGTCAGTCAAAAAGAGCCTAAAAGTCACTGATATAAACTAAAGTTCTGCCCAGTGACACAAAAGGCATATCTCAAGTGCCCAATTTAAATCAGGTTATTTGCTGAACTTTAACATACTCACAGAAATAATTTGCTGAAGTGGTACAAGATGATGACACTGATTAACAAAATATCATAACATCCCCTTGCCACAAGGATGGAGAGAGCACCCAGAATCATGGCCTCAGAGTGGCCTTTCTTTAAAATCTATCAGAGCCCTAAACCAAACCACCTCAGTGACTGCAATCAAGACAGGCTCTATTGCACCCCAATGAGCTGTGTAAGCTTCTGTCACTGTGTTGGTTTGTCAATTTGTTCCCTTAAAAAGAAGAGACTTTTAAAAAGTTAGATAAAACCGGATTTCTGAAGGGGAATCAGGATTGGTTGTCAGGTTTCATCTCAGAAACCACAT
This sequence comes from Orcinus orca, assembly GCF_937001465.1. NCBI lineage: Eukaryota > Metazoa > Chordata > Mammalia > Artiodactyla > Delphinidae > Orcinus > Orcinus orca. The sequence goes on from NC_064574.1 coordinate 32,304,945, forward strand.
GCTGAGAACCTCAGGAGCCTCTGGGCCTATGAGGCGCCCATGGCACAATCCTACAGGCAAAGTGGAAGGGAAAGGGCCCCCGGATGAACGCTGCTCAAATACTTAGAAATCACCTAAAAATATAGTCAGGGTCCTCAACAGTGGCCAGAGAGGATGCAAAGCCACTGGATAGACATGGCAAATATTCCTGGAACATCCGTAGGATGAGGTGAGCAGGGAAGATCATTCCTAATTGAAAGCAAATATTTTTGGAGCATAAGATGACATGCCTAACTGATAAAATGATGGAAGATGTTAAAGAATATGCTCTGCCTTCAGAAGACACCTTCAGTCTCTTCCAGAGACGTGGCCTGGGAAGCCCTTGGTACAGAATAAGCTCTAGTCCCAAATAGACTCTAAATCCTAAAGAAGCTTACATCCAGCCCAAGACAGGTTGTTTTGCTGATGTCAGTTTACACACAGCCTGAGCCATGAAAATTGGTGGTCGTGCTGTCTAGAGGAGAAAACAATGACTCATTGACTGCTCAATTAGGGGAAAGATGGAGTCAAGTTTACAGTAAAAGGTCAAAGCAGCTGATGTTTTGTTAGTTTGGTGGCTTTAAAATACAAAGTCATCAGTGATCTCTGTTTTTCTGACCTAATGTTGTAGGTCGTAGGTATCAGATGCTGTGGCTAGTACCATACAACAGAAATCTCTTCCCCAAACTTTATTCAAAATTATGACAAGACCTTAACACTCATCATCCTCACTGTGCCTCTCCTGCCCCAGGTACTATCCATATGAACCATGTTGACCTGCAGAGCTCCCAGGTCTTAGCTCAAAAAGTCTCCTCCTGTGCTTCCCTGGTGGCGCAGTGGTTGAGAGTCCATCTGCCGATGCAGGGAACACGGGTTTGTGCCCCGGTCCGGGAGGATCCCACGTGCTTTGGAGCGGCTGGGCCCGTGAGCCATGGCTGCTGCCCCTGCGCGTCCGGAGCCTGTGCTCCGCAGAGGGAGAGGTCGCGGCAGTGAGAGGCCCGCGTACCGCCAGAAAGTCTCCTCCTATAGGAAGCATTCTTGGGTTAGCTGTTCCTCTACTTCCATGTTTCAATAGCACACTGCTTCTTGGTCCAGCTTCCCAACCAGGCAGGGATGGGGCAGAGACACAGTGTTCATCACATAAAAAAGCATTCAAATATATGAGGAAAAGAGAATTTTTCCATGGGTCAGTTAGCCATACAACCAAAACAAAACCTAATCCCTGCCCTCCAGTTTCACTCAAGGAAACCGTGTGGCTGGGATAAGAGAGAGGGTAAGGGAGAGGTAGTGGAGCAAAAGGTATAGTCTGTGGGCCAGAATTAAAATATAAACAGATATTTGAGAAAACTCAAGCAGAATCAAGATGGATTTTATTGCATTTATTTCCACTGTGTGATTTAACATACCACTTTTTGTACAAATAATGTATTTTTATGGAAACACTATTTTTAGTGTATCAATATTATTTTTAATGTACAGGGGCCACTGAAAAGCTAATTTTATATGGAATTTTAATGACAAGATAAAACATATGCAAAACTATTATATCCAAGATACAAACATGATATCACTTAACTGTATAAAAATTCTAGGAGGAGTTGTTATTATCCCCACAGTTTAAAACTGAGGCACAGAGAGGGTGATATACCCTTGGACAAAAGCCAAGGGCAAGTGACAGACAAAGCAATCACTGAGAGCATGAAAACTGCTCCTATTCCCTTACAGACTAACAGAACAAGGCTCTAAAGATGAACAGCCAGAAAAGACCTGAGATGTTATGTCTGAAGGTCATTTTGGAGGAAGCTGAGGAAAGCCCCCAGTTACTGTCAGGGAATAAAAAGAAAGACACTTTCTCCTCTTCCACACCTCCAAGTAACCTTTGTCATTTGATGTCTCCCCCCACCTTTCCAGTACAACAACAGACTTGGGTGCTTAAGTAACCTCCAGGGCATGGCTCTGCCCTGCTAACCCTGTGCCCCCTCAGTACCACCCCAGCTCCTGCTTCATCCTCCATTTCTAGCACACAGGTAACTCATCTCTCACCTCTAGCTACTGTTGCCACTGCTAGCTCCGCTGGAGAAGAGAAGGCACTGCTCATGTGCTGGGAGAAGCATTTCCATGCCTCAAGCTCAAATGGACTAATCAGCTCTCTCCCTGAATTACCCTTCAGACCACACCATTCCTCTTTGGAATGTTCTCACCTTTCCTGTGCCCCAACTGCCAAAACCAAATTTCTTTCTCTCACCTGCAGAGAGAGGTCAAGCCCCACCTTTCCTTAATTTCCTGACTACCCATTACACCTGCTCTGTTTTGCTGGACTTTGGCACAGTTACTTAGTTCTCTCAACCACCTGCTCTCTTCCTATAGTCTGGAAGAAATCCTATTTGCAAATCTCTTCTGCAATATTTTTTTTCTCCCCTCCAAGCCCTCCTGCTCCCTATTCCAGTTTACTAAGAGTTCTGTCTCCTCCTCCCCACAGACTCTCCCAAGATAAGGAAAGGGGCACTCTGAAATCTCACCTACCCTGATGGATTAACTGATGGCTGAACAGTGGGTTTGACTACACTGCACTGCAATTACCTGGGGCTGGGACACTGTAATTCTTCTCTAGACTAAAACCAAGTACACAGTGATTGAAATAAATTTTCCCTGACCTTCATTAAATGGGAGCCTTTTTCCTGACCTTTAATAAACATCCCATGCCTGTTTGTTATATATATATTTTTTTTTTCTGCAGAGGAGCATGTTCCTCCTAATCCATTAAAAAAAAAACAACCCACATCCATTCAATATAGAGACTACAATTACTTAGAATCCTATGGCACAGATGTATTGGTTTTTTTGGTGTCAAAACCTGACATTTTTACAACCCCAAAACCTTAAAAGGAGTATAAATAGATGTATTCAGCTATAAAAGAGGCTCCAGCTCTCTCTGAGGTTTGTTTAATCTATGTTCCTTGTTGCCTGTGTACTTACTTTTCCTCAAATCCCTAAAATTTTGTATAAAATAAAACATAAAAGAGCACAGAGGGCCTTGGAAGTCCCAGGACTAGACCTCACTCAGAAAATAAAGTAAATGAGCACCTGAAAAACACTGAATCTAACATTTTAATTGCTGCAGATCAGGTTTTTATTGTCACTCTCACATATTTAATGAAGGGCATCGCCTTCTGAGGGTTGCATAAATCTTAATGTTATTAATATTCAAATAATGTCTGACAGCACCAAGAAAGACTGTGGAGATTTTCTGGTAACCCAGCTTAGGAAACTTGAGCCATAGGCTCCTCACCCACCTACACAGACATACACACACATAGCCATATATTCGCAGGAAAAAAAAAAAAACAACAACAAGACACACAGTCTCATAGACAGGAGCACACATAGTCACAGATGCATGTGCATGGAAACAGACACCCATAAACCGAGATGCACAGACATAGGCAGATGCAGACACTAATTCCCCAAAGCAAAGCTTCTGTACCAAGAAATGGTCTTACCTGAAGAGTGAAATCTTACTGTATCCCCCCACAATATTTTGTATTCAGTGCCCTACCCACCAATTCTGTGCTGGGATCTGTGTGAGGCTGGGATCCTTCTGATGCTCAGCATAAGACTCTTCAGGTGCTGAAGGAATTTTGGCTTTTATAACCCACACAGGCTCACCAAAATTGTATAACATCACCACCTAGTCAGAAATGCTATCTACTTTGTAGTACACAATAGCCACCCTCTGGTTACAAACGGTTACTGCATACCTCTAGTATGGTTTGTTTACCATCAATCTGTAGCAGGTTTCTATGTGGCAGGCTGGATATTCTATTGTGGAAACCAAGCAGCTGCTGCGATTACATTTCTCAAACCCACACAAATAAGGCAAATAAAAACCTATCTTTCCAAACCCTTCCGTTCAGATGAACAAGTCCACCCACACTGCTTTCAGCTCAGTGAAAAGGGAGATTAATTTTACTCCCTGGTAATTTTTCATTTCCCCAATCAGAGGCCCAAAGACAACTAATTACAAAGCTCAAAGACTTTCAGAGATTAAAAATAGATCTGGGGGCTTCCCTGGTGGCGCAGTGGTTGAGAGTCCGCCTGCCGATGCAGGGGACACAGGTTCGTGCCCCAGTCCGGGAGGATCCCATATGCTGCGGAGCGGCTGGGCCCGTGAGCCATGGCCGCTGAACCTGCGCTTCCGGAGCCTGTGCTCCGCAGCGGTAGAGGCCGCAGCGGTGAGACGCCCGCGTACCGCAAAAAAAAAAAAAAAAAAAAAAAAATAGATCTGAAGGTATGATTTCTTCATTAGATTACAGGCAGAGCCAACAATAACCATAACATTGAGAGCTCTAACTGCTGGAGCCCCGCTGTATGTGGTACCTCGTGTACACTCCCAGCTGTAGAGGCCCCACTGGACAGTGAAAGTGCCATGAAGACATAGAAAAAGGCAGACATACACTGACAATCTGGTACCAGTGAGAAGGAAGAAGCCGCAGCTGCAGTCAGACTTTGTCCCTTCCAGTCCTGACTCCAGGCAAGGGCCTACCAAAACCTAGGCAATGGTCACCTCGCCTCTGCTGTGAGAGGGCAAATACTTGCCCCCATCTCCCCAACACCACTGCACTTCCCAAATCCAGACAGAAAACCATGAAACTCAGATGAGAAACAGCTAGGCAGAAGATGCATCTTGGAAGATGGGATCCCTGAGATAAAGGCAGAAGAACAAGGACAACTCCTGGAGAGAAAAGTAGCTCTAAGTGTTACTTATTCATGAATAATCTTAAGGAAATCAGCAGTGAGCATAAGAGGAAGATGCCACTTGACTAGGGGAGAAGCTATAGCAGAAGCTGGGGAGATGGTTGAAAGGCAAGCACTTTAACTGTTCAGGGGCAAGAGATTCACAACCACAAGTGCCCAGAACACAGGTCACACGTGACACACCCAACCCATCAGGTCAACATACCCAGGTAGTCCCTTGCTCCAAGGTGAGCTAACCCAGTGTGTGGCCTATGGGAAAAATACTCCAGTTTCTGTATCCTGAATACAAGAACTATAATCAGGATGTTCTGTGAAGACTCAAACTTCAAAAAGGTTCTACTGTAGGAACCAAAAGAAAATTTCAATTTGGAAAAAAGGAAAAAAGAATAAAAAACAAAGACAGTTGTGTATCAACAAAGGAAACAGGATCGGATGATTATATGAAGAAAATGGACTAAGAACAAGAGACAAGAACTGGGGTGGGGAAGAACTGAGAGGAAACAAAAAGCACAAAATTAGCTTAGAAGCATTAAAGAGAAGTGAAACTGCAGAAAACAGCAGAAAACTGAAAGGTGGAGGACAAGCTTGAGAAACTCCTAGACAAGGAAAAGTCCAGAAAGGCAACAACAGTTCAGAGATGAGTACCATGGAGGGAAAAAAGCAAAGAGCAAAGCCAAGACATGAATAATCCAGTGCTTATTAAATGGACTTAAAAAACAAAGAAGCCAGTCATGCTGTAGGATTCCATTTTATATGAAATGTCCAGAATAGGCAAATCTATAGAGACAGAAAGATTAGTGGTTGCCTGGGGCTGGGGTAGAAATGGGGGGACAGGAATGGAGAGTGACCGTTAATAGGTTTGGGATTTCTTTATGGGATGAAGAAAATTTCTAAAATTTGATTGTGGTGATGGTGGCACAAGTATGATTTACTAGAAGCCACTGAACTGTACATTTTAAATGGGAGAACTTTAAGGTATGTGATTTACATCTCAATAAAACTTTTTTAAAAAAGAACAATGAAAGAGACTTAAAGATAAAACAGATATAGAAAAAACCACAACTAATTCTGAGATTAAGAAAAATCTGAGTATAGAAATGGGCACACCAGAGTCATTCAAAATTAGAGAAGAAACTTAACTTGAACATATCCTGGCAAAATATTTTAACTACAGGATGAAAAAGTCATAGAAACACCCAGGGAGATGGAGAAAATGTTTGGTTTACTTGAGCAGTAGCAATAATTAAGATTAGCCCCAGGATTTTCCAAGGCAGTATTAAACACCAGAAGTCAATAGAAAATATAGATCTATAGAAAACTGGAGAAAAGGGTTTCCCAAAGAATTTTATAATCAAACAAGTTGCCCTTCATGTGTTAAAGCCCAAAACTGCAATTTCAGATATGCATGGGCTGAGAAAGAAAAAAAGCAAAGCCTGAGGCTATATTCCAGCCACATAAGAGGTAAAATTTGGAGTGGTCACTAATAAACAGGGTTGCTAACAATGTATACCAGCCAAACCCATCAAGATCAGGACATAAACCCAGTTATAAAATTGACTGCATATGGGCTTCCCTGGTGGCGCAGTGGTTGAGAGTCCACCTGCCAATGCAGGGGACACAGGTTCATGCCCCCGTCCAGGAAGATCCCACATGCCACGGAGCAGCTGTGCCGGTGAGCCATGGCTGCTGAGCCTGCACATCCGGAGCCTGTGCTCCGCAACGGGAGAGGCCACAACAGTGAGAGGCCCGCGTACCACAAAAAAAAAAAAAAAATTGACTGCATATATCAAATTATTCTTTAAAAATGTGCTATGTAATGTTAAAAACGTAATTAAAAACAAAGCAGATTGAACAAGAGTACATTAAAGACTGAATGCAGGAAATGAAAAGATGCTGCAAGCCCTTCTCCCAAACAGACGGGAATAGGAAAATACCATTAGATTTTAGCTATGACAACTGAAGAAAGTCTTTTTTTTTTTTTAGAGAAACTACTATTAGAATTTGAAACAGACTATAGACTAAAACTAAACCTGTAAATTAGTTAAATTCATTCCATTAAAAATATTCCCAGGTTTGTCAAAAACTAAATGCCTGGATTTCCTTGGTAGCACAGTGGTTAAGAATCCACCTGCCAATGCAGGGGACACAGGTTCAAGCCCTCGTCCAGGAATATCTCACATGCCGCGGATCAACTAAACCCGTGTGCCACAACTACGGAGCCTGCACTCTAGAGCCTGTGAGGCACAACTACTGAGCCCGTGTGCCACAACTATGGAAGCCTGTACACCTAGAGCCCGTGCTCCGCAACAAGAGAAGCCACTGCAATGAGAAGCCCGCGCACCGCAACGAAGAGTAGCCCCCCACTCGCCGCAACTAGAGAAAGCCCACGCATAGTAACAAAGACCCAACACAGCCAAAAATAAATAAGTTTATTAATAAATAAATAAATGCCTAAGATAAACCTTAAAAATGAAACAAAAATAAAGCAACATTAATGCTGCTTTATCATTATTTTTAAATGTCAGACACAATGGAATTCATGCCAGAAAGTATTAAAAGGGGAAAAAGAGGGTCATTTTACATTATTATATTATAATATTATAAAATTCATATGTTAATTTTATGTTATAAAATTATATATATATTATATTATATTATAAAATATAAAATATATATTATATATAATATATAAAATATATATTATATTATATATATTATATATATAATATATATAATTTTATATTATAAAATATAAAATTATATGCTATATTATAAAATTCATATGTTAATTTTATGTTCTGAACATTATTTCATTGAAATAAGATCCATAATGGTTAGCAATACAGAAGAATGACCAACACTATAAACATACCTATCTGCCTCCAAGAAGATAGGGGGCAAGAGGGTGGAGGGGTAATGAGCACAGGCTTGATCTCTATGTTAATTTTATTTTGCATCAATTAGAGAATCTGACCAATATAATGAATCAGGCTAACATAATAAGTACCAAACTTTCCATGACATAGAAAGTAGAGCTTTATTTTCAACAGCTAAAGAGCATTAGTGGAAACTGACCATCATGCCAAATGAAAATTTCAGCCCCCACAAAAAAGGAACACTTCTCAGTGCCCGATCATAATGTCAAAACACATAAAAAATAATTATCAACAAAGAAAGTTTAACAACTTCAAAATTTTTAGCCTTTCTCCCAAATAACCGTTAGGTCAAAGGTGAAATTGAGACTGTTAAAAATACCCTTACAAAAAAAGAATAAGCAACAAAATACTCTAAAGAAACTTAAAAAAAAAATTAAAGAGAGGAAGAGGAAAAAATTAGCTAGGAAATAAGCAACAGAACCGATAAATTTGATAAATACATCCAAGAGGGCTCTTAAGGCCAAGGCAGATAGAGACTTTCCATTCAAAAACACACTGGACCCAGGTGGTTTCCTAGGCAAACGTCTCCAAGCATTAAGGAAGTTACTCCTTACACTTAGCTCCAAAGCACCGGAAAAGGATGAAAAGCTTGTCAATCATTTTAGAAACCTAAGCATAACCCTGATTCCAAACTTGACAAAGCACAAAAAAAGGAAAAAAGCTAGTATTACAACTCATATCAACAGGCAGAAGGAAGAAAAACCATTAAGATCCAAAAAGAAAACCAGAAACCAAAAAGGCATTTGATAAAACTCAAAATCAATTTTTGAATGAAATTCTTCATGCATTCCAATACAGAAGAAAAATGTCCTCAAAAAGAATCCCTATCTCATGCCAAAAGCCAATGAGATACTTACTCTGAAAAACCCAGAAAGGTTATATTAAAGCCAAAAACAGAAGGGAATGTGATGGCCTCCGTTACAGAAAACTGTTCTGGAAGTTCTAAATAATACAGTAAGAAAAAGATTTTTAAAGTTCAAATAATAGAAAAGGGAAGACAAAAGAATTATTCACAGGTAATGGATCTGTCTACAAAGAAAATGAATTGGTGGGGTGGGGGGGGCACTAGAATAAGATACTTCAGAACGGTAGCCATTTACAAATGAACATAGAAAAAAAACCATCCTATGCACTAGCATTAACTCATATGATGACCCTCTTAAAGTACTGTATACATGCACGTGCAAGTGTGCTAAGAAACCAAAAGGTGATGCACCAAGCTGCTTATACCAGTTACCTCTGTAAAGTGGGATTATAATTGTTTTTACTTTGTGGAAAAGTTTTAAGTCTTAATTTTGTCCCTCCCAATGTATTAGGAGGCAAAATTAGCAGTAGTTCAATTCTTGGCACCCATATAAGGTCAGTAAATTTAGGACCAAAAATTAGGCAAAACAACCAAAAGGCTAAACTTGGCCAAATACTGAAAAAAATGTTTAATTCTTCAGAAATAATTATGTATTTGAAAATATCTAATTTGACTAATGTAATCTCTGATTTATCTTTTCCCTTTAAGGACCAATTTAAACTATTTTTTTAAAACCTTACACATTTGGTGATTATCTATTTCTGCCTTTCCAAATAAATGTTACATACTGACATTTCAGTGTCCCTACTGTTGTAAAACTGAGTAAAACAACAAAGGAGATTTAGAGTTAGCAACTGGACAAAACTACTCTGATCCTGTAATAAGATAACCTGGGGGGAGGGGGGGAAGGAATTCTGTAAACACTAAAAGCAAATATATTAACAGCACCCTCTAGTGTTACAATATTTAAATGGCACTTCATTAAGATAAATTATAAAATATAAATTTTTTTTAATATTTTGTAAAATTTCATACAGAAAAGTAGACAGAACTGAAATACATTTTAACTTCATATCCAACTTATTTCTATGTATTGTTTTCATTCACGTGGCAAATTCTCTACTTAATTGTCAGAGACCACCAGGTGTGAGTCCTCTGTCATTCAATTAATAACTAGACTAATAAAAAGCCTTGATTTTAAGTTCAGCACACAACCAATTAAATTCAGGCAACATTTCCCAGCCTCCCTTGCAGCTAGATGTGGCCGTGTGACTATGTTTTGGCCAATGGGATGTGAGTTGGAGTAAACATGCTCTCTCCTTTCCCTCTTCCCACTGGCTGAAGGAAACATCTTGAGCCATGTAAATGAATCAATACTCTAGGAATGGTGAAACTATAAGAATAAAAAGGAGCCAGATTATGTGAAAAAGAAGCTATTTCATATTTGGGTATAATAGAACAGCCAAAACTATTACCCCCCTCCAAAAAAAAAAAAAAAAACCCACATACGTAGAAAGAAAATCTGGCAAGACAACACATTTGGAATAAACCCAGTCACTAAATTTTCAACAGAAAATAAATCAGTACATATTTCAAACCTGGCTAAATTCTATTTTCCTTCAGAGGAACCAAATGGAAGGATCACAATAAAGGATACACATTTGTGTGAGGTGTTCCCCTTGAACACTGTTCCCCTTGACTATCAAAGACTTATTAAGTTGGCTTCTCCAGCAGACACTTAGAGGCTGGCCTTTCATTCATAATCTCAAAGCACAACTCGGAATATGTGCTGACAGCACATCCAGAATTCAGCAATAAAAGTAAAAGTAAGTGTATTCAATTCTGAAAGTAAATCCACTGTTAAGACTACATCCTTCAAACTAACGATTCACATTACAGTGTGTTCTGGTCAGTACCTTGAAGTCGAATACAAGGGGTAGTGGGAAAACAGAACTCACTGAGAATCCAGAAGCCCATGGTTGTGCAGACCATGCACGATGGTGTAAGTGCAGGAAAGACATTATCCAGTGGGCCTCAGATGTCTTGCTCTGTAAAATAAGGGTGTTGGCCCATATCTGTGGTTTTTGCATGTTTGCTTTCAGTAATGAAACAAGCACCCTCAAATTGAATCTTATTCAAAGCTGGGAGGGGGGCAGTCTACATAAGTAGGTGGATGATGTCATTAAAATGGGGACTCAATACTCTTCACTGTAAAGTTTTAATACACATTTTCCAGAAATAAAACCAAATTTTAAAAATCCCCAACCAGTAAATCAAAGATTCCATAACCATATGAACTTTGCTGAGAGCAGCAAAAAAAATACATTTACCAAGCTTTCTAGCAGCAGCCTGCAATGTTAGGCTGCACTATACCATATCTTTATCATTATTTGGTTACCCTAACACAATGCTGATTTTGAATTAAAGGGGGAAAAAAGAACATGCAAGACCAAGAAAGGCAAATATCAATTATTTTAAATCATTTAAAAATATAATCCATTTTAAAATTTAATTTTTTGGGTTAAAAAAAAGACATTCCTATTAGAATGGCTAAAACAAAAAGAAACTGCTAATACCAAATGCTAATAAGGACACAGAGCAAATGGAACTCTCATACACTCGTGATGGGTTTGTTAAAATGGCAAACCACTTTAGAAAACAGTTTGGCCATTTCTTATAAAGTTAAAACACACACTTACTCTAAGATCCAGCAATATACTCCTGGGTATCTACCCAGAGAAATGACAACTTTTGCTCAAAAATCTGTACATAAATGTTTACAGTGGTTTACAATAGCCCAAACCTGGAAACAACATTCACCTTTAACTAGTGAATGGATAAACAAACCATGGAATATGCCTATTAAAATGTGGTATCATTTCACACCTACCAGATAATGCAGGAATAAAAGAGTTTAATAATACCAAGTGTTGGAAAGGCTGTGGATAAACAGGAATTTTCCCACTGTTGCCAGAAACGTAAATTGGTTCAAATACTTGGGAGAACAATTTGGTAACATCCAGCAGGTTGAAGATGTGTGTGCCCTATGATTCAGCAATGCCACTTCTCAGCATACTCTACCCCATTTTAACAGTATACAACCAACACATCAACAGGAGAATATAAAAATAAGTTCTGGTATGTTTAAACAGTGGAATAAAACAGAGCAGTTAAAACAAATGAACTCTAGCCACTTGGATCAACATGGCTTGAAAACATACCTGAATGAGCAAGTAGGCTGCAGAACTCATACCACATGAGATCTTTTATTATGGGTTTTAATATGGTCAATATGGGTTTTAATATGGTCAATATTGTATGTTGACTTATGGATATGGAAACATATAATACAAAAGTAAAACTGTGGACTGCAAAGTTACCTCTAGGAGAGAGAGAGAAGATGATATTAGCAAAGGATACAAAAAGGATATTTAAAATGTTTTATTTTCTTATTTAAAAAAAAAAACCCTAAAGCAAAGACAATGTGGTTAGACTTATTAGATCTGGGTATCTGACATATGAGGGTTCATTCTTTCAATTTCTTTATATTTGAAATTTCCCAATTAAAAACAAAATTCTAACAAAGAAACTCCAGAAGTTTCACACAAAACACATGCAAAACACATGCAAAAACTGGTAAAAGCAGTTGCCTCCAGAGAGGGAAACTGGGAGCAGACAGAAGGGAGACTTACTTTCCATATCTGTCTTCATGTACTTTCTGAATTTTTTTCCATGTATATCCACTACCTTTTTTATTTTAACTTACAAATAAATCTGATGTACTCTTCACCTCAAATCTGACCCCTCTCCAAGGGGGGAAAAAAAACTAAAGTATTTTTATTTTGGATAAAGAAAGGCTACTAATGGAGATTCCAGCCCAGACTGTGCCACAAATGAGCTCTGTCACCTTGGGAGGTGATTTAATCCACCCCTCTCCAAGGGCTGTGTCACTTCTAAAATCCTATTTTCTGCGAAAACACAAACATCTCTCCATAAATTGAAGATCTGAAATTCTAAGTATACCAATAAGGAGCAATAAGCAGTTCTCCTGTAATCCTGGGTGGAAAACTTTCAGAATCTGTAACAACAGGTCCACACAGACTGTCTGTAGTGATTGCCTCATGTCCTCTGTGGAATAAAGTGGGTAGAGATGTGTAGAGATAGTCACTATTACTCAACACTCAATGAGACAGGAAGTTGAGGGAGCACTTATCTGATGACTTATTTTCTTAATGAACTAAAAAGTGGAGGTCATGGTGGAGAAGAAGGAGGCCAAGGATGAGATATGGGAAAGGAATGAGTAAAATTACTGACAAAGGAAAAAAAAAAAGTCAAGGATCTAGCTGAGCCCAAAACTTATAAATACGTAAAGGAGAAAGTCACCTTGTTATCCAATTTCTCTCCAGCAGAGTGCAACTAACAAAAAAAGACAGAAAAATTAAACAAGTAGGACTGTGCCACTGACGAAAGTTGGCAAGTTATGGGGCCAATTCAGAGAATGAGAAAACCAAGGTGTTGGTGAGATGACAGTAACGAGACTCCCTGAAGTCCACAGCAGGTAAGAAGGGTTGGGAAGGCAAGAGGAAGCCAGAGAACACCGAAGTGCCCAAGGAACAAGGACTGCTGGAGGAGAATAAATGAGAGCTAGGAAGGACAGGATGTGTGCAGAGGGGAGATTCTCCAAGCTCAAGGTTCCCAAAGTATCATCTGGGAGATAACAAGGCCCAAGAAAGCTGAAGTGAAATGGATGTAAAACTCCCTGGAAAAGATAATGTAAAGGGAGAGTGAGGTTTGAAGGCTGGATAAGCCAACAACTTAGAGACGATGTTAGAAGACACAGTGGAAAGAAACATAGCAAGCCAGGAGCCAACATCCAAGGCACATAAATGGCCAAGAAGTTGGTAGATGATGGCACAAAGTAAAGAGAGGATGGTATCACAGACTGATGTGAACTTCAAAACTGATAGGCATCAAGGCTGGAGAACACAGCCTGCTATTCTCACTACCTGGAATGCTATAACATCTGGAGAATTCCTATTCATACTTCAGATCTCTGTTTAAATGATCAATTCCTCAGCAAATTCCTTCCAGACCCCTCAAAATCCAAGTCAAACTGTTCACCTTCCTTCACTGTTCCCTCCAAAGCAATGACGCAATTCATGCCAAGTATCCTTCTTTATCCAAATTTATGCTCTTTTTGAGTTCATGCAGTGAGGAATCCACATTTTCCTGAATCTATCTGGTTCCTAAGTTTGGACTAGCAAAATAAAAGATTTCAGAAGGGTATACCCCAAAATTTATCCAGAGCCACCAGGTCAGGAAGGCAGGTTCTCTGATGAATTGGATTTAGGACACCTTAGCCACACACACTTAAAAGCAGTCCACTTGGTTGTAAGAATTCCTAACACATCAAGATTCCTTTTTAATTTTAATGTGATTCTCACTATATTGCTGATGGGAATATAATCATGTGTAAGCTTTCTTCTGAAAAATGTGAGAAATCCAAAAGATCATAAATAAAATGTATTACTTATAATTCACTCAGCAAATCATAAAATTACTAAATAATTTTTAACGTCCCTTAAGCAGGAAAGCACTTTGGATATACTGCTAGTGGGAGTAATTACTGGCTTTAACATTTCTAGATGGCCATTTAACAACATTAATCAAAAGCTCTAAAAATACACCTAACCTTTGACCCAACAATCCTATTCTTAAAGAATTTATCATAACAAAATAATTAAAATAGGCTCAAATTTTTCAAAGTGAGAATGTTCACTAAATAGTGCTTAGAATAATCCAAAACTGGAAGGTAAATTATTAATGTCTAAAAATAGAAAACTGGTTGGTTAAATCGTGGGTTAATTCTTATAATAATATATTATGGGGATTAAAAAATTGGTAATAACATTTCACTGACATGGAAATGTGTTGACTGTGTCACTGAGTAGAGGAAAAGGCAGGTTACAAAACATACATGACAATCCTATTAAAGTTGTAGCCACACACACTTAAGCACGCACACGCACGCACACACGCACGCGCGTGCACACACACACACGGAAAAACAGATTCTCCAGATGACAGGATTAAAACTGATTTTTTTCCTCTTATTTTTCTAGAATGTATATGTATCACTTTCAAATTTTTTAAACCTTAAATCACTGCATAAGGTCAATACTGAAATAAATATGAAGGCAACACAAACTAGAAAAAAGAAGCTAAGGCACTCAAAACCAGTGCTGAAGAAACACACCCAACTGATGTAGTCAATGTGCTCGCTCCCCAAACAGCAGCTGACAGATGGGTCTCCCTGTAACGAAATGCCTAAGTTCCTCATTTCTGTGATTTGCTGAGAGCACCTGAGTAACTAAGGGAACCAAAGGTGTGGTTAAGAAGGTAGGCGTTCTTAATGTGCTGCAAACCTACCGGGTTCAGGGGTTCCTGATTTTCCTGTATTTCCTCATATCCTTTTATTCTCTGATTTCAACTCTTCCAAAGCCCATTTTTATCTAACAATAGTACTGTACTTCTTACTTAAGAAAAATTACATATATATATAAATTTTAAATGCTATGTTAAGAATTTTTTTTCTACTTCTCAAGCGAGGGAATAAATGGATTAACATCTAGAAATACTGCCTATCAATCGATCTAATTGTGAAATTGGTTCAGAAACAATTTTCAGGCAATGGGAAACCTCTCCATTTAACAGGAAAAAAATGAGAAAGGGGTGATAGAAACATCACTCAACTATGAGTATATTTTATTAGGCAGTCCTTAAATTGAAGTGTCTTACATTATGAAATACCCCAGAATCCAAAAGCTTACAACTTGACAACTCAGTAGATAAAGCAATGTGGTCTTGAGCTGTGCCACCCAATGTCACCAGCCCCATATGACTACTGAGCACTTGAAATGTGGTCAGTCCAACTGAGATATGTAAAATACACACCAGACTTCAAAGAGTTACCATGAAAAAAAAAGTAAAATCTCATTAATTTTTATATTGATTACATGAATAATGTTGTTTATACATTAGGTTATAAAATGTATTACTAAAATAAATTTTACCTGTTTTTAACTTTATTCACCATAGCTACTAGAAAATTACATATGTGACTCCCACTGTAATTGTATTGGACAGCACCAGTCTAAGAAAATGGATATCAGGAAAAAAAATGTTATTTCATAGTAGATAACCATGGTAATCAGACTCCATTCAAAGAGTGTGTTCTGACACCTTTTTACAAATACACATATACACAACAGAGGCATGGCCATGTATCTTAGTCCAAATATCAAAGCAAACCCTATATCATATCCTACGTAATCAACTTTGCAGCCTGCACTATGATGGAGGTGAACAAGTGCCATAACCTAATTTCTCACTCACAGCACTGGGAGGAGGGAGGGAGTCAGATGTGAAAAAGGCCAAAGCAGAAATCCACGTGGTAACAAGCACAAGCTGAAAGGCCAAAAGGGGAGTCAGAGGCTCTTTTTGAGAAGCTCAGAACCAGCATAAGAAATCTAAATGAAACACAGGGTCCATCCAAGGGTAAACACTACTCAAATCCAAAAGGGCCTTATAATTACTAAATTGCAGGTTCTGGTTTTACATGGCAAACCTAAAACAAAATACCTGTATTTAAAACAAATTATCATCAGAGGGAATGGGACAAATTTATTGATGAGGTTTTTCCATACCAAACAGAAAGTCAGCAAACAACTTAGACAATTTATAGACAGTTGGTCTTAATCCAACACTAACATGTTGATTTTAAAATATATCCAACTGAAAAGGCCAGAGTTGTTCTAATATGCTTCGAATCTCTTTATATAACCATTACAATCTTCCTTCCTTACCTTCTTATGCAAGCTCTGTAATCATCATCAGTGTTTATATAGTTTTGCAAAACTACTCAATTTCTCTGGTAAATATTTCTCTTGTTGCTACTGATCAAACTATAAACAACACAGCATTTTCATATAACATGTTTAGTAACGAGAAAGTAGGACACTGACGTCAACGGCATGAAGAATCTGTAAACCAAAAACACCAGAACTACCAGACACAGTGAGGCCTCTCAGAAATCAGCCTCCAACAAAATAGAAATTTCCCTTCCCTGCTCAGTTTTTGATCCAGTTTATATCTAAGTCCCTCCATATCTGTGGCAGTTCAATCAACTTCTAAAATGAGCCTGAATCAGCACCCAGTCTGTAGGCTCCATGTATTGGGCAGAGCTGTTGCTCTCAGCTATGAACGCCCAGGCAGTGAACTCTCACCTGTATGCTCTTTTTTTGTTGTTTAATATTTATTTACTTATTTATTTGGCTGAGCAGGGTCTTAGTAGCAGCACACAGGATCTTTGTTGTCATGTGTGGCCTCTTCGTTGTCGCGTGTGGGCTCTTTTAGTTGCGGCATACGGGTTCTTGTTGCAGCATAAGGGATCTAGTTCCCTGACCACGGATCAAACTCAGGCCCCCTGCACTGGGAGCGCGGAGTCTTATCCACTGGACCACCAGGGAAGTGCCTATATGCTCCTGTTAACAATGATGAAAGGTACTATCAAGGCTTCTCTTTTTCCCAGTTTAGTAAGAGGTCAATATTTTAGCATCTGTACTGACAGTCTCAAAGAAAATGGAATAAACCAACTGTTTGGCTAGCTTCCTGAACTGCCACAACTGTCTAAGCACTGAAATGGAAATGGGAGTACATGTGAAGCAATATACCTAGACAGACTGGAACAACTAGTGAACTAAAGAAACACTGCCTAATTATCAAACAGTGCATGAGAGCTCAGAAAAGCAGGAATTCAACAGGGCTTGAAACTGTCAGAAATGACTTTTGGGAACTGGGACTTGGCACCAGCCTTGAAAGATGGAGAGTCCTGAGCAGGAGGCCACCATGGGGTCAGTCCAGAGGTAGGCATGAAAACAGGCTAACCAGGGCACACTAGATGGAGGAAGAAAACGCCTCACAGGATCTTCGGAGTCTCCAAAGTCCAATGTGAATGCAACACAGCTTTATGACACATGAGCTTCTGGACAGATGATAAGAGTTAGCAAGAGTCCACCGCTGGATACTCAAGATAAGAGATCAAGAAGCTACTGCGTTAATCCAACTATACGGATCTTGGCAAGTGGGACGATGGAAACAACAAGGGATGGATAGTGGGAGTGATTTCTAAAAAAAAGAAAAATCTAAGACTTGGTGTCAAAGATGACCTCTGGGAGAACAAGAATGTTCCCCCTTCAGAAATAAGTAAATGGATTTGACAGGCAAGTAATGAATGAAGTTTGGACGTGTTGAATTTGAGCTGGTGGTGGCATGTACATCTGACAAGTGTCCAACAAAGACCACCAGAAATTGAGAGAAGCTCTATGAAAGAACAGAGCAGAGAAAGAGATTTGTGAATTGAAATAGAAAAATGGTAACTGAAACTCTGGGATTGGGAGACCATTTATTTTGCAGATATCCCCAAACACAGCTGCCTTCCCCTCACCTCCCTTATCTTTAGCAATTATTACTTTTAAGAATGCAAAACATATAATTTAATGATGATGGCTTAAGGAAAAAAAACTACACACAGGAAACAAAAGGAATGAAAGAAATACACAAAAATATTCACAGTGATGTCATTAAGTAGAGGATTCAAGGATATTTTCTTCTTCCTAATTTTTGTAATTTCCCAAGTTTTATTTATTTTTTAAAATAGCAAGCATAGCTTCTATTAGAAAATAAAAAATATGTTTTAAAAAGGCATGATTCCCTCTAAGCATTTTTGAAAGTTCTTATAACTGTACACCTAGTGAATTTATTTCACTGTATGTAAATTAAAATTAAATAGACAAAAATACCATTGATGTAGTGTTTGACATTCACCATACTGAATAAATTTCGTCTTGACAAGACAAAATGAGAGAATGTTTATCAGTAGGAATATAAATTCTTGCAGCTTCTCAATCTTCAATTTGCCAGTATCTATCAAAATTTTAAAAACTGGAAAATCTTATCACTGTGCCCAACAATTTTATGGCTAGAAATTTACTTATGGGTAGTCTCTCCAAAGTATGTACAAGAAATTTCACATTATTATTTATAATAGCAAAAATTTTTAAATAACCAAAACGCCCATCAAGCTTTAGGATGAGGGAGATGGTAGAAGGAAAGGAGAGAAAAAAAGTAATGTTCCTTAGTAATGTATTTGTGCTTAGTCTCACTACTTAAACTGCTGAATACCTGAATAAAAGCGAGGGAACAGGTCTTCAATTTCTTTACCCCCAGGCTTCACACCTGTGACCCTGACCAAGAACCCCAACAGCAACAGGCACTCAAATGTTAGTGGATTAAAAAAAAGTCAAAAGCATGTAAATGAAAATGAAAATATTTACCTCCTACCTTGTAATTAGTATAAGTGGCAAGACCGTGCCTGTTTGTTTTCTAGTTTAAGCTACTTATGTGGAATTTGGCCTTTATTAAAGAAGTATTACCTTATCATTAGCATTAACCTAATAATTATTCCCAGGATTGCATTTAGACCTTTGCTGACATGTGCAAAGGGCAAAGTCAAGCACAAAAGGACCGTCAGTACAACTCTCACAAAATGCAGAACAAGAAAGATCGTGTTTCAGATGCAGACCTGTCCTTATGCTTTCCATTACAAGCTGCTGAGCTACATTTCCTTGTGCTGCCAAAGCCCAAGCTCAAAACAGCATGTGGAGTCCCGGTTAGTGGAGTTAAGACCTAGCCAGAGAAAAACAAATGGTAAATCAAAATAAAAAGTAATAATAAACCTGGCAGGAGGTTTATGCAGTCTACTTTTCAATGGGCCATGCTCAATCCTAGAACTCGCTCTATTACTTCTTCCCTCTAAAGGAATATCTCCAAGGCCCTAATGCATCCCTAGGTAGGATTACAAATTTTTCAGTCCCTTAAAAATTAACTCTCCATTTGCACAAAATATTTTGAAAGACAGTATTTTAGAGCACCAGAAGAAGTAAATTTTGTTACCCAGTGGGCTTTCTTGATAATTGTTTTAACTCCATATTCCCTAGCACAGGGCCTCAAATTTTAAAAACTTTTAAAAGATTTTAGTTCTCACTATGTGCCAGGCATTGTACTATATATCCTATGTGTGAAATTCCATCTTCACAACAACCCTTGGGAAAAACTGGGCCCACACTTTATAAGTAAGAAAACCCAGAAGGGGTGAGGCCTCCTGGTCAAGGTCCTGGAGCTTATAGGAGACGTGACAAGACAGGGGACCAGAGCCCATCAGGACTGTGACAGCAGAACCCTCACCTTTCATTATGACTCTACATTGCCTTCAATGCCACCACTAGAATAAACTGCAGGTACTGTATTTGTGGGAAAACAGAAGACTTAATTACTCAAAAATCACTTTCTTTTAAAGCCTCTTAAAAATGTATCAATACGTTGGGGGGCGGGGTGTGCTTCCAAAAAAGCTGGGTCACGTTCTGTTTTTTTAAGCTTGGTAGACAGATATTCATCTTACTGTTTATTAAATGAACGTGTTTTATACATGCTTGTACCTATGCATGCATTTCACAATAAAAACCCAGAGCCTGACTCAGGCAGCGTCTCTGGAATAGTCAATGCAACACCAGTTATGAGCCTGACCCTCCATTATAAAGAAAAACGTATGAGATGACTATAGTTTAGCCAGACACCAACAAGTTCTTCACTGGAAAATATTTAGGCTGTGAATCTTTCAACTTCACTGTTTGTTCTAGGGCAACTTAGCATTGCCATTCACAGATGACTCTAGGTAAATAAGCACACAAATGCCATCAGAGTTATACCCGTTCCAGGCTTCAACGAGTGTCCAGTGATCCTGTATTTTTTTTTTAATTTCAGAAACTAAACATTGGTCTTTTGCTGTTTGGGACAAAAAATACTAGTCATTTTAAATGATTAGAATATGAATAGAGAAATTATGGTTTTTTCCTGCCAAAAAAAAAACGGGGGGGTAATTTACTTCCCAAAATAAAATCTTCATAACCATAAATCAATTTTAAGTTATGTTTATTAAAAATTTACAGAGTCAAAAGGGAGGTATCCATCAGTGAAGATTAGTCAAGAAGAGGAATAGTGGGAAGAACATGGAAAAAAGTAACAAGAAAAGCGTTAAAAGAATATCTTTTTTTAGTGAAACAAATTATATACTTTGTACTTTGAAAAATGCAAGTTGCACAACATGTATAGTATAATCTGACTTTTATTAAAAGTATAATTACATAGAACATACTTGTGGACACAGGAATGGGTTGGGATGGCTAAACATCAAGCTGCCTTGAGTGTAGGGGGCATAAGAGTCTGTATGACTTTCAAAATTTGCTTTATCCAATTCTGACAAGTTAGAATTATTTTCCAACATGCATATGCTTCTTTTATAAATCATTTAAAAAGCTAAAAAATATTGTTTTAAAAAAAGGTTCCATGATGGCAAAGTTGCAATTAACAAAATATCATTTAGACAAATCACAGAAAAATTCTGAAAGTGAAAGTACTATGACTCTATGAATACTTATTTTTGGAAAGTATTTTTTTAAGCTGATTGGTAAGATGAGTGTTTGGAAGAACTCACTTTCTACGCTACTGAACAACTATCAGAGACCAAAACACAGAATTGGGTCAGAGGTTCTATCAGTAATATTGGGGAAATGCAAACATATTTTTAAGAAAGGAATCTTGAGAAAGGAATTAAGCAGGAGGAGCCGCTCAACAAAAACAAGACTGAGTTATCAAGTGAGCATCCTTGAACTTCTGTCAAGGGGCCCTGTAACACCCCTCCCCTTCGTAGGCTCCACTGTACTCTGGAAACATGAAAACCTGCCCTTTGCACACAAGGCTACCCAGCTGACATCATAGCCCAGGCCCTTGAGAGCATTTCAGAGGAGACGTCACGTGGAGGGAGAACAATGACGTGCCACCCGACTTTCCCCCAACAAAGGCCACTCCCCACTCACAGGAAACTGTTCACAGTGCTTCTCTTCTTCTTTTTTTTTTTTAAATAAGTTAATTAATTAATTTATTTTTTGGCTGCATTGGGTCTTCGTTGCTGCAAGTGGCCTTTCTCTAGTTGCGGTGAGCGGGGGCTACTCTTCGTTGCAGTGCGCGGGCTTCTCATTACGGTGGCTTCTTTTGTTGCAGAGCACGGGCTCTAGGCACATGGGCTTCAGTAGCTGTGGAACGTGGGCTCAGTAGTTGTGGCTCACAGGCTCTAGAGCGCAGGCTCAGTAGTTGTGGCGCACAGGCTTAGCTGCTCCACGGCATGTGGGATCTTCCCAGACCAGGGCTCGAACCCGTGTCCCCTGCATTGGCAGGCAGATTCTTAACCACTGAGCCACCAGGGAAGTCCTCTCTTGTTTCTTAATTGGGGTGTGCAAAAGTGCTACATGCTGGGGTTGCCAGACTTTGATTTCCTAGAGGAAAAAAAAGTCACCAAAAAAATGTGGTAGGAATAATACAGAATTGTCATTTTTGCATTTTACCATTTCCTTAAAAAGGGATATTAACACTTCAGAAGCAGGAAAGAGATAACCCCAGGGCCAATACCATTCACAAGTCAGAAACTATGAGCAGCCAAATCATTTTATCAATTCAGTAGATGCCAAACAGGCTGACAAAACACCTACTCCTGATTTAACAAACAAAAACAAAAGCTCTTCAATTAAAATTATAACGATACTTGCTGAATATAACAAAAAATATCTTCTGAAAACAAGGGCAAACACAAAAATACTATATACTCTTCATTTAGTTTGTATATTTTAAAGGACTTATAAAAGAAGCACATGTGTATGTACCTGAAAATCTAGATGAAATGAGCAATTTTTTTAGGAAAACTGTTTTTTGAAATCCTGAATAAGTAACAATAAACAAATAGAGAAAAGTACGAAAGCAAAGAATTATTCACAAGAAAGGTGCCAGGGACTTCCCTGGTGGCGCAGTGGTTGGGAATCCACCTGTCAATTTAGGGGACACGGGTTCAAGCCCTGGTCCAGGAAGATCCGGAGCAACTAAGACCGTGTGCCACAACTACTGGGCCTGCACTCTAGAGCCCGCGTGCCACAACTACTGAGCCCGCATGCCACAACTACTGCAGCCCGCGTGCCTAAAGCCTGTGCTCGGCAACAAAGAGAAGCCACCGCAATGAGAAGCCCACACACCACTACAAAGAGTAGCCCCCGCTTGCCGCAACTAGAGAAAGCCCGCACACAGCAATGAAGACCCAACGCAGCCGATAAATAAATAAATAAATTTATTTTTAAAAAGAATAAAGAAAGGTGCCAGACTCAGACAAATTCACAGGCCAGTTATTTCCTAATCTTCCTGGTAAGAAATGGGAAATTGGTAACCTTCCCAATTTCTTCTGGAAAAACTGACAAGCTAACAAAGAAAGCACAAGAGAAGAAAACTGTATGTTAACCTCACTTGCCATTCCTAGATTTTTTTTTTAACTTTTGCAAATATGACATGCAAAGAATGACATCTGGTTTTAATCCTGATTTCTTTGATCCCTATGTCTACAGTTCTCTTATGAACTGTAAGTGACTTTTGCCCATTTTTTTCAATAGGTTTGTTTTTTTTCTTGTTCATCTGTAAGAGCTCCTTATAAATTAAGCACATTAACTCTTTGTTGGGTTGCAAAATTATCCCCAGAAAGAGCAAAAGACTGCTTTTTCCATTTTGTTTGTACCACCTGAAATGAAGGATTTTTTAAATTAATTTCTCTTAAGTCAAATCTAGTATCTTTTTGCAATTTCTTCTATCACTTTCATGCTTAGAAAGTCCCTCTCCATTCCAAGATCAGAGAAACAGTCACCATTATTTTCAGCCAGATGTTTTTGCTCAAAATCATTTTAATATATGTAACATCCATCTCGAAAAAATTCATATTTAATAAAATCACTGTTCAAGAAAATAACTAGATGAGTATAATTATATTAACTTTAGTTGTAGAACAAGTCTAAGTAAATTATGACAGTAAAGTACTTTATGATAAAATACTACAAAGCCATTCTATAGTACACTATCTGATGACATGGGGAAATAGTCATGAACTGCTACTAAGTGGGGGGAAAAAAGGCAGAATACCATTTTTATATAAAAACTACACTTATTTGAAAAGCCAGGCAGTATAGACACTTACCTAAACATTAACAGTGATCCTCCCTGGGTGTCAGATTCCAAGTGGTGTCATTTCTTTATGTTTTTTTGTTTTATACATTACTTATGAATTTGTATTATATTTGTGATTAGAAAAAAAGTTTAAAATTCATAAATACATATGCAAAAAGAGTCACTAAAAATTTTTGCCCACATGCTTAAGTTGCAACTGTCTTTCAAAAAAAATAAGATGCCTTTCCTTCACTTATTTAATCCCATATTACAAATGGGATAATAAAAACTTAGTTCAAGAAAAATGGGGGTCTTGCCAATCTACCTAATTACCTAAATCAGGCAGTAATGCCTGATTTATATTCTTGGCAAAATGACCAAGTTAATATCACAAGCCAATGGCAAAGATCAGTGGTGATAGTAACTCAAACTCAGCTAACACAAATGGTTCCATTTTCCCTAGTAGACTGTGCCTCAGTGTATGAATGAGCACTGCCCAGCTCAATCAAGCTGAAAAGCCTGTTTTATGTACACTAACCCAAAACCTCCTTGGATGCAACTAGAGATTATCATACTAAGTGAAGTAAGTCAGAAAGAGAAAGACAAATACCATATGATATCAGTTACATGTGGAATCTAAAATATGGCACAAATGAACCTACCTACAAAACAGAAACAGACTCACAGACATAGAGATCAGACTTGCGGTTGTCAAGGGGGAGGGGGAGAGGGAGAGGGAAAGATTGGGAATTTGGGGTTGGTAGATGCAAACTATTACATTTAGAACGGATAATCAACAAGGTTCCCTGTATGGCACAGAGAACTATATCCAATCTCCTGGGATAAACCATAGTGGAAAATAATATATAAAAAAAGAATGTCTATATGTGTAAAACTGAGTTACTTTGCTATACAGCAGAGATTGGCACAACACTGTAAATCAACTATACCTCAATTAAAAAAAAAAACTCTAAAACCTTTCCAAAATGTCTAGGAGTGATCACAATTAGATACTGACCAGATTAAAATACCAGGAGTCAAAATTTTGAACTCAAAACTAGTGAAGACCTGGAGATGGTCATGCCAGAGTCCCAGACAGGCTGCTTCTCCCAAACTGTGCCCCAGTGCCTGACCCAGCACTCTGCCCAAAGACGGTGCTCAACAAAGGAGGGTGGGAGAAGGAACACAAAGGGTTTAGAAATCCTGCAGCAGAAACTCACACCCAGTAGAGGCAGCAGGATAACCAGAACCCAGACCAGACTCATTTCTCCTGAGAAGCTATGGAGAGGAAAACAGTGCCAGGATGGCAGAGGGCTCTTAGTGCCTACTCCATGCCTCTGCTACACTAAGTTCCCGGCCCACAACCTCGAGGAGTTAGCCCTAAAATGTAGTTAGGATGAGTGTTTCTAGAGACCTGGAATACAAGGGGAAGCCCATTTTTTGAAAAAAGCCTAAAGGATATCATCAGAGTCACATAAGGCTATTATCAAAGTATGATGCAGAAGTCTCAAATTCTATTTTTTAATAGTACTGGAGCAAAAGTAAGGAATTAAGGCACAAGAGCTCCATCAACTCAAAATAGACATATGTGCCCAAAGGGTCAAGCACTAAACACCAAAAGTACCGAAATTTAAAACTTGAGTGGAAAGTTTATAAATGACACCTAGCCTCACTTTCTGGCTGCTTAGAATAAGAGCACCCAACTTTCAGACCATACCACTTAAAGTTCCCATTTACTGGGACCAAGATGTTGAAAACTCTTCAAGTTCAAATTTTATTTTTTAATTCAGCTGATTATCCCAAGCATATTTTAACAGACAAGCAAACTTGAAATCTAAAAAATATTTTAAACAAAATCATGTTCTGATTATTCATCTTTAAGAAAAATATTTCCTTTGAAAAAAGATTAGATTTTTATTTTGAAAACTAAACCCCAAGAAAAATGAACTACAAATAAAAAATGTATGTCTTGAATACATCATAAAATAAAATTATAAGGCAAAATGGGCAAAATATCTGTAACATTTTTTAAAGTGCTAATATCCTGGATATAAAAAGAACTGCTGGGCTTCCCTGGTGGTGCAGTGGTTAAGAATCCGCCTGCCAATGCAGGGGACACGGGTTGGAGCCCTGGTCCAGGAAGATCCCACATGCCGCGGAGCAACTAAGCTCGTGTGCCACAGCTACTGAGCCTGCACTCTAGAGCTCATGAGCCACAACGACTAAGCCCACGAGCCACAACTACTGAAGTCCATGTGCCTAGAGCCCGTGCTCCTCAACAAGAGAAGCCACCGCAATGAGAAGCCTGCACACCGCAACAAAGAGTAGCCCCCACTCGCTGCAACTAGAGAACGCCCGCACGCAGCAACAAAGACCCAACACAGCCAAAAATAAAGTAAATAAATTTTTTAAAAAAAGAGAACTGCTATAAATCACCAGGAAAAAGATGAACACAAGACTAGAAAAATTGGTGAAAGAAATGAGTAAGCCAAACAAAATACAAATGGCAAAAAAACCTCATTAAAAAGTGTTCAAACTCACTAGTTATCAAAGAAAAGCAAAAGAAACATGGTTCTATCCTTCACCCAAATTGTTAAAAAAAATTTTTTTAAGTTTAAATAATAACAGTAATTCCCTAACCTGGATGCAGAAGTATCTGGCATATATGTTACCTATGTATCAAAGCCTTAAAAATGCAAATGATATCCCCTCCAAAAATGTAGTCTGAAGAAAAAAAAATCAGAAAGATGCATATAGATTTCTGTACAAGGCTGTTCACCACTGTATTATGTTCACCACAGCAAAAAAAAAAAAAGAAAAAAAAAAGGCCCTGTATGATCTCTATTTTGAAACACACACAAATAAACATACATGTATGCATGCATATATACACACATTTTACTTTCAAATAAATCAGAAAAAAAAGGATCATCAATGAGTAAACGAAACTATTTTGTGTATGAGTTTTCACCACAATCCTAATATTCCTTAATATCTCTAAGACAGGATACCAGTCCCACTTCCAGATCTTTTTCCAGTAATTCTTATCTTAATTCTGACCAATTGCTACATATACTTTAAGAGTGATTCTAACCAACAGCTTCTGTGTTCTCCATATCATAATCCCTAAAATCACTGTGAATTTCCTGCATATTCTTCGCAGATCACCCCATTTCCTAGAGCGAAAAGAAAATGAACACTAAAATTCCTGAGAAATAACAGACACTCTCCAGGGACTCCACTCTATCCTTGCTCTCTGTACAGACTAGGGACAACTACACATACCCGGGAGGAAGTCAAAAGCAAAATCATTTCTTGGGAGAATAACATCAGTGATTATATTAAATTAAGAGAAAGTGCATAGACCTCTCTAATACATTCTTCACCAAAGTGATCTAATGCTCCACACGAGGATCTCACAGTATGTTTAGTCAACTATTCAAAGTCTTTAAAAGCGGTAAATATCTGCATTTTAGTTCATTTATAGCAAGGGTTCTCAAAACCCGGCTGCACACCAGAATCACCTGCGAGATTTTTTAAAACCTCTATGCTTATGCTGTATTCTGATCAACTGCACCCTAGTTGATTCCAATTTGCTGTCAAGGTTAAGGACCACTGACTTGAAGCATGTTTTTCAAACATCGGATAATGACTCACCAGAGTAGAGAAATCAATGCAGCGGGCTGGGGCCAGCAACTTTTAATTAAAAAATAAATAAAAGAATGGAACAGACTAGAAGAAAATATCAGAATGTATTGCTCCTAGTGCAGATACATATATTCTCAAGAAATTTTTCAATTAAAAATATATAATTCTTGCTAACACATATACATGGAATCTAAAAAAAAAAAAATGTTCATGAAAAACCTAGGGGCAAGAGGGGAATGAAGATGCAGACCTACTAGAGAATGGACCTGAGGATATGGGGAGGGGGAAGTGTAAGCTGGGACAAAGTGAGAGAGTGGCACAGACATATATACACTACCAAATGTAAAGTACACAGCTAGTGGGAACCAGCCGCATAGCACAGGGAGATCAGCTCAGTGCTTTGTGACCACCTAGAGGGGTGGGATAGGGAGGCTGGGAGGGAGGGAGATGCAAGAGGGAAGAGATATGGGGATATATGTATACGTATAACTGATTCACTTTGTTATAAAGCAGAAACTAACACACCATTGTAAAGCAATTATACTCCAATAAAGATGTTAAAAAATATATATATAATTCTTGACAATACTACCCAGATTGATCTACAGATTCAGTGTAATCACTATCAAAAATTCCATCTGCTTTTTTGGCAAAAATTTGGCAAACTGATCCTAAAATTCAAATGGAAATGCAAAGGACATAGAATAGTCAAAACAATCTTGAAAAAAAACAAAATGGAGGACTCACGCTTTCCAATTTCAAAACTTAATACAAAGCTGTGGTAATTAAGACAGTATAGTACCAGTATACAGATAAACATATAAATCAACAGAATAAAATTGAGAATTCAGAAATAAATCTTAACATTTGTCAGGTGATTTTTGACAAGGGTGCCAGGACAATTCAATGGGGGAAAGAATAGCCTTTTCAAAAAATGTTGCTGAGATGACTGGAAATCCACACATAAAGGAATGAAGTTGGACCCCTACCTCACGCCATATACAAACAGGATCAAAGACCCAAATCTATGAGATAAACTATAAAACTCTTCAAAGAAAACACAGGGGTAAATCTTCTTAGATATGACAACAAAAGTATAAGCAACAAAAAAAGAGAAATGGGACTTTAACAAAATTAAAAACCATAAGTTTTTAATTAAAATTTCAGAAAGTTTAATTTAAAACTCGAAGTTTCAAAGGACACCAGCAAGAAAGTAAACACAACACATAAAATGGTAGAAGTTATTTGTAAAGTATATATCAGATAAGGGACTCATATGTCAAATATATTAAGAAACCTTACAACTCAACAATAAAAAGACAATCCAATTTAAAAATGGGCAAAGGATTTGATAGACATTTCTCTAAAGAAGACATACAATGGGCCAACAAGCACATGAAAAGATGCTCCACACCATTAGGAAAATGCAAATAAAAACCACAAGACACACTTCACACCCACTGAGATGGCTATACTCAAAGACAGACAATAATGCATGTGGAGAAACTGGAACCATCATAAATTGCTGATGCACCCACTCTGCAAAAGTTTGGCAGTTCCTCAAAATTTTAAACACAGAATTACTATATAATCCAGTAATTCCACTCCTTGATATTTACCAAAGAAAATTAAAAACATGATCACACAAAAACATGTACATGAATGTATATGCATGTACACAGCAGCATTATTCATAATAGCTGAAATCTAGAAACATCCCAAATGTCCATCAACTCATTAATGGATAAACAAAATGTGGCACTGATTCTTGCAACAAGGTGGATGAACCATAAAAGCATTATGCTAAGTAAAAAGCCAATCACAAAAGACCACATATTGCATGATTCCATTTATATGAAATGTCCAGATAAGGCAAATTCACAGAAATAGAGTACAGATTAGTGGTTGCCAAGGCCTGGTAGGGGGAGGGAAGAAAGGGGAATGACTGCTAATAGGTATGGTTTCTCTTTGGGGTGAAAAAAAATGTTCTGAAATTAGATAGTGGTGATGGTTACACAAATCTAAAAACAACTGAAGCGTACCTTTCAAAGGGTAGACTTTATGGTGTGTGAATTATATCTCAATAATGCTTTTTTTTAAGGCTAGCCGGTCAAGTGCCCCTTCCCTGTCATTCCCACAGAACCTCATATGGTTCCTTTACCATACAATAAAAAGGTTATTTATTCGTAGTAACTCAAAGGCCTTACTTCTGAGCCTTATATTTCATGACCAGATCACAAAATCGCTTTGGGTGACACACTAATTTTTTTAGTTAGTGAAATAGAAATAGAAAATATCAGAATACACAGCATATAATGTTTTTGTGACACTTGTTTTTGAGATACAC
The DNA here is from genome assembly GCF_937001465.1 of Orcinus orca. Taxonomy (NCBI): domain Eukaryota; kingdom Metazoa; phylum Chordata; class Mammalia; order Artiodactyla; family Delphinidae; genus Orcinus; species Orcinus orca. The sequence continues at coordinate 32,334,601 of NC_064574.1, forward strand.
ACACACAGACACACAGACATATATATGTTGATGAAAAATGAGTCAGTCAAAACAAAGTCTAGAAAATATATTGTAGAAGTTGACTGACACCTATTCAAGAAACAAAACAAAGGACTTCCTTAGCGGTCCAGCGGTTAAGACTGCGCTTCAAATGCAGGCGGGCTCAGGTTCGATGCCTGATCGGCGAACAAGGATCCCACAAGCCGCTTAGTGTGCCGACCCCCCCCCCAAAAAAAGAAACAAAACAATAAGTACAAGATCTCAGAGTCAAAAACAAATTGAAAGAAAATTGAAACCACTTTGGAGCATCACCCTAGGCAATGAACTAAACATTAGAAAAAGTGAACTGGGGACTTCCCTGGTGGCACAATGGTTAAGAATCCACCTGCCAATGCAGGGGACATGGGTTCAAGGCCTTGTCCGGGAAGATCCCACATGCTGCGAAGCAACTAAGCCCGTGCGCCACAACTACTGAGCCTGCACTCTAGAGCCCAAGAGCCACAACTACCAAGCCCACGTGCCATAACTACTGAAGCCCATGCACTTAGAGCCCAGGCTCCGCAACAAGAGAAGCCACCACAATGAGAAGCCCACGCCCCACAACAAAGAGTAGCCCCCGCTCTCCACAACTAGAGAAAGCCTGCGCGCAGCAGCAAAGACCTAACGCAGCCAAAATATAAATTAATTTAAAAAAGAAAAAGTGAATTGGACCCCATGTCTGTTTTTATTGATCTAGTGAAGTAATAAAAGATTCCCTACCCCATTTACCTCCCAGGACTTCTGCGTGGGTTCAGAGGAGCCTCCTGCTCCTAGGATGTTCAGGATCCCTGCCAGAAATGCAGGGCCCCAACTTACACTGGGTGTCAAAAAGCAGGTACAAAAAGGAGAACAGAAAAGGGAAAAATCGATATTGCTAGTATATTGTTTATCTTCACAGGGATGAAAAAATAATGAGAAACAAGAACCCACAAAACTTCTCTGAGGGAGAGAACATTTTCAAAGACTGAGGGTCAGAATCCCTGACACAAAAGATGCAAACAGCACAGAATATCTGAACCTGAAGGAAAGATATAACTTGTATAATTCCTTCCAGCAAGAAATTTGAGGTCATCCTTAAATCAGCATGGAAACTGAATTTGGAGAATTACCACAAAAACAGGAACAGACTCTACAAAGAATTTTTTTTATGGTACATAAAATTCCAGGGTCAATGTCAAGGTGACAAACTTTGTTCATTCAAAACACTATGTATATTGTAATTTAGTGAAAAAGACATTGAAAATAGGACACTTTACTATCATTAAAGATTATATACAATAATGCAGTCCAATAAATATTGAAAATAAGAAGGACCACTACCACATTTAAACCTGTTCTGTAAGTACTCTGCAGTTTATATTAAGAAAAAGAGGTATTTAAGAAGAAAAAAAAACAACAAATGATGGTTTGCAGCTATTATGACTGCCTATCTAAGAAACTAAAGAGAATCAACTGAAAAGTAAGAATAACAGAGTTTGGTTAGGTAGTACACCAGCACCAGCTATTTCATTTTCCTTGTTGACACACAAAATGACTCTGTTTCCCAGCTCCCTTGCACCTAGGATAGGGCTAAGAGACTGTGGAAGAAAATACTACTAACTCCAAGCTTGACCCATAAAAAAAATCGTCCATACACAAAATTTGCCAAAGTCTGGCAAACTTAGAGGCCAGAGTTTGAAGTCAATTGTGTTATAAGATGGAAGGAGTCTAAATCCCCAACTCACCAGTTAGGGGAGAACCTGTGAGCAAGAAATAACTTTTTATTTTGTTAAGTGTACAGATTTTGGCTAGCATTAACTAAGCTGAACAACATTAGAGGTCAGTTAGAAGAGATATAGACTGCATGCAGTATACTTGCTTTATACCAATTAGGAAACAGTATATATGTAAGGGAGAAGGAGGAAAATCACCTTATTCTAAATAGCAAGCATTTTAAAATAAAGAGCAATCAGTAAGTGATCTGTAGACCATACATTAGGAAGAATCTAAAAAATGAGACCTATTAAAGATCTTTATGAATCAAAAGATTTGTTTATGGACAGAACAATTCAATATTATAAAGATGAGAAGTCTCCCCAAATTAACATACATTCAATGAAACTGCCCATTAAAAGTTATTTTGAAACCCTAAACTGAAACATACTGGGAAAAAAATTGAGCATAGGCACTATTACATAGTAAAGCCTACTATAAAGTGATTATTATGATGAAAACAGCAAGGTCATGGCTAAGGAATACACAGATAAATGGAATAACACATTAAGTCCCATGACAGATATAAGGATTCAGCATATTATTATGGTTAATAAGTTAATAAGAATGAATTAATGAATAAATGGTGTTGGAATTAATGTAGAGAAAAAAATCCTTACTTCATGCCATACTCTAACACAAATACTAATTATAGCTGAATATTAAAAAAAGAACTAAATATACATGCATATTTATAAAATCTTGGGCTAGAGAAGGCATGGGAAAGATAAACTGACAGATTTGAATTCAAAGCATAGAGCATATATTCGCAACTTATGACCAAAAAATGCAAATATTTTTAAATTTATTTTTTATTGAAGTATAGTTGATTTACAATGTTGTGTTAATTTCTGCTGTACAGCAAAGTGACTCAGTTATACACATATACACATTCTTTATATTCTTTTCCATTATGGTTTATCCCAGGATATTGAATATAGTTCCCTGTGCTATACAGTAGAACCTTGTTCTTTATCCATTCTACATGTAATAGTTTGCATTTACTAACCCCAAACTCCCACTCCATTCCTCCTCTACCCCCTCCTCCCCCGTTGGCAACCATAAGTCTGTTCTCTATGTCTATGAGACTGTTTCTGTCTCATAGATAAGTTCATTTGTGCCATATTTTAGATTCCACATATAAGTGATATCATATGATATTTGTCTTTCTCTTTCTGACTTACTTCACTTAGCATGATAATCTCTAGGTGCATCCATGTTGATGCAAATGGCATTATTTTGCTCTTTTTTATGGCTGAGTAGTATTCCATTATATATATATGTACCACATCTTCTTTATCCATTCATCTGTCGATGGACATTTAGGTTGCTTCCATGTCTTTGCTACTGTGAACAGTGCTGCTATGAACATAGGAGTACATGTATCTTTCTTTTTAATTTTTAAAATTATTTACTTATTTGTTTATCCATGTTGGGTCTTAGTTGCAGCACACAGGATCTTCACTGCAGCATGTGGGGTCTTTTGTTGCAGTGCCCGGGCTTCTTTCTAGTTGTGGCGCCGGGGCTCCAGAACATGCAGGCTCAGTAGTTGCGGCACATGGGCTCTCTAGTTGTGGCGCACAGGCTCTCTAGTTGTGGCACGTGGGCTCTCTAGTTGTGGCACATGGGCTCCAGAGCACGTGGGCTCAGTAGGTGCGGAGCACAGGCATAGCTGTGGAGTGCGGGCATAGCTGTCCCGCAGCAGATGGATCTTAGTTCCCTGACCAGGGATCGAACCCGTGTCCCCTGCATTGGAAGGCAGATTCTTAACCACTGGACAACCAGGGAAGTCCCTGTATCTTTTTGAATTATAGTTTTGTCAAGATATATGCCCAGGAGTGGGATTGCTGGATCGTATAGTAATTCTAGTTTTAGTTTTCTGAGGAACCTCCATACTGTATTCCATAGTGGCTGCACCAACTTACATTCCCACCAACAGTGTAGGAGGGTTCCCTTTTCTCCACACCCTCTCTAGCACTTTTTTAAAATGCAAATCTTAATAGCATATTTCTCAAACAAAGTGAAAGCAGGATCAAATGTAACACGTCTAGCAGCATCAACTTTACTCAAAGATTAGGGAGGAAAAGTGTTTCATGTTAAACCAAGCACTGATGTTTCTGGAATAGAATATAAACTTTACATTAATTTTAGATAAAAAGACTTAAAAGTGTCATGCTTTTTATACTCTCTAACACTTCAAAATATGCATATATTCCCCCATACCATACTTCTGTGGAATAATTTGTGAAGCAATGTCTTAATATAGAAAGAGCTCCTGAGGGACTTCCCTGGTGGTCCAGTGGGTAAGACTCCACACTCCCAATGCAAGAGGGGCTGGGGTTCGATCCCTGGTCAGGGAACTAGATCCTGCATGCATACAGCAACTAAGAGTTCGTGTGCCACAACTAAGGAATCTGCATGCCGCAACTAAGAGTCCACGTGCCTCAAGAGCTCATGCAGCCTAAATAAATAAATAAATATTTTTTTAAAAAAGAAAGAAAAAGGAAGAGCTCTTGATAATAAAATATGAACTCAAACTTTTTGTGTCTTTTGGCTGCACCACACGGCATGTGGGATCTTAGTTCCCCGACCAGGAATGGAACCCACGCCCCCTGTATTGGCAGTGTAAATTCTTAACCACTACACTGGCAGGGAAGTCCTGAACTCAAACTTTTCAGCACTGACCACATAAGTATTACTATGAAGCAGGGATAAGCAAACTTTCTACAAGAGCCAGATAGCAAATATTTTAGGCTTGCAGGTTATATGGTCTCTTGAATGGGCATGACTATGTCCCAGTGAAACCTGATTTACAAAAACAGGTGCTGGTGGTTCCCCAATCAGCAGCAACCTCATCATCTGGGAACTGGTTAGAAATGCAGACCAGGCCCCATCCCAGACCTTCTGAATGAGAAACTCTCAAGTTTAACATCTATCATGTTAGACAAGGAAGAGGTTGTACCCCCAACCAGGTGATATGTCTTCGGAGACAGCAAAGAATTTAAGCCAGCACTGCAGAGGGGACAAGAAAGCCATACCGAATTGGAGACTGAAATCCCAATACAGCTGAATTGTGAGAAACAGCGTTTCAAGCAGTGCTTCTCATCAGAAGCAGGGGAGAAGACCATCCACAGAGTCATTATACCAAGACCTCTGTAATGAAGCCTTGGTCCAGAATAGAAAAGTTAATGCAGGTTTAATTAACGCTGGGTCATGTATGTCTTCACTTGAACAAAGCAAAGCCACCTCAAAGGAAGCCTGTATAAAGGAAATGTGCATGTGTTGGGGTAGGGGGTTGTGGGAGGAGCCTGCAGGAATAAATGAGGGAAAGGAAGGAACAAAGGACCCAAGCTGGGGTGCAGAGAAGAAAACACTGAGCCTGTTATGAACAACAGGATGGATAAGAGGAGGCAGGAGAAAGCGAGGACGATCTGTTCTCCTTCAGCCTCAGCATGTACCCTCCACACTGCCCCAGAGTTTCCTACAATGCACATCTTTACAAGTCACTCCCCTTCTGGGAATTTCTTAGTGGTCTTCCAGACAAAATTCAAGCCCCATAATATAGTATGAAAAGGACCTTTAAGCTCTGTACACCCTTTCCACCTACCTCAGCCTCAGCCTCCCTCCAACCATCCTGACACATTCAGCGCCTCTCACAAGCCTCTCCACTTTTACTCACGCCATTCCCACCTCCCCCTCCCCCACACCCACCCAATGGAGCATGGCAATCAGACCAGCCCTCGGTCAAATTCTGACTCAGCTACTATGACCTTGGGCAAGGAGCTGCCCACCACCAACTTCAGCATCCTCAGATGTAACATGGGAATAGTAATACCTATTACCATAGGGCTGTTGTGATTAAATGCCATTAGTAAACACAGGAAGTGCTAGGCACCCGTTGACCAACTGACACTAGTTTCCCTGCCCTCTTCTATGCCAACAGGAGCTAAGAAACACAGACCTTCAGGCAAGACTTGGGAATAGCATTCTATCATTGAGGGTCCCAAGGTTTACTGGCGCATTAAGAGCAGAATTCAAGACCCAAGAGTTAAGTTAGAAAAGTTTATCAAGCTCCAGTTCCTTCACTGATAAGATGCAGACCAGAACCATGTTGGCTGCCAGCTGTTGAAACCAACAATAGTGAACTCAAGTGTTCAGCACATAGCCAATAACCACTGGCACCATCATTATTGCACTGGCCCTATCACATGTGGCTCACTGTCTAGTCTTTCTTGGGTCCCCTCTACTGCTTAGAGAGGCTCCTGGAGAGAAGAGTTTTAAACTGCTCTTGAGTTCAACTTAGAAGATAGGAAGATTCAACTCAGTAAGAGTCACATGCACATAAATGAGAGAGAGGTGGCCACCAGGCACTCACTGAGATGCCCCAGGGCAACTGACACAAGGCGACTTAAAGATCAGCTGCTTTGGGAAAAACTGTGGAAAGAACCCGTGAATAAAGAAGGCTTTCTGGACCACAGACCATAAAAAGCCATGGTTTGTGGCAACCAGGCAACATGAGGCCCAGTGCAACCCTGACCCCCTCACTGAAGGAGGAAACTGAAGAACTCATCAAGGCTACAGAGAAACAATGATGAAGGAAGAACTGGGGTCAAGACCATGGCCAACAGGAAGAGGCTGAGAGCTACACCCTTAAGTTGCTGAAAAGTTCACAGGCAGTGAGACTACGTGATTGAAGTCCTAAGTATGATTCTCCATGAGCCTATGCAGTATCCACTACTGTACCCATTACACTTGAATACTTAGATATTTCTGTATATAGTGTATATGCAAATCATGTCTACCACACTTTCTAAGATGTAGGGACTTGTCAGAGGCCATTTTTCATGAATCCGAATTTTTGCTTTTTGTGCTACCTTTAGATTTTAGGCCTGCATAACAACAACAACAACAAAAATATGAAGTAATGCAAGACATGGTTATGAAAAAACGAGTAGATGGAACTTTCCTTCATGGGGTAAGGAGGATCTTAGAGGCCACCTAGACCTGAGGTGAGGGACTTACCCGCCTGAGCTCAGAGGAGAGAATTAAGACAAAGGACAATGAGAAGCTCCCAAGAAGAGTTACATTTCCATGGAAGAAGACCTCCCCCAAAACATCCACCCTCTCCTTACCACTGCATTTAGTTGCATCAGGCTGGCATCATGCGGCATGTGGCTCCTGGGGCAGCCACTTTCTTTCTAGGTGCTTAGGCCAGAAACCCTGCCGTTGCCCTGAACTCCCTCTCTCACCCCCCACAGATGGTCCATCAGCAATCTCCTCAGCCCCACCTGACAATCCAACACTTCTCACCACCACCTTACTGGCACCCACTTCCACTCAATCACCATCTTCAGCCCTGTACTCGCTGCCTGCCCTGCAGCCCTACCCTGCTCACCCTGACTTCATTCTATTCTCACACATCAACAACCAGCATGTCTCTATCCCTCCTCTATTCAAAACTCTCCAATGGCTCCTACCCCACCTCAAAGTAAAATCTACAGGCCTTCCTAGGTGCCACACAGCCTTAAATGATTCAACTCCCATTGTTATTCTCTTTCTCCTGCCTCAGGGCCTTTGCATCTGCAGTTTCCTCCGCGGGAATGTTCTTCCCCCAGATATCCATATGACTCACTTCCTTCACATCTTCACTCAAAGATGACTCAGAGCTTCCCGTTCTACATTTCCTACAATTTCAGCTCCCACGGCAACACTTAATACCCCCAATTCTGCCAGATTCTTCTTCAGAGCACAAAGTCTCATTGTCTGCCTCCACACTAGAGTGTGAGCTCTGTGTGGGGAAGAAATCTCTATGCAGCAACTGGAGCACCAAGATCGTTACCTGGCACACAGTCGGCAGTCAATACATGTATTAAATGTGGGGAGGCCTGTGAAAAGCATAAGTTGCAAGCAGACCTCAATTCTTAGAGAGACAACAATCTAGAACCGGTGACAAAACAACAGGCCAGAAATAGCAAAGCCAGGGAGAAAATGAAGAGAGTGCCACAAGGAGCACAAAGGACCAGTTTAAACCGCTTAGTAGTAGCTCACAGCTTAACCTGAAGCAGGAATGCTCCCCAGCAAAAGAAAGAAAGCAAGCCCAGACTCAGGCCCTCTGAGGAGAGAATAACTGGAAAAACAGCAGGGAATGAAAATGAATTAATGAGGTTACCTGGCACTGGGAACAGACTAGCATGTTGGGAGGTTTTTAGGCAAGGCCTGGAAACAGGTCAGGGAAGGACTGCAAAATGTTTAAGTTAGAATACCATGAGGGACTTCCCTGGTGGCGCAGTGGTTAAGAATCCGCCTGCTAATGCAGGGGACATGGGTTCAAGCCCTGGTCCAGGAAGATCCTACATGCCGTGGAGCAACTAAGCCCGTGGGCCACAACTACTGAGCCTGCACTCGAGAGCCTGTGAGCCACAACTACTGAGCCCACATGCCACAACTACTGAAGCCCGCGCACCTAGAGCCTGTGCTCCACAAGAGAAGCCACCCCAACGAGAAGCACGAGCACGGCGACAAAGAGTAGCCCCTGCTCGCCGCCCACACGCAGCAACTAAGACCCAACACAACCAAAAATAAATAAATAATACAGCATAAGAGGATTAAATAAAGTTTTTAAAAAGCTTTCATTTACAAGTACAAAGCACTATGTAATTGCAAATTATGACTGCTGACTTTTAATTCCCTTAACCATAATGGGAAAAACCCTTAAGTCACCAGTGATGCCAGAAATGAGTACCCAAATGGATCCCCAGTTTGTCTCTGGAGACACTGAAGATGGTGGCAATAACCAACTCAGGATTTCCAGTATCCAACACACTAGACCTTAGGCTACTTGAAGGCAAAAGATTGGGTTTTAGTCAATAATATTTGGATTAACAGCACTTGTCACCAAATTAGCTGATGTACATCTAACTCATTTCTGCAATGCTATTATAAATCCACTAGCCTTTGCTACACAAACCAGATAGGCAGTGTTGCATGAAACCTAGCAAAACCCTATCCAATATTCTGCACAGGTACTTTCATAAGCAGTTTTCAAACATCCTAACAGAACATTAAAACTCGGCTTGGCTGTGCCACAGTCAGAAAACACAACTGCCACACAACCATCTTTGGGAGCGGGAGGGAACTACTACGAAAAGTTATTGAAATACCTAGTTTCTTTAAAGAAAAAAAAAAAAAAAAAAATCACTCCTCACTCCAAGCAAAGAAACCAAAAGAGAAATGCCCTGGTATTCAAAGAAAGAAGCTGGTCACCATTTTGGCAACGATATAGTCTAGAAAGCAGATAGCTCATGTTCAGGCTGTCAGGTAAAACAGGTTGTCAGCTGGACACACCTACTCACCCCCTTTTAACTAACAGGTGTGTCATGAGGGCTTACACTGTGCACACCCACTGCTGGGCTTCTAGAAGGCAGGAGACCCAAAGCTATTAAATTTTGGATGAGTGAAAAGAGACCAGTAGTGATAGGTTCACAAGTGACCCTGATAGAGTCAACCATGACCCTGTACAGAATTCAGAATTTGAGCCAAAAGGCCCTTTTTATAAATCTCACCAGACTCACCTTCAGGGGTCAAGTGGGCCAAGTCATATGCAAAGGTGAAAAGGCAGGTCTAGACAACTTGGAAGGGCGAGGCCCCAGTCCAACAGCATTCAAAGGCAAAAATATAAAAATTAAAATGTTCCAACCATCCGTGATTCTAACCTCTGGCTTCAGAGAGGAAGAAACTGGGTGAGGGAGATCACATGCCAATTAACGACAGCTCAAATCAGACTGTGCACGTCCTCACACTGCCCAGCCTTCTCTGCACACAGACGTCCAAATATCAGCAGGGACAGCATCTTCCCCCTCCTCTCTCCCATCACTGCACGACTAAAAGTAGTCAGCAACTGCTAATGCCTCAGACCCAGAAATCCCTTATAAGTGACTTTCTTCCACCCGCAGTTGCCCTCACTTACCCTTTGGATTGACAATCAAGAACTTCCCATCAGTCATGCTTAAAACCCCCAGCCTGTAGGCCGAATCCCTATCAGCTGCCCATCAAAGGGACATCTAGAGTCATAGGAAGGAGAAATTTCTGCGCCCATAAACTAGTCACACTCGAAAATGACAATTTCTCTTTCCAGCAAGGTGGCAACAAGGGGGACGGCGACCCCCGGGGAACTGGCCAGACATAAAGGCCCTGGGGTCGGAGCGAGAGCTCCTAAAATTACTCGGCGCAGCCACTGTAGGGGAGAAAAAAGGCAAAAATGTAAAAGGCACCCCCCTCCGCTGCCCCTCTTGATGGCCCTGCATTCCTGGGGGCACGGAGATGCCCGCGCGCACCGCCTGCGGACGGCCGACCGGAGAGCGACCCCAGGCCGCGCGGGCCGAGGGCCGGGGAGGAGGCGGCGGCGACCGGGTCCTGGGGGGGACCCCACTCGCCTCCCCGCGGCGCGGCCTGAGGGCCCGAGCGCACGGCGGCCCCGGCCGCAGGCAGGGTTGAGCGCCCGGGGACCCGGCGGGGCTGCGGGTCGCCGGGCATCCCGGGGCCCCGCGGTCAGGGTGGCCGGGGGACCCCGGAAACAGGCCAGGGTGTGGGGGCGCAGGCCGCGCCGCTGACAGCGCGCGGGGGCCGTGCCTGGCCGGCCTCGTGGGCGCGGCGGGCCCCTCGCGGCCAGGCCCGGCAGGTGCGGCCCCTGGGCCGCGCGGGGGGCGCGGCGGCCCGGCTCTCACCTGGCTGCAGATCGCCGGGCTCCCGTCCTGCCGCCGCGCCTCGGCTCCGCAGTAACCGCCGCAGCCTACGGTCCCCGCAACAGCCGCCTGCAAAATGGCGCCGCGGAGGGGCGGGCCAGGGGCGGGGAGCCGCAGAGCCGCCCGCCCCCGCGCCGGTCCGGACCCACCTCCCTCTCCGCGCCCGACCCCCGCCCTCTGGCCTCCCCCGAGGGAGGGGCTCCCCCTCAGCGCCTGCCAAGCTAAGCGAGCCGCTTGGCCTCCCAGGCGCCCCCCCTCGTCGTCCTCTCCGCCCTCCAAGTTCATTTTATTTCCCGCCCCCCTGCGTGGAAAGCGCCCCCCTTCTCCTGCCTTCCAGTCACACCTGCTTCTGGGGACCCACCTGGAATACGGAGTGCTCGCCCGGAGTCTCCCCCTCCTCGTACCCCCTTTTTACTCAGCCTGACACCGAGCCGTCATTTCTCAGTGAAGATAAGCAATCTGCGGCGCCTTGGGCTCAATGGTTTGGATGTCAAGGCGCTTTCACCGTTTCTCCAGTTAGGCTGTCAGGTTTTTTAACTTACTGGGGAAGAGGTCCTCATTACCTTATACAAACACGGTAATATAGACCGAGGCTTCTCAGACTCCCCTGAGGGTCGTGTTTAAGTGCAGGTTTTGATTCCGTGGGTCAGGGTGCAGCCCGAGATGCCGCTGGGTAAGGGCGGCTGAGCGGAAAGGCCTCAGGTAAATCCGTGGCCCTCAATCTTTAGCGCGACTTCACCTTAACTGCCTCAAGATGCACGTGGCTGGGCCCCACCCCCAGGGCTTCTGAGGCCAGAGGTGTGGAGTGAGGCTCCAGATTTTGCATTTCTGGCAAATTCCCAGGTGATGATAATGCTGTTCTCTGGGGTTTACCCTTTGCGAGCCACTACTGAAGACTATCTGAACACATGGCTAAACAAACGAACAAACAAAAACCTAATAATTAGCACTCTCATAGCACCTTCCATCTTGAGGCTGCAGTCTAGTTGCTATTACAACCGAGTAATAACCGACTAGTGCCCCAAGCAACTCGAGAGAGCTAGAACCGTGAACGGTGTCTGACCTTACATGGGGAGGAGCAGATTTTATCCTCAGAGTTTTCTGCCTGTTTTACACAGTTTGAGGGACTGGATGTTATAGATATCACAGATATCGATGGGGGGGGCGGGGGAGTGACCATCAACTGTGGGAATTTTATAAAATAGAGAGATGTGGTCCAAGTCTTTGAGAATCAATAATGTCATCCTATTTACTTCTCTAATAACATGTATTTTTAAAATACAAGAGTTGGCTTGTAAAATTCAGTACACCCTGGAAGACCAGGTGTTTTGATCCACATTGAAGATGGAGAAAATAAGGGACAAAAATTCTGTGACCAGTGAGAAAATTCACACTGCCCTGTCCATCTAACATCTCTACCATCCTCCTATACCAGAGAGAGCCTTTTCCAGCCAACCTTTTTTTTTGGCGAGGAGGGGGTGGCGGGGGGGTGGGGGTATCAGTGTGGAGCCGCGAAGGAGGTACTAAGTGTTTTATTCAGCCAGGGATGAGATATCTCAGATAAAAGAAGGGGAGTTAACAGGACTTCCCTGGTGGTGCAGTGGTTAAGAATCCACCTGCCAATGCAGGGGACACGGGTTGGAGCCCTGATCCGGGAAGATCCCACATGCCAGGGAGCAGCCAAGCCGGTGAGCCACAACTACTGAGTCTGCGCTCTAGAGCCCGCGAGCCGCAACTACAGAAGCCCGCGCGCCTAGAGCCTGTGCTCTGCAACAAGAGAAGCCACCGCAGTGAGAAACCTGAGCACCGCAAGGAAGAGTAGACCCTGCTCGCCGCAACTAGAGAAAGCCCGAGTGCAGAAACGGGAGAGCTAACTATTGCATCCTCAGGGTCTCCCTCTCCCTCACTTACAGATTTTCTCTATCCTAAAAAACTTCCTCTGGCCTGGCCTCTCCCACCTTCCTGCCTGTCTTCCTTCCTATCCTCCCCATCACTCCTCAGGTGCTGTCACTCTCTGCTTTCTTCGATGTCACCAGTGACCTTCTAGTTGCCAAATCCAGTTGCCTGTTTGCAGTCCTTTTCTTCCTTGATGGCTCTGTAACATTCCATTGACTTCTCCCTCTTTCTCAAAACTCTTCTCTAGCAATAATACCACTGGGTCTTACAATTTTTCTTACACCCCCCCCACTTCCCTCTCAGAGATGTAAGAGTTACCTATGCTCACCTCTAAAAATGTTTGTTTTCCTTAATATCTCCTTTCTCTCCATCTTTTCCCCTGCCCTGTCCTCCAAAGATCAGCCATCTCCTCATGACTCCCAAATCTCTCTCCAGACCAGACAGACATCTTTCTGAACTTCTAGGCACACATTTCCAATTGTCCTCCAGATAACCTCTCCTTGATATTATCCAGGAATTTTTTTTTTTTTAGAATTTTTCTTTTTAATATTTGTTTATTTATTTATTTATTTATTTTGGCTGCGCCGGGTCTTCGTTGAGGCACGCGGGATCTTCATTGTAACATGCGGACTTCTTAGTAGCAGCATGCAAACTCTTAGTTGTGGCATGCAGGATCTAGTTCCCCGACCAGGGATCTAACCCAGGCCCGCGGAGTTTTCTCACCAGGGAAGTCCCCAGGAATTTTAAATATGGCACCTCCACTGCTGAACTCTTTATCCTCCTCTCACAAACTTGCTTCTATCTGAGGTTTCTCATTTTGCCACCAGAAACTTTGAAATCAACTTTGACTTTGACTGTCACCTATGGTCAGCTGGAGTGGGAAAGTGTGTCTGGAATTCTCTTCTCTGTGTCCACCATCCCAAACCCTCACTTGTTCTTCCTCAGACTGTTGAAAAAGCTTCTCTCTCGCCTCTTGGCCTCAAGAGTTATCTCCCAAAGCCATCATTGTAATCATCTCAAAGCACAGAACTGACCACCTCACACCCCTCCTAGAAATTCTTCAGGGCCTCCTGGTCTACAGAAAAACTGGGTAAAAAGAAACAGTATAGACAGGACAGCATTCAAGACCCATCTCTGTCGTCTCCAGCTGCTTTTCTTTTTTTTCTGTACAAAGTACTACTTTTTACTGCTGGCAGACTGGAGTTGATGTCAGAGGCTGACCCTGACTTCAACATTGCCAGGGTTTTTGTGAGGATTAAAATGCTTATTTAGTGCTTGAATACATCCGTATTTATATATAATTATTTTTATCATCAATTAACTATTAATTCAAAAAATACATGAATATTTTCCTATTAATTTCCTTTTATTTCCTATTCATTTTCCTTTCCTATTAGAGTTGGTACAAGCAGGGTTTTTTCCTCCCCCACTCCATTCTCTAAACTAAATCAACAGAATTTATCAAGAACATCTTGTGTCCTGGATAATTTGATTGAAATTTCTGTCATTTCCAGGCTGTTTTATTTTTGAGAGGTAATTGTAGCTCGGGGCTATCTTTACAATATTTATTTCCAATATCTCTCTGGAGTCTGGAACTGAGGTCGGCAAAGCGAGAATACCAGCATCCAGGTGGTGAGCAGGCAGGAAAGAGCTAGCCTGAGGCCTGGAGGGACATGTGCTTAGTGGTTGATCACTACAGAACACAACCCAGTCCCTCTCTGAGGACTGGGGCCTCTATTCCCCAAAAAGGAACAAAAATTTAGTCATCATTACATCATTTTCCACCCATCAGATTGGCAAAGATTAATAACATCCAAGGTTGGTTATGGCAAAGGGAAATGAATCCTCTCAAAATCTGTGGGAGGAAGTCTAAATTGGTCTGCCCTTTCTGGAATAGGATTTAGAGATATCTGTCTGTTTAAATGCACATATATCTGTTAAAATATCTGTTTAAATGCATGCACCCTTAACCCAGAATACAAGTTCAGGGAATTTACCTGACACAAACACACACTGGAGAGCACAGGGATTTATGACTGAGGATGCTCAAGGAGACATGTCCCCTGCCCCTTCAGCCTCCTCCATGTCCCCATTTGCTCAGCAGCCCCTCCTGACCTCAGATCCCTCCCTCCTCAGCCCCTCTCACCCCCACACCCAGCGCAGCTGAAGCCCAGCCCTGTCAGCCACAAAGACGCTGGTATTCTCTCCACCAAGCCCAGCCCTCCTGCCGAGGCAGCCTTAGCCTCTTATCTGCTGACTCCTTGCAGATTTCTCACCTGCACTCCCAGCCTCTCCTTGTACCTTGAGGACACTGTTACCTGACTGCTGGTACCCACAGCTGTCTCTCTTGGTGGTCAGCCTGGTGGTGAAGATGTCATCTTATGGTACATCTATACATAGAATATTTTTTGACCTTAAAAAGGAATGAAATTCTGATATGTGCTACAACCAGGATGATTCTTGAAGACATTAGGCTAAGTGAAAGAAGTCAGATACAAAAGGACAAAGACCACCCTTTATAAGTCCCTCACAGGTGAACTTTCTTACCCATCCCCATCAACCTCAAATTCCCTATCTGTCCATACTCCCTACTTGCTTCCTGCTCCCAGGAGACCATTCATGAGCGGTGTGTTCCCTCTTCCCAGCCTCTGGACTAAAGAGCCCTCTGAGGCCTCCTTCCCTCAGCTGTCCTCCTGCCCTGCATTCCGGCACTGACCACTCCTTTCTAAAACCTGCCTCCTTCCCAGTTCATGTACCTCTCTCCCCTTCTCAGCTCAGCTTCTGGAAAGAGCTGCCTCCAGTCCCTGTCTCCTCATCCTGACATCCCTCCTCTCTTCACCATCTGGCAATCTGGTTCTGTCCCTATTTTCCTCTGAAACTGCCCAGGTAGATTAGCCATTTCCTCCAAACTACACAATCCAAGGGATCTTTTCTGTACGCATGTTACTAGAACTTTCTGGAGGCATTTGGCATACCTAGTGCTATGTTCCCTCAGGAAAAGTTCTCTTTCCTTGGCTTTGTGGCTGCATTTCCTTCTGGTTCTTCTACATCTCTGACCATTTTTTTTTCTGTCTCCTTCTCAGATTCCTTTTCCTCCTGCTTGCTTCAAACACTAGGGGTGGGGGTGGGGGGAGTGTGGTTGTGTCTGTTTCTGTTTTCCCCTCAAAAGCCCTTCAGGGGCTTAGCTGTTTCTTCTGCTTGGACATCTTACTCTTTCTTCTGGATCATTCTTGCTCATCCTTTAAGTCTCACCTTGGCCTCTCCTAGAAACCTCTCTTGAGCCCCTCAGCTGGTGTAAGTGTAGCCTGGGGTACTTCCTAGTATTTAGAATGGACTTATATTGAAATGATTTGTTTTTCTGTCTCACTTCCCTCCCTCACTAACTGTCAGTTCCTCCAGGACAGAGATCTTGATCTATATAACTCTGCATGCAGCTAAAATAGTGCCTGCCACACAGTAGATTCTCAGTAAGTACTTAATGATCTCAGAGGTTGGACTGAACCAATGGGGTCTGGCCACTGATGGAAGGTGAGATGTGAAGGGAGAGAAAGACTCAGGATTAACTTCCAGGTTCCTGGAGAACTGGAAGCTAAGAGAGAAACACAAATTAGAGGTAAAACACAAAAGGCCTCAAATGCAGGGTAAAAATAAAATAAAACTTTATTCAATAAGGGATTCATTTGAACCTAGACCCTCATGGAGACACTTAGTCTTTGGGGAAAAAATGGAAAAAGAATAAAAATCCATCAGTAATTATATAAAGTAGAAAAGAAGCAGAACTAATCCAGGCTGTTGGAATTCAGGATGCTGTTACCCTGTCGGGGGATAATGATTAAAGAGAAGACCATAGGTTCTTCCGAGGAGCTGGCCACGTTCTTTGCTTTGATCTGGGTGCTATAGGCACACGAGCATATTCACTTTGTGAGATTTCATTAAGCCGCACACTTGTGATATGTGCATTTTTCTGTATGTATACTACAAAAAGTCTTTATTAAGTAAATGCAATAACTAGACTTAGAAAAAAATCCAGTTAACAGATTTATATCCAATAAATTGGGTATTCCCCATTTTAAATAACATGGTCCATCTCCAAAAGAAAGTGGCAATGAAGCCCCAGTCTCGAGTAGGTTCTGGGGCAAAAGGTCAGGCCCAAGAAGGTGAACTGATACAAGTTATTGTCTCCAGGAATGTGCACTTTAGGAAACAGGGATGTGTGTATATATACTGTAGGATGTGAAGGTTTAATTTGGAATATTCTTTAGTGCTAGGATAAATGTGACATACTATTCCTGCAGCCTTAGAGAAAAGGCACAGGGTCCCTGCCCCATCTCTTCCTTGCTGAGTGACCTTGGGGCAACCATTTAACCAAGCTACACGTAGGTGTCCTATTATGCAAACTCAAGACAATTCTGTCTACTCTATCTACCACCTAGGTGGGTATAAGGATTAAATGATATAATTACTGTGAACATGTTTTCTGCAAATGTTTTTCATAGCCCTTTACAAATACAAAATACCTATTAGTATAAGAGGCCTAATCTAGCTGTAGAACTGAGCCCACAATTTGTTTTGAGTCGTAATATCACACACTCATTCTTTCCATGGGCTATGTTTACACTCCATCCATATTAAATTTCATTCTCTTTTTTTTCGATAACGTCTCCAGTTATATAAGGTCACTTGGAATTCAGGTCCTTTGTGCCCAGATTGTTGGCTGCACCACTTACATCTGATATAAGTTAGTATAGCCAATCTTCACTGGTCACATGTTACCTGGAAGGCACTGGGCTAGACATCATTGACAAAACTCACCTCACCTGCCCCAGTGAGCCTACATACTGGTAAGTATGGGAGGTCAGAAGAGAAATAATTGTATACCCAACGTCTGGCTGGGCTTCTGGTACCCAGTAGACTTGTGTTCTAAGACATGAAATGGCAGCCAGCAAGTAAATAATATTTGTGTCTGTGGTAAGTGCTAAAAAGGAACAATAAAAGGGGCTGACTGTAATCCAGGTTGGGGGGCCATCTTAGGTAAAGTGGTAAAGAAGGACTAAAGAGGGGACATTATTGCCAAGACTCAAGGAAGCCAGTTATGCAGAGCTGTGAAAAGACCATTCTAGAAAGAGGAATAGCAAGGATAAATGTCCTGAGACAGGAAAGAGCATGTCATGTTTGAGAAATTGAAAAGCAGTTGGTGTGAGTGGGACATGGAAGGTAGGAGGGAGAATGTGATGAAATGAGATTGAGGAAGAGGTCATGAGGGGCTCAGATGGAACAGGGTTTCTAAGTATAATAGGAAGTCATTAGAGGGTACAAGCAGGGGAATAACATGATCTCATTTCTGTTTTAAGATGATCACTCTGTTGCCATGTGGTTAATGTATTGGAGGAATCAAGGGTAAAGCAAACAGAACAGAGAGGAGTTACAGTAGTTCAGATGGAAGATGGTGGCTTGGCCTGGGGTGAGAGCAGTAGAAATGGAGATAAGGAGGCCAATTCAAAATATCCTTGGAAGATAAAATGACAGGGATTGCTAACAGGCTGTATATGGAGCATAAAGGAAAGGGAGAAATCAAGGAAGGCTTTTGGGTTTGGAGCTTGGGAAGCCAGGTAGGTGAGGGGCCACTCCATAGATGGGAAGAATGGAGGAGGGTTGGGATGGAGGACAGTCTGGGAGACTTCTATCTGTGACATCTCAAGAGGGAACAATTGGATAGCTTCATCCAGATTCATGTACATGGGCTCAGGGAGGAGGACTGGGCTGGAGTTACACACTTGGGAGTCATCAGTGCTATGTAATATTTAAAGCCAATGGAGGGACTTCACTGGTGGTGCAGTGGTTAAGACTCTGCGCTCCCAATGCAGGGGGCCTGGGTTCAATCCCTGGTCAGGGAACTAGATCCCACCTGCATGCTGCAAGTAAGAGATCACATGCCACAGCTAAGGAGCCGGCAAGCCTCAACTAAGGAGCCCGCCTGCCATAACTAAGAGCATGCCAGCCACAACTAAGACCTGGCGCAACCAAATAAAATAAATAAATAAAATAAATATTTTAAAAAATAAATAAAGCCAATGGATCCAATAGGATCATCTAGGAGGAGAGAGTGCAGTTGGAGAGGAGTGAAGCCCCAGAGATGAGCCTGAGGGGGCTCCTCCAGCACAGGAGACTGTATAATACCCAGTGTTGGTGAAGATATGAGGAAATGAAAACTTTCCCACACTCCTGGTGGGAGTTAAATTGGTACAACCTTTCTGGAAACCTTAGTAATATATATTGTAAGACTTTAAAAAGTGCTTACCTTTTAATCTTACAAGTCTACCCATAGAAGTTTATCCTATGAAAATAATCATGAATATGTGCAAAGACTTACAGACATGGATGTCTATCATAGCATGATTTGTAATAATAAAAATGGGAAATGTAAATATTTAATAAGAGGGATTTATTTATTTATTTATTTATTTTTTTTGCTGAGCCACACAGCGTGAGGGATCTTAGTTCCCCTACCAGGGATCAAACCCGTGCCTGCAGTGGAAAAGTGGAGTCCTAACCACTGGACCACCAGGGAATTCTCAAGAGGGATTGTTAAATACATTTCAACACAAGTGTTATGCAACCATTTTGCAACCATTTTGTTTGATGATGTAGAAAAATATCAAATGACAGGAAAAAGTGTTCATGAAATCTAAGCCAAAAGCAGTTTGAAATGCATATAAATTAGATTACCTTTGCCTGAAAATAGCAAAGAATGCGGAGTCCTATTTATGTGTAAGGAATAAAGAATATAAGTGCGTAAGGAAAATGTATTCTCTCTGCTAACAAGAAGCCCAGAGGTAAGGATGGGTTTAGGTTTAATTAGTAGCTTAATGACATCTTCGCGGACCCAAATTCTTTTCATCTTTCCATCCCATCTCTTTAACATATCAGCTTAACTCTCCTCATGGTTGCAACGTGGTTCCAGGTGTAGCATGCATTCACAGTAATGCCCAACTGAAGAAGAGGGACTATTTTGCCTATGCAGCTTTTTAAGAGCAAGGAACTCTTTTCCAGTGGCCATCATTAGAACTTCACTACTCAACTCTGCATTGTAGTGTGAAAGCAACTAGAGACAATATGTAAACAAATGAGTGTGACTGTGTTCTAGTAAAACTTTATTTATAAAAATTGGCAGCAAGCCTGCTGGCCATAATGTACCTACCTCTAACATAGACCATGTTTCTTCAGCCCTGCCAATGATTCTTTGAGCAACACATATCACTTTCTGCTAGAGAAGATTATGTTGTCTGCTACTAAGAATCCTTAAAAATAAAACCTTAATGAGTTGGTGCTCCATTAACAAGAAAGAAAAAGGGAATGGCAGTTGGGTGAGCAACCTGTATTATTTCCTACAAAAGATAGTGTGTACAGTAAAAAAGAGATAAATAGAAGATGAGAGAGAAGAGTGGAGGGGGATTGTGATAGCCAGCCTCCAAAATGACCCCCCAGTGACCCTTGCCCCCTATTATTCACACACTTGTGAATGTTTTATGGGTAGGTGAATGGTTTACAGGGTAAACATGGGTAAACAGGGTAAACATCCCTCCAACAATGAATAGGGCTGACCTGTGTAATCAAAGAATATAGCAGAAAGAACAGTGTGTGACTTCTGAGGCTAGGTTATAAAAAACCTTGTGTCTTTCATCTTGCTCTCTCTTGGATCACTTGCTTTAGGGGAAGCTAGCAGCCATGTCATGAGGATGCTCAAGCAGCCCTTGGGAGAGGTTCATATGACAAGAAACTGAGGTCCCCTGCCAAAGGCCTTGTGAGCATGTCATCTTGGAAGAGGATTCTCCAGTCTCAGTCAGACCTTCAGCTGACTGCAGGCCCAGCTGATATCTTAAACTAAAACCTCCCAAGACCTTAAGCCTGAGCCCCAGCTAAGCTGGTCCTGAATTCCTGACCACAGAAGTGAGATAATAAATGTTTACTTTTGTTTTAGGCCTCTACATTTGAGGATAATTTATTGTACAGCAATAGGTAACTAACAGGGATACAATAAAATATCAATATCAATAGTAATTACCCATGGGTGGTAGGATTACAAGTGACTCTCAGGGGATTTCCCTGGTAGTACAGTGATTAAGACTCCACACTCCCAATGCAGGGGGCCCAGGTTCGATCTCTGGTCAGGGAACTAGATCCCACATGCATCTCGCAACTAAGAGTTCCTATGCACAGCTAAGGAGTTGGCAAGCCTCAACTAAGGAGCCAGCGAGCCGCAACTAAGGAGCCTGCCTGCTGCAACTAAGACCCAAAGCAACCAAATAAATAAATTAAATATTTTAAAGAACAAAACAAAAACAAGTGACTATCAGTTTCTTTGTTGTATTTGAAGTTCTGAAGTTTCTGCCATAAATGTGTACTAGAATCTGCATATTACCTTTCTCTCTCTAGTCAATGATTCTTCCCACCTGCTTTTCCACAGTACTCAGGTTAGTCTCCTACACCATGTCATGAGTTTCTTGGCTGGCCTACACTGTGATGCCTCACCTAAGAGTCAAATTCTCTCTTCTCCAGGTGATCCACAAGACAAATACTACATAGTTCATTCACAGAGGTCAAGCACTACAAAACTAAAGACAGAGGCCAGGCCAAATTTCTGAGAGCCTTGTATATCACCCTAAGACCCAATGTCTTTGATCAGATTTTCCAGAAGCAGACTTCAGATAAGGGTTTGTTTGCAAGTGATTTATGAAGGAAAGACTGCCAGGAGAAATTGGTAAGACAGTGGGGAAAACAGAACAGGAAAAGATCAGAAGCTAAGACAGGCAATTTTAGGTAAGGTCTCAGCCTCATCCTGATCTCATAGGGTAGTTCTGGAGCATAAATTATATCTCAAGGCAAGGGAGCTGGTTGCTCATACCCCAGCACTTTTCAGTCAGCACTTTTCAGTCATAAGCTCCTGTCCTCTCTGTGCTTTTAGGCAGAGCAATTCCAGTAGCCCAGTACAGATATAAGACAGTCCTCTAAAGAGAATATAGATGTAGGCCACTGGAAGCAAAAGCACAGAGAAACCAGGTGAGTGACATAAGGAAATTGTCAATGGAACCCTGGGTGGGTTGAGCATCTGGGCAGAGCACTGAAAGCATATAGGCATTTGAGATGTTTCTTAAACTCTCTGCACTAAGTGTGGAAAATGGAGAGTAGGCAAAGAGATGGCTGGAGAGAAGACTACTTAAAAGGTGATGAAAAAGTCTAGATGAGAAGTGATAATTAATGCTATGGCAGTAGGGATAGACATGAAGAACCAGACTGGAAAAACCCATCTATGTGAGCTTGGAAGAGTTACTTAACCTAACTGGGCATCACCTGCAAAATGGGTCAATTATAATAATAGTGAAAAAATAATATTAGTGGCAATAATGTTTACCGAGCACTTTGCTACAATCAAGATACTGATTGTTCCAAAAACTTTACCATTGTTATCCTTAGTGTAACCCTCACGGCCACCCTGTGAGGTACACAATTCTTGTCTCCACACAACAGACAAAGACACTGAGGCTCAGAGAGGTTAACTTGCCTAAGGTCCCATGGCTAGTACCTTTCTCAAAATATTGTTGAAACAATTAAATGGCAGCCATAAAAATAATAATTATCAGTATTTTTATTGTTGTTATTAGGAATGACAGGATTTGAAAGACAGAGGATTTGGAGAGAAAGACCAAAGATGAAAATCATCTAAGAGCCCAATTTTGTGGATGGTTAGATGTCAACTTCACAGATGACACTGTGTTATTGGGAACACAGGATTGTGAGTAGAGAGTCGAGAGGCTGGAAACCAGAGGGGGAAAAGGACTTTGTGTTTGGAGCTTGTTAAGGTTTGCATGTTTGTGGGACACCAAACTAGGGATGTCTGATGATATTTAGAAACATGAGTCAGGAGCTTGGGAGACAGCTTAGGGCTGGAGATAAAGACTTGGCCCTCATCTTCACGAAGTTACCCAGTGGAAACTGGGGGGCCACAGAGCAGCAGGGATACCTCATTCTGGAGAGACAGAACAGGGGAGAGTCAGCCAAGGCCTGGCCTGGGCTTATGGGCCTCAAAACTTTCTGATTCTTGTTTCTGTTGGAACGAAACTATTTTCCCTGAGTTTTTATATCTTCCATCAGCCCCCATCTCCATCATCACCAGCCAATCTCCAATTTCACTGACTTTTTTGTCATTCTCACCAACCTTGGACTTCCCCACTATTTGCCACCCCTCAGCCTCCTCTAAGCTCTTTCTCAAAACCACCTTTTTCCTCTTTGATTCAACAACAGTGAAATCAGTAATAGCTCCAGCTTCATAACAGCTACTATTCACTGATGCCATAAATATCTATAGAGGACTTACTCTGAGTGGGGCACTGCACTAAGCCTGCAGTTATTGCAGCACACAGGGCAGACATGGTCTTTGCTCTTTTGGAGTTTACAATTAAAATGGAGTCAAGGACAAATCAACAGATACCAGGGGATCATTCCAGATCACGACTTATTATTCAAATGGAGCAAGACGAGAGTGAGTAAGGGGTAGGTGCCATGTTGATACAGCATCCAGGACAGCCTCTCTGAAGAGGCATGTTGGCCCTGGGGCCAAAAAGAGGAGGCAGGTGTGCAAAGACCTCAAAAAGGAGCAGAAGGAAGCATGAGATCAAAAGTACAATGTTCCTAGCCCAGTGCCAGGTGCTTCACACACAACTTTTCATTCTAGCAAATTCCTTCCTTTCTGAGTCAAAACTCCCTATAAATCTTGACTCTCTTTTTCCCCCTGGTAGGGCACTGCTGAGTAGCTGCCCTGAGCCACCCACCACCACTGCCAGCCCCACCAGCAAGCCAGGGTCAGCCCTAGCCCTGCTCAAAAAGCAGAATACCCATTTTCTTTTAGTGTTGCTATGACTAAAGGTACAGCACGAGTGGAGGGGGTGTGGGTGGTGTTGCCGGAGTGCTGAACCAAACAAGAATAAGTTGCCTGCTGGTCAAAGCCAAGGAACAACTTTAACATTTTTACCTGAGGTATAATTTATATGGAGTAACATGTGCAGATCTTCTTAAGTGGACATCTGGATGACTATCTACCCTTGTATACGTCCATGTAACCACCATCCACTTCAAGATTCAGAATGTCTCCATCACTCTAGGAATTCCCCCCATGCCTTTTCCCAGTTAGTAACCTCCCAAGAGGTAACCATTTTCTGACTTTTCTCACCATCGATTAGTTTTGCCACATAAATGAAATCACACAGTATATATACTTTTTTTGTGTCTGGTTTCTTTTACTCAGCATGATGTTTTTGAGGTTTATCCTTACTGTTGCATATAGCAATCATTCATTCCTTCTTATTGCTGAGAGGTGTTTCATTCCATTGTACTGAAACCATGCACCCCAGATTGGGACTTGAACCCACATGGATGGAACTCCAACCTGGCCAAAACTCAGACTGGGACTCAAACCCATGCAGCCAGGATTCAAACCCAGCCAAAATCCTGATTGGGACTCAAACCCACGCAGCCAGGACTTGAACCCAGCCAAAACCCACAGTCTTCCAACGGAGATCACACACCTGGTTTCAGGACGTAATGAAGCTCAGGTTCTTGATATCTCATTGCAGAAAGAATTCAGTGAGAAACAAAGTGATAGGTAACAAGTGGATTTATTTAGAGAGAAACACACTCCATAGACAGAGCGTGGACCATCTCAGAAGGCAAGAGCGGCCCCAGGGTATGGGGTTGTCAGTTTTTATAGGGGTGGGTAATTTCATAGGCTAATGAGTGGGAGGAGTATTCCAACTATTTCGAGAAGGGGCGGGGATTTCTGGGAATTGGGCTACCGCCATCTTTTTGATCCTTATGGTTGGCCTTGAAACTGTCATGGCACCTGTGAGTGTGTCATTTAGCTTGCTGATGTGTTACGATAAACGTATACTGAGGCTCTAGGTCTAGTGGAAGTTGACTTGTCTGCCATCTTGGACCTATTTTGTTCTACTCAGTCTATGTCATGTCCTTGGGCTATGTCATTCTTTCAAAGGTTGTGCCCTGCCTTCTTCCCTCCTGTTTCAGTATGAAGATACTGTTAATGGATATTTGGAATTATTTTTCTAATTTTTGGCTCTTATGACTAAGACTACTATGAATACTCATGTACAAGCCGTTTTACAGATAAATATATCTTCCATTCATGTGGATAAATACCAAGAGTGGAATTGCTGGTTATGGGGTAGATGTACGTTTTACTATACTAGAAACTGCCAGTCAGATTTCTAAAATGATTGCACCATTTTACACTCCTGCCAGCAGTGTATGAGGGTTTCAGTTGCTGCACGTACCCTCTAATACTAGGTATTGTCAATTTAAAAAATTTTAACTATTCTGGTATGTGTAAAGAGGTATCTTGAGGTAATTTTAACTTATGTTTTCTTGATGACAGTGATAAACAGCATATTGTCATGTGCTTATTGGCCATTGTAATATATTATTTTGGGAAATGTTCAAGACTTTTGCCCATTTTTAAAAATTATTTGTCTCTTATTACTAATTCCTGAGTTCTTCCACAATATTGAGGAACGTTGTAAACATGCTAAGTGAAAGAAGCAAGTCACAAAAGACCACACATTGTATGATTCCATTTATACAAAATGTCCAAAATAGGCAAATCCATAAAGACAGAAGTAGATTAGTGGCAGCCTAGGGCTGGGGGAATTGGAGCAAAATGGAGAATGGTTGCTAATGGGAGTGATGAAAATGATCAAAACTTGATTGTGCTCATGAATGCACACACTCAGTAAAATACACTCAATTTTAAATTGCACACTCAATAAAGTATTTTTTTAATATAAAATGACCAACAGGAGGGGGGACCTTCAAGATGGCGAGGCGTAAGATGTGGAGAAGAGATCACCTTCCTCTCCACAAATACATCAAAAATACATCTACTTGTGGAGCAACTCCTACAGAACACCTACTGAACGCTGGCAGAAGACCTCAGACTTCCCAAAAGGCAAGAAAACCCTCACATACTTGGGTAGGGCAAAAGAAAAAAGAAAAAACAGAGACAAAGGAATAGGGACAGGACATGCACCTCTGGGAGGGAGCTGTGAAGAAGGAAAAGTTTCCACGCACTAGGAAGCCCCCTCACTGGTGGAGACGGGGGCTGGGCGGGGGTGTGGGAGTGGGGGCGAGGAAGGTTTGGAGCCACAGAGGAGAGCGCAGCAACAGGGCTGCAGAGGGCACAGTGGAGAGATTCCTGCACAGAGGATCGGTGCTGACCAGCACTCACCAGCCTGAGAGGTTTGTCTGCTCACCCGCCAGGGTGGGTGGGGGCTGGGAGCTGAGGCTTAATGCTAAGGCTACTGCTTCAGCCACCAAGAAGCCTGTGTGCAAGCACAGGTCACTATCCACACCTCCCCTCCTGGACACCTGTGCAGCCCGTCACTGCCAGGGTCCCATGATGCAGGAACAACTTCCCCAGGAGAACACACGGTGCGCCTCAGGCTGTTGCAACATCATGCTAGCCTCTGCCACCACAGGCGAGCCCTGCATTCTGTACCCCTCCTTCCCCCTGGCCTGAGTGAGCCGAAGCCCCCTAATCAGCCGCTGCTTTAACCCTGTCCTGTCTGGGCTAGAACAGAAGCCTGAGGGCAATCTACACGCAGAGGTGGGGCCAAAACCAAAGCTGAACCTCAGGAAGTGTGCGAACAAAGAAGTGAAAGGGAAATTTCTCCCAGCAGCCTCACAATCAACTTGAGGTACGCTGCATCTCTGGAATACCTGAATAGACAATGAATCAACCCTGTCCACCAGAAAGACAAGATCCAGCCTCACCCACCAGAACACAGGCACCAGTCGCCTCCACCAGGAAGCCTACACAACCCACTGAGCCAACCTTACCCACTGGGGGCAAACACTAAAAACAACAGGAACTATGAACCTGCAGCCTGTGAAAAGTAGACCCCAAACACAGTAAGTTAAGCAAATTGAGAAGACACAGAAATATGCAGCTGATGAAGGAGCCAGGTAAAAACCCACCAGACCAAACAAATACAGAGGAAATAGGCAGTCTACCTGAAAAATAATTCAGAGTAATGATAGTGAAGATCATCCAAAAGCTCAGAAATAGAATGGAGAAAATACAAGAAATGTTTAAAAAGGACCTAGAAGAACTAAAGAGCAAACAAACAATGATGAACAACACAATAAATGAAATGAAAAATTCTCTAGAAGGAATCCATAGCAGAATAACTGAGGCAGAAGAACGAATAACTGACCTGGAAGATAAAATAGTGGAAATAACTACCATAGAGCAGAATAAAGAAGAAAGAATGAAAAGAATTGAGGACAGTCTCAGAGACCTCTGGGACAACATTAAACACACCAACATTCAAATTATAGGGGTCCCAGAAGAAGAAGAGAAGAAGAAAGGGATTGAGAAAATATTTGAAGAGATTATACTTGAAAACTTCCCTAACATGGGAAAGGAAATAGTCAATCAAGTCCAGGAAGTGCAGAGTCCTATAGAGGATAAATCCAAGGAGAAACACCAAGACACATATTAATCAAACTATCAAAAATTAAATACAAAGAAAAAATATTAAAAGCAGCAAGGGAAAAGCAACAAATAACATACAAGGGAATCCCCATAACGTTAATAGTGATCTTTCAGTAGAAACTCTGCAAGCCAGAAGGGAGTGGCAGGACATATTTAAAGTGATGAAAAGGAAAAACCTACAACCAAAATTACTCTACCCAGCAAGGATCTCATTCAGATTCGATGGAGAAATTAAAACCTTTACAGACAAGCAAAAGCTAAGAGAATTCAGCACCACAAAACCACCTTTACAACAAATGCTAAAGGAACTTCTCAAAGCAAGAAACACAAAAGAAGGAAAGGACCTACAAAAACAAACCCAAAACAATTAAGAAAATGGTAGTAGGAACATACATATCGATAATTACCTTAAATGTAAATGGAATAAATGCTCCCACCAAAAGACATAGACTGGCTGAATGGATACAAAAACAAGACCTGTATATATGCTGTTTACAAGAGACCCACTACAGACTGAAAGTGAGGGGATGGAAAAAGCTATTCCATGCAAATGGAAATCAAAAGAAAGCTGGAGTAGCAATTCTCAAATCAGACAAAATAGACTTTAAAATAAAGATCATTACAAGAGACAAAGAAGGATGCTACATAACGATCCTTTGATCTTGAAGAAGACATAACAATTGTAAATATTTATGCACCCAACATAGGAGAACCTCAATACATAAGGCAAATGCTAGCAGCCGTAAAAGGGGAAATCAACAGTAACACAGTAATAGTAGGAGGGGACTTCCCTGGTGGCACAGTGGTTAAGAATCAGCTTGCCAATTCAGGGGACACGGGTTCGAGCCCTGGTCTGGGAAGATCCCACATACCGTGGAGCAACTAAGCCCATGTGCCACAACTACTGAGCCTGCACTCTAGAGCCCACGAGCCACAACTACTGAGCCCACGTGCCACACTACTGAAACCCACATGCCTAGAACCCATGCTCCACAACAAAGAAAAGCCACAAAAAAAAAAAAAAAAAAGAAAAGCCACAATGAGAAACCCGTACACCTCAACAAAGAGTAGTCCCCGCTCGCGGCAACTAGAGAAAGTCCGCATGCAGCAACGGAGATCCGATGCAGACAAAAATAAATAAATAAACTAATAATTTTTTTAATTAAAAAAAATGATAGTAGGGGACTTTAACACCCCACTTTCACGAATGGACAGATCATCCAAAATGAAAATAAATAAGGAAACACAAGCTTTAAATGGCACAATAGACCACATAGATTTAATTGATATTTATACAACATTCCATCCAAAACAACAAAATACAATTTGTCTCAAGTGCTCACGGAACATTCTCCAGGATAGATCATACCTTGGGTCACAAATCAAGCCTTGGTAAATTTAAGAAAATTGAAATCATATCAGTCAGTATCTTTTCCAACCACAACACTATGAGACTAGATATCAATTACAGGAAAAAAACTGTAAAAAATACAAACACATGGAGGGTCAACAATACACTACTAAATAACCAAGAGATCACTGAGGAAATCAAAGAGGAAATTTAAAAATACCTAGAAACAAAAAACAATGAAAACACGAGGACCCAAAACCTATGGGATGCAGAAAAAGCACTTCTAAGAGGGAAGTTTACAGCAGTAAAATCCTACCTCAAAAAACCAAAAAAATCTCAAAAAAAACACCTAACTTTATACCTAAAGCAATTAGAGAAAGAAGAACAAAAAAAAAAGCCCCAAAGTTAGCAGAAGGAAAGAAATCATAAAGATCAGATGAGAAATAAATGAAAAAGAAATGAAAGAAACAATAGCAAAGATCAATAAAACTAGAAGGTGGTTCTTTGAGAAGATAAACAAAATCAATAAACCACTAGCCAGACTCATCAAGAAAGAAAGAGAGAAGACTCAACTCAACAGAATTAGAAAAGAAAAAGGAGAAGTAGGGCTTCCCTGGTGGCGCAGTGGTTGAGAGTCCGCCTGCCAATGCAGGGGACACGGGTTCGTGCCCCGGTCCGGGAAGATCCCACATGCCACAGAGCAGCTGGGCCCGTGAGCTATGGCTGCTGAGCTTGTGCGTCCGGAGCCTGTGCTCCACAATGGGAGAGGCCACAACAGTGAGAGGCCTGTGTACCGCAAAAAAAAAAAAAAAAAAAAAAAGGAGAAGTAACAACTGACCCTGCAGAAATGCAAAGACTCATGAGGGATTACTGCAAGCAACTATATGCCAATAAAGTGGACAATCTGGAAGAAATGGACAAATTCTTACAAAAGCACAACCTTCCAAGACTGAACCAGGAAGAAACAGAAAATATAAACAGACCAATCACAAGCACTGAAATTGAAACTGTGATTAAAAATTCTTCCAACAGGGACTTCCCTGGTAGTGCAATGGTTAAGAACCTGCCTGCTAATGCAGGGGATACGGGTTTCATCCCTGGTCTAGGAGGATGCCATATGCCATGGAGCAACTAAGCCCATGTGTCACAACTACTGAGCCTGTATTGCGAGCCACAACTATTGAGCCCATGAGCCACAACTGCTGAAGGCTGTGTACCTACAGCCTGTGCTATACAACAAGTGAAGCCACCGCAATGAGAAGCCCAAGCACTGCAATGAAGAGTAGCCCCCACTCGCCGCAACTAGAGAAAGCCCACGAACAGCAAGACGGCACGATACAGCCAAAAAAAAGAAACAAAAAATTTCCAACAAACAAAAGCCCAGGACCAGATGGCTTCACAGGCGAATTCTATCAAACATTTAGAGAAGAGTTAACACATATCCTTCTCAAACTCTCCCAGAATATAGCAGAGGGAGGAACACTCCCAAACTCATTCTATGAAGCCACCATCACCCTGATACCAAAACAAGACAAAGATGTCACAAAAAAAGAAAATTACAGACCAATATCCCCGATGAACATAGATGCAAAAATCCTCAACAAAATACTAGCAAACAGAATCCAACAGCACATTAAAGGGTCATACACCATGATCAAGTGGGGTTTATTACATGAATGCAAGGACTCTTCAATATACGCAAATCAATCAATGTGATACACCATATTAACAAACTGAAGGATAAAAAACGTATGATCATCTCAATAGATGAAGAAAAAGCTTTCAACAAAATTCAACACCATTTATGATAAAAACTCTCCAGAAAGCAGGCATAGAGGGAACTTACCTCAACAAAATAAAGGCCATATATGAAAAACCCACAGTCAATATTGTTCTCAATGGTGAAAAACTGAAACCATTTCCTCTAAAATCAGGAACAAGACAAGAATGCCCACTCTCACTACTGTTATTCAACATAGTTTTGGAAGTTTTAGACACAGCAATCAGAGAAGAAAAAGAAATAAAAGGAATCCAAATCAGAAAAGAAGAGGTAAAGCGGTCACTGTATGCAGATGACATGATAATATACACAGAGAATCCTAAGGATGCTGCCAGAAAACTATTAGAGCTAATCAATGAATTTGGTAAAGTAGCAGGATACAAAATTAATGCACAGAAATCTCTTGCATTCCTATACCCTAATGATGAAAAATCTGAAAGAGAAATTGAAGGAACACTCACATTTACCACTGCAACAAAAAGAATAAAATACCTAGCAATAAACCTACCTAAGCAGACAAATGACCTGTATGCAGACAACTATAAGACAATGATGAAAGAAATTAAAGATGATACAAACAGATGGAGAGATATACCATGTTCTTGGACTGGAAGAATCAACATTGTGAAAATGACTCTACTACCCAAAGCAATCTACAGATTCAATGCAATCCCTATTAAGTTACCAATGGCATTTTTCACAGAACTAGAATGAAAAATTGCACAATTTGTGTGGAAACACAAAATACCCTAATAGCCAAAGCAATCTTGAGAACAAAAAACGGAGGTGGAAGAATCAGACACCCTGACTTCAGACTATACTACAAAGCTACAGTAATCAAGACAGTATGATACTGGCACAAAAACAGAAATATAGATCAATGGAACAGGATAGAAAGCCCAGAGATAAATGCACACACAGATATGGTCACCTTACCTTAGATAAAGGAGGCAAGAATATACAATGGAGAAAAGACAGCCTCTTCAATAAGTGGTGCTGGGAAAACTGGACAGCTACATGTAAAAGAATGAAATTAGAACACTTCCTGACACCATACACAAAAATGAACTCAAAATTAATTAAAGGCCTAAATGTAAGGCCAGACACTATAAAACTCTTAGAGGAAAACATAGGAAGAACACTCTATGACATAAATCACAGCAAGATTCTTTTTGACCCACCTCCTAGAGAAATGGAAATAAAAATAAACAAATGGGACCTAATGAAACTTAAAAGCTTTTGCAAAGCAAAGGAAACTACAAACAAGATGAAAATACAACTCAGAATGGGAAAAAATATTTGCAAACGAATCAACGGACAAAGATTAATCTCCAAAATATTATAAACAGCTCATACAGCTCAATATTAAATAAACAAACAGGGACTGCCCTGATGGCCCAATGGTTAAGAATCCACCTGCCAATGTAGGGGACACGGGTTCTAGCCATGTTCCAGGAAGATCCCACATGCCGTGGAGCAACTAAGCAACTAAGACCATGGGCCACAACCACTGAGTCCACATGCCGCAACTACTGAAGCCCATGCACCTAGAGCCCATGTTCCACAACAAGAGAAGCCACCACAGTGAGAAGCCCGTGACCTCAACAAAGAGTAGCTCCTGCTCGCCATAACTAGAGAAAGCCTGCGTGCAGCAACAAAGACCCAAAGCAGCCAAAAATAAATAAATAAATTTATTTATTTAAATAAAATTAAAAAATAAACAACCCAATCCATAAATAGGCAGAAGATCTAAATAGACATTTCTCCAAAGAGGATGTACAGATTGCCAACAAATACATGAAAGAATGCTCAACATCACTAATCATTAGAGAAATGCAAATCAAAACTGCAATGAGGTATCACCTCACACCAGTCAGAATGGCCATCATCAAAAATCTACAAACAATAAATGCTGGAGAGGGTGTGGAGAAAATGGGAACCCTCTTGCACTGTTGGTGGGAATGTAAATTGATACAGCCATTATGGAGAACAGTATGGAAGTTCCTTAAAAAACTAAATTAGAACTACCATATGACCAGCAATCCCACTACTGGGCATATACCCTGAGAAAACCATAATTCAAAAAGAGTCATGCACCACAATGTTCATTGCAGCTCTATTTACCATAGCCAGGACATGGAAGCTGCCTAAATGTCCATTGACAGATGAATGGACAAAGAAGATGTGGTACATATATACAATGGAATATTACTCAGGCATAAAAAGAAATGAAATTGAGTTATTTGTAGTGAGGTGGATGGACCTAGAGTCTGTCATACAGAGTGAAGTAAGTCAAAAAGAAAAAAACAAATACTGTGTGCTAACACATATATATGGAATCTGAAAAATAAAAAAAAAATGGTACTGATGAACCTAGTGGCAGGGCAGGAATAAAGACGTAGATATAGAGAATGGACTTGAGGTCATGACAGGCAGGGGTGAGCTGGGACGAAGTGAGAGAGTAGCACTGTCATATATATACTACCAAGTGTAAAATACAGAGCTAGTAGGAAGCAGCCGCATAGCACAGGGAGGTCAGCTAGGTGCTTTGTGACCACCTAGAGGGTGGGATAGGGAGGGTGGGAAGGAGACACAAGAGGGAGGGTAGAAGGGAGACACAAGAGGGAGGGGATATGGGGATATATGTATTAATATAGCTGATTCACTTTGTTACACAGCAGAAACTAACACAATATTGTAAAGCAATTATACACCAATAAAGATGTTAAATAAATAAATAAAATGACCAACTGGTAACTTAAGATATGGAAATTTGTGCTTTGTGCCTATAGACAATTAGTAAGAGGTTTTAAGTGGTAATAAATAGCATTTCATCATGGTTTAAAAAAAAGTTCTTCATACATTCTGGACACTGGTTATCTGAGTTTTTCACATACATGTACATGTATTGCAAGAGCTGGCCTCAGGCAAAATTGTGAAACTGAAGTTCACATTGACATTTTTTTCCTTCCAACAAAAGGTCTTACATATTTATTGCCAAGCCAAAGCACTAGTGCAGAAACACTGACACAAAGAGAAAAATCATTTTCCCAATAAAATACATCCAGCTGTTCAGATAGTGATGTTCTCAGGGTGATATGGTAAGATGTAAGTGACTTTGACACAGCATAAATATGTTTGCCTCCTCATGTGTGGGGCTGCTTATAGACCCCGCTTGGTTCTGCTCCAATGTCTTCTCTCCGAATTTTACCTGTTGTATTATCAGTTTTCATTCTAATACGTTGGGGAATGGGACAATACTGCTTTTGTTTCTTGGCCAGGAATCACTTGATCCTGCAAGTCTCGTTACAAGACATGGCGAGGAGCAAGTTCAACCGCACATAAGATGGTGGAGAAGAGAAGAGAGTGCCACATTAATATTTATGTGTATCTACCAGGTACCAGGTGCTCCTTGCACCATATTTTTCTCACCCTCACACTGCAGGGAGGCATTATTTTCTCTATTTTCATTCTGAGATACCAGAGCCCAGAAATGTTCAGCAACTTGCTCAATGCTGCACAGTGTTTAAGGTGAAGAGCTAGGATTCAAAGAAATCTGTGTGAATTCTGTCCCTTGAAGAAAGCACACTTAAACTGATGCCTCCCACTTCTCTTTCTCTTCTTTTTTTTTTTTTTTTTGCAGTACGCGGGCCTCTCACTGTTGTGGCCTCTCCCGTTGCAGAGCACAGGCTCCGGACGCGCAGGCTCAGCGGCCATGGCTCACGGGCCCAGCCGCTCCGCGGCATGTGGGATCTTCCCGGACCGGGGCACGAACCCGCGTCCCCCGCAACGGCAGGCGGACTCCCAACCACTGCACCACCAGGGAAGCCCTCTCTTCATTTTTTAAAATTATTTATTTATTTATTTATTTATTTTTGGCTGTGTTGTGTCTTTGTTACTGTGCGCAGGCTTTCTCTAGTTGCGGTGAGTGAGGGCTACTCTTTGTTGCGGTGCGCAGGCTTCTCATTGCGTGCCTTCTCCTGTTGCGGAGCACGGGCTCTAGGCACGCGAGCTTCAGTAGTTGTGGCTCACGGGCTCTAGAACACAGGCTCTGTAGTTGTGGCGCACAGGCTTAGTTGCTCCTCGACATGTGGGATCTTCCTGGACCAGGGCTCAAACCTGTGTCTCCTGCACTGACAGGAGGATTCTTAACCACTGCACCACCAGAGAAGCCCTCTCTTCATTTTTTTTTTTTTTTGCGGTACGCGGGCCTCTCACCGCCGCGGCCTCTCCCATTGCAGAGCACAGGCTCTGGACGTGCAGCCCCAGCGGCCATGGCCCATGGGCCCATCCGCTCCGCGGCATGTGGGATCCTCCCGGACCAGGGCACGAACCCGCGTCCTCCGCAACGGCAGGCGGACTCTCAACCACTGCACCACCAGGGAAGCCCCCTCTCTTCATTTTTAACACCCTCATCTCCTGTAACCCTCAGCTAGCTTGTCTTACTCCCCAACTTGCTGGTTACTTTCCCCTGGGGAGCCTTTTCCGCTGCCCAGTTCACCAGCTCAGATTATGGGGCCTTTCCAAATCACTTGTCACACCATTTCCCCATCTGTCCTCAAGACTGGACTCTGGGCTCTGTGAGGTAGAGGGACCACATCAGTCTTGTCCGTTTTTGAACCCCAGTAGTAGATGCTCAGCACCTACTTGTTTAATGAATTAATATGAGTTTATTGGGAGAGTAAGGTAATGTCTCTCTTGTTAGGCAATGCAATAGGGGTGGCAGAGATGTTTTTGAGCAGGGAAGCCCAGCCAAGCATCAGGACTGGAAATCATACATTTGTACCTCTTTCCTTAACTCTACATCCTTGCCCATCGCTCCAAGGGCACAGCCCATCTCAGCGCCCCATCTTTGGCTTCTGACTCACTACCTGTTGACTCCACCGCAGCAGCAGATAAATCTGGCTTTTCTGTTCACCTCTACTAGAAAACCCAGAGGTGAGGTATCTGCCCTCCTTGAGCCCACATCTGGGCACATTTGTAAATCCACAGTAGTTTGCACCTATTGGCACAGTTCCTTTTTAACCCCAAATTTTGTTTTTATTTTGTTTTTAATCCACGAATTTGTATTTTGAAAATTTCAAACCCTCAGGAAAAGTCCCAAGAAAGATATAATAAACACTCATAATCGTTCACCTAGATTCTCCAATTGTGCCTACTCTCTCTCATTTTTTCCCCTGGCTGAAACATTTGGGAGTTACTGCAGACATCATGGCATTTCACCTCTAAACACTTCACCATAAATTTCCTACAAACAAAAACATTCTACACAACCACAATATCACTCTCTGGAAATTTAACATTGTTATTGTACCAATCTCTAATATTCAGTCTATATTAAAATTTCCCTAATTGTCCCAATAATGTCCTTTGTATATATTTTTCTTTTTGATCCTAAATCCAGTTAAGGATCCCATGTTGCATTTAGCTGTCATGCCTCTTTAATCTTTTAATCTGCAGGAGTTTCTTTGCTTTTATTTATTTATTTGTTTGTTTTTTTATTTTTTTGGCTGTGCTGGGTCTTTGTTGCTGTGTGTGGGCTTTCTCTAGTTGCGGCGAGCAGGGGCTACTCTTCATTGCGGTGCGTGGGCTTCTCATTGCAGTGGTGTCTCTTGCAGAGCACACGCTGTAGGTGCATGGGCTTCAGTAGTTGCAGCACATGGGCTTCAGTAGTTGCGGCGCGTTGGCTTAGTATTTGCGTCATGCGGGCTTAGTTGCTCTACGGCATGTGGGATCTTCCAGACCAGGGATCAAACCCGTGTCCTTTGCATTGGTAGGCAGAGTCTTAATCACTGGAGCACCAGGGAAGTTCCTCTTTGCTTTTTTTTTTTTTTTTGTCTTTCATGATGTAGATGTGTTTGAAGAGTTTGGGTCACTTATCTTGCAGAATGTTCCTTAATTTGGATTTGCTGATGTTCCCTCGTGATTAGATTTGAGTTAAACATTTTTGGCAAGAATCACAAATGTGATGTTGTATCCTTCTCAGTGCATGACATCTGGAAGCATTGTTGTTTTCTCCCATTATTGATGATGTAAGGAAATCTTTTCTTTTCTTTTTTTTTTGATAAAACATCATTTTGTCCATGATGTCCATCAACAGACACCTTGGGTTACTTCCATTTTTTGGCTATTGTGAATAACGCAGCTATAAACACCAATTTCATAAAGATTTTCCTTGTGTTTTCTTCTAAGTGTTTTATAGTTCTAGCTCTCATGTTTAGGTCTTTGAGCCACCCTGAGTAATTTTTTTGTATATGGTTGTAAGGTAGGGGTCCAACTTTTATTCTTTTGCATGTGGAAATCCAGTTTTCTCAACACCATTTGTTGAAAACACTGTCCTTTCTCCATTAAATTGTCTTGAGATCTGTGACAAAAATCAATTGACCATAGACTTAAGGATTTATTTCTGGGGTTTCTATTCTATTCTGTTGATCTATATATCTATCTTTATGCCAGTATCACACTGTTTTGATTACTGTAGCTTTGTAGTAATTTTTGAAATCAGGAAGTATAAGTCCTTCAACTTTGTTCTTTTTCAACATTGTGTTGGCTATTCATGGAGGGCAGTTACTTTTTAAACAGGACTCCTGGAGACTCCATTTGATATTAAGGAAGAGATGATTGGGATTTTCCTGGCAGTCCAGTGGTAAGGACTCAGCTCTTTCACTGCTGGGCC
The DNA here is from genome assembly GCF_937001465.1 of Orcinus orca. Classification (NCBI taxonomy): domain Eukaryota; kingdom Metazoa; phylum Chordata; class Mammalia; order Artiodactyla; family Delphinidae; genus Orcinus; species Orcinus orca. Next base: position 32,371,396 of record NC_064574.1, read on the forward strand.
CAGGTTCAATCCCTAGTCAGGGAACTAAGATCCCACAAGCCAGGCTGTGTGGCCAAAAAAAAAAAAGGAAGAGATGATCCATAACAGTCAACGTTTACACACTTTAGGAAGAATGTTGGTGACTGTGTTTGGCTGCCTTCAAAACCCATCTCATGGTTTGGTGACCCTAATGTTTGTACCAAGAAGTAGAATGCATAGCCTGGTAAAGATAAAAGTATTAAATCCCATTTAGTTAAGTGCTACACAAAATTTAATATACTAAAATATATAAAGTAGCATGGAATCAGATATCTGAGCTGCCTAGTCTCTGTACACACTCATCACTTCAGCCCATCTGAACACCTGAACACCTGTCTTTCCTTTAAGTGTGCTCTACTTCTCCTCACCCACCACCTACCTCCTTTTTCCTGAATTCAGATGTCACATGCAAGTCATTTTGTAATCTATTTTTATTCTTTTCTCTTCTTGCAGGACACTTTTAAAACTCTATGCTTTAATTGTACTGATTAAAAATAAGTAATACATTCACCAGTTTCAAAATTCAAAAGGTAAAATGATCCATGATGAAAGCCTCCCTGACATCCCTGTCCCTTCTCTCCAATCTGTCCCTATCCTCCCCAGCAGCAACCATTCTTTTTGTTTTCTGGTATTTTCATATCCATACACATTTGGGCCACAGGTAAGTAAAAAGAACTTCCTCACGCAAACAGCTGCATAGCAGTTGCTGTCAGTACTCTGCTGTATCCTTTGGACCTTCTCTTGTCAGTGTGCTCCTACAGACTCACTTACCAGGAGTGTAGTTTTGTGCCTGAAGACTTGACGGAAGCTGGGAAGACTATTTTAAGCACTAACAGCAGGCCGTGTGTAGGGGGGAATTACTCCTACCCAGGAACAGCTCCATCCAAGAAGCTCAGGAAGTGGTATCTTAACATGCCAACTCGCCACCTATCCTTCTGGTGGGATAACTGGGAGTGCAAGTTCTACACTGGTTCCAAGAGCTTCTCAGCAGCATTGGGCTCCAGTTTCCCATAGCAGTAATTTGTTGAATAAGCCACTCATTATAGGCTGCTTTCCCTTCCTTGTTTCACTTCTTCACTTCCCACAAGCTCACTTCCCAAATGAACTACTTGCACTCAAATTCTGGTCTCAGAGTTTACCTTGGGAGAAACCCAAACCAAGACACATAGTATACCATATACACTGTTTCATACCCTCCTTGGTTTGCCACCCCCCAACCCTGGGTTAAAAGAAAACAAGTTTGTTTTATTATTCTCTTTTCAGTTTTTTTTTCTCAAAATTAGGAAAAATTTAAAAACTTGGCTGTCAAGATTAAAAAGTCAGGAGATTAAACATTGGAATCTGGATTTTATGCTTCTCTTGAAAAATCAAAATTCCTAGCAATACCTCTGTTCTGGTATGACCACCGTCTTCAAGGCTGGATCTGAGGGTCCTTCCCCCCTGGGGGTGAGGAGTGGGGTCTCTTTGCCATTCATGAGTCTCGCACAGTGGGCTCCTCCTTCATTTATTGGACCCCCTGGTCCTGAAACAGAGGGAAGGGGGCAGGGCACAAGCTTTAAAAGAATGACATAGCCCAAGGACATGACATAAACTGAGTAGAACCAAATAAGTCCAAGATGGCAGACAAGTTGATTTCCACTACACCTGGAGGCTCAGTATATGTTCATTGTAACACATCACCAAGCTAAATGATATACCCACAGGTACCATGACAGTTCCAAGGCCAACCATAAAGGTCAAAAAGTGGGTGGTGCCTCAATTCCTGGAAATCCTCGCCCCTTCCCGAAATAGCTGGAATACCCCTCCCACTCATTAGCCTATGAAATTACCCACCCCTATAAAAACTGATAACCCCATACCCTGGGACTGCCTTGCCTTCTCAGATGGCCCACACTCTTTCTGTGGAGTGTGTTTCTCCCAAGACCTTTCACCTTCTGAGATGGCCCACACTCTGTGGAATATGTTTCTCTCTAAATAAATCCACTTCTTACCTATCACTTTATCTCTCACTGAATCCTTTCTGTGACATCAAGAATCTGAGCTTCATTAAGTCCTGAAAGCAGGTGTGTGATCTCAGTTAAAAGGCCATGGGTTCAAGTCCCAATGTGGGTTTTGGCTGGGTTCGAGTCCTGGCATGTGGGTTCAAGTCCCAATCTGAGTTACACGGTTTCAGTCCTAGCAGGTCACTAAAAATGAAGCCCCTGGTTTGGGCCCACATTAACAGAGGCTTGAAGTATTTCTAAATCATCTAAAGTCAATGTAAATTCTGATTCAGTTGTTCTGAGTCAGGGCGCAAGATCCTGCCTTTCTTACAAGCTTTCAGGTGATGCTGATGTTCCTGGTCCACAGACCACTCCTTGAGAACCAAGATTCTAATTTCTCCCTTCTGTAATCCATTTTGCATATCATTGTGCATTTACTTTTCTAGAACGCTATGTTTCATCATTTTAAAAATCCCAGTGGTTGTTGAATATCCATGGCAGTTTCTCTTTAGTATTTTAATTTTTAAACCACAGAATCTTTTGTTTTCCCAAACAACACTATTGCTCTGAGCCCCGGTGCACAAATGAGATAGAATACGGGTGCTACTAAGGTTGAAGACGGGGCCTTGGGAAATATGTCCCAAAGTTTCCACCCACCCCACTGATCCTCAGATCCCTGTGGCAAAGCCACATGAATTTAAAATTGCATGGAACTCAGTTGAAAGTCAGAGACCTTATTCTGGTATTCCAAGGCTTTGGGAGTTAAGTAACTTGCCCGAGGTCACACAGCTGCAAAGCACTGGATTTCCCAAACCCCTTGTGCATTCTTGTCCCAAGGCTACATTCACACCCTTTCCTCCCAACACCCAGGTCAAATTCTCCCACTTGATTACAGGCTTTTCCCACCCTGGACACACCTAAGACTTAGCTGCTCTAGGGGCACTACCTCTACTGATCCAGCCTCTCCCTTATCTCTTTATCCTTATCTCCCTTTCCCCACCAAGTTATGTTAAAATAGGGCTTAAAAGTACTAAGAAGGACCTCTTGACTGCAACTCTACAGAAACACATATGTAGGGCTTCCCTGGTGGCGCAGTGGTTAAGAATCCACCTGCTGGGCTTCCCTGGTGGTGCAGTGGTTGGGAGTCCACCTGCCAACGCAGGGGACATGGGTTCGTGCCCCGGTCCGGGAGGATCCCGCATGCCATGGAGTGGCTGGGCCCGTGGGCCGCGGCCGCTGGGCCTGCGCATCCAGAGCCTGTGCTCCGCGGCGGGAGGGGCTGCAGCGGTGAGAGGCCCGCCTACCACAAAAAAAAAAAAAAAAAAAGAATCCACCTGCTAATGCAGGGGACACGGGTTCGATCCCTCGTCGGGGAAGATCCCACATGCCACGGAGCAACTGGGCCCATGCACCACAACTACTGAGCCTGAGCTCTGGAGCCCACGTGCTGCAACTGCTGAAGCCCGCATGCCTGGAGCCTGTGCTCCGCAACAGGAGAGGCCACCGCAATGAGAGGCCTGTGCACTGCAACAAAGAGTAACCCCTGCTTGCCACAACTAGAGAAAGCCCATGTGCAGCAACGAAGACCCAATGCAGCCAAAAAAAAAAGTACTAAGAAAAAGTCTGTGTCTTTCACCCCTCTCTTACCCTGCAGTTCTCTCCAAAATGGTGTATTTGGCAAAATGTGGGGAACCAGGTAACTATGGGATAAAGTTCTACCTCCTTGATTTGGCCTCTAGGTCTCCATCATGTGGCTGTGGCCTCTGTGCCAAGTAAGCAACTTGCCTTATCATCCTGCCAAGAAAACCTCCTCTCTGCCCAGTTGGTGCTCACCTTCACCTAAAGTCACCTTTGGTGCCTCTGCCTAGCCTATAGGCCCTTGTTCACCCTATCCCCTACACACTCAGAATGTGTTAGTGAGTTTTTTAAAAATTACAATGAAAAGTCTTTAACGAATATAACTAGGAGTGTCTGAGAAATTAACAGCTCCTCCTCCATGTCTTTTTGAGGCTTATCTCAGAGATGAACAAAAATATCTTTTTTCTTTGCCACCTTTCTGTGTCTGCCCAGCCCTGCAAGGGAGGAGAGATGAGCAGCTCTCCTAAAACTCTGAGCTCTGTATGTTAAACTATGCATTTGAGAAATGAGATATAGTGGACAATTACCTGGAAAAATATCACTTACCAAAAATTATTCAAGAAATAGAAAACTTGAATAGATTTATACATTAAAGAAATTGAATCCAAATAAAAATTCTAGGCACAAAAATACTTCACTAAGCCTAGATGTCCTCATAGGCACTTTTGTCACCTTCAAGGAACAGAAAACCTCCATCTTACCCAAACTCAGAAGCAAGATTGAACAATTTGTATGAGGCTAGTCACTGACCACTGCTAGTGTAACCCTGACGCCAAATCAGAAAGGACAGTGAAATTGACAGTTCAGTTTCACTTTACACATATAACAATTATAAATAAACCACTAGCTATCCAAATGCAGCAATGTAGGAAATATCCCAGGAAGAAAAGGATGTCATTTAGCCAGTAGAGAATAGCAATATAATTTCCCAGCTACAGATCAAGAAACAAAAGTTATCTCAATAGATTCAGAAAAAAAAAAACCCAAATGATAAATTCAACAACCATTTTATGAAAACAGTCTTCTTTTGGGTTCCCCAGAAGCAGACCCTTACAATGATCCCACCAGAGGGGTGAGGGAGCTAAGGGATTTGAAGTCCAATTCCTAAGAGAAAGTCATTGCTTGAGTACTGCTCCTGGAGCTGTGATTCCACAGCAAGTCTAGGCTTCTCTTCACTGGGGCAGAGCAGCCTTCCTAAGTTTTGGGGGGGATCAGCGGAGGCCTCAGGCTGAGAGAGGCTGATTCTGGTATTTGAATGTGGGCCTAGCGACCCTGAAGCTCTAAAATATGGAAGGGGCCACACTCAGCACACTAGAAACAGAAGAGAATTACTTAATTACTTTAACCTGTCTTTTGTTGTTAAGAATTTTACTGAAAAAAACAAAAACAGAAACAAAACAAACAAAAAAACTAAAACAAAACACCTCATTCTCAGTGGTGAAATGTTAGAAGTATTACCTTTAAAGATAGAAACAAGGATGGCCTCTGTCAGTACATTTGTTCACAATAAAGAAAGATTGAAAAAGAAAAAGATGAAAAGTGAAAGTATTGGAAAGAAAACAAATAACAAACAAAAAAAAAACCTGTCATTATCTGCAGATAATATAATTGTCTTTAGGGAAAATCCTGAAGAATTTCACATATATGGAATTGGTATTTGTATCAGTTAAGTAATGCGGTATAACAAGTTATCCCATATTTTAGCAGCTTAAAACAACAAACATTTATTACCACACACTTTCTGAGGATTAGGCGTCCAAGAGTGGCACAGTAGTTCTGGCTCAGGGTCTCTCATGTGGTTGTAGGCAAGTTTTTGGCCAGAGTTGCAGTTTTATAAAGGGAAGAAAATCCACTTCCAAGCTCATTAACACAAGAGGCTCCTCTTCTTCACTATATGGGTCAATCCATAGAGAGGGCTTCTCACACAACATGGCAGTTGACTTCCCCCAGAATGAGTGGAGAAAGAAAACTCAAGATGGAAGCCACACCTTATAATAATCTAATCTCATAAGTGACATACCCTCACTGATGTGTATTCCATTTTTTCAAAGTGAGTCACTATGTCCAGCTCACACTCAAGGGGAGAGGACTACATAAGAACCTGAGTACTGAGAGGCAGGATCATTGGGGATCATATTAGGGTTTACCCACCACAGTACATAAGAGTGGTGTAGTTACAAATGTGCAGGATAAGGAGTGGACTTTGCAATAAATGTGACTGGGACAATTGGTTATGCAGATAGAAAAAAGCACCAACCTGATCCCTAGCTTATTCCACACTCAAAATAAATTCCAAGTGGGTTAAAGGCTTAAATATTAAATTTAATTATTTAATTAATTAAAATTAAATATTAAAAGTAAAACATTCAGAAGAATATATTGGAAGAGTATGTTTATGCCTTCTGGATAGGGAAGAATTTTTTTTTTTAATTTATTTTTATTTTTGGCTGCGTTGAGTCTTCGTTGCTGCGCGCAGGCTTTCTCTACTTGTGGCGAGTGAGGGCTATTCTTTGTTGCGGTGCGAGGGCTTCTCATTGCAGTGGCTTCTCTTGTTGAGGAGCACAGCCTCTAGGTGTGCGGGCTTCAATAGTTGTGGCACACAGGTTCAGTAGTTGTGGTGCCGGGGCTTAGTTGCTCTGCAGCATGTGGGATCTTCCCAGACCAGAGCTCGAACCCGTGTCACCTGCACTAGCAGGTGGATTCTTAACCACTGTGTCACTGGGGAAGTCCTTTTTTTTTTTTTAATCTATTTATTTATTTGTCTGAGCCAGGTCTGAGCTGTAGCATGCAGAATCTTCATTGCGGCCTGTGAGGTTGTGGCATACAGGATCTTTAGTGCAGCATGTGAGATCTTTTAGTTGCGGCAAGTGGGATCTATTTCCCTGAGCAGGGATTGAACCCGGGCCCCCTACATTGGGAGCACGGAGTCTTAGCCACTGGACCACCAGGGAAGTCCCAAGAATTCTTAATAAGATTCAATACTGTCAAATTACACTACATTGAAATTTAAGACTTTTTTACAGACACATGTCATGGAAAGCCATAAACAAAGTGAAAAAGAAAAGCTACAATGATGGATGTTAGCTGAGCTTATTGTGATAATCATTTCACAATATATGTAAACCAAGCCATCATGCTGTACCCTTTAAACTTATACAGTGATAAATGTCAATTATTTCTCAATAAAACTGGGGGAAATAAAAGAAAAGCTACAGATTGGAAGGTGATATATGTAATGCATATAATTGAGAAAGAATTGGTATCCAAAATATTTTTTTAACGTACAATTAATGAGGAAAGGACAAACAACCCAAAAGGAAAATGGGCAAATGATGATTTCTATGACCAATAAACACATGAAACATATAGAAAGAAGCTCAACTTCTTCCATAAGCAGGGAAATGCATCTTAAAACATGATGAGATGCTATTTACATCCTTCAGACTGGCAAAAATTAGCAAGCCTGGCTATATTTATCAGGAATGCATTAGGCTGCAAATAAAAGAAGACCTAAGGACACTAGGCTGCAGATGGAATGGTTGGTTGAATCTGAGAATGCAGAACCAGCTGATGCAGAGAGCCGTGAGCACCACACCACTATAGACAAGGGACTTGAAATCCACAGATTTTGTTATCCAGGGGGATCTTGGAACCAATTCCTCCTGCAGATACGGAAGGAGACTGTAGCAGTGACTGACAAATGGGAGATTCTTTTTCTCACATAACAAGAAGTCTGGAGGTAAGCAACTGTGGACATCAGTTCAGTCGCTCAGCTACCTGATTTCAAGGTAGCTGGTGTGCCTTCAGGGATTTCACCCAGTTTTAAAGACAGAATCAGGGAAGAGAGAGCAAAGCTAATGAACCCATCCTCTTTGTCAGAAAAGGAAAAACTTTTAAATTCTTCACACATCAGAAAAAAACAGGGAATGATATAACGCAAGACTTATGTACCTACAATCAATTCTTAACAAATGTTGATATTTTGCAAATTTTACTTCTTATTTTTTTCTTTAATAAAACATGAGCGATACAGTGTCCAGAACTATGTTTCATGGCCTCCCCAGAGGAAAGGGAGAAAGGAATATATTTAGTTTTCCAATATCTATAACAGAGGTATGCCAGGCAAAAAGGATAAGACCAGGGTATTTGGTTAGCCCGCCCACAGTGTCTAAAACACCAAGACAATAAAGTGAGGGTGAGGGTTTGAACGTAGAAAAACTTGCACTTGGTTGGCAGGAGTAAGTTGGCTCAATCACTTTGGAAAGCAATTTGGCAATATCCAGTAAATATAAAGATATAAATATGGGGCAACCCAGAAAACCCTCTTCTAGGTGTTTGCATTTGTGAAACTCTCACGTGTGCACATAGATATGCAAATGTTCATTTCAGCATTTCTTTTCTGTTTTTTTTTTGTAATAGCAAAAAATTGGAAACAGCCCAACTGTTACTCAAGAGAACTAATAAATACATTTCACAATATTAAACCAAAGGAATACTATACAGCTATTAAAATGAGTGAACTCAGCCTCTATATGTTAACACAAACAAACATTTAAGACTCAATGCTGGACTTCCCTGGTGGTCCAATGGTTAAGAGTCTGTGTTTCCGCAGTAGGGGGTATGGGTAAAAAACAAAAAGACTCAGCGCTGAGTTAAAGAGGCAAGTTGCAGAAAGGTACATAGGGTATGATAATATTTATGTAAAATGAAATGCACACAAAATTTTGTGTTTATTCTATCATTTACAATAAAGGTGTAAATAAACTTCAGGAAAGGAAACATACCAACTTCATATTAGCAGCTATCTCAAGGGAAGGAAAGAGAACTGAGGGGAGAGAGGGAGTGGATGTGGGAAGAAACTATACCTCTAATTTTTAAAAAATATTTTTTATTGTGGTAATGGTCACATAATATAAAACATACTATTTTAACTATATTTAACTGTACTGTTCAGTGGCACTAAGTACATTCACATTGTTGTGCAACTCTAACCATCATCCATCTCCCAAATTTTTCACCTTCCTAAGCTGAAACTCTGTCCCCTTTAAGCACTAACTCCCTGTTCCACCTCCCCACTCCCCCCACTGCCCCCTTTTGGCCCGTGGCATCTACCAATGTACTTTCTGACTCTATGAATTTGACTATTCTAGGTACCTCCTATAAGTGGAATCAAACAGTATTTGTCTGCACCTAATGTATTGATATATTGGAATGCATTTTTAAGGTTAACTTAAGTCCTGCAAACAGACTGTACCCTCTTTTTTTTGTTCCCTGTGTTATACAGTTGGCACTCACCAGCCATCTACTTCATACATAGTAGTATACATATGTCAATCCCAATCTCCCAATCCACCCCATACCCCCCTTGGTGTCCATACATTTGTTCTCTACGTCTGTGTCTCTCTTTCTGCTTTGCCAACCCTCTGAGTGGGAGAAAATATTTGAAAATGAAGCAACTGACAAGGGATTAATCTCCAAAATATACAAACAGCTCACACAGCTCAATATCAAAAAAACAAACAACCCAATCCAAAAATGGGCAGAAGACCGAAATAGACTTTTCTCCAAAGAAGACATACAGATGGCCAAGAGGCACACAAAAAGATGCTCAACATCACTAATTATTAGAGAAATGCAGATCAAAACTATAGTGAGGTACCACCTCACACTGGTCAAAATGGCCATCATCAAAAAATCTACAAACAATAAATACTGGAGAGGGTGTAGAGAAAAGGGAACCTTCTTACACTGTTGGTGGGAATGTAAATTGATACAGCCACTATGGAGAACAGTATGGAGGTTCCTTAAAAAACTAAAAATAGGGCTTCCCTGGTGGCTCAGTGGTTGAGAGTTTGCCTGCCGATGCAGGGGACACGGGTTCGTGCCCCGGTCTGGGAAGATCCCACATGCCGCGGAACGGCTGGGCCCGTGAGCCATGGCCACCGAGCCTGCGTGTCCAGAGCCTGTGCTCTGCAACGGGAGAGGCCACAACAGTGAGAGGCCTGCGAACCACAAAAATAAAAAAACACTAAAAACAGAACTACCATATGACCCAGCAATCCCAATCCTGGGCATATACCCGGAGAAAACCATAATTCCAAAAGATACATGCACCCCAATGTCCATTGCAGCACTATTTACAATAGCCAGGACATAGAAGTAGCCTAAATGTCCATCAACAGAGGAATGGATATCTCTAATATTTTATTAAGGAAAAAAGGTAGATCTGAAGCAAATATGTTAAAATGTTAACTTTTGCTGTATCTCAGTTGTAAATTGCTGAGTCAGAGGGCATAAGACTCTGCATTCCAATCAAGCTCTGGTGATGAGATATTGCTGGTTCAAAGACCCCACTTTGAGAAGTAGTGTTCTAGAAAACTCTGCCCTAGGCCTCCTGAGGTGGCAGTGAGGGGCCCAGCCTAGTGGACTTCGAGCCACAGAGAGGGAGGCTGCAGATGCGGAGGGTGCCTGAGGCTTTCCTGTCTGTTTTCAGACAGGGGAGGAGCTTCAAGTGTCCTAAAAACCCTATCCCAGCCTCTTAGCTGCCTCAACCAAGATGTTCCTACCCTCTACTATATCCTTTTTAACCTTCTCACTGATTATCCTTTTATGCATGTGTTTTGTTTCAGTTTGTTTGATAGTTTTGTAAACCTTCTTTCCATATGTTTCAGCTTTGTGCTTCTCCCTTGATTGTTCTTTCCAAAACTCTTAATCTTTCTTTGCAGAATTTTAAGCTATAGTCTTATTCTGCTTTTTCTTCTTGCCTTCTATAGCTTCCATTTTGAACCATCACCATTTTACTGATCTACTTTCTCCCTTTCTTTTCACTGGTTTTCTGTCCCGGAGCCCCTGCTTTTTTCCCCCCTGCTCTATTTTTGTTTCCCTTATCTTCTTTCTCACCCTTTTGATTTAATCTTCATTGTTTTACTGCTCACCAATTCAGTGCCCACTGAGGCAGTGGTGTATCCTGTGTGACAGGAGTACTCTGGCACCAGGTCATCTGAGTTCAAGTTCTGCCTCCATCCCTGCTAGCTGTGGAGTCTTGGGCCATTAACTGAACTTCTCTGTGCCTCAGTTTTCTCATATGTAAAATAACAATATTTACCTAATAGGGCTATAGGGAGAATTAAATGTATTAATGTGTTAGGACAGTGCCTTGCTCAAAATAAGCACTACAGTCATGTTAGCTCATATTTTTATCTATGTGGTATGGTATTCAGTCTCCAAGGTGGTCCCCAGTGATCCCCACCTCCAGCCCCTGTGCAATCCCCTCCCACCTTAAACGGGGTTGTGGGGCTGCAGTGGTGACCTGTGTAATGAAGAAGACATTGCAGAAATGATGGCGGATGGCTTCTTCAGCTTGGCTGTGTCACCTTGGATCATTCACCCTGGAGGAAGTCAGCTGCAATGTCTGAGGAAACTGAGGTCTTGTGCCAATAGCCACCCATATATGGTCAAGTGATTTTTGACAAGGGTGCTAAGACTGTTCAATGGGGGAAATGACAGTCTTTTCAGTAAGTCGTTGTTGGGAAACCTGGATATCCAAATGCAAAAAAAAAAAAAAAAAAAAAAAAATGAAGTTGGACCCTTACCTAACCCCTGAGAAGTGGAATATTTACTGATGTATCAGTAAACAAAGAATGTCACGGTCATCAGTAGTTGCAACCCTCCAATGTGAGCCCTGAGGAAACTCAGGATGTGAAAACTCAGGATACTGGTCCCAGATAGCTGAGGTGCATATCAAAAGAATGAGTTCAGTGAGCCCAGACTCTTGTTTTTTTTAAAAAAGACAATATAATTTTATTTTTATTTATTTATTTATTTTAACATCTTTATTGGAGTATAATTGCTTTACAATGGTCTGCTAGTTTCTGCTTTATAACAAAGTGAATCAGTTATACATATACATATGTTCCCATATCTCTTCCCTCTTGCGTCTCCCTCCCTCCCACCCTCCCTATCCCACCCCTCCAGGCAGTCACAAAGCACCAGGTTGATCTCCCTGTGCTAAGCGGCTGCTTCCCACTAGCTATCTACCTTACATTTGGTAGTGTATATATATCCATGCCTCTCTTTCACTTTGTCACAGCTTACCCTTCCCCCTCCCCATATCCTCAAGTCCATTCTCTAGTAGGGCTGTGTCTTTATACCCGTCTTACCCCTAGGTTCTTCATGACCTTTTTTTTTTCTTAGATTCCATATATATATATTAGCATATGGTATTTGTTTTTCTCTTTCTGACTTACTTCACTGTGTGTGACAGACTCTAAGTCCATCTACCTCACTACAAATATCTCAATTTCGTTTCTTTTTATGGCTGAGTAATATTCCATTGTATATGTGTGCCACATCTTCTTTATCCATTCATCCGATGATGGACACTTAGGTTGCTTCCATGTCTTAGCTATTGTAAATAGAGCTGCAATGAACATTTTGGTACATGACTCTTTTTGAATTATGGTTTTCTCAGGGTATATGCCCAGTAGTGGGATTGCTGGGTCGTATGGTAGTTCTATTTGTAGGTTTTTAAGGAACCTCCATACTGTTCTCCATAGTGCCTGTACCAATTCACACTCCCACCAACAGTGCAAGAGTGTTCCCTTTTCTCCACACCCTCTCCAGCAGTTATTGTTTCTAGATTTTTTGGTGATGGCCATTCTGACTGGTGTGAGATGATATCTCATTGTAGTTTTGATTTGCATTTCTCTAATGATTAGTGATGTTGAGCATTCTTTCATGTGTTTGTTGGCAGTCTGTATATCTTCTTTGGAGAAATGTCTATTTAGGTCTTCTGCCCATTTTTGGATTGGGTTGTTTGTTTTTTTGTTATTGAGTGTCATGAGCTGCTTGTAAATTTTGGAGATTAATCCTTTGTCAGTTGCTTCATTTGCAAATATTTTCTCCATTCTGAGGGTTGTCTTTTGGTCTTGTTTATGGTTTCCTTTGCTGTGCAAAAGCTTTTAAGTTTCATTAGGTCCCATTTGTTTATTTTTGTTTTTATTTCCATTTATCTGGGAGTTGGGTCAAAAAGGATCTTGCTGTGATTTATGTCGTAGAGTGTATTCCCATACATAGAAAAGAGCTAAATTCCTTAACTTGGGATATCTGGTTTTCTTTAATTAACAATAATCTTTTGCTGTTCCTGACTACTTGCCCTTTGTTGCAAAACATCTATATAACCTGGCTCCCTCCCAGCCTCCTCGGAGTATTTTTCTCAGGGTTACTTGAGATGCTGCCTCCCAGGCTTGAAGTCCTAAAAATTCCCACTGAATTAAGCAAAACTCTCAAATTTTAGGTTGTGAATAATTTTTTAAATCCACACACTATATACAAAAATCAGCTCAAAATGGATGAAAGACCTATAGAAAACATAGGGGAAAAGCTTCATGACATTGGATTCAACAATGATTTCTTGGATATGACACCAAAGGCACAGGCAACACAGGAAAAAATAGAAAAATTTGGACTCCATCAAAGTTAAACATTTTTGTGCATCAAAGGACACAATCAACAGAAGGAAAAGGCAACCCACAGAATGGGAAAAATGTTTGCAAATCACATATCTCATAAGGATTAATATCCAGAATATATAGGGAACTCATACAACTCAACAACAAAAAATCCTGTTTGAAAATGGGCAAAGGACTTGAATAGACATTTCTCCAAACAGCTATTAAAGCACATGAAAAGATGCTTAACATCACTAGTCATTACGGAAATGAAAATCAAAACATGATAAGGTACTACTTCACATCTGTTAGGATGGCTATAATTTAAACAAAAAAACAGATAATAACAAGTGTTGGTGAGGATGTGGAGAAATTTGAACCCTTGTGTATTGCTGGTGGAAATGTAAAATGGTGCAGCCACAATGAAAAATATTATGGCAGTTCCCCTCAAAAATTAAAAATAGAATTACCATGGGATCCAGCAATTCCACTTCTGGGTATATAACCAAAAGAATTGAAAGCAGGATCTTGAAGAGATATTACACCCATGTTCAAGACAGCATTATTTGTTTGGTTTGTTTTTTTTTTTGTTTTTTGGGTTTTTTTTTTTTTCTGCACTGAGTGGCTTGTAGGATCTTAGTTCGCCAACCAGGGATAGAACCGAGGCCCACAGCAGTGAAAGCATGGAGTCCTAACCACTGGACTGCCAGGGAATTCCCATGGCAGCATTGTTTGTAATCGTCAAAATATAGAAGCAACTTGAGTATCCATGGATGGATGAATGAATAAGGAAAATATGTTATATGCATACAATGGAATATTATTCAGCCTTAAAAAGCAAGATAATTCTGGCCCATGCTACACCATACATAAATCTTGAGGATATTATGCTAAGTGAAGTAATCCAATCGCAAAAAGGCAGATACCATATACTTACACTTATTTGAGGTACCTACAGTCATCAAACTCATCAAGAGAAAAAGTAGAATGCTGGTTGCCAGGGGTGGAGGGGAGGAGGGAATGGGGACATGTTGTTAAATGAGTATAGGTTTTCCAAAATGAAAGAGTCTTGGAGATTAGATACACAAAAATGTGAATGTATTTAGTACTAATAAACTATACACTTTAAAATGGTAAAGATGGTTAATTTTATATTATGTGTATTTTTCCACAATTAAAAATTTTCGTTAAAAAAGCTGAAAAAATCAGCCTTAGAGAAAGCATATAATGTACTGTAAATTGATTTTTGGTAAATTATGTGAAAGAAGACATTAAGTATCTTCCTTCCCAATTACTAATCAGTTATCCTAATATGATTTATTGAATGATCCCTCCCTGTTCTTTTGTGTGATTTGTTGAACATGCTATTCCCATCAAACTTTTCTTAATTCTTCTCTCAATCTGTGAATTCTTTTCTAATTCCCCAAAGTTCTTTAAACCCTTTAATCTCTAAAATCTTGAATATGATCACTCCTAATGATACACTTGCTAGACACTTGTCCATTGTATCAATCTTTCCAAATAATTTGTTTTTTAAGTTTGTTGGACTTCCCTAGTGGCACAGTGGTTAAGAATCTGCCTGCCAATGCAGGGGATATGGGTTCGATCCCTGGTCCAGGAAGATCCCACATGCCGCGGAGCAACTAAACCCGTACGCCACAACTACTGAGCCCACGTGCCACAACTACTGAAGCCCACGTGCCTAGAGCCCATGCTCCGCAAGAGAAGCCACAGCAATGAGAAGCCGGAGCACCACATTGAAGAGTAGCCCTCGCTCGCTGCAGCTAGAGAAAGCCTGCGTGCAGCAATAAAGACCCATACAACCCTAAATAAATAAATAAACAAATAAATAATTTTTTTAAAAGTTTGCTTAATAAATGTTCATGATTTATTAATTTTTTAATAAAAAGTTTCTATGGCTTCAACAAAGTCACAAGTATGACAATCAGATAATCTAGGTGAGTTTGTGTTGTATCATTCCTGACAGAATCCCTGAAAAGTTATGATACTGTCATGATAAATATTATTCAATAGTGGCAAAGTTTGATCTTTGTTTAAAAATTAATATAAATAAAAATTAAAATTAGTATCCTAATTTATTAGTTGATACCTTTAACTGATTGATTTCTTTTATTTATGTTCCCTAGTTTTACCTCATTGCTATTTTCTCAACTTCTTGAGTTATATTAGTTAATGTATTTTCATTATGTCTTACTAACTTTGAAAACTTTAAAAGACATGAAGTTTCCTCTGAATACAGTTTTGGTACTATTGCACAAATTTTGATGTATACTTTTATTTTCTAAACAGTTGTGGTTTGATTTTTCTTTCTTCTTTCCCTTAAATGTTATTTAGGAGGGTGATTTAAAATTTTTTTCCAAGTAGCTAATTTTTATTTTTTTAATTTAAACTTTTATTTTCGCCTATAGCTTTTACTGCAATATGCTCAGAGAAATTGGCCTGGATGTTTTCTGCTTCTGCAAACATACTGTGGGTTTTTTTTTTTAATTTATTTATGTTACTTTATTTTATTTATTTATTTTTTGGCTGTGTTGGGTTTTCGTTGATGCACGTGGGTTTTCTCTAGCTGTGGCAAGCAGGGAACTGCTCTTCGTTGTGGTGCATGGGCTTCTCATTGTGGTGACTTCTCTTGTTGTAGAGCACAGGCTCTATATGCACAGGCTTCAGTAGTTGTGGCGTGTGGGCTCAGTAGTTGTGGTGCACGGGCTTATTGCTCCACGGCATGTGGGATCTTCCTGGACCAGGGCTCGAACCCATGTTCCCTGCATTGGCAGATGGATTCTTAACCACTGAACCACCAGGGAATCCCCATACTGTGGTTTTTTTGGGTTTTGATTTTGTTTTTTAGTCTAGTAAATAGTGTATGTTTCCAGTATCCCTTGGATGCTGATTATAATCACATATTCTATGCTTCTAAAGGATAGGTGTTGATTTTTAATTCATAAATCATTTTTATTAAGTATGGTATTCAGATCCTCTAGAGTGTTATTTATTGCTAATCCTCCTTGATAGGTTAATACTGAGAGTGAGGTAAATCTCTATAATTATTACCTTTTATTTACTTCCTCTTAAGATTGCAAACAATTTTTATTTCAAACATTTTAATGCATAATAGTAAAATTGTGAATTTTATCAATGTAACAAGACCACATTGAATCTTACCTGTTGATGTCAATTTACTACCTTGTTTTCTTTTTTGGTATTTCCCTGATAGAATTTGGTTTTGAATTTTATGTAATTTATTTTTTTATACAGTAGGTTCTTATTAGTTATCCATTTTATACTTATTAGTGTATATATGTCAATCCCAATCTCCCAATTCATCACACCATCCCCTTGCCCCTGCCGCTTTCCCCCCTTGGTGTCCATACGTTTGTTCACTACATCTGTGTCTCAATTTCTGCCCTGCAAACTGGTTCGTCTGTACCATTTTTCTAGGCTCCACATATGTGCATTAATATACGATATTTTTCTCTTTCTGACATACTTCACTCTGTATAACAGTCTCTAGATTCATCCACGTCTCTACAAATGACCCAATTTCAGTCCTTTTTAAGGCTGAGTAATATTCCATTGAATATATGTACCACATCTTCTTTATCTATTCATCTATCGATGGGTATTTAGGTTGCATCCATGACCTAACTATTTTAAATAGTGCTGCAATGAACATTGGGGTGCATGTGTCTTTTTGAATTATGGTTTTCTCTTGCTATATGCCCAGTAGTGGGATTGCTGGGTTTTATGGTGATTCTATTTTTAGTTTTTTAAGGAACCTCCATACTGTTCTCCATAGTGGCTGTATCAATTTACATTCCCACCAACAGTAAAAGAGTGTTCCCTTGTCTCCACACTCTCTCCAACATTTGTTGTTTGTAGATTTTGTAGATGATGGCCATTCTGACTGGTGTGAGGTGATACCTCATTGTAGTTTTGATTTGCATTTCTCTAAAAATTAGTGATGTTGAGCAGCTTTTCATGTGCTTCTTGGCCATCTGTATGTCTTCTTTGGAGAAATGTCTATTTAGGTCTTCTGCCCATTTTTTCCTTGGCTTGTTTGTTTTTTTAATATTGAGCTGCATGAGCTGTTTATATATTTTGGAGTTTAATCCTTTGTCTGTTGATTCGTTTGCAAATATAGTCTCCCATTCTGAAGGTTGTCTTTTTGTCCTGTGTGTAGTTTCCTTTGCTTTGCAAAAGCTTTTAAGTTTCATTAGGTCACACTTGTTTATTTTTGTTTTTATTCCCATTATTCTAGGAGGTGGATCAAAAAACATCTTTCTGTGATTTATGTCAAAGAGTGTTCTTCCTATGTTTTCCTCTAAGAGTTTTATAGTGTCCAGTCTTACATTTAGGTCTCTAATCCATTTTGTTTTTGTGTATGGTGTTAGAGTGTGCTAATTTCATTCTTTTACATGTAGCTGTCTAGTTTTCCCAGAATCACTTATTGAAGAGGCTGTCTTTTCTCCACTGTTTATCCTTGCCTCCTTTGACATAGATTAGTTGACCATAGGTGTGAGGGTTTGTCTCTGGGCTTTTATCCTGTTCCATTGATCTCTATTTCTGTTTTTGTGCCAGTACCAACTGTCTTGATTACTGTAGCTTTGTAGTATAGTCTGAAGTCAGGGAGTCTGATTCCTTCAGCTGTTTTTTTCCCTCAAGACTGCTTTGGCTATTCAGGGTCTTTTCTGACTCCATACAAGTTTTAAGATTTTTTGTTCTAGTTCTGTAAAAAATGCCATTGGTAATTTCATAGGGAGCGCAATCCGTAGATTTCTTTGGGTAGTATAGTCATTTTCACAATATTGATTCATCCAATCCAAGAACATGGTATATCTCTACATCTCTTGGTATCATCTTTAATTTCTTTCATCAGTCACAGTTTTCTGCATACAGGTCTTTTGTCTCCCTAGGTAGGCTTACGCCTAGATTTTTGGGGGTTTTTTTTGTTTGTTTTGTTTTTTGTGGTACGCGGGCCTCTCACTGTTGTGGCCTCTCCCGTTGTGGAGCACAGGCTCTGGACACGCAGGCTCAGCGGTCATGGCTCAGGGCCCAGCCGCTCCACGGCATGTGGGATCTTCCTGGACCAGGGCATGAACCCGTGTCCCCTGCATCAGCAGGCAGACTCTCAACGACTGCACCACCAGGGAAGCTCTATTCCTAGGTATTTATTCTTTTCATTGCAGTAGTAAATGGGAGTGTTTCCTTCATTTCTTTTTCACAGTTTTCATCACTCATGTATAGGAATGCAAGAAATTTCTGTGCATTAATTTTGTATCCTGCAACCTTACCAAATTCATTGATTAGCTCTAGTAGTTTTCTGGTGGCATCTTTAGGATTCTCTATGTATAATATCATGTCATCTGCAAACTGTGACAGTTTTACTTCTTCTTTTCCAATTTGTATTCCCTTTATTTCCTTTTCTTCTCTGATTGCCGTGGCTAGGACTTCCCAAACTATGTTGAAGAATAGTGGTGAGAGTGGACGTACTTGTCTTCTTCCTGATCTTAGAGGAAATGCTTTCAGTTTTTCACCTTTGAGAATGATGTTTGCTGTGGGTTTGTCGTATATGGCCTTTATTATATTGAGGTAAGTTCCCTCTATGCCCACTTTCTGGAGAGTTTTTATCATAAATGGGTGTTGAATTTTGTCAAAACCTTGTCTGCATCTATTGTGATGATTGTATGGTTTTTCTTCTTCAGTTTGTTAATATGGTGTATCACATTGATTGATTTGTGTATATTGAAGAATCCTTGCATCCCTGTGGTAAATCCCACTTGATCATGGTTATGATCCTTTTAATGTGTTGTTGGATTCTGTTTGCTAGTATTTTGTTGAGGATTTTTGCATCTATGTTCAGTGATATTGGCTTGTAATTTTCTTTTTTTGTAGTATCTCTGTCTGCTTTATCAGGGTGGTGGTGGCCTTGTAGAATGAATTTGGAAGTATTCCTTCCTCTGCAAGTTTTTGGAAGAGTTTTAGAAGAATGGGTGTTAGCTCTTCTATAAATGTTTGATAGAATTCACCTGTGAAGCCATCTGGTCCTGGACTTTTATTTGTTGGAAGATTTTTAATCACAGTTTCAATTTCATTACTCATGATTGGTCTGTTCATATTTTCTATGTCTTCCTGGTTCAGTCTTGGAAGGTTATACCTTTCTAAGAATTTGTCCATTTCTTCCAGGTTGTCCATTTTATTGGCATAGACTTGCTTGTAGTAGTTTCTTAGGATACTTTGTATTTCTGTGGTGTCTGTTGTAACTTCTCCTTTTTCATTACTAATTTTATTAATTTCAGTCCTCTCTTTTTCTCGATGAGTCTTTCGTTTATCTTCTCAAAGAACCCGGTTTTAGTTTTATTGATCTTTGCTATTGTTTTCTTTGTTTCTGTTTCATTTATTTCTGCTCTGATCTTTATGATTTCTTTCCTTCTACTAACTTTCAGTTGTGTTTGTTCTTCTTTCTCTAGTTTCTTTAGGTGTAATGTTACATTGCTTATTTGAGATTTTTCTTGTTTCCTGAGGTAGGCTTGTATTGCTATAAACTTCCCTCTTAGAACTGCTTTTGGTGCATCCCATAGGTTTTGGATTGTCGTGCTTTTGTTGTAATTTCTTTCTAGGTATTTTTTGATTTCCTCTTTGATTTCTTCAGTGACCTCTTGGCTATTTAGTAATGTATCATTTAGCCTCCATGTGTTTGTGTTTTTTACATTTTTTTCCCCTGTAATTGATTTCTAATCTCATAGCATTGTGGTGAGAAAAGATGCCTGATATGATTTCATTTTTCATAAATTTACTGAGGCTTGATTTGTGACCCAAGATGTGATCTAACCTGTAGAATGTTCTATGTGCACTTGAGAAGAAAGTGCAATCTGCTGTTTTTGGATGGAATGTCCTATAAATATCAATTAAATCTTTCTGGTCTATTTTGTCATTTAAAGCTTGTGTTTCCTTACTAATTTTCTGTTTTCATGATCTTTCCATTGGTTTAAGTGAGGTGTTAAAGTCCCACACTATTACTGTGTTACTGATGATTTCCCCTTTTATAGCTGTTAGCTGTTGCCTTATGTATTGAGGTGCTCCTATGTTGGGTGCATATATATTTATAATTGTTATATCCTCTTTTTGGATTGATCCCTTGATCATTATGTTCTGTCCTTCCTTGTCTCTTGTAACATTCTTTATTTTAAAGTCTATTTTATGTGATATGAGTATTCCTACTCCAGCTTTCTTTTGATTTCCATTTGCATGGAATATCTTTTTCCATCCCCTCACTTTCAGTCTCTATGTGTCCCCAGATCTGAAGTGGGTCTCTTGTAGACAGCATATAGATGGATCTTGTTTTTGTATTAATTCAGCAAGCCTGTTTCTTTTGGTTGGAGCATTTAATCCATTCATGTTTAAGGTAATTATCGATATGTATGTTCCTATTACCATTTTCTTAATTGTTATGGTTTTGTTTTTTGTAGGTCCTTTTCTTCTCTTGCATTTCCCACTTAGAGGAGTTCCTTTAGTATTTGTTGTAGAGTTGGTTTGGTGGTGCTGAATTCTCTTAGCTTTTGCTTGTCTGTAAACTTTTGATTTCTCCTTCGAATCTGAATGAAATCCTTGCTGGGTAGAGTAATCTTGTTTGTAGGTTCTTCCCTTTCATCACTTTAAATATATGGTGTCACTCCCTTCTGGCTTGTAGAGTTTCTGCTGAGAAATCAGCTGTTAACCTTATGGGAGTTCCCTTGTATGTTATTTTTTGTTTTTCCCTTGTTGCTCTCAATAGTTTTTCTTTGTCTTTAATTTTTGTCAATTTGATTACTATGTGTCTCGGCTGTTTCTCCTTGGGTTTATCTTGCCTGGGACTCTCTGTGCTTCCTGGACTTGGATGGTTATTTCCTTTCCCATGTTAGAGATTTTTTTGACTATAATCTCTTCAAATATTTCCTTGGGTCCTTTCTCTCTCTCTTCTCCTTCTGGGACCCCTATAATGCAAATGTTGTTGCATTTACTGTTGTCCCAGAGGTCTCTTAGGCTGTCTTCATTTCTTTTCATTCTTTTTTCTTTATTCTATTCCGCAGCAGTGAATTCCACCATTCTGTCTTCCAGGTCACTTATCCGTTCTTCTGCCTCAGTTATTCTGCTATTGATTCCTTCTAGTGTATTTTTCATTTCAGTTATTGTATTGTTTATCTCTCTTTGTTTATTCTTTAATTTTTCTAGGTGTTTGTTCTTTAACTCTTCTAGGTTCTTGTTAAAAATTTCTTGCATCCTCTCAATCTTTGCCTCTATTCTTTTTCCAAGGTCCTGGATCATCTTCACTATCATTATTCTGAATTGTTTTTCTGGAAGGTTGCCTATCTCCACATTTAGTTTTTTTTTCTGGGGTTTTATCTTGTTCCTTTATCTGGTACAAAGTTCTCTGCCTTTTCATTTTGTGTATCTTTCTGTGAATGTGGTTTTCCTTCCACAGCTGCAGAATTGTAGTTCTTCTTGCCTCTGCTGTCTGCCCTCTGGTAGATGAAGATATCTAAGAGGTTTGTTCAAGTTTCCTGATGGGAGGGACTGGTGGTTGGTAGGGCTGTGTGTTGCTCTGGTGGGCAGAGCTCAGTAAAACTTTAATCCACTTGTCTGCTGATGGTTGTTTGGCCTGAAGTGACCCAACACTGGAGCCTACCCAGCTCTTTGGTGGGGCTAATGGTGGGCTCTGGGAGGGCTCATGCCAAGGAGTACTTCACAGAACTTCTGCTTCCACTGTCCTTGTCCCCATGGTGAGCCACATCCACCCCCCGCCTCTGCAGGAGACCCTCCAACACTAGCAGGTAGTTCTGGTTCAGTCTCCTATGGGGTCACTGCTCCTTCCCCTGGGTCCTGATGCACACACTAATTTGTGTGTGCCGTCCAAGAGTGAAGTCTCTGTTTCCTCCAGTCCTGTCAAAGTCCTACAATCAAATCCCTCTAGGCTTCAAAGTCTGATTCTCTAGGAATTCCTCCTCCCATTGCTGGACCCCCAGGTTGGGAAACCTGACATGGGGCTCAGAACCTTCATTCCAGTGGGTGGACTTCTGTGGTATAAGTGTTCTCCATTGTGTGAGTTACCCACCCAGCAGTTATGGGATTTGAGTTTTTTGTGATTGCGCCCCTCGTGCCATCTCATCATGGCTTCTCCTTTGTCTTTGGATGTGGGGTATCTTTTTTGGTGAGTTCCTGTGTCTTCCTGTCGATGATTGTTCAGCAGTTAGGTGTGATTCCAGTGCTCTCACAAGAGGGAGTGAATGCATGTCCTTTTACACTGCCATCTTCCCTCCTCCCTGATAGAATTTTTACTTGTCTTCCATTTTATACTTTTTTGGTACTTCATTATAGATGTGGCTTGTAAACCAGCATATGGTTATGATTTTGTGTCCCAATCTGCAAAGCATTGTTTTTAATAATATAACTTGGGACTCCCCTGGTGGCGTAGTGGTTAAGAATCTGCCTGCCAATGCAGGAGACACGGGTTTGAGCCCTGGTCTGGGGAGATTGCACATGCTGAGGAGCAACAAAGCCCCTGTGCCACAACTACTGCGCCTGCACTCTAGAGCCCACGAGCCACAACTACTGAAGCCCGCATGCCTAGAGCCCGTGCTCTGCAACAAGGGAAGCCACCACAAGGAGAAGCCCTTGCATCACAACAAAGAGTAGCCCCGCTCGCCACAACTAGAGAAAGCCTGTGCATAGCAAAGAGCCAATGCAACCAAAAAAAAAAAAAGTAAAATAAAATAAAGGATGTATGGCTTAAAATTTATAGATAATAAAATATACAATACTGTTTATTGCAAATTCCACTCAGCCAATTGATTCTAACAGAAAACTTTCATTGATTTTTGCTGAACCCTTGTATCTGTAGCAAAATTATAGTTGCAATTGATGAGTGAGTATAGCTTCAACATGAATGTTTATGAACATGAATTTTCATTTATGTTACCAAGGAAGGTAAAAGTAAAACAACAAAAACATATTTCAAAACTTTACAAAAGGGGGCTTCTCTGGTGGCACAGTAGTTGAGAGTCCGCCTGCCAATGCAGGGGACTCAGGTTCTTGCCCTGGTCCAGGAATATCCCATGTGCCATGGAGTAGCTAGGCCCGTGAGCCATGGCCGCTAAGCCTGCACGTCCGGAGCCTGTGCTCCGCAACGGGAGAGGCCACAACAGTGAGAGGTCCACGTACCGCAAAAAAAAAAAAAAACTTTACAAAAAAATCTTTATATATTTATCAGTGACATGAGGACTTCTTTGCTGAAAAATATGATGGTTTTTGAACACTGTAAGAATATTTCCTCAAATTTTTGTGCTATTCCCAATGCAAAGCCTACATATATAAAAAATGTAAATTGTATACTATTTTGGAGTTCAAAATACACTATTTTAAGTTTAATTTTTTTTAATATTATTTATTTATTTTTTGGCTGCATCAGGTCTTAGTTGCAGCATGCGGGATCTTTCGTTGCAGCACACACGCTCTTTGTTGTGGTGTGTGGGCTTCACTCTAGTTGTGGCACGCAGGTTCCAGAGCACGTGGGCTCTGTAGTTGTGGTGTGTGGGCTTAGTTGCCCAGCAGCATGTGGAATCTTAGTTCCCCGACCAGGGATCAAACCTATGTACCTTGCATTGTACCTGGACCACCACGGAAGTCCCATTAAGTTTAATTTTTGAATGGGTAATACTTTCACGTGGTCTACTCTGCATTATTAACATTTTACTATTACTTTCTTAAGTTTTGACAATCAACAAAACAATGAATCAAGTCTTGATGATAATTTTTGCCAGTTTCTGTGGTGTAAATATTCCTATCATGGCCAATTTCAAGCTACAGACATGAAGATAAACCAAATGCAGACTTGGAAATAGATGCACAATGCTATACCATTATATCATATTTCCAACATACAGATAAAATAGATACAAATAGCCTCCAGAGCATAGACAATAGAAAATGTAGTAAAATACATAATTAGGAATTGATGGCTTTCAAGTATTTATTACTTTCAGTTTTAATAAAATGTATGCTTGTTTTTTGTTTGTTTGTTTTGTTTCTTTGTTTGTTTGTGGTACTTGGGCCTTTCACTGTTGTGGCCTCTCCCGTTGCGGAGCACAGGCTCCGGACACGCAGGCTCAGCGGCCATGGCTCACGGGCCCAGCCGCTCCGCATTATGTGGGATCTTCCTGGACAGGGGCACGAACCCGAGTCCCCTGCATTGGCAGGCGGACTCTCAACCACTGCACCACCAGAGAAGGCCAAATGTATGTATTTTTAATTTGTATAATTTAATTTTTAAAATTTATTTATTTTGGCTGCACTGGGTTTTTGTTGCTGTGTGTGGGCTTTCTCTAGTTGCAGCGAGTGGGAGCTTCTCTTTGTTGTGGTGCACGGGCTTCTCATTGTGGTGGCTTCTCTGGTTGGGGAGCACGGGCTCTAACTGCACAGTCTTCAGTAGTTGTGGTACACGAGCTCAGTAGTTGTGGCTCGCAGGCTCTAGAGTGCAGGCTCAGTAGTTCTGGTGCATGGGCTTAGTTGTTCTGCAGCATGTGGGATCTTCCTGGACCAGGGCTCCAACCGTGTCCCCTGCATTGGCAGGTGGATTCTTTTTTTTTTTTTTAACATCTTTATTGGAGTATAATTGCTTTACAATGGTGTGTTAGTTTCTGCTTTATAAGAAAGTGAATCAGCTACACATATACATATACCCCCATATCTCCTCCCTCTTGCGTCTCCCTCCCACCCTCCCTTTCCACCCCTCTAGGTGGTCACAAAGAACAGAGCTGATCTCTCTGTGCTATGCGGCTGCTTCCCACTAGCTATGTATTTTACATTTAGTAGTATATATAAGTCCGTACATATATACTCTCATGGAGAGAGTCCATACCACTCTCACACTTTGTCCCAGCTTACTCTTCACCCTCCCTGTGTCCTCAAGTCCATTCTCTACATCTGTGTCTTTATTCCTGTCCTGCCCCTAGGTTCTTCATAACCGTTTTTTGTTTGTTTGTTTGTTTGTTTTTTAGATTCCATATATGTTAGCATACGGTATTTGTTTTTCTCTTTCTGACTTACTTCACTCTGTGTGACAGACTTTATGTCCATCCACTTCACTACAAATAATTCAATTTCATTTCTTTTTATGGTTGAGTAATATTCCATTGTATATATGTGCCACGACTTCTTTATCCTTTCATCTGTTAATGGACACTTAGGTTATTTCCATGTCCTGGCTATTGTAAATACAGCTGCAATGAACATTGTGGTGCATGACTTTTTTTGAATTATGGTTTTCTCAGGGTATATGGCCAGTAGTGGGATTGCTGGGTTGTATGGTAGTTCTATTTTTAGATTTTTAAGAAACCTCCATACTGTTCTCCATAGTGGCTGTATAAATTTACATTCCCATTAACAGTGCAAGAGGGTTCCCTTTGCTCCACACCCTCTCCAACATTTATTGTTTGTAGATTTTTTGATGATGGCCATTCTGACTGGTGTGAGGTGATACCTCATTGTAGTTTTCATTTGCATTTCTCTAATAATTAGTGATGTTGAGCATTCTTTCATGTGTTTATTGGAAATCTGTATGTCTTCTTTGGAGAAATGTCTATTTAGGTCTTCTGCCCATTTTTGGATTGGGTTGTTTGTTTTTCCTGATATTGAGCTGCATGAGCTGCTTGTAAATTTTGGAGATTAATCCTTTGTCAGTTGCTTCATTTGCAAATATTTTCTCCCATTCTGAGGGTGGTCTTTTGGTTTTGTTTATGGTTTCCTTTGCTGTGCAAAAGCTTTGAAGTTTCATTAGGTCCCATTTGTTTATTTTTGCTTTTATTTCCATTTCTCTAGGAGGTGGGTCAACAAGGATCTTGCTGTGATTTATATCATAGAGTGTTCTGCCTATGTTTTCCTCTAAGAGTTTGATAGAGTCTGGCCTTACCTTTAGGTCTTTAACCCATTTCGAGTTTATTTTTGTGTGTGGTGTTAGGGAGTGTTCTAGTTTCATTCTTTTACATGTAGCTGTCCAGTTTTCCCAGCACCACTTATTGAAGAGGCCATATTTTCTCCATTGAATATTCTTGCCTCCTTTATCAAAAATAAGGTGACCATATGTGTGTGGGTTTATCTCTGGGCTTTCTATCCTGTTCCATTGATCTATATTTCTGTTTTTGTTCCAGTATAATATTGTCTTGATTACTGTAGCTTTGCAGTATAGTCTGAAGTCAGGGAGCCTGATTACTCCAGCTCTGTATTTCTTTCTCAATATTGCTTTGGCTATTTAGGGTCTTTTGTGTTTCCATACAAATTGTGAAATTTTTCATTCTAGTTCTGTGAAAAATGCCATTGGTAACTTAATAGGGATTGCATTGAATCTGTAGATTGCTTTGGGTAGTAGAGTCATTTTCGCAATATTGATTCTTCCAATCCAAGAACGTGGTATATCTCTCCATCTGTTTGTATCATCTTTAATTTCTTTCATCAGTGTCTTATAGTTTTCTGCATATAGGTCTTTTATTTCCTTAGGTAAGCTTATTCCTAGGTATTTTATTCTTTTTGTTGCAATGGAAAATAGCAGTGTTTCCTTAATTTCTCTTTCTGATTTTTCATCTTTAGTATATAGGAATGCAAGAGATTTCTGTGCATTAATTTTGTATCCTGCTACTTTACCAAATTCATTGATTAGCTCTAGTAGTTTTCTGGTAGTGTCCTTAGGGTTCTCTATGTCATCTGCAAACAGTGACAGCTTTACCTCTTCTTTTGTGATTTGGATTCCTGTTATTTCTTTTTCTTCTCTGATTGCTGTGGCTATAACTTCCAAAACTATGTTGAATAATAGTGGTGAGAGTGGGCAACCTTGTCTTGTTCCCGATCTTAGTGGAAATGGTTTCAGTTTTTCACCATGGAGAATGATGTTGGCTGTGGGTTTGTCATATATGGCCTTTATTATGTTGAGGTACATTCCCTCTGCCTACTTTCTGAAGGGTTTTTTTCATAAATGGGTGTTGAATTTTGTTGAAAGCTTTTTCTGCATCTATTGAGATGACCATATGGCTTTTATCCTTCAATTTTTTTATATGGTGTATCACATTGATTGATTTGTGTATATTGAAGAATCCTTGGCTGGTGGATTTTTAACCACTGCACCACCAGGGTAGTCCCTATATAATTTAATTTTTTTAATATACATTTAGTTTATTTATTTATTTTTGGCTGCAGTGGGTCTTTGTTGCTGCGTGCTGGTTTTTCTCTAGTTGTGGAGAGCGGGGTTACTCTTCATTGTGGTGCGTGGGGTTTTCATTGTGGTGGCTTCTCTTGTTGAGGAGCATGGGCTCTATGCACACGGGCTTCAGTAGTTGTGGCACATGGGCTTCAGTAGTTGTGGCTTGTGGGCTCTAGAGTGCAGACTCAGTAGTTGTGGCGCACAGGCTTTGTTGCTCTGCAGCATGTGGGATCTTCCCGCACCAGAGCTCGAGCCCATGTCCCTTGCATGGGCAGGTGGATTCTTATCCACTGTGCCACCAGGGAAGCCCTATAATTTAATTTTTAATAATGGGTGTGTTTAAGAGCTAGACTACAAAATTCCTAAAAATAACAATCTTCTTTCAAGAGTCTGTAAGAGCTAGTTCCAGCATACCACTGTAGCCATCAGCAGTAAGGCCTAAGAAGCAGAGAAAGCCAATCTGCAGAGAAGAGAAAGAGAGAAGAAAGAGGGGGAGGAGGAGGAAGAGAAGGAAGACAAAGTAAAAGAGAATGAGAAGAACAAGAATGCAAAGAAAGGTAAAGGTAAGAGAGGTTAAGGGAACTATGGCCTGGATTCCTGACTTGTTCAACTTCTTAGTTCCAGTCCCTTCCTGCAGCCTAGTGCATTTCTGTATTGTAAAGATGTACCTCATATCCTTATAATAAATGCTTCCTTTAAAAAAAAAATTTACACTTTACTAGGAACAATTTGCTGAACCCAAACCAGCTTAAGATTAATAATTAATACTTGGTGTTCATGCGCTCAAATGTATGTCACATTTTTATTAGAATGCAGTGACAAAGATAATATATTTATATCATTAATATATAGAGTTATAGCCACCCAAGGTGCAAATATTCCTAAACATGTTTGACGCAAAGTGCTATACAGTATGTGTAGTGCTTGTTTATAACAGCAAAGTTTACTGTTCATATGTCTTGTTGATATTAATCTATAAATTTTTTTAACTTAGTTTTTGAATAAATTTTTCTCTTTATTAATTCTTCTTTTTAAAAATTAATTAATTAATCTTATTTTTGGCTGCGTTGGGTCTTCATTGCTGCTCAAATGCTTTCTCTAGTTGCGGCGAGCTGGGGCTACTCTTCGTTACAGTGCATGGGCTTCTCATTGCAGTGGCTTCTCTTGTTCCGGAGCATGGGCTCTAGGTGTGCAGGATTCAGTAATTGTGTCACGCAGCCTCAGTAGTTATGCCTCCGGGCTCTAGAGTGCAGGCTCAGTAGTTGTGGCACATGGGCTTAGTTGCTCCGGGGCATGTGGGATCTTCCTGGACCAGGGCTTGTACCTGTGTCCCCTGCTTTGGTAGGGGGATTCTTAACCATTGAGCCACCAGGGAAGTCCCTATTAATTCTTCTTGGCTTCAATTAAAGTACAGAAGTGTATGGTGCCTTTTTGTAAAACTATTAGGATTGACTTTGGTCCAGCTTGAAACCTTTTAATACCCACCCAGATTGCTCCTAATATCATCCTGCATCACTTACCCTTCTTTACTTACAGGAGACAGTCCATATTCCTTAGCATGGCTTTCAAGGCCCTTCCCAGACTGGCTCCTTCTCAACCTTCCAGTCCCCTGGACTCATCAGATGGTTGTTAATTCACGTTGCCTGCCCTCTCTGCCTAGAATGAATGCTTGTTTCCTGCCCTTGCATTCCCACTTCATCTGGGAAGACATTGCTTTTTCTCAAGGCCTCACCACCTGTGTGCCCCCATTCTGGTCCAAGCCCTCCAGCCCCATTATCACAGCATGGCAGGAACTGCTGTTTCACTACCCACTTATTAGTTGTACGCGAGGCTGCCTTTTCAGCTAAAATGTGGACTTTTGGAGGAAAAGCAGTATGACTTGTTCTTGGACCCCCAGAATCTCACACAGGACCTGTCACATAGCAGGTGTTCACTAAATTTCTCATGAATTGAAGTAAACATGTTTTAGGGGCAGAAAGAGCCTGATTTTCCCCACGCATATGGTAGGAAGTCCTGGGATTTAGCCAGAAAAGCTTCTGGGAGAATTTTTTTGGTAAGTCTGGTAAGCAGGGCTTGTCCCTAACCTAACTTTCCATCTGTTTGCTACACTATCCCCTGCCAAATCTTCAACCTTAAGGATATTGATTAATGCCATGAGCTCAAGGACTTGTACATTAGTTACTATCACTGTGTAACAAATACTCTAAATTTAGTGGCTGAAGTGATAAATTTCATCTCCCATGGTTTCTGCCATGTAAGGATTTGGGAGTTGTTTGGCTTTGTGTTCCTGACTCAGGATCTCTTTTGAGGTCACAGATGTCAGCCAGGACTGCAGTGACCTGGAGGCTTGGCCAGGGCTCTCTCATGGCTGGCAAGTTGGTTCCTCTCCTTATGGGTTTCTCCATGAAGTTGCTGAATGGTCTTGTGGCATGGAGGCTGGCTTCTCCCAGAGCAAGCAATGTAAGAGGCCAAGGCAGAAGCTGTGTTGCCTTTTCTGATCTGGCTTTGGAAGACACCCACCATCACTTCTGTCATATTCTATTGATCACACAGGCCAGCCTTACTTCAAGATGGGAGGAGACTACACAAGGGCAAGAATACCATGAGGTGATTATCATGAGGACCCTCCTGAAAGCTGATGACTACAACTAGACTGAAAGATAAGATGTATCTTATTATATAACTACATGATAAAAGAAATAAAGAACACAATGTACCAAATGATTAGTAGACCTTATGTGATACATTCCAAAGGTTGTTCCTAAAATCCTGAGGGCTGGAAAAAATTGTATGCATGCCCAGAAGGAAGAGAGAATTTCAGACACATCACCAGCAGTAATTATAGCTTAATCAATACTATCATTTATTTAACAATACTTCAAGATGCTCATGGATCTCAAAGATAAAAGCCCATAGCCTTACATAGTATCCCCTGCTACAAGCCAAATCCCAATACTTCCCAATACTTCTGTATGGTAATAAGCTATCTGAATTTGAGATAACTTTGTGCACATAATCAAGAAATTGTGTGGATCCTTTGTTAAAGGAGTCTTACCTTAGTACTCTTTAAAAGTGCCCCATGGAGGCCTGTACTGTCCTTGTCTGTTTAACGTATTAATCAGTGGTTTGGAATGAAAAAGTGTTTATCAAATTGTAAATGACTCAAGCTTGAAGGAATAGTTACTACATGAGATGATAATACCAGGTTTTAGGGCAATTCCCATGGGCTAGAATGATGGACTGAACAAGTAAAAGCAAACTTAACAGGGACATATGAAGAGGCTGATATTCAGATCCACTTAGTTATTTAAGTCTTCTAAGTCTTCAACTCACATGTCCCTTCCATTAGAGAGCACGCATGGCCCAGTCACTCTTGGGAAATGCCCCCTCTTCCCTATTTCTGATACCCCATTCTGACAGGTAGACCCTCCTCCAGGTTCTGCATCCTTTCTCCAGGGCCAGACTAGGAGGGTCTTCAGGGTTATGGGGAAATAAATGCAGAGGAACTGGGTTAGAAAAACCCCTTCATGACTGAGTAGGCCTCATCAGCATCCTTTGTCCCTCTTCTAACCTCCATTCTTCTCCTCCCCATAAGGAACCATACTATCCCTCACCTGAGTCTACCTATGTGGAAATGTGTAAGATAGTCCTTTCCATAGATGACCATCCTTTTGGATTTTTCTTTAAACTTCACAGGATCTGACTTTCATCTTTTGGACACCTAAAGAAACCACCATGATCACTCATGGTCATTAATCTTTTCCTAGAGGGAATAGGTTAAAAGATGGATGTTTGAGTATGGTCATCAAAGGGAAAATAAGTACTTAGAGCTCAAGCCTTCATGAAACTGTGTGCTTGGAAAAATGAGGGCTCTGTTTTAGTCAGTATAGGTTAGGTAAAGCTGCAGTATCAAACAACAATCTAAGTGGCTCAAAACTAGAGTTTATTTTTCACTCACGTTACATGTACATTGCAATTCAGGAAACAAGTTAACAGGGCTGCCCCATCTGAAACACCACTGGTCACCACCACAGAGAGAAAGGAAGATGGAGGACACGTACTGATTGTTAGTTGCTTTTTCCTAGATGTGGCACATGTCACTTTTGTCCTTATTTCATTAGCAAGAGCAAGTTGATGGTCATACCTAACTTTAAGGGGACAGGGAATTGGAATCCTCCCCTATGTCCAGATATGAGGGAGATTAGAAATTGGCAAATGGAATAATGTCAGTCACAGGCTCTATGTATAAGTAGAATGGTGCTATTTTTTAATTTGTGGAGCTGAGGGAGAGGTAGGCAATGGGAGATACTGGTTTCTAATTATTTTTAATAGAAAGAATCCCTCAATCTGAACTAAAGAAATAAAATGAAAAGTCAACCTGTCACTTGGATACTCTAACCCCCAGTTCTCCTCTACAGGGCAATCATGATTACCAGTTTTCTGTGTCTCCTTCCCTCCAAATTATGTACAAATAATCACACATGTTTATAAAAATATGAGTTTGTTATATATAGTATGTGTTGTATATAGCATAAAGAAAAATGCAAAACAAGAAACAAAAAAACTTGCATGTAGAGTTTAACTAAAAAAAAACTCATCGGGGCTTCTCTGGTGGTGCAGTGGTTGAGAGTCTGCCTGCCGTTGCAGGGGACACTGCCCCGGTCCGGGAGGATACCACATGCCGCAGAGCGGCTGGGCCCGTGAGCCATGGCCGCTGAGCCTGCGCGTCCGGTGCCTATGCTCCGCAACGGGAGAGGCCACAACAGTGAGAGGCCCGCGTACCGCAAAAAAAAAACAAACAAAAAAACAACTCATCAACACCCAGGTGAAGGAATAGAAATGAGAAGTTCCCTTGCCAAATCTCCCTGTGTGCCCCTCCCTGGTCATAACTGACTCATCCTTTTAGGTGCCCATGATTCTGACTTTTGTGATAGTTACTTCCTTGCCTTAAAAAAAAAAAAAAATTTAGCACCTTCATATATATCCCTAAGTGATATAATTTAATTTTTCCTGTTTTCAAAATTTACAAAATGGAGTCTGTATAATCCTTTGAGTCTTGTATTGTCTTTTGAGTCTTGTTTCTTTCAATCAACATTTTGTTTGTGATATTCATCCTCACATAGCTGTAGTTTTGTCATTTTTATTACCATGTAGTATTTCGTTAGAAATTTACCACAAAACAAAACAATAAAACAACAAAAAAGAAACATCACAATTTCTCCATTTAAAAATTTTCTAATTTTTCCATCTTAATGTCCTCTTGATAGACATTTGAGTTGTCTGCAGTTGGGGCTGTTAAATGCAATGCTGCTGTGAACATCCTTGTCCATGGGTCTTGGTGCATAGGTGCATGAATTTCTCTCATGTGTGTACCCAGAAGGGAAATTACTGGGTTATAGAGTACAAACGCCTTCAACTTTAATAATAATACCAGCTAGTTCTCCAAAGTGGTTATACCTGCTTATATTCTCACTAGCAGTATAAGAAATTTCTACAGCTTTATCAACTCTTGGTACTGTCAGAGTATATTATTATTTTACACAAATAGGAAAGTAGTGTAAAGTTCATTCTCCAACCTTGCCTTTTTTTTTTTTTTTTTTTTTGGTAATATAGCAGCATCATTTTATTTTGAATTCTTTGATTGGTTAGTAACAGTTGATAAAAATCCCTATGATAAAACCTAATGACTCACTTCAGAAAAGATAGAGATGGGCCTTCCTAGCAAATATGGCAGAGAAAAGTCCAACTTTGCCTTTTTAAAAATATAAAAATACATCTTGGAATGTATGCCATCTAGAATATATAGACATCCATTTTCATGCTTGCTTAACGTTCTTAGTTATGACTTTTATTTTCTCTACTATCATAAATAATAAATCATTTTCAACATAGAGAGAGAGCTGTAGGACAAAGATGGCATGTATTCACAACTCATTCCTCTGTTCATGGCACACATTACTAATTGATCATGGCACTCTTTCCCACTGAGCACAAATGTAGCCTTAGAATCCTTCTCAGTTCAGTGCTCTAATACCTTACTACTCAAAATGTAGTCCCAGGGCTTGCAGCATTAGCATCACCTGGGAGCTTGTTGGCAATGCAGAATCTCAGACCCTACTCCAAACTTACTGAATCAGAGTCTGCATTTAAGAAATATTCCCAGGTAATTCACCTGCATAAGGAAGTATAAGAAGTGCTGGCTTAGGCAGCATCTACAAAATACCAGTGAAATGTGTGTGTCCTCCCTATTCCAGAAGCACACTGCAAGCCTCTGTCCTTGGTCCTGTTCTTCCAAAGCGTTTATCTGTGCACTTCATGAGAACATAGGTGGCAGGCTGATCTGATGTGTCTACAGTAAGAATTCTAGAGGGGTAGCAGAAACACTGGATTGCAGAATCATGATACAAGCTCACCGAGAGGGTGGAGTGAAGTACAGGCTCTAACCATTGAGCTAAATAAAATTTGACCAAGATAAACAAAAGACTTCATAGGAGCATATCTGAAAATAGCAGTGGCATATAAACATTCATGTATGGGGCTTCCCTGGTGGCACAGTGGTTGAGAGTCCACCTGCCGATGCAGGGGACATGGGTTCGTGCCCCGGTCCGGGAAGATCTCACATGCTGTGGAGCGGCTAGGCCCGTGAGCCATGGCCGATGGGCCTGCGCGTCCGGAGCCTGTGTTCCACGAGAGAAGCCACAACAGTGAGAGGCCCGCATACCGCAAACACACACACACACACACACACACACACACACACACACACACACAAATGTATAATAATCATTTTGCTGTACACTTGAAACTAACACAACACTGTAAGTTAACTGTGCTTAAATTTTTAAAAGTAAAAATAAACATCTAATAACAACAACAAAAAAGAGAATAGCAGTGGCATGCAGTGTCTGTTATGAAACATTACCCTTGATGTCACACAGAAAGGCTGGGTTCCAGATTAGGTTGGGACACAAAACCATGCTCTTCCCTGCTCATATTAAGTCAATTAATGCACTAGAAAATACAGAGGCTCTCAGGTACCCATTGTAGTCAGTTCTCTTTGTTTAATTCAGCAGTCCCCAAACAGAACCCTTTCTGTATATCACCTATTAATATCTACAGGACTGATGTTATGGAACACAGTGTGGGAAACACTGGCTTGGGGTTTTAGTTTATGGTCTGGGCCATGAAAAAGACATAGCTGGGAAGAGGGGAAAGATGGCGGAAGAGTAAGACACGGAGATCACCTTCCTCCCCACAGATACATCAGAAATACATCTACACGTGGAACAACTCCTACAGAACATCTACTGAACGCTGGCGGAAGACCTCAGACCTCCCAAAAGGCAAGAAACTCCCCACGTACCTGGGTAGGGCAAAAGAAAAAAGAATAAACAGAGACAAAAGAATAGGGACGGGACCTGCACCAGCGGTAGGGAGCCGTGAAGGAAGAAAGTTTCCACACACTAGAAGCCCCTTTGCGGGCAGAGACTGCGGGTAGCTTAGGGGGAAAGCTTCGGAGCCACAGAGGAGAGCACAGCAACAGGGTGTGGAGGGCAAAGCGGAGAGATTCCCGCACAGAGGATCGGTGCCGACCGGCACTCACCAGCCAGAGAGGCTTGTCTGCTCACCCGCCGGGGCGGGCGGGGCTGGGAGCTGAGGCTTGGGCTTCGGTCGAAGCGCAGGGAGAGGACTGGCGGCGTGAACACAGCCTGAAGGGGTTAGTGCACGGCTAGCAGGGAGGGAGTCCGGGAAAAAGTCTGGACCTGCCGAAGTGGCAAGAGACTTTTTCTTCCCTCTTTGTTTCCTGGTGCGCGAGGAGAGGGGATTAAGAGCGCTGCTTAAAGGAGCTCCAGAGACGAGCGCGAGCTGCGGCTAAAAGCGCGGACCCCAGAGACGGGCATGAGACGCTAAGGCTGCTGCTGCCGGCACCAAGAAGCCTGTGTGCGAGCACAGGCCACTATCCCCACCCCCGTTCCGGGGAGCCTGTGCAGCCCGCCACTGCCAGGGTCCCGGGATCCAGTGACAACTTCCCCGGTAGAACGCACGGCGCGCCTCAGGCTGGTGTAACGTCATGTTGGCCTCTGTTGCCGCACGGTCGCCCCGCACTCCGTACCCCTCACTCCCCCGGCCTGAGTGAGCGAGAGTCCCCGAATCAGCGGCTCCTTTAACCCCATCCTGTCTGAGCGAAGAACAGACGCCCTCCCGGCGACCTACATGCAGAGGAGGGCCAAATCCAAAGGTGAACCTCGGAGCTGTGTGAACAAAGAAGACAAAGGGAAATCTCTCCCAGCAGCCTCAGGAACATCGGATTAAATCTCCACAATCAACTTGATGTACCCTGCATCTGTGGAATACCTGAATAGACAACGAATCATCCCAAATTGAGGAGGTGGACGTTGAGAGCAAGATTTATTATTTTCTCCCCTTCTCCTCTTTTTGTGAGTGTGTATGTGTATGCTTCTGTGGGAGATTTTGTCTGTATAGCTTTGCTTTCACCATTTGTCCTAGGGTTCTATCCATCCGTTTGTTTTCTTTTTACTTAAAAATTTTTTTTTCTTAATAATTATTTTTATTTTAATAAATTTATTTTACCTTACTTTATTTTATCCTCTTTCTTTCTACTTTTTCTCCCTTTTACTTTGAGCTGTGTGGATGAAAACCTCTTGGTGCTGCAGCCAGGAGTCAGTGCTGTGCCTCTGAGGTGGGAGAGCCAACTTCAGGACACTGGTCCACAAGAGACCTCCCAGCTCCTTGTAAAGTCAAACAATGAAAATCTCCCAGAGATCTCCATCTCAACACCAACACGCAGCTTCAATCAACGACCAGCAAACTACAGTGCAGGACACCCTATGCCAAACAACTAGCAAGACAGGAACACAACCCCACCCATTAGCAGAGAGGCTGCATAAAATCATAATAAGTCCACAGACACTCCAAAACACAACACCAGACGTGGAACTGCCTGCCAGAAAGACAAGATCCAGCCTCATCCACCAGAATACAGGCACTAGTCCCCTCCACCAGGAAGCCTACCCAACCCACTAAACCAACTTTAGCCACTGGGGACAGACACCCAAAACAACGGGAACTACGAACCTGCAGCCTGCAAAAAGGAGACCCTAAACACAGTAAGATAAGCAAAATGAGAAGACAAAAAACACACAGCAGATGAAGGAGCAACATAAAAACCGACCAGACCTAACAAATGAAGAGGAAATAGGCAGTCTACCTGAAAAAGAATTCAGAGTAATGATAGCAAAGATGATCCAAAAGCTCAGAAATAGAATAGAGAAAATGCAAGAAACATTTAACAAGGACCTAGAAGAACTAAAGATGAAACAAGCAATGAAGAAAAAGACAATAAATGAAATTAAAAATACTCTAGAAGGGATCAATAGCAGAATAACTGAGGCAGAAGAACATATAAGTGACCTAGAAGATAAAATAGTGGAAATAACTACTGCAGAGAAGAATAAAGAAAAAAGAATGAAAAGAACTGAGGACAGTCTCAGAGACCTCTGGGACAACATTAAATGCACCAACATTTGAATTATAGGGGTTCCAGAAGGAGAAGAGAAAAAGAAAGGGACTGAGAAAATATTTGAAGAGATTATAGTTGAAAACTTCCCTAATATGGGAAAGGAAATAGTTAATCAAGTCCAAGAAACACAGAGAGTCCCATACAGGATAAATTGAAGGAGAAACACACCAAGACATATATTAATCAAACTGTCATAAATTAAATACAAAGGAAACATATTAAAAGCAGCAAGGGAAAAACAACAAATAACACACAATGGAATCCCCATAAAGTTAACAGCTGATCTTTCAGCAGAAACTCTGAAAGCAGAAGGGACTGGCAGGACATCTTTAAAGTGAGGAAGGAGAAAAAGCTACAACCAAGATTACTCTACCCAGCAAGGATCTCATTCAGATTTGATGGAGAAATTAAATCCCTTACAGACAAGCAAAAGCTGAGAGAGTTCAGCACCACCAAACCAGCTTTACAACAAATGCTACAGGATCTTCTATAGGCAAGAAACACAAGAGAGGGAAAAGACCTACAATAACAAACCCAAAACAATTAAGAAAATAGGAATAGGAACATACATACCAATAATTACCTTAAATGTAAATGGATTAAATGCTCCCACCAAAAGACACAGACTGGCTGAATGGATGCAAAAACAAGACCCATATATATACTGTCTACAAGAGACCCACTTCAGACCTAGGGACACATACAGACTGAAAGTGAGGGGATGGAAAAAATATTCCATGTAAATGGAAACCAAAAGAAAGCTGGAGTAGCAATTCTCATATCAGACAAAATAGACTTTAAAGTAAAGACTATTAGAAGAGACAAAGAAGGACACTATATAATGATGAAGGGATTGATCCAAGAAGAAGATATAACAATTGTAAATATTTATGCACCCAACATAGGGGCACCTCAATACATAAGGCAAATACTAACAGCCATAAAAGGGGAAATCGACAGTAACACATTCATAGTAGAGGACTTTAACACTCCACTTCCACCAATGGATAGATCATCCAAAACGAAAATAAATAAGGAAACACAAGCTTTAAATGATACATGAAACAAGATGGACTTAATTGATGTTTATAGGACATTCCATCCAAAAACAACAGAATACACATTTTTCTCAAGTGCTCATGGAACATTCTCCAGGATAGATCATATAACGGGTCACAAATCAAGCTTTGGTAAATTTAAGAAAATTGAAATTGTATCAAGTATCCTTTCCGACCACAACGCTATGAGACTAGATATCAATTACAGGAAAAGATCTGTAAAAAATACAACACATGGAAGCTAAACAATTCACTACTTAATAATGAAGTGATCACTGAAGAAATCAATGAGGAAATCAACAAATATCTAGAAACAAATGACAAAGGAGACACGATGACCCAAAACCTATGGGATGCAGCAAAAGCAGTTCTAAGAGGGAAGTTTATAGCAATACAATCCTACCTTAAGAAACAGGAAACATCTTGAATAAACAACCTAACCTTGCACCTAAAGCAACTAGAGAAAGAAGGAAAACTAACCCAAAGTTAGCAGAAAGAAAGAAATCATAAAGATCAGATCAGAAATAAATGAAAAATAAATGAAGGAAACGATAGCAAAGATCAATAAAACTAAAAGCTGTTTTTTTGAGAAGATAAACAAAATTGATAAACTGTTAACCAGACTCATCAAGAAAAAAAGGGAGAAGACTCAAATCAATAGAATTAAAAATGAAAAAGGAGAAGTAACAACTGACACTGCAGAAATACAAAAGATCATGAGAGATTACTACAAGCAACTCTATGCCAATAAAATGGACAATCTGGAAGAAATGGACAAACTCTTAGAAATGCACAACTTGACAAGACTGAATCAGGAAGAAATAGAAAATATGAACAGACCAATCACAAGCACTGAAATTGAAACTGTGATTAACAGTCTTCCAAAAAACAAAAGCCCAGGACCAGATGGCTTCACAGGCGAATTCTATCAAACATTTAGAGAAGAGATAACACTTATCCTTCTCAAACTCTTCCAAAATTTAGCAGAGGGAGGAACACTCCCAAACTCATTCTACGAGGCCACCATCACCCTGATAACAAAACCAGACAAAGATGTCACAAAGAAAGAAAACTACAGGCCAATATCACTGATGAACATAGATGCAAAAATCTTCAATAAAATACTAGCAAACAGAATCCAACAGCACATTAAAAGGATCATACACCATGATCAAGTGGGGTTTATTCCAGGAATGCAAGGATTCTTCAATATATGCAAATCAATCACTGTGATACACCATATAAACAAATTGAAGGAGAACAACCATATGATCATCTGAATAGATGCAGAGAAAGCTTTCAACAAAATTCAACACCCATTTATGATAAAAACTCTGCAGAAAGTAGGCATAGAGGGAATTTTCCTCAACATAATAAAGGCCATATATGACAAACCCACAGCCAACATCGTCCTAAATGGTGAAAAACTGAAAGCATTTCCACTAAGATCAGGAACAAGACAAGGTTGCCCACTCTAACCACTCTTATTCAACATAGTTTTGGATTTTAGCCACAGCAATCACAGAATAAAAAGAAATAAAAGGAATCCAAATTGGAAAAGAAGAAGTAAAGCTGTCACTGTTGACAGATGACATGATACTATACATAGAGTATCCAAAAGATGCTACCAGAATACTACTAGAGCTAATCAATGAATTTGGTAAAGTAGCAGGATACAAAATTAATGCACAGAAATCTCTGGCATTCCTATACACTAATGATGAAAAATCTGAAAGTGAAATCAAGAAAACACTCCCATTTACCAATGCAACAAAAAGAATAAAATATCTAGGAATAAACCTACCTAAGGAGACAAAAGACCTGTATGCAGAAAACTATAAGACACTGATGAAAGAAATTAAAGATGATACAAGCAGATGGAGAGATATACCATGTTCTTGGATCGGAAGAATCAACATTGTGAAAATGAATCTACTACACAAAGCAATCTACAGATTCAATGCAATCCCTATCAAATTACCACTGGCATTTTTCACAGAACTAGAACAAATGTTTTCACAATATGCGTGGAAACACAAAAGACCCAGAATAGCCAAAGCAATCTTGAGAACGAAAAACGGAGCTGGAGGAATCAGGCTCCCTAACTACATACTGTACTACAAAGCTACAGTAATCAAGACAGTATGGTACTGGCACAAAAACAGACATATAGATCAATGGAACAGGATAAAAAGCCCAGAGATAAACCCACGCACATATGGTTACCTTATCTTTGATAAAGGAGGCAAGAATATACAGTGGAGAAAAGACAGCCTCTTCAATAAGTGGTGCTGGGAAAACTGGGCAGGTACATGTAAAAGTATGAGATTAAAAAAAAAAAAGTATGAGATTAGATCACTTCCTAAAACCATACACAAAAATAAGCTCAAAATGGATTAAAGACCTAAATGTAAGGCCAGAAACTATCAAACTCTTAGAGGAAAACATAGGCAGAACACTCTGTGATATAAATCACAGCAAGATCCTTTTTAACCCACCTCCTAGAGAAATGGAAATAAAAACAAAAATAAACAAATGGGACCCAATGAAACTTCAAAGCTTTTGCACAGCCAAGGAAACCATAAACAAGACCAAAAGACAACCCTCAGAATGGGAGAAAATATTTGCAAATGAAGCAACTGACAAAGGATTAATCTCCCAAATTTATAAGCAGCTCATGCAGCTCAATAACAAAAAAACAAACAGCCCAATCCAAAAATGGCCAGAAGACCTAAATAGACATTTCTCCAAAGAAGATATACAGACTGCCAACAAACACATGAAAGAATGCTCAACATCATTAGTCATTAGAGAAATGCAAATCAAAACTACAATGAGATATCATCTCACAGCAGTCAGAATGGCCATCATCAAAAAATCTAGAAACAATAAA
The DNA here is from genome assembly GCF_937001465.1 of Orcinus orca. Classification (NCBI taxonomy): domain Eukaryota; kingdom Metazoa; phylum Chordata; class Mammalia; order Artiodactyla; family Delphinidae; genus Orcinus; species Orcinus orca. Next base: position 32,412,217 of record NC_064574.1, read on the forward strand.
TGCTGGAGAGGGTGTGGAGAAAAGGGAACCCTCTTGCACTGCTGGCGGAAATGTGAATTGGTACAGCCACTATGGAGAACAGTATGGAGGTTCCTTAAAAAAACTACAAATAGAACTACCATATGACGCAGCAATCCCACTACTGGGCATATACCCTGAGAAAACCATAATTCAAAAAGAGTCATGTACCAAAATGTTCATTGCAGCTCTATTTACGATAACCTGGAGATGGAAACAACCTAAGTGCCCATCATCGGATGAATGGATAAAGAAGATGTGGCACATATATGCAATGGACTATTACTCAGCCATAAAAAGAAACGAAATTGAGCTATTTGTAATGAGGTGGATAGACCTAGAGTCTCTCATGCAAAGTGAAGTAAGTCAGAAAGAGAACGACAAATGCCGTATGCTAACACATATATATGGAATTTAAGGAAAAAAAATGTCATGAAGAACCTAGGGGTAAGACAGGAATAAAGACACAGACCTACTAAAGAACGGACTTGAAGATATGGGGAGGGGGAAGGGTGAGCTGTGACAAAGCGAGAGGGAGGCATGGACATATATACACCACCAAACGTAAGGTAGATAGCTAGTGGGAAGCAGCCGCATAGCACAGGGAGATCAGCTCGGTGCTTTGTGACCACCTGGAGGGGTGGGATAAGGAGGGTGGGAGGGAGGGAACGCAAGAGGAACTAGATATGGGAACATATGTATAGGTATAACTTTGATTCACTTTGTTATAAAGCAGAAACTAACACACCATTGTAAAGCAATTATACCCCAATAAAGATGTTAAAAAAAAAAAATAATAAAGTAAAATAAAGCCCCTCCCAAGAAAAAGAGTAGCTCCCATTCACCGCAACTAGAGAAATCCCACACACAGCAACAAAGACCCAACACAGCCAAAAATTTAAGAAAAAAAAAAAAAAAACTGTAAACACAGCAGGGAAAAAAAAGATGTTTTTAAAAAGCAGAAATGAATACAATGAAGACAAATGAAACCCCTAAATAAAACTAAATACTAATTGTTTGGAAGAAAAACAATAAAATAGACATGTTTGAAAAGTATTATCCAAGAAAAAAAGGAAAAAACAAAAATAACATTTGAAAAATGTTAATTAAGAACAAATTATTGGGACTTCCCTGGCAGTCCAGTGGTTAAGACTTGGCACTGTGCTCCCTCTGCAGGGGGCATGGGTTCAATCCCTGGTCGAGTATGAATAGATAAAAAAAATAATAATAAAAAAATAAATTAAAAAAATTGGCACAACTTTATAGCAATAACTTTAAAAATTTGAACAAAATTTATGATATTTTGTGAATGAAATACAAATATACAATAAACATATGAAATGATGGAAAATATAGGAAAGCAGGTTTGGCTTCATTATAAGGAATAACTTCTTAACAAAGTGGAATTATTCATGAATGGCATGACCTATGTTGCTAAAGAAGGGAACATCTCAGGCTCAGATGCCTGAGAGGTGGACCAGACATGTGGTCTGAGAGGTGGACCAGACATTGCTCCTGATAAGGAGCAATGAGGCTGATGTTTTGTGTTGGTGGAGACTGGAAGAGAGAATTCTCTGTTTCTTTGATGTCCCTGATCCACCTCCCTTAGCAGTGTGTTGTTTTTACCAACAGCCCTTATTGTTACGGGCAGCAAAGTTGCTCTGATGATCTCCTAGAGACTAGCAGGCTGGGGACAGGCAGTTGGTATGGCCTGTTTGCCTGGGCCTAGAGGAGGCCAGGCAGCCAGAGCAGAGACCCCTTACTACCACCAGCTTCTCAGGCTCCCTGGACTCACACGGGGATACTTTCGGAATAACTGGGTTAAAACCAGGGCCTAATGACTGAACTCTGGGGCAGGACTCCAGAATGAAGGACAGGAAGTGACCAGCCCACGGACTGGACCACATAGGCTGTGACTCACTGGTTGTTCAGGTGCAGGTCATGCCCCTGGCATGCCGACACTACAACTGTAGGTCAGCTTGGAGTTGCACTGGGGATAGGCAATACCATGATGGGGGCTGGGCTGCACTGGAAACCCCATCCCTGTGAGGATCAGAGAAGTAAGAGCAAAACTGAGTAAGGGTAGCAAGAGGCCGCCATGTTGTAGCCCACAAAATTTCCCAGGTTTGGCATTCTGCCCAGGCCTCTGCCCTCACCCCCTGCTCTATTCTGCCTACACACCCACACTGGCCCAGACGGGGAAACTTCACAGCTTTGCTAAGTCATGGTCAGGCTAGTTATGGCCAGTAAACCAAGTAGGTGACACATCATTGCCAACGTGGCAGGCCTCCTTATGGACTGGGCTGGGACTGCCCTTGGGTCACTATGCTGGCCAGTCAGGATGGAGTCATTCTTCCTTGGAGGATGCTGCCTTTCCTGATGGAGGATGTGAAATGCTGCTCTGTCCTCCTAGAGTTCTGGAGCATTCCAGAAAAGGCAAGACTGGGAAGCAGAGGAAAAGAGCATGTGTTCAAAAACAAATATGTCAAAACCCCAAACATAACCAAAGAACCTCCTTCCAGAGTTACACACACCTGTGATTCATGAAATTTACACCTTGAATGTTTCTGGGATCAGACAGAACATCACTGACTTGGGTTGGCTTTCGTCACCCCTCTCGGATATGAGCGTCTTCATCTCCTGACTGACCTCTTTGTTTAACATCTCCTGATCGCTAGGGTCCCCAGCTGCCAACTCACACATATCTGAGCCCCTGTTTAAAGCTTCTAGGTGCTCCCATTGACCTCCAGCCAGTCTTAGTTTGAGTTCCTACAAAAGTAGGTTCTGTGTATGTGTAGTTTGTCTGGAAGTGATTCCAGGAAGAAGTGGGGAAGTGATACAGGGAAAGAAGGAAATCTAAGGAAGAGAACCCTGAAGAAGTTGTCTTGATTACCCAGGCATCTGACTGGTGAGAAAGCACAGCCCAGCACCTACTCTGCCATACCCCTGTTCCAGGTGCACTAGCGCTAAGGGCTGTGGCAGGTGACAGGTGGTACTCTTCCACCACATTGGCTCCATTCATCCAGGTAGAAGTGGAAAGCAGTATTTAATTATTGAGTGGGAGAAGACTTAACAAATATTTGCATAAAAGGATTTTACTCCTCTTGGGCAAATAGCTGGCAGGTTTTGTTTGTTTGTTACTATTGTTGCTGGTTGCTCTGGAGCAAGTGTGGCAGAGGAAAAGAAATAGACTTCTCAGAAGATGTATGGGATTTTTTGTTTGTTTTTTTGTTCTTTCTTATTTGTTAGGAGCTGACAATGTCTTGTTTCCAGGTGAATGGCAATGGAGTGGTTGTCAGGAGGTACTCAAAAATCAGAAGATCACATCTGTAGATGCCCGGTAAAACTTGGATGGTAAAATTTGGAAGTGGGAATATATTTGACTCCAGTCATTAGGGAATGTCTCAGCTCAGGGAGTATGGATCACTAGACTATGTGTGGCTTAATGCAGGGCAGGAGCAAGTCAAGAACACACAAATATACAGACAGATGCAGAAACGGGTGTGGAGATGGGGAGCTGGAGAAAGACTGGGACCTGAATATACATGTAAGAATACATAGATTCATAATTATAGCAATTATATATATATGTGTGTATATATATATATATACATATATATCAAGATGAATATAGATATCAATATGTGCATGTAGAGAGATAGACAGAAAAGTATTACGAAGTGTTATATATATGAGAGTTTATTTCCCTACATATGGTGAAATTGCAGGTAAATGTTTTTACCTTTTGCTCATCTAATATATTCTGTTTTTTGTAAAATGAACTTGCATCATTTATCCAAAAAGAAAGTTGTTGTTTTTTTAAGAAAAGACTAATGATACAGAAAAAGTATAAAACACTTTGTAGGAAAGGCTTCCGACTAGCAGACACATTTAGTTATCTCCCATCTAGTTAGGGTGTTGAGGCAAATAGAGGGCTTTCAGCATCAGGAAAAAGGGGAAATTTTTAAAGCTATGTCCTAATTATGTAAGCTAATAATGTACCTAGTTATGTTTTATTTCTGTGAAATTTTTCTACTGAAAAATGACTGTCTATGATAAATATCCAGATTTCAACCAAGCTGTTTCAGGAGTATAGTAGTGATTCTTTGTGGGTATTCCTGATCCAAAAAGGCTTTTTTTACATGCACATTGCTTTCAGAATCTGTGGCACATCGTTTAATTAATGATAACACACAAATAGGTCCATGATAAAATGGATTCACCTTATTGTAAACAATTCTCATCCTTTGCAGAAAGATTTGAAATATGAAACATCAAAAATTATTACTAACCATATATGAGAACTAAGATGGTTGAGAAGAGGCATTGTATTAGTTGCCTGTTGCTGCATAAAAATTACCATAAACTTAACAGCTTAAAACAACACCTCTTTATTATCTTACACTTCTCTATAGATCAGGCATCTGGGCAGATTTGGCTGGTTCTTCAGCTCAGGGTCTCACAAGGTTGAAATTGAAGTGTGGGCAGGTCTACATTCCTCTCTGGAGGTTCTACTGGGGCAGAATCTACTTCCAAGCTCCTTCGGGTGTGGGCAGAATTCAGTTTCTTGTTGTTAGAGGGCTGAGGACTTGTTCCTCACTGGCTGCTGACTCTCAGTTCTTTAATGCCACTCACATTTTTCTCATGTGGTCCCCACAGTCTTCAAACCAGGAATGACATGTAAAGTCATTCTTATGCGAAGAATCTTTTTTTCTTCTGCCTTCTTCTGCTGCTTTTTAAAGGGCCTGTGGGATTTGACCAGGCCTACCCAGACAACCTCTGTATTTTAACGGTTCTCCAGATTGGGAACTTGAAACAAGCCTGGGATAGAAGGTTAAGAGGGCTGGTAATTTTAAAAGTATTTCTAAAAGTTTTTTGTTTTTTTTTTACTGTTGTTAGGTTATCTTTTCAAGCAACCTGAAAATTAATTAATGCCAAGTTTAAAAAATGGTACAGAATAGCATGTGTGCTATGAATACAATTACGTACAAAAATGTTCCAGTGACAAAAACTGGAATCAAATACGAAACATGTGGGATTGTGTTAAGGGAAAGGGCTGAGGGTAATTTTTCTTTTTTTTTTTCAGCTGCACTGCGCAGCTTGCAGAATCTTAGTTTCCCAACCAGGGATTGAACCTGGGACCTTGGCAGTGAAAGCACTGAGTCCTAATCACTGGACTGCCAGGGAATTCCCTGAGGGTACTTATTTTTATGCATAATTTTTTAATGTTACATTATTCTTCAATAACAATTTAAAAGCAAAAGAGAAAAAGAAGAAAGAAAATTAAACATTTAAATTTAAAAATCTGGCTCACCCAAGAAGGAGCCATGGCCTGCCTTGATGCTGCCTCTTATGTGTCTCAAGACCCAGGATTCACTAAGTTTGGCCTCTAAGTTCACTGGAGCAACTTTAGCATGGTGATGGGCAGATTCTGGCCACGTGGAGGTTTCTGAGTCCTTCTGTAGGAAACCATGCCAAAAAGTAAACACAAGAAAGCTTTGACTCATTCATGCTCTTGTTCCCCCATTTTAGGGGGTTTGACTGGCCTACATTTGGGCTGCACAAAGCCAGCAGACCTTGGCCTTCTGTGGTCTGTGTTGGGACTATCTACATGTCCAGAATAGCCCTTGGACCACCCATCCTTGTGGACCTTTGTGATACTCTCAAGGGTAGCTTAACCTCTCCCAAGGCCCAGGAATCAGGGTCAGGGATGTCAATAATAGGGATGCCCACAGAGACAGAGCTGTGAATGGAGCTGAGGCTAAGAAACAGTGGGAGAAACAGTACCTAGACGTGCCGAACTGCAGACCTGGGGTCACCTTAATTCCAGAAGATAGAAGCTTATCGTCTGAGGACATTCTTAAGGGGCTGTGGCTCTACCCGCTGAATTGCACTGCCCTGTCTTCAAGTCCCTCCTAACCTGCCAAATCTGCTAGAGGGTACAGAGAAACATTTGGGCCTGGTACCATGTGAACTTGGTTGGCTACAAAAGTGACTTTCATTTACTTTGTACATCCTCTTCCCATCTCCAGTTTGTCACACCTACTACCATGAAATAATCTTGCTAAAATACAAATATACTTATACCACTTCCCTGATCAAAAACCTTCAAGGACTCCTCAGTGCCTGCTGGATAGTCTAATTATTTTCCTAGTCTGTCATCATCTGACACTAACCAACTCTGCATGTACTTGACTTCAGTCAAATCAATCTGGTCAGCACCCCATTGAGGTAGATGCTCTTTCCTCCCTACCTTTGGGACTGTGTGCACAGATCTCTCCACCTCTCCAAAGCTGACCCAGTTTGGGGCCTACACAAAAGTTTTAGTAGAAACAAACTGAAAAATGACCATACGTATAGTAGTTACCTTTGTTAATGTAGGAGTTACAATGGAAAAATGTCAATTAGAGAGCTGGAGAAAAAGATGACCCTTTTTGAAGATAATATTTTCCAACTGGTTTCCTGAAAACACTCCTCCTGGAGATGTCAGTAAGTGTGAATGCAATCTGTGTCCTCCCGGGTGTGTCATAGTGTCCATGAGGGCATCACAGAAGTCATGTGATTAAAACAACAACAACAAGAAGAACCCCTAGCATTTAGCCCAGCATTTCCCAAATGAATTTGATCATGGAACTCTGATTCCCTGTCACACCTATTAGAATGCCTTAGAAGAAGCATTTTGTAAGATGTGACTGAGAAATATTACTTTAAGTTGGTCCTTTTTCACTGTGGCTTATCAACCAATTTTTTTGAATCCCAGTAGTCTTTTCCCTAAATGCCCATAAATATAATATTTGGAAATAGTCTTGGAGACAAGTTGTCTCCCAATATTTCTTCCCTCTTCCTTCCAGAATAACAATTTTTAGTTGGGCACATGGCTGCCAAGAATAAAGTCAGCTCTGCCCAGCTTCCTTTGCAGCTAGATGGGGCCATGGGACTCAGTGCTGGATTGTGCTCATAAAGAGGAGTATACTCTCCCCTCTTCTTTCCCCCTTCCTCCACTACAGTGATGGAATGCAGAGGGCTGGGGAGCCATATTGAATCATGTGGTCAAAAGCAACACAGAGCAGGAAGGGCAGAGCAAGAAGTGAGAAGGAGCCAGAGCTTCTGGCAACATGATAGAGCTGAGATGTTGTACCATCTTGGACCTTTTCATGAGAGAAAAAAAACCATTTCTATCTGTTTAAGGTGGTATTATTTTTGGTCTCTGTCACTTGCAGCCAAGCCTATATTCTCACAGGTGCAGTTACCATTTATTGTTTTGTCTGGCCAGAACAGCTCCACTGTCATTTAGGAAATGCTTCCCTACTTTCTAACTATGTAGTTCTTGGGGAATTTGCAAAACCCCATTTTCCTGTCCATGGTGATGGTTGCAGGGATGGAGACATGATCCACACTGGCCAAGCAGAACACTCTCTGGGATTTTTCTACCTGAAGCTGGCAGGGAAGAGCCTTTTACTTTGCTGGTCATGAGGCTGTAAGAGCATGAGCTGGAGCTTCCTAAAGATCTAGTTCTGAAACAGGAGCGAAGAGGGCAGGGAACAACCTTTAAAAGAATGACATAGCCTTGGGACATGACATAAATGGTAAGAACCAACTAGGTCCAAGATGGCGGACGAGACTTCCACTAGAACTTAAGCCTCAGTAAACACTCCTTATAACACATCAGCATGCTAAATGACACACCCACAGGCGCCATGACTGTTCCAAGGCCGACCATAAAATGTCAACAAATGGGCGGTGGCCCAATTTCTGGAAATCCCCATCCCTTCCCCAAAATAGCTGGAATACTCCTCCCACTCATTAGCCTATGAAATTACCCACCGCTATAAAAACTGACAACCCCATACCCTAGTGCCTCTCTCGCTTTCTGAGATGGCCCACACTCTATGGAGTGTGTTTCTCTCTAAATAAATCCACTTCTTACCTATCATTTTGTCTCTCACTGAATTCTTTCTGTAACTAGACATCAAGAACCTGAGCTTCATTAAGTCCTGAGACCAGGTGTGTGGTCTCAATCAAAAGACCATGGGTTCAAGCCCCAATCTGAGTTGAACAGTTCCAGCCTCCTTGTGGGGTTGATGCACCAAGGTGAGGGAAACTGGAAAAGGGCTCCCTCGTCCCCCTTGCTCTTGACTGTCCCTCTCGACACCACATTTTGCTCTTCTCCGTTCCACAACTACATTCTTTTTTAAAAATATTTATTTATTTATTTTTGGCTGAGTTGGGTCTTCCTTGCTGCGCGGGCTTTCTCAAGTTGCGGTGAGCAGGGGCTGCTCTTCGTTGCAGTGCGTGGGCTTCTCATTGCGGTGGCTTCTCTTGTTGCAGAGCGTGGGCTCTAGGCACATGGGCTTCAGAAGTTGTGGCACATGGGCTCAGTAGTTGTGGCTCCCGGGCTCTAGAGCACAGGCTCAGTAGTTGTGGTGCCCAGGCTTAGTTGCTCCACAGCATGTGGGATCTTCCCAGACCAGGGATCAAACCCGTGTCCCCTGCATTGGCAGGCGGATTCTTAACCATTGTGCCACCAGGGAAGTCCCCAAGTCCTTGGAATTTTTAATTTCAAATGTCTACCAGATTTACAAAAGCATATGTGGAGGTGACCAAGCCTTTGAATCAAGTTACTGATTGTGGCCTCTGGACCATGGCTGGTCCATGAGTTGTTTGTCACTGGCCCATGATGAGTTAAGTACAGATATCAAGAGCAAGCATTTATAACCCTTTACAGCAATTTGTTGCTGCCACAACATCCAAATGCATGATTGGCAGACTCATCTCATTGAACAGTGGTATAAACAAAAATTATTAACTCACGACAATTGGAAGTTAAACTAAAGGTTATTCACTACAAATTATTTGATGTTTAGATGAATGTGCTTTAGTTTAGTGTTTCTTTAGATTAAATAAAAGGCTCTGGATTCAGAGAAAAGAGAAGAGTTAGAGGGAAGCAACTGGGTTCAAAACTTCAATGTGTCCCTGCATCCATCCTGTCCCCCTCTCCCAGAAGCCCAAGCATTGACATAAATGGAGGGTGGGGAGTGGAAGGGAAGAGCTGCCAGCAGGAGAACAAGAGGTATCCTTGATAGACTGGGAAATTGGAATCAGAAGGGATCCATGCCCTTTCTCTAGGTAGAGCCTGGAAAGCAGCATATCTGTATCATTTCTTTGAGAAATGAAAAGGCTATGGGCAGAGCTGGACAACTGGACTGGAGAAAGCCCACACAATTCCCATGCACCCCAGCATGGGGGTGGGAGCAGCAGAATAATTTGACGTGTGTCCAGAAGGAGCCCAAAGGCAGTGACGAACCTGAGACACTCCCACAATGTAGGCACAAGGGTCACCTAACGTTCTCAGGTGCCCAAATGGGGTGCAGAAGGAGCTGAGAGACAGAACTTAAGAAACTGTGCAGCTGAGAACAAGCAACAACACCACAGCTACATGTATGGACCAACATCTGAGGTTTAGACAAGACAAAGTACATCACAGCAAATGCCACTGTGGATACACATGGGCCAGATGCTTCCCTTCCCTGGTATTGGATACCTCCCCACTCCAACTGAGATGGCAAATCTGGCAGGAAGGGGAACTCTCATAATGACCAAGAGTAAATTTCGATCATCTGGTATATATAACAGTGACTCATGATTGAAATTCAATGAAATTATTTAAAAAGCAGAAAAAAAAAACTGGAACACCTAACTTCTTGCAAACTTGAGTCTATGAGCTGAGATTTATGCCTGCTTTTGCTTTAACCAGAATAACAGGTGTTAGTGAGCACCTTGACCTTATTTCTGATTTTAATTAGAATGCACCTGGTATTTTACTCTATAGCATTTGCTGTTGATTTTTCATATTCTTTATGATGCTAAGGTCTACCTCTTTGAAGCTGAGCAGAGAGTTTTAATTCCTTTTGTTACTAAATCAGGAATACATGTTGAATTTTATCTAATGCCTTTTGGCATCTATCAACAGGGTTATATGATTTTTTTCCTTTAATGTAATGAAGTACATCATAGATTTTTTTAACATCTTTATTAGAGTATAACTGCTTTAAAATAGTGTGATAGTTTCTGCTTTATAACAAAGTGAATCAGTTATACATATACATATGTTCCCATATCTCTTCCCCCTTATATCTCCCTCCCTCCCACCCTATCTATCCCACCCCTCTAGGTGGTCACAAACTACCCAGCTAATCTCCCTGTGCTATGCGGCTGCTTCCCACTAGCTAACTATTTTACATTTGGTAGTGTATATATGTCCTTGCTACTCTCGCACTTTGTCACAGCTTACCCTTACCCCTCCCCATATGAAGTCCCTTCCCTAGTAGGTCTGTGTCTTTATTCCTGGCTTGCCCCTAGGCTCTTCATGAACTTTATTTTTTTTCTTAGATTCCATATATATGTGTTAGCATACGGTATTTGTTTTTCTCTTTCTGACTTAATTCACTCTGTATGACAGATTCTAGGTCCATCCACCTCACTACAAAAAACTCAATTTTGTTTCTTTTTATGGCTGAGTAATATTCCATTGTATATATGTGCCACATCTTCTTTATGCATTCATCTGTCGATGGACATTTAGGTTGTTTCCATCTCCTGGCTATTGTAAATAGAGCTGCAATGAACATTTTGGAACATAACTCTTTTTGAATTATGGTTTTCTCAGGGTATATGCCCAGTAGACGGATTGCTGGGTCATATGGTAGTTCTATTTGTAGTTTCTTAAGGAAACTCCATACTGTTCTCCATAGTGGCTGTATCAATTTACATTCCCACCAACAGTGCAAGAGTGTTCCCTTTTCACCACACCCTCTCCAGTAGTTATTGTTTCTAGATTTTTTGATGATGGCCATTCTGACCGGTGTGAGATGATATCTCATTGTAGTTTTGATTTGCATTTCTCTAATGATTAATGATGCTGAGCATTTGTTCATGTGTTTGTTGGAAATCTGTATATCTTCTTTGGAGAAATGTCTATTTAGGTCTTCTGCCCATTTTTGGATTGGGTTTTTTTTTTGTTATTAAGCTGCATGAGCTGCTTATAAATTTTGGAGATTAATCCTTTGTCAGTTGCTTCATTTGCAAATATTTTCTCCCATTCTGAGGGTTGTCTTTTCAGCATGTTTATGGTTTCCTTTGCTGTGCAAAAGCTTTGAAGTTTCATTAGGTCCCATTTGTTTATTTTTGTTTTTATTTCCATTTCTCTAGGAGGTGGGTCAAAAAGGATCTTGCTGTGATTTATGTCATAGAGTGTTCTGCCTATGTTTTCCTCTAAGAGTTTGATAGTGTCTGGCCTTACATTTAGGTCTATATTCCATTTTGAGTTTATTTTTGTGTATGGTGTTAGGGAGTGTTCTAATTTCATACTTTTACATGTACCTGTCCAGTTTTCCCAGAACCAGTTACTAAAGAGGCTGTCTTTTCTCCACTGTATATTCTTGCCTCCTTTATCAAAGGTAAGGTGACCATATGTGCGTGGGTTTATCTCTGGGCTTTCTATCCTGTTCCATTGAGCTATCTTCTGTTTATGTGCCAGTACCATACTGACTTGATTACTGTAGCTTTGTAGTACAGTCTGAAGTCAGGGAGCCTGATTCCTCCAGCTCCATTTTTCTTTCTCAAGATTGCTTTTGCTATTCGGGGTCTTTTGTGTTTCTATATAAATTGTGAAATTATTTTGTTCTACTTCTGTGAAAAATGCCAGTGGTAGTTTGATAGGGATTGCATTAAATCTGTAGATTCCTTTGGGTACTAGAGTCATTTTCACAGTGTTGATTCTTCCAATCTAAGAACATGGTATATCTCTCCATCTATTTGTATCATCTTTAATTTTTTCATCAGTGTTTTATAATTTTCTGCATACAGGCCTTTTGACTCCTTAGGTAGGTTTATTCCTAGATATTTTATTCTTCTTGTTGCAGTGGTAAATGGGAGTGTTTTTTAATTTCACTTTCAGATTTTTCATCACTAGTGTATAGGAATGCAAGAGATTTCTCTGCATTAATTTTGTATCCTGCTACTATACCAAATTCATTGATTAGCTCTAGTAGTTTTCTGGTAGCATCTTTAGGATTCTCTATGTATAGTATCATGTCATCTGCAAACAGTGACAGGTTTATTTCTTCTTTTGCAATTTGGATTCTTTTTATTTCTTTTTCTTCTCTGATTGCTGTGGCTAAAACTTCCAAAACTATGTTGAAAAAAGTGATGAGAGTGGGCAACCTTGTCTTGTTCCTGATCTTAGTGTAAATGGTTTCAGTTTTTCATCATTGAGAACAATGTTGACTGTGGGTTTGTCGTATATGGCCTTTATTATGTTGGGAAAGTTCCCTCTATGCCTACTTTCTGGAGGGTTTTTATCATAAATGGGTGTTGAATTTTGTCAAAACCTTTCTCTGCATCTATTCAGATGATCATATGGTTGTTCTCCTTCAATTTGTTTATATGGTGTATCACATTGATTGATTTGCATATATTGAAGACCCCTTGCATTCATGTAATAAACCCCACCTGATCATGGTGTATGATCATTTTAATGTGCTGTTGGATTCTGTTTGCTTTGGGGTTTTTTTGTTCTTCTTTCTCTAATTGCTTTAGGTGCAAGTTTAGGTTGTTTATTCGAGATGTTTCCTGTTTCTTAAGGTAGTATTGTGTTGCTATAAACTTTCCTCTTAGAACTGCTTTTGCTGCATTCCATAGGTTTTGGGTCGTTTTGTCTCCATTGTCATTTGTTTCTAGGTATTTGTTGATTTCTGCTTTGATTTCTTCACTGATCACTTCGTTATTAAGTAGTGTATTGTTTAGCCTACATGTGTTTGTATGTTTTACAGATCTTTTCCTGTAATTGATATCTAGTCTCATAGCGTTGTGGTTGGAAAAGATACTTGATACAACTTAAATTTTCTTAAATTTACCAAGGCTTCATTTGTGACCCAAGATATGATCTATCCTGGAGAATGTTCCATGAGTATTTGAGAAGAATGTGTATTCTGTTGTTTTTGGATGGAATGTCCTATAAATATCAATTAACTCCATCTTGTTGAATGTATCATTTAAAGCTTTTGTTTCCTTATTCATTTTCATTTTGTATGATCTGTCCATTGGTGAAAGTGGGGTGTTAAAGTCCCCTACTATGAATGTGTTACTGTCGATTTCCCCTTTTATGGCTGTTAGTATTTGCCTTATGTATTGAGGTGCCCCTATGTTGGGTGCATAAATATTTACAATTGTTATATCTTCTTCTTGGATCAATCCCTTCATCATTATATAGTGCCCTTCTTTGTCTCTTCTAATAGTCTTTACTTTAAAGTCTATTTTGTCTGATATGAGAATTGCTACTCCAGCTTTCTTTTGGTTTCCATTTACATGGAATATTTTTTCCATCCCCTCACTTTCAGTCTGTATGTGTCCCTAGGTCTGAACTGGGTCTCTTGAAGACAGCATATATACAGGTCTTGTTTTTGTATCCATTCAGTGAGTCTGTGTCTTTTGGTGGGAGTATTTAATCCCTTTACATTTAAGGTAATTATTCATATGTATGTTCCTATTCCCATTTTCTTAATTGTTTTGGGTTTGTTATTGTAGGTCTTTTCCTTATCTTGTGTTTCTTACCTAGAGAAGATCCTTTAGCATTTGTTGTAAAGCTGGTTTGGTGGTGCTGAACTCTCTCAGCTTTTGCTTGTCTGTAAAGATTTTAATTTCTCCATTAAATCTGAATGAGATCCTTGCTGGGTAATCTTCGTTGTAGTTTTTTCTCCTTCATCACTTTAAATATGTCCTGCCAGTCCCTTTTGGCTTGCAGAGTTTCTGCTGAAAGATCAGCTGTTAACCTTATGGGGATTCCCTTGTGTGTTATTTGTTGTTTTTCCCTTGCTGCTTTTAATATGTTTTCTTTGTATTTAATATTTGATAGTTTGATTAGTATGTGTCTTGGTGTGTTTCTCTTTGGATTTACCCTGTATGGGACTGTTTGTGCTTCCTGGACTTGATTAACTATTTCCTTTCCCATATTAGGGAAGTTTTCAACTATAATCTCTTCAAATATTTTCTCAGTCCCTTTCTTTTTCTCTTCTTCTTCTGGGACCCCTATAATTCGAATGCTGGTGTGTTTAATGTTGTCCCAGAGGTCTCTGAGACTCTCCTCAGTTCTTTTCATTCGTTTTCTTTATTCTGTTCTGCAGTAGTTATTTCCACTATTTTATCTTCCAGGTCACTTATCCGTTCTTCTGCCTCAGTTATTCTGCTATTGATCCCTTCTATAGAATTTTTAATTTCATTTGTTTTGTTGTTCATCATTGTTTGTTTGCTCTTTAGTTCTTCTAGGTCATTGTTCAACTTTTCCTGTATTTTCTCTATTTTATTTCCAAGATTTTGGATCATCTTTACTATCATTATTCTGAATTCTTTTTCAGGTAGACTGACTATTTCCTCTTCATTTATTAGGTCTGGTGAGTTTTTACCTTGCTCCTTCATCTGTTGTGTGTTTTTCTGTCTTTCATTTTGCTTAACTCACTGTTTGGGGTATCCTTTTCGCAGGCTGCAGGGTTGCAGTTCCCATTGTTTTTGGTGTCTGTCCCCAGTGTCTAAGGTTGGTTCAGTGGGTTGTGTAGGCTTGCTGGTGGAGGGAACTACTGCCTGTATTCTGGTGGATAAGCCTGAATCTTGTCCTTCTGTTGGGCAGGTTCATGTCTGGTTGTGTGTTTTGGGGTGTCTGTGGCCTTATTATTACTTTAGGCAGCCTCTGTGCTAATGGATGGGGTTATGTTCCTGTCTTGCTAGTTGTTTGGCATACGGTGTCCTGCACTGTAGCTTGCTGGTCATTGAGTGGAGCTGGGTCTGGGCATTGAGATGGAGATCTCTGGGCGATTTTCACCGTTTGTTATGACATGGAGTTGGGAGGTGTCTTGTGGACCAGTGTCCTGAACTTGGCTCTCCCACTTCAGTGGCACAGCCCTGACGCCTGGCTAGAGCACCAAGAGCCTGTCCTCCACATGGCTCAGAATAAAAGGGAGGAAAAAACAGAAAGAAGAAGGTAAAATAAAATAATATAAAGTAAAGTAAAATAGTTATTAAAATAAAAATTAAAAGATTATTAAGAAAAAAATTTTTAAGTAATAAAAAATAACGGACAGATAGAACCCTAGGATAAATGGTAAAAGCAAAGCTATACAGACAAAATCACACACAGAAGCATACACATACACACTCACAAAAAGAGAAAAAGGGAAAAATATATATATATCTTTGCTCCCAAAGTTCACCTCCTCGATTTGGGATGATTTGTCGTCTATTCAGGTATTCCGAAGATGCAGGGTACATCAAGTTGATTGTGGAGATTTAATCCGCTGCTCCTGAGGCTGCTGGGAGAAATTTCCCTTTCTCTTCTTTATTCGCACAGCTTCCAGGGTTCTGCTTTAGATTTGGACCCGCCTCTGCGTGTAGGTCGCCTGAGGGCCTCTGTTCTTCACTCAGATAGGACGGGTTTAAAGGAGCAGCTGATCTGGGGGCTCTGGCTCACTCAAGCCACGGGGAGGGAGGGGTACGGAGGCAGGGCGAGCCTGCGGCTGCAGAGGCCGGCATGACGTTGCACCAGCCTGAAGAGCACCATGCGTTCTCCTGGGAAAGTTGTCCCTGAATCACTGGACCCTGGCAGTGGCGAGCTGCACAGGCTCCCGGGAGGGGAGATGTGGATAGTGACCTGTGCTTGCATACAGGCTTATTGGTGGCGGCAGCAGCAGCCTTAGCGTCTCATGCCTGTCTCTGGGGTCCACGCTGATAGCTGCGGCTTGCGCCCGTCTCTGGAGCTCCTTCAAGCAGCGCTCTTAATCCCCTCTCCTCACGCACCACGAAACAAAGAGGGAAGAAAAAGTCCCTTGCCTCTTCGGCAGTTCCAGACCTTTTCCCGGACTCCCTCCCGGCTAGCTGTGGCGCACGAGCCCCCTTCAGGCTGTGTTCACACCGCCAACCCCAGTCCTCTCCCTGGGATCCGACCGAAGCCCAAGCCTCAGCTCCCAGCCCCCCCTCCGCCCTGGCGGGTGAGCAGACAAGCCTCTCGGGCTGGTGAGTGCTGGTCATCACCGGTCCTCTGTGCGGGAATCTCACCGCTTTGCCCTCCGCACCCGTGTCGCTGCGCTCTCCTCCGCGGCTCTGCAGCTCCCCCCTCTGCCACCCGCAGTCTCTGCCCACGAAGGGGCTTCCTAGTGTATGGAAACCTTTCCTCCTTCACAGCTGCCTCCCACTGGTGCAGGTCCCGTCCCTATTCTTTGTCTGTTTTTTCATTTTACTTTTGCCCTACCCAGGTACGTGGGGAACTTCTTGCCTTTTGGGAGGTCTGAGGTCTTCTGCCAGCGTTCAGTGGGTGTTCTATAGGAGCATTTTCCACATGTAGATGTATTTCTGATGTATCTCTGGGGAGGAAGGTGATCTCCGCGTCTTACTCTTCCGCCATCTTGAAGCTGCCCCTCGGATTTTGTTAATATAAATTTGACTTTGCTTATTTGTTTTAATCCACAGCTGGATTTGGTCTTATAATTTATTTACAATTTAAAAATCAATATTCATAAGTGAGATTGATGTATACTTTTTAAAAATATTCATTTGGGGCTTCCCTGGTGGCGCAGTGGTTGAGAGTCCGCCTGCCGATGCAGGGGACACGGGTTCGTGCCCTGGTCTGGGAAGATCCCACGTGCCGCGGAGCGGCTAGGCCCGTGAGCCATGGCGCTGAGCCTGCGAGTCCCGAGCCTGTGCTCCGCAACGGTAGAGGCCACAACAGTGAGAGGCCCATGTACCACCAAAAAAAAAAGAAAATTCATTTGGACAAGCTTTGATATTGGGGTTATACTAGGGTTATAAAATGAATAGTGATGCTTCTAAATTTTTCTCATGCTGTAGATTCTATAACGTAAAATTTATCTTTCTTGAGTGGACAGAGAAAATGCAGTACATGTATACAATGGAATACTACTCAGCCATAAAAAAGAATGAAATAATGCCATTTGTAGCAATGTGGGTGGACCTAGAGATTATCATATCAAGTGAAGTAAGTCAGAGAGACAAATACCATATGATACCACTTATATGTGGAATCTAAAATATGACACAAGTGAACCTGTCCATGAAACAGAAACAGACTCATAGACATAGAGAACAGACTTGTGGTTGCCAAGGGGGAGTGGGGTGGGGGAAGGGATGGAGTGGGAGTTTCGGGTTTGCCGATGCAAACTAGTATATATAGAATGAGTAAACTATAAGGTCCTACTGATTAGCACAGGGAACTATATTCAGTATCCTGTGATAAACCATAATGAAAAAGAATATGAAAAAGAATGTATATATGTGTATAACTGAATCACTTTGCTGTACAGCAGAAATTAACACAACCTTGTAAATCAACTATATTTCAATAAATTTTTAAAAAAGAATGAGGGGGACTTCCCTGGTGGTCCAGTGATTAGGACTCTGCGCTTCCACTGCAGGGGCCATGGGTTCAATCCCTGGTCAGGGAACTAAGATCCCTCATGCCACATGGGGTGGCCAAAAAAAAAAAAAGAATGAACAAGAAATCACTTTCATGACAAAAATTGTAACTAAAAGGGAAAAAATAATAAAATATGCCTGGGGAAAACTTTTTTTTAATTACCTTTCTTGAAGATTTTGCCAAAAATTTTCCATACTATTGTCCAACCTGAAAATTTGGGCAGCTAAAACCTTTGAGGACCCTTTTCCTATCCTCTAGAGTTAGTGGGTCTATTCAGATTTTCTATTTCTTCCTGAGTCAAGTTTAGTAATTTATATTTTTAATAATACATTTCATTTCCATTTATAAACTCTCACATAAAATCGTACCTAATATTCTCTTCTCTGAGTGTCTACCTCTGAATCCTGAGTTTCACCTGAAAGTACAATTATGAATCTTCCTTTTGTACAAGTTTCCCCTGTTACTGGAAGCCTCTCTCCTCCACTTCTGATGCATTTTCTTTTGTGTTCCTGAATCTTTTCATGAGCCAAGTGCCTCTTCTCATCTTTTACCCAAAGGAGTCTGTTTTTGTCCAGTGTCAGAGGAGTTTGATGAGCTTGATCAAAAAATGAGGTTTCCTGTTCTAATCTTCCAGTCTCAGACACAGAAGAAAAGTCATACTTTCTCTAGTATGACCTGAGAGTGAAGAGAAGGGCTGGATCCCCAGCTGGGATAGGGGACAGTAAGCTAGACTCTCTCCCATGGCACAGAGAGCTCTCCAAGATCTCACCTGCCTGAATCCTCTCCCAAGGCCTCTCCTATTACAACCTACCAGCCATAAAGAAGCCTGGTAGTTCTCAGGCCATGACTGCTTTGTTGCTTCTTACCATGCTGCCTGTGCTGCTCCATCTGTCTGGGATGCCCATGTCGTGCTTCTTGACCTGGAAGGTACTTCCTCGAGTTTTCACTTTTATGATAAAAATTTAAGCCATACATTTATGTTTTGTGCACTTTTCTTTTTTAAAATTTAATTTAATTATCATTATTTTTTAACATCTTTATTGGAGTATAATTGCTTTACAGTGGTGTATTAAGTTTCTGCTGTATAACAAAGTTAATCAGATATACATATACATATATCCCCATATGGCCTCCCTCTTGCATCTCTCTCCCACCCCACTTTTCTGTATATGTATTATATTTCACAATGAAAAGAGTTTAAAAAGTATCTGTATATAGTTTTATATTTGAATTTTTTTGGAAGAATACAAGGGCATACTGTTTATAAAGGAGGTCTTTACTCTTTTATTTAATATAATTCCACATTTAAATAAATTAAGTTATTAATTTTCGAAGCCTGAAAATTGGCCAGGTAGTAGGAAAACCCTGGGCTGAACCCTGGTGACCAGAAATACTACCACAGTCTTGGCTGTGTCCAGAGAGATTTTAACATGGAGCTGGTTCCTTCAAGATTTTGCTCAAATTGCATATTCTCAGTAAGATCTTCCCTGGCCTCTCTGTTTAATACTGCAGCCTACTCACATTTCCATCACATCCATCCCTAGCATCAGCATTCCTCATCTCCCTTCTGGTCAACTCTTCTTCCGTAGCAATTGTCACTTTCTAACTCACTGTTACTTTTTTCTGCATTCTAGGCAGAAGGAACAGCTAAAGCCAAGGCTCTAAGTTGGGAGCAGGCTCAGAGAAGTCAAGGAGCACTGAGAAGGCTGGTGTGGCTGAAGTAGAGTGAACAAGAGGTAGAGCAGCCGATGACAGGGAGGTGAGGGGGAGACCGTGTTGGGCCCCATCGCATTGCAGGGATGCAGGCTTTTCCTGTGAGTCAGATGTGGAGCTGCTGTGGGATTTTAAGAGAAATGACATGATGTGACATATTTTAAAAGGGTCACTCTGACTACTGTGCTGATAAGTGAAGACTTTATGTTGATAGGAGAACATATTGAGATAAGAAAAGATGTTACAGCCACAAAATAAAAATTGCTTCCTACAAAAATAACACCCAGAATGTAAAAGAGTCCTTAGACCTCAAAACCATGATAGCAAAAAAATAAAAAGTATAGCAGAAGAGCTGGAACATAAAGCTGAGGAAATCTTCCATAAAGGAGATCAAAAAGATAAAATATGGAAAAAAGACAAAAATATGGAAAATAGGAGAGAAAAAATAAAGACTAACTTTTAAGGAAACAATTCCAGAAATAGGAAACAGAGACATCTGAGTGAATGAAATTATAGGATGAATTGATTTCAGAAAACTCCTTTACACTGAAAGACAGGAGTTCCTAGACTGAAAGTATCTGGAACACCTGGTGTAATGGATAATGGGTGCTGGATAAAAAATGGACCAACAATAAGACACATCATCGTGAGATTTCAGTACAGTGAAAACAATCCTATAAGCCTCTAGAAAGAAAAATAATAGCAAAATAAAGAACCTAGAATCAGAGTGTTACCAGACATCTCCACATATGTCACACAGGACGCCCAAAGGAACTGCAGTCACATCCTCACCTGTGAAGTAGCATGAGCAGGTGGAGAACAGGGCAGCAGGCTCTGGACAGAGCTCTTCAAGATGAAATAGATGAAATGCTAGGAGATATATACAAATGGTAACAATTTGAATTAGTGATAGATACATAGAAAATTATGCAAACAAAGCAAGATTGTTAATTCCAGGAAAAACTAAAGTTGTGTCAGAAAGGAGAAGTAAGTCATAAGTATCTGTCCTAGCTTAGCTGCAAATAAGGTCTATGTATTCTTGGTAATATCAACATTTAATATTGATCCAACCAAAATGACACAATTATATGGAGAAAATGGAGGGCCTGGAAGTATGTATCATGGGAGACGATGAGGGAACAGAGCAAAATCTCCACCTCCCACTGGATAAAATCAATTGATTAGGCCTAATACTGAAATATTGTTAAGTGGTAATATATTTCATGTGGAGATAGTGAAGTCAATACAAAAAGTTTCAGCTGGAAGAATTGAAGGTGATTATTTCTTGGGGAGCAAGGGAAGAGGGGTTGCAGAGTACTACTGATTTTCATGACAAGCCTGGTGGAATCATTTGACTTTTTAAAGTATGTGCATTGATAATTTTGAGAAAAATAAAACGAAATTTAAAAAGAAAGCTATCAAAGTTCCTCATTCCTTAGCTGGTCACAACCTAGTTCTGTGTCACTCTGGCAACCTTAATCCCCAGCTCTCCCAATGCCCAGCCTGGGCACCCAGACCACAGTACCCATTACCAGTTTGGGACCAGGCCAAGTTTCCCTCCCACCTGCCTGTGGTCTAGCTTGAGCCTTGTCTCAGCCAGATGCTTTTCAGAGCCTGCTAAGCCTCCTTTCCTCTCCAATCCACTTAGCAGAGAAAAAACTTTCTAAATTACTCATTTATTAATATTACTTATTGCATTTGTTTAGCTAGTTCACGTATGGACCTCTTTCTCTCTAAGTATGTTGCGAACTTCTGGAGGAAGTGGACATTCCTTTTTGAGGCCTAGCAAATGTTCATAGTGGGTGCCCCAAATATTTCATGGATAAACTTAAAAGTAGAATTCAAGGTGAATTAATAGGCAAATTTAAATCAAAGTCTGGAGATAAAACAAAGGTTAAAGCTGTGACCAATAAGACACATGGAAGAGCTAACTGTATCAAGATAGACTTGGGAATACCCTGGCGGTCCAGTGGTTAGGCCTTGGCACTTTCACTGCTGTGGCCCAGGTTCAATCCCTGGTTGGGGAACTAAGATCCTACAAGCAGCATGGTACAACCAAAAACAAACAAACAAACAAAAAGATAGACTTGTTTTCAAAGCTTGTGGTCTTTTTTGGTTAATGTTTGAGATGTTTTAATAAAGAGATATTTTGCCCCCAAAGTCCTCTCAAGGTTCAAGTTTTGGTGACCTGAGGCTTGGTAGGTAAATGTGGATCCACTCTGCCAACACTGCATGTGACTTCATAGACTTTGTGCCTACCTTGCTTTTCTAGACTGCAAAATCTGAATCTTTGCAACTTGAGAAGTTAACTTCTTTTACTTCCATTAATATGAGATGAGACTGGAGGAGAGAGAAGACTCCCTGGCTCCTTCCTGGAGGCAGGATGCAAACAGCTGAGAGAGCAACACAATGGAATGCCACCTTGAGTCAATGCTCAGAATGAGCAGGAGTCCTTGATCTGGGGCCAGCATCATTCCATGGCTCTTTTGGTCTCACTGTGGTTTCAGACTCCATTAAATGGGGAAAAGACTTGGCAATATCTGACATCCCCAAGAAGCAGAAACTTAGAGCTCTCAGCAAGTCTCCTGTCAGTAACCTCTTAAGTTAAAATGTTCAGATCACAGTCCAGGAGCAGGAGCCGGGAGCTATGTCCACAGAGATCTGACTTTCCCCAGCTCCTCAAGGTCATTCCTCCCACCTGCGACAAGTCATCTTCTCAACTCTGCCAGGCCACAAACCCTCCGAGGCTGTGTTGGTGATTCTGCTGCTGCCATCTTTTCAGTTGTAGGGGGATAGTGGTCCTGTGGGTGGTGATCTCAGAGCAAACTCGATGGCCATCAATCCGAGAGAAAACCCTTTCAAAGGATTAGCATCTTGGCCAAGAACCTTTATCTCCCAGACTGGAGCATTTTCTAGTGGCTCTTCCCAAGTTAGTGAGAGGAATGAAATACTGGAGGCATTAGAGACCCATGGAGACAGGGAGGAAAGCCAGCACTTCAGTGTTCAGGGTAAATTCCTGAGCCACCAGGTCTGCCTCCCCCAGAAACCGAGACAAAACATCCTGTCTCTCATTGGGTCATAAAGTACACTTTGTCCCTTCCCCTGGCCTTCAGAGCACCAAAGCATGCTTCCACTCCTGCCACAGACCTTCCCCATCTGTGGGACTTCTCTTTTGATTTCTCACTGCTCACAAAAATGGATCTTCACAAAGCTTTCCTGCATTGTTTCTGTGCCATTTCTATGAAGCTTCCCCAAGACACTGGGGGTTACTGTTTTAGCTGGAGAATAATGGTGGATGGAGGAGGAGGGACTAACCTTCTAGGTGCCCCTACTCCTAGCCATTGGCACTACCAGAGGAGGTCCAGTCCTAAAGGGAGGGAATGGACTGAGGCACGGGATACCCCAGATCAGTGCTTCTCAGACACTGACAGGTAATGGTCCCCCAGAGGTCTTGTTGGAATGCAGGTTCTGGTTTAGCAGTCTGGGGCAGGCCCAAGATTCTGCCTACCCAACGAGCTCCAGGATGCTGTTGATGCTGCTGGTCCGCAGACCACACTTTGAATAGCAAGGGGCAAGACTGAGAAGGGGAAGTGCAGGAAGAGAAGAGGTGCAAACAGGGTCCATGGGAGAAAGGGGAGGGAAGAACAAGCTCCAGGGAGAGGTGGTCTGACCATACTCCAGCTGCATCATCTCATCTGCACAGCCTTCCCTGCAGGGCCTCCGGTGGCCCACGTGTTGGCTACAGTAGGATGCTTTGGTCCTCCCCTTCCTCTCTTGTTCAACCAGAGAAGGACTGGAGAAGCTGCATGCTGGAGAAGGGCAGGGTCTAGAGACCTCCTCATCCCCTCCCATAAGCAGCTGTCAGGGAAGGGAGCCCTGCCTTGGTGGGACTGACTGCTGTGCTGGCTCTGGCCCCTGGCTCCGGGGTCGCTCCGCCATGGAACAGCAGGTTCTTCAAGTTGGCATCAGGGATAACAGATGGGCTCTCTCCTCCCCTCCTCAGCTTCACCCCAGGCACTACTCCCTGAAGCCAAAGGAGTGAACTTCTTCACTCTCAAACAGCAGCTTCCACTTACTGAGTGCTAGGCTCTGTGCAAAGCACCTTCCCACGTTGTTTTATTTACTCCTCACAATTACCCTACGGGGTAGGAACTGGTTTATCCCCACATTACAAGGTAACTGAGGCTCCAGAAGTAATTTGTGCAATACCTTGTGGCAAATAAGACTCAGTCTATGCCCTTCCCACCCTGGCACTAAGCCATAACTGACCACACATGTGAGGCCAGGAGCCTCGGGATGGGAAATTAGATGACAGAGCAAGGCAAATAAGGTGAGTTGATTTGGTTTATGGCCCTTTGAAGCTCAGCAGAAAATCAAGGCTGTTCTTGTCCCTTTACCAGCTTCCCTCACTGCACCAGTAACGGATGCTCCTCTGTGCCAGCCAGCAGGGACACTGCATGACCCTGGAGGAGGGGACTTGCAGGTGGTTGTGAACTGGGCTCAATGGCCTGAGCAGAGGGTGCCATGAAGAGAGTTGTCTCACCAGGGAGCACCAAATCTGTCTACAGAGTAGCTGCCCTCCCAGGCAGCTGACATAGGGTCATTTAGGAAAGTCTGAATCAAATGGTACCAGCCCATCTGTCGGTACCTCAAAGGAACACTGTGTCCTGGGACAGAAACACACTCTTGACTTTGATTCTTCATTCAATAAACCTAAATCCCCACAAGCACTGTGCTAGACTTTGTGGGACTGTAAGACCCACTCTTTGCCCTTAATGAAGAAAACTAGAAGGTTTGGTACAAAAGTAACCAAGCAGTGGTGGGGCCTGCAGTGAACTAGAGAACTCTGCTCAAAGCTGCTTCACTACTACTTCGCTCCAGTTGGTTGCCTCTCAGCAAGAAAAATCTATTGATTTTCCAGAAAAAGCCCCAAATCAAGATCAGGTGAACTTTACCATTTTTAAAACAATTCTGGCCAACATCTGTGGCCACTAGTTTGCAACCTCTGCTCCTCACCGACCAAGTCTTATCCTTTCCTATTGTACCCTCAGCACCTAAAATTCTGGGCAGAAAGGAAGCAATCAATATGTTTCTGGCACACTGACCAGGTGAAGCTTATCCAGAAGAAATGGGTCTGAAACTGCCATCATATGTAGAATAGCTGATGCAACTGGGGAGGACTTAGCTTTGGAAATGACTAATGAGAGACATAATTATTGTTGCAAATAAGAAAATCCTTATATTGGACTTCCCTGGTGGCACAGTGATTAAGAATCAATGCAGGGGACACGGGTTTGAGCCTTGGTCCAGGAAGATCCCACATGCTGCAGAGCAACTGAACCCATACGCCCCAACTACTGAGTCTGTGCTCTAGAGCCCGCGAGCCACAACTGCTGAGCCCCCGTGCCACAACTACTGAAGCCCGTGTGCCTAGAGCCTGTGCTCTGCAATGAAGAGAAGCCGCCACAATGAGAAGCCCATGCACCGCAATGAAGAGTAGCCCCTGCTCGACATAACTAAAGAAAGCCCGTGCACAGCAACGAAGACCCAGTGCAGCCAATAAATAAATAAATAAATAGAAAATCTTTATAAAGCTAGGGCACATGGTTTGGCCAACGCTTTAGAAGGAGCAGGAAGGCTGCTTTTAGATAAAATATACATTTGACAATTGACCTTGGTTCCCGTTGATCCTACCCATCCCTCTGCCCTCCATTCCTTTACTTGTCCAGTCCCTAAAGGCATTTGGCTTTCATACTTGGTAAGGGAAATTCAGGCTTTGCTTAAATGTGAGTCCCAAATATCAACTTACTACCTAAGAATCTTACCCAACTCAGGGTTTTTCCAAGTATTAAAATCAAATAGAGGGACATCCCTGGTAGTCCAGTGGGTAAGACTCTGCATTCCCAAGGCAGGGGGCCTGGGTTCAATCCCTGGTCGGGGAACTAAGATCCCACAAGCCACATAATGCAGCCAAAAAAAAGATGTGGCTGATCTCTGTGGATATGGCAAGATACACAAAATAGAGTAAGTGGGAAACAATGGAGCTATACAATGGGAGTCCGAGTTTTTGTTTTTGTTTTATGAAAGAAGGATATGTGCTTAGAACATTTCTAGAAGGGTATACAAGAAACTTAATTAGACAACCTTGGGAATGGACTGTTTACCCCCCCCACCGTTCCATTTTGATTTTTTCTCCCCCTTACTAGCAGCATCATTACCCTTATAAAAAGGACCAAATAGGGGCTTCGCTGGTGGCGCAGTGGTTGAGAGTCCGCCTGCCGATGCAGGGGACACGGGTTCGTGTCCCGGTCCGGGAAGATCCCACATGCTGCGAAGCGGCTAGGCACGTGAGCCATGGCCGCTGAGCCTGCGCGTCCGGAGCCTGGGCTCCGTAACGTGAGAGGCCACAACAGTGAGAGGCGCGCGTACTGCCAAAAAAAAAAAGAAAAAGAAAAGGACAAAATAATTTAGTTTGGCCAAAACCTTCTGGTCTTAGCTTTGCTTTGCAAACACTGCCCAGGATAAAGCTTTATATATTTCCTCACATCTTCACTGTCAAGGTCCAAGAACTTTAATTAGACTACCGGACTCCCCAGCCAACCCTCCCATTACCAAATGTACCTATCCTTGAAGGCTGCTTCCGATCACCCTCTCTTTGTCTCTCACTTCCTGAGTCCTAGCCTAGCTTTTTTTCCCATTTGTACTCACTCCGTGGGTAATCTCATCCAGCCCCACAGCCCTTAGATATTGCCCCAACACTGACTCCCAAATTTCTAACTATAGCATAGACTCCCTTCCTGAACTCCAAACTGCACATTGCAATTGCCTACTCAACATCTCCACTTGGATGTCAAGTAGACACCTAAATTTAATACATCCAAAGTTGAAGTCATCTTCCCCAATAACCTTGCTCTACCCACGGCCCTCCAAATCTCAGCTAATGGCACTTGCAGGCTTCTAATCATCCAAGTCCATAACTTCAGAGTAAAAGAATGACTGGAAAACAGTCTAATGCACAATGCCAGTTATCTAAAAATGAAGGTAGTCCTAGGTATTGGGATCAAAGATATCATATAATCACTAAAATGTTTTCTAAAATAGGTTTAAAGTTATCTTTTAAGTCTAGGATTTAGATTTTGACATTTTAATTTCTTTTGAATACAAGCCACTTTTTGCAAGCTAGGAAACAGAATCAAACTAAGGCAGTCTTGTCCTCTACAGATCCAGGCCAGTTCTTACAATCTTCAGCAGAATGACATCATAATACGAGGTGCTAACAACAGGGTTAAAAACTATAAATAATAACCACTTATCTACATTTTTTCCTTAGGAAACAGCCAAAAGTCTCGTCCTTAAAGGTATGATATACAGAACATCTAGATTTACAAAGGGCAGAATGATCCAAATTATATGCTGGCCAACCTGTCAGTGAACCAGATCAGAGCTGGCCAAGGACTGGTGAACAGAGAATGTGTTTACAGTTTGAAAATTTGCTGAGGTTTAAAAAATTCCTAGTTGCTGTTAATAAGAAAGCAAGTAAAAAATATTAGAGATGCACCACACTGATACTTGATTTTACCACGGTTTTACACTAGAACACAAAGTTAGAGTATGGGGATAAGACACTTACGTATTTTCAAAATAAATTACTTAGTAATAAGAAATCTGACATACTGTGTTCTTCCATTTGCCACAAGAACATATTAACAATGAGGACTATTTAAAAGAATGCTCAACTCTAAAAAGGGTGGTGGCAGCAACACATTCCACTACAGAATAACCTCCCACTTTCCCATACAATTAACATTGCTACTTTTCATGATACATATTCATGTGGAAAAACTTGTCAGGAGCTTTTGCCAGGGCCAGGAGATGAAAAATAGAGACTGTCCTGATGACATGGATAGCTGTAAGCTCAGTTAACATCTTTAGGATGGACCCATAAAATCTGGCCACTGTTTTGTTAAACATCTGCAAATCGCAGAACTCCTTAGCCCTTAGCCATAGTATCTGCTCAATGTCTTAAAGCTGGGCTCAGTCCCATCTATCACTCTTTTCTTCAGGGCTGAGGTGTGTGCTAGTCATCAAAGTCTGGAATGTCATCGTAGGAGTATCCCCGGTAGCCTTTGGATGCGTAGTAGGCGATGCGCAGGTGGTAAAATCCTGGCAGGAACACCAGGATGCCAATGATCAGGACGGGAACAGCCCGGTCTGCCCCCTGGTGGCAGAAGGAGGCAAACACATCAGTACCATGCAAGTTATAAATTTTAAAATAAAATAAAGCCATGGGTCCAATCCATGGATCAGTTATCATATACTTTTCAGAGCACTTTATTTTGGTAATACACTACCAAGGCAAAAGATTTACATCTCTTTGCCTCCTTATCAATTGCAGAAAAACTACAAAGTACTAAAAATTATAAAGAAATTATCCATGTTCAACCATAGATATCTACTTCCCATAAAGAAACCAGAGCTCCTTAGAGAAATTGCTGTTTATGAGTTGAGGGGGCAGGGAATGTACAGATGGGCCTGGGATAACTTGCTGAGCCAGAAAACAAGAAAGCTATCAAAGGCTCACCCAGGTCAGCTTTAAAAGACAGGAGTAGGGGGCTTCCCTGGTGGCAGAGTGGTTAACACTCCACGCTCCTAATGCAGGGGACCTGGGTTTGATCCCTGGTCAGGGAACTAGATCCCACATGCATGATCCAATGAACTGCCACAACTAAGGAGCCCACCTGCCACAACTAAGACCCAGCACAACCAAATAAAGAAAGAAAGAAATATTTTTTTAAAAAAAAGAAAAAAAGACAGGAGTAACCTGCAGAGGCTCCTATTGACCAAATATGGGACAATTTATATGTTAAAAAGAATATAGACTACAGTTGACTGAAGCACAAATATGTAAAAAGATGATAAGCTTACAGTGATACTAACAATTCTTTGGTTACCTTTTGAGGTTGCTAGGTGTATTTTAATAAAAATTTGATAATTAAAGAGAAATAATCAAACATTTTTCCTACCTTCACTATACTATTGTATTTCAGGGTAACCAAATAATGGTTTTGAGAAAGTTCCAGAAGAATTTTCGCTGACAAACGTGGAAAATGATAGAGCTGGATTCCTTAGTGAAAAGGGTAATTCATTTTATAATAAATGAATTAGGCTGAAGACACTTGAACCCAGTAATCAATCTTAATATCAACTAAAAATTAGGACAACCATTTTGTGCCTCCTAATGTAATGCTATAGCAATGGTTCTCAAAATGTGGTCCATGGAACACCAGCATCACCGGGGAACTTGTTAGAAATGCAAATTCTCACACCTCACCCTAGACCTACAAAACTGGAATCTCTGGGAGCAGGGTCAAGGAACCTGTGTGTTAACAAGTCTGCCAAGTGATTCTGATAGATGCTGAAGTTTGAGAACCCATGTGCAATAGCAAATACACAACACCCCTATGAAATATTCTTTCTGAAACAAAGCTAAAGTAGAACTAAATCTAAGCAAGTCCCTAAATCTAACAGCATGCAAGAAATATGAGGAATAGAAAAACAGGTAAATGGTATCAAGACAACACCCCTAGATTAATGTAAAAACTGTTAGAGATGCACACTTACAGATTTACAAGCAAATGTAAATCTGGTATTTGCTTTAGTATACAGGAAAAAAAGTTGGGGATAGATGAAACAAAACATTCATAAATGTTGATGCCTAGTTGTGGATACACGGTGGGGGTTCATATTACTCCATCTACTTCTGTTTTGTTTGAAATGTCTGCAATAATAGTGAAAAAAACCCCAAACTAAAAACCAAAACAATCTATGGGTGATTTTCTTAATTAACACCTTTACCCTTATTTATAAAGTAGTCTTTTACAAACCACACAAGGTGAAGTGATATTTGTTGCATGTGGATCTCACCTCCACTCTAAATTTTCACATCATTAATAGAACCTTGACTATACCCCTGGGATTAACAATGCATGCTGCAATGAAAGTTAACTGAAGCACAGTCCTGAAGTTAGATGTTCAAATTTAGATGGCACCAAGTATGCCTCTGGTGGCCACATAATAGTTTAGGACCTGAGGCAACTTGGATACAGGTCTCAAAAGCCAAATGTAGCCATTTTATTGTGACAGTGTTTAATATTCCCAGTTCCAAGGATAATGCCCAGAGTTTTAGCTCTTGGCTTTGTTCCTTCTGTAGACCAATGTGACCATCATCCCCTGGCCTCGTGTGTGTTGAAGAACAGATGTGAACTATGGTCAGTATTACTTTAAAACAATTTAGACGCTGTGTATAAGCATCTGTATACAATCCAAAAGAAAGAACCACCAAAAACTACTTTAGGTTACTAAGGTATCACACTGAAGCTCAATAGGAACTCCAACCAAATCCAATTTAAGAAAGATCTGATCCATGAGCCAAAAGTCCTGGCTTGGTCAGTGGCCCCAGACCTATATAAGCCTCACTGCTTCTCCCCAAACACTAAGTACAGCAGTATAACTGCAAAGTTATAATAACAGCATTCTACTCCAGTTATAGCCTTTATCAGTCAGAAATCCTCAACGCTAGGCTCAGTTTTGCTGTTCCAAACTAAGATGGTGGGAAAACTGCCCAACATCTCAGAGGGAAAATTTGCCTACCTGCTACACCCACCTCATAGGAACTGTGGGAGAAGTTTGTTGAAGCTCAAAGGAAGAAATATGTCTTGTTATCTGAGAACAAAATCTAAAAAAAGAAACCCTTTTCTCCTTTCTGCTGGAATATACTGAATATAAAAATGTGAGTCCTGGCTCACATTTTAAACATCTCATGGCAATCCCACAAGCCCCTCAGCTTACCCCTTTGCTGATATAGCCTGCCAGCAGGAGGGAGCCTATGATAATGAGGAAGGCGCCAATCAAAAACAGCACCGTAGCAAGCGCAATGGCCTTATATGGAATCTTAGGAGGGCTTTTCTTAAACTGAAAGAGAAACAAAAACAGACAAGGAAGAGCATTATGAATACACCAGGGCTCAGACACTTTAAAGCAGAGAGGATAAGAGGAACCAATCTTGGTGTGTCCTGAAGTAAGTCCTACTACCCAATGCAGCTCTGGGAGAGAAAGGAAAAAGGACTGGCAGGAGATGAAGGTCTAGTTATTGCTCTAACAGTAAGTTGAGGGAGGGAGTCCCAGAATGTTATTCTTTCTCGTTTTAGTCTCATTCCACAGACCATTCACTGTACCGTAAAAAAATTATTTTCTTACAAAAACAAAAGATACTTTACGGTCATTCATTGATTAGACATGTTTTTAATAAACATGTCTTGGCACATGGAAGGCTGTACTAATCTACAGGGATTAAGAGTGTACATCATGCTCTGGAAAATAAGAAAGAAAATAAGTGATTTCTGGCATTCAAAGTTAAGCTGGCATATAGTCAAAGGTTTAAAAAAAAACTTTTTCGGGCTTCCCTGGTGGTGCAGTGGTTGAAAGTCCGCCTACCAATGCAGGGGACACGGGTTCGTGCCCCGGTCTGGTAAGATCCCACATGCCGCAGAGCTGCTGGGCCCGTGAGCCATGGCCGCTGAGCCTGCGCGTCCAGAGCCTGTGCTCCGCAACGGGAGAGGCCACAACAGTGAGAGGCCCGCGTACCGCAAAAAATTTAAAAAAAAAAACAAAAACAACTATTCCTAAAGCATTAGTTGCCTGCCCCACAAGACAAATAACCTGCCTTATTAACAAGTTCAATTCAAGGTTAAGATTCAGAAACAAATTCCTAAGGTTTGGCTCATGGTTGTGTCTGACCTAACTGACTGGAAGCTTTCCAGACGCACTTAAAAACAAAACAAAAAAACCCCCAAAACTCTCTCCTTCAAGTGTGGGTCCAAAAAGTACAAAGAATAATTGATTTGTTTATATTTAAAAGGATGGGTTCCTGCCACTTCCTCTTCGGTCCTGGTTCCACCTAAAGGGAAGTGGGTAAAAGGAGATGCTACACCATTAACTATTTTATAAACAATGATCAGGGTAGGACACAAACTTAATAAATATTCTCTGTTTTACTTATTGTTTGTCACAAAGAATATCTTTAATAAATTGGATCTCATGACATCAGGAAAGAAGGAAGATTCCCACAATCTGTTGGCTTTAGCAGTTAGTTTCTCCCTTAAAAGATGAACTGGTCTTGACTGAAGTGTAAACAAACTGATTCTACTTAACAAAAGACAATCTGATTATTTCCAGATTAACTAAATAGAATTTGCAACTACTGAACTCTGGCATTACAACTAAAATTTCTTAGACAATATTTATATTGGTTCGAAACTGCTCTGCCAAGGTCCTTCCTTCTGCAGGCTATGGCTGAAAATCTCAGAGCAGAGTTTCTTTCCTGCTGCTCCCTCTAATATCTAGGGACAGTGAGCAAAACCTCTACCTGGAAGGTTTCCCTGCTAACTCAGCAGAAACAGAGCCAGCCAATCTCATCAGGTCCCTTCTGCATTTACCTGAAGGTCAATGTAGCCATCGTCTGTACTGGAGAGCCTTGAGTATTTCACTTTACTACTGGGGATTCCAGTAGCCAGGTTGGTACGAGACGGCATCATAACACGCTGACACAGCTACAGTCTGAAAACAAAGAAAAGTATTATTGTCTGCAGGCTACAACAATGTGTTTGTTATACGTATTGGAGTTCTGGGCTGCAATGTCATACTAGCAACTGGCAATTTAGGCTCCATTGCTCTTAGAACCTGATATTCCTTTGACAAGTGAAAGCATTCTCATTATGCATCTACTATGGTTTGTCCTGGTAGAATAAGAATCAAGACATTTGCCAAGAACCAGACCTCATGTTTATGTTGCCACCAATGTTTCTCTGCCTCCTAATTTTTCCAAAGTCACACGGCGAGTAGGTGAAAGGGTGGTGACTTAAATCCAAGTCCATCTGACATTTCAACCATTCTGCTATAGTATAGTATTGCCTGTCCTCCGTCCCTGCTTCCAGAAAAAGCAAGAGGAGCATATACTCAAGGATTCTCTTATTTGTCAGGGAGAGAGGAGAGAGGGTGGGAAATGGAATACATTCACATCAGCATTTTGCCTATTTCCCTCTGATAGATATCATCCTTTTAATACAAAAGATCTGTAAAACTTCTTGTTGTAAATTTGGATAAGCTACTGGCTACCAGTGTTGTACCAGTGTCCTCTGATTTGCCTGCCTCTCTGCTCCACCCCAAGCACTGAAAGCAGCGATTGCACTTTCCAGGTTACTTCTACAGCTACATTAAAAACAAATTTAAAAAAACCCTGAATAAATACCTGGTTTTTGTTCAAAATAGTCAAAGCTGACTATAGTAATGAGATCACGGTTATTATGTCACCAGTTTAAACACAGTAGGTAAGATTTAAAAACAATGACATTTAAATTGAAAAAACATTTGTAATTTGTGTACTTTTCCTCCATAAAATCACAAAGTTATGCGAATGAAACAAGTAAATCTACTTTAATCATGAAACTATTTGATTTCTAAAAGTGAAACATATCTTTAAAAAAAGAAAATTAAGTATTTCAATAGGGCAACATAAAAAAAAAAAAAACATAAAGACCGGCCTTCCTCTGGTATGACATTTTGCAAATAATCATCATCATTATAATGGCAGTTAACAATTACCTAGTATTAAGTGACGGGTACTGTTTTAAGTGCTTTATATATACTTAATACTGAATATTAATGAGCTGTTTTAAGTGGCCCACAGTCAACCTAAACTAACTAGCATTATAAAGGAATTGGTGCTAAATGTTCATGTCCCTTTTTAGTAATTATATACTGGAGCAGAAATCAAGTATTAAAAAAATAAGAGTATGCTTACTTACATGCTTTTCTAAAAGGGTTAGATCAAATTCCGTCAAATACTATGTTTTTAGGTGTTGCGATCCCGACTACACGATAATCTAAATTTAATTCTATAAAACTTAAAGTCCAAACTACCAATAATGGGCGGTTTGAGAGCATTTAATCACCTCTGATTTGTATTAGTCTTAAAAAAATAGTTTACATACTCTGACATTAACTTCATACACCGCATCAAAACATAAAAAAGCGCACGGCGTGCAGGAGAGGGGAGACGAATGCTTATTGGTAGCAAAGAGCAATAATTCTAAAAGAGGGGAAAGGAAAAACGTAAATCAATGTTTTCCGGGTACCAGCCCAAGTTCCCAACAGGCTTTTTTACCAGCCTCACCGCAACCCCAAAATATCCTCAGCACTTGAATGTTGCAAGAATTTTGAAAGCATCAGCAAAGCACTTAGCACAGTGCCTTGCACTACGAGCCTCTACACACTACTTCCCTGCCCGTCTCCAGAGCGAGCCAACAAGAGAAATAAGGATCAACATGATTTTAGAAGGAAAACAAAATCCAGTTTCTGGAGAAAGGCCAGCCGTGCCCCGGGAGGACGAACGCTCCACACCGAGGACTCGGGGCTTGATTTCGGCAGATAGCGCAGTCTGGGCCGCGCCGCGAACGTGAGTCGAGCTCTTCCGCTCCCGCCCCGCCGCACGAACGCCTTACCGGAGCCCGGGCCCGGCAGCCCTTGCGCAGACAGCTAGCTCACGGTTCGCAGCAGGTGAGCCAGAGACCTCACAGTACGCCCCACCACTGCGTCCCCACCCCAGACCAGCTGGGAGCCGGAAATGGCGTGTCGCAAGGCAGCGCGCCGGACGTGGCGTCACCGGGAGCGACGCCTCCTCGTTCCACTCTCCGTCCGGTTTCGGGCGTGTGCCCGGTGTGCTAGGGCCCCGTGGGGTTTCGGGAGGCGCTGTGGGCTGGGCTGGCTGCCGACCACCTCCGCCGCGGCGGGCGAGTGCCTAGCTAACCGGGCTGCGTGGGTCACAGGTCCAGGGCTAGCCGGCTACGTGTTTCTTTCCGGCCCCTAGGGTAGTGTAGGGAGTTCAGTGGCGCCTCGAGAGGCGGAAGCCGAGCCGGCGAAGCTCCCTGAAGGCAGGGGCTGTCAGGTCTCCCTATGCCCAGGGAAGGCTGCCTTCCCGGGCCGCGCCGCAGTTCTCTGCCGCCCTGTACCCCACCCGCAACTCTGGAGTAGCCCCACATTCTTGCGCTTCAGTTTCCCCGCTCCTCGTCTTCAGGCCTTACCCCGGCAAGAGGTCTGGCCACAAGGGACATTTTGCAACACGTGAAACTTTTTAAAATGTCGAGCGTTATTAAGTATAATTTACATATGATAAAGTACAATTGGATTAGTTTTGACAGATACATATAGTCTTGGAGCCATCATCACAATGTAGATAAAATATTTTCATCACTCCAGAAATTTCCATCAGGCCCCTTTGCAGCCAATATCCTTCCCCAACCCCAGGCACACAGAAAGGTAATGAATAGTTACCTACTGGATACAGTGAGTTCTACCGTCACTGCAAGTACGACAGAAATCTGTCATTTAATCCACCAAACACAAAATACACTGGAAAAAGAGGACTACAATAAAGGAATTCTCAATATGCAGCATGCCAACTTGTGACCTTGTAGCACAATTACTGCTGGGCCTTTTTCACTTTCTTGGTTGAATCCAACATCCATGGAATTAAGCCACCTTCATCCTTTAAGGGAATAAGTCCCCACAAAAGGCTACTTACGCTAGAGAAATTATTTTTGCACAAACATACTCCTTGGGACCTATCAGATCTACTAAAACTTCCAAGACTCCTGTACAAGGCTCCCTAGGCTAATGAAACACTGCCCTGTAACAATGCTAGTCTTATAAAGCTGACAGAACTTTGGGTACATTAAGCTTCTGTAAATGCAAGCAAAAATGACAAAATATTATATATTTGTTCTACTCTCCCCTTTTCATTTCTTGAGCTCAAGTCAGAATACCAAGTTTGGCAAATAAATCCCCCAAAATACTTTGTCACCTGCTGTATCTGGAATACTTTTTATCACTGTATCTAATGTCATATCAACCTGCTCTAGACTGAAACAATAAGCTCATTTACATGAGCTGCTTGAATTGTGAATTCTCTAGGATACTTGCAACCATCGTGGTCCAAATGAAGGCACTGTCCTGTGATGTTTGAAATTCAAATGACTTTTATTTAAATTGAAAACAATACTTAAAACTGCATTTAGAGTCAAAACCCTTTTGTTTATAAAAATTATAAGGAGTATTCCTAGGTAAGGCAAAGTTGTTACTCAGTTAACAAGACCAGATTTGACTTTGGACTTTACTTTTTGAACAAACTGTAGAGAATGGAGAAAAGAAAAAGTTATTTACAGAAAACAATATCTACATATGTACTCAGAGGTACAAAGACAAAACAGACTTAAGTATGTGCTAGCATCTCAGAAGCAGTTCTCAAAGAGCTTAGTTTTATTTCCTTGAATTTTAAGAATGTCTAAGATCCTTCTTCATCCTCGATCTTGGGAGCCAAATAGTACTTTAAATGTCCCATATCAGCAATTTTATACTCTACGACTGAAAGAAAACAGGAATATAATTAATTACTGAGAAGTACCACATACACTACCTACAAAACAAGATTCAACAAGTTTATTATCTTACCAAGGGGTACATCTGCAGACATACTGAGTGTTACTGTAGGAGAGAGTGGAGTGGCTTTTGTAAAGAAGTTCAGGTACCTCAGTGCAAAAGTTAGCTGAACTGGTTCATTCATGTCTATGGTAACCTTAGGGAGAAAACAAAAAGATTCATCATACTGAAAAACATCAAGAAAGCTGCAACTCATTCATTTCTAATATACATTGACAAATGACTTAGTTTCTTCAACAAATAAAATTGTAATAGAGGGAAAACGAAATTGAAGAGAGAACCAATGGACTAAAAGAAATTTAAGGAGCGTATCTCAATGAACTGTAATGTACGGACCTTATTAAAATCTTGATTCAAACAAACTGAAATAACCAAGGAAGTAGGAACACTGAAAAATTCCTTAATATAATTTTCTTAGATGTCATAAAATGTTTATACTATGAATAAATTAAAATATTTATGAGTGAATTTTTTCTTTTTTTAAAAATTTCTAGCTGCACGGCTTTAGGGATGTTAGTTCCCTGATGAGGGATCGAACCCACACCCTTGTCAGTGAAAGTGCGGAGTCCTAACCACTGGACCGCCAGAAAATTCCCTATGGGTTAAGTAACATTTGAGAGAAGAACAAAAATCAAGATTGGCAGGGGAGTGAAATGTAATTTAGGAGAAAAGAATCAGCCCCTGGAGTTTTGTTACTAATATATATTTGTTACTAATATATGTATTTTTAAACTGTTTATTTAAAAGTTAATATAAGGATTACACAACAGCTAGATTTTACCCCCAACTAGATCCTACGGGGTTGCTCAATTATTTGGTAAAAACATAGTAAGTACCTCCAGAAAGCTAAAGCTAGCCTCCCAAGCCTATCCTTAAGAGTATGTGTGGGTTTGATACACAAACCCATTGTTCTACAGTTTATAAAGGTTGCACTAAATTTGCATTCCCTTCTCACAAATTTAAGTTAGATGGCATCTATAAGATCACTTGCAGATTTCAAAAGTTTCAATTCTCACATATTAGTTACTTGGAAATGCAAATTCTGTCTGTTTTTCTTTAGAGCTTTCTTTAATTTTAGCAATTACCTTGCTAAAGACTGAATGTTTGTGGCCCCCCCACCACCCCAATTCACGTTAAAGCCAAATTCACAATATGGTGGTATTGGAGGTGGGGCCTTTGGGAGGTGCTTAGTGTTAGGAAGGCAGAGCCCTCATGAATGGGATTAATGCCCTTATAAAAGAGACCCCAGAGAACTCCCTTTCCCTTTCCACCAGGTAAGAAGGCTGCTGTCTGTGAACCAAGAAGCAGGCCCTCGTCAGACAACAAATCTGCCAGCTTCCGAGTCTCCAAAACTGTGAATAATAAACTTCCGTTGTTTAGAAGCCACTCAGTCTATGGTATTTTGTTATAGAAGCCTTAGCAGACTAAGATATAACCTAATATTCTTCTTCAAGGTATTTTGTTTACTTAAAAACTGCTTACAGCTTCCTCTTCTTTATCAACATTACTCGTTTGTGACAACTTAATATTTCCATTTCCAAGTTCTCCACTTGCAGAAAATTTCACTCCATCTTTTGCACAGGAAATTACAACAGCATCTCCAATATGACTGAGATCTCGGCATATACGTGCAAATTCACCAGAAGGCATCTTTACTACACAGCTGTACTCTTGTTCCTGTAAAACAAAGAATTTTTTTTTTTTTTTTTTTTTTGCGGTACGCGGGCCTCTCACTGCTGTGGCCCCTCCCGCTGCGGAGCACAGGCTCCAGATGTGCAGGCTCAGCGGCTGTGGCTCACAGGCCCAGCCGCTCCGCGGCATGCGGGATCCTCCCGGACCGGGGCACGAACCCACGTCCCCTGCATCGGCAGGCAGACTCTAAACCACTGCGCCACCAGGGAAGCCCCAAAACAGAGAAATTTAAATGTCATGGAAATAAAAGATTTGGCACCCTCACTTTCTGAAGACTCAGCATCTAAACAAGAACTCAGAATTCAAGATTTTCTGATTACTTTGAAATATCACTCATTGTGTAATTTCTTAACACTCTAACCACTCAAAAAATAAATGCAGATATAAAACAAGTATGCTGTAAAAATAACCATACTAAGAAAACAAATTAGAGCTTAAACTTTTAACAGTAAATGCACTATCCCGGGAACAAGAGCCTCCACCTAATCACCCTACAGTAGGGCTAAATCAAGAGGCCATTAGGGTATGGCATACAGTGATGATGGCGCAAACAGGTCTGCTTTCCAAAACAAGAGAATATGATGTTAGGCATTTTAAACATCCAAACACCTCCTCTCACTTTTGATGTTGATAAACCTAACCATAATGAATTTCTGCTAAAATGGCTTTAAGATCTTCTCTCAATAAAAATCAAGCACTCGGGTTTCTCTGGTGGCACAGTGGTTAAGATCTGCCTGCCAATGCAGGGGACACAGGTTCAAGCCCTGGTCCGGGAAGATCCCACATGCCGTGGAGCAACTAAGCCCGTGCACCACAACTACTGAGCCTGCACTCTAGAGCCCATGAGCCACAACTACTGAACCCGAGTACCACAACTACTGAAGCCTGCACACCTAGAGCCCATGCTCCACAAGAGAAGCCGCCTCAATGAGAAGCCTGCGCACCGCAATGAAGAGTAGCGCCCCCCTCCCCAGCTAGAGAAAAGCCCACATGCTGCAATGAAGACCCAACACAGCCAAAAATAAATTAAAAAAATAAAGATCTACAAAAAAACCAAAAAAAAATCAAGCACTCTAGGAATAATAATTTAAAAAAAGATGCAGAGGTTAATGTAAATATTCACTCGGCAGAAATAAATTCAAACCAATGAGCCACTGTAGAACTCCATAACTTAATAAAATGACAAATATGTCAGTCTTAAACACCCCACTCTGGAACATGCATGAGCAGATATACAGAAAAAGTTCTGTTAGGAAATAGGCTTTAAATTATTATATTAATATATCTTATGTAACTTTCAAGACTGTACAGTATGCTCAATCAGAAACTTTGATACTCACTGGAATTCCAAGTTGTTCAACATCTAAATCCATTAACTTCATTTCATAGTCTGAAACCTTTTCTTGATCTACCAAAAGAAACCAAATGTTGAAGAAGAACATGTAAGTTTACAGATGTCAGGTATATTTTACAGCCATCACAAACATTATCTTAAATTTCTCTCAGCCTTGGGAAATACTGACACTACATTTTAATTTCTTCTAGCATAAGTCAGTAGAAGGGTGCGACTTACTTGGAGCTTCAAATACAAGTGCCAAGGTGTCCGCATTATCTTCAGCCCTTAGTGTAATGATGTCTTCATTGCCAGCACATTTCAGTATTTTGGACATGCTAGAACACAGAAGAACAAAGCGTTTAAAATCAACAAATTAAAACCAGGAGGTACCACTTTTAACCATTAGACCATCTGCCGAATTGGTGAGTTAGGATGTGTAAGCCGGTCCAGCCATTTGGAATGCAATCTGGTAGTATTTATACTTAAACTAAACAGCCCCCCCTCCACCAAGAGCAATTTCACTTCTGGATATAAATAAAACAGCAGTATTTTATGAACTGCAAATCCCTTTGGTGGGTGAAGTTAATTATTGGGACAACGATCTTTAAAAACGATTTAATAAACCAGTTAAAACACACTGTATGTAGTAGGGGTAAATATTTCTCACAAGCTTTAAGATTTAAACATGTGTATGTACTAGACAGGTAGTGGTCAAAAGTTGAAAGCATTGCCCTGGGATAAATTTTCCTCAAACCGGGATCTTGGGGTGCTCAGCGCAACTCTGTAGTAAAAGAAATACTCTTGTCGCTCGTTAGGGCGAATGAACTAGAACACATTATAAAGCAGTTAAAGTCAATCAGGACCAAGGTTTGTCATCCAAGGCCGCCTGCCCTTAATGACCAAAGAGCTCTGCAACAGTCTTTTCCTGGCACCGCAAAGAAGTCCGTCATTTTCCCGCCACCACCCGCTTTGTGACTTTGGCGCGGAAAGAGCCGGTTCGCGCTGCAGCTAGCGCGGGCTTTCCGAACCGCGCGTTTCGCTTGGGTCCCGCCCCACTAGTGCCGCAGGCCAATGAGAAGGCGCAGATGGCCCACTCCAGCCAATGAGGGCCCGTCCCGGAGGCGCTCCCGCCAAGAGCCAGAGGAGGTGGATCAGGGCCCGGCTATCCGCTGCTTAGGGGCTCACCTGGTGAGGTTCACGCCCATGGCCAAGTTGCGGTCGCAGCGGTACGTGTCGAAGCCCTCGGAGCGCAGGGTGAGCTGCACCAAAGAGACATGGGACGAGTCCATGCTCTGCAGGTTCACGCCGCTCGAGCTGATGTCCCAGCAGGCCTCGTTGATGAGGTCCTTAAGCGCCTCAAGCACCTTCTTCAAGATGGAGCCCTGGACCAGGCGCGCCTCGAACATGGTGGCGGAGTCGCAACGACACGGCTGCTGGCGGAAGAAAGGAGGAAGGTATAGCCGGCTTAGGCTTCAGAAGATGAGAGCGAGCGACGGAAATAACTCACGAACGGTTGAGACGGAGGAAGCCCACAACCAGCCCGCCGCGCCTGCAGCAGTTTAATACTGCCGCGTCTGCGAGCGCGCGCTACGACCCCGCGCCCCTCGCGGAGACGTCACCACGCTGCCCCGCCTGCTGCCTGGGCGGAGAGACTACAGAGCCAATCGTGTACCCGCTCCGCACGAAGTCCGCCCCACCCCTAACATCTATTGGAGGGTGCGGACTGGGGACGGGGCGTGAGCGCCGCGCCTTCTGAGGGCCGGCTGATAGGCGACCGGCGGGAATCCCCGCCTTTTTGTCACGTTCCGGAACCGGACGTTAGAAAAATCCGGCCGACTGTGAAGGTCAGGCCTATAGTGGGGGTGGGGGGGGTCGTTGAACTGCGTCTTTGTGGTGCTTCATCTCCCTCTTGAGGGGTAGGGAATTTCCGGCCTCGAAAGTGAAACGCAAATCCAGCCTGCTAGGAGAAAGAGCCACCTTGTAGCCTAAAGAGTTGTCTTGACCACCAGCTCTTAAACCTCCTCCGCCACATACACACCAAACTCGTATCATTTACCGTATGCAACTTTCTAAGCTTTTTTATTTTCTCTACAAATATACTTTTTTTAAAAAAACAAATGACTTTATACCGTAGACCCTTTTGCAAAGTACTTAATAAAGCGTGTAATTTTATGCCAGGTACATGTTTTCTATATCAGCACCTCTTAAAAAGATGGCATAATATCCTACGTATGTAACTAACTTAAAAAGTGCTTGTAATTTGGGCAACTCCTTGAAGTTTTGCTGGATCGAAGAGCATACACATTAAAATTTTGATTAATGTTACTAAATTGACTTCTAAAAGATTGCAATTTACATTTCAGCCAAAACTACGAGCATGCTCATTTCGCCTAATTTTTCTTTCTATAGATATTAGCAATCTCGTTTTTAAATCTGTGCTCATATGGAAATTTCAGTTTGTGTATTAAAAGATTGGCGCAAGTTGGATATCGTTCATATAGTTCTTGACCACTGTCTTATTGATTAAAAGGAGCACTTCATATATTAATAATCTTATTATTATAAATATCCCTCCTTTGTTTCTTTTTTGCTTTGTTTACAGCATTTCTCTTTAGTTGCTTCTAATATTTTACCTTGGTCTGTAGAATTCTTTAGTTTTTCTACCGTGTATCTTGGTGTGGATTTAGTTTTATTTTTCCTGTTCAGGAAATTTTGTATTCCTCAATCAGAAGATTCATGTATTTCATCAAGTCTAGAATATTGTCAACCATTATGGCTTCAAAAATTGCCTTTCTCTACTCTATTCTCTCCCTCTAGAACTTTCTTTTTTTTTTTAATTTTATTTTTTTGCAGTACGCGGGCCTCTCACCGTTGTGGCCTCTCCCTTTGCGGCGGAGCACAGGCTCCGGACACGCAGGCCCAGCAGCCATGGCTCACGGGCCTAGCCGCTCCGCGGCATGTGGGATCTTCCTGGATCCGGGCACGAACCCGTGTTTCCTGCATCGGTAGGCGGACTCTCAACCACTGCGCTACCAGGGAAGCCCCTCCCTCTAGCGCTTTTATTAGGTGTATCTATGCACTGAATTTAAGGTACCTTCAATTGTAAGATGCCCCATTTTATGTAGCACAAGAAAATAAAATGTCAAACTATCATATGATTTATCATTTAGAATGTCTATTTTGTAATTATCAAAAGAACTTTTAGACTTTTAAAAACATTTGTATCATGTATCATTCATGTGCGTAATATGTACACACTATATATATATTGGTTAAAGCACTTGTAATATATCTTCACATTCAGTTTCTCACTCAGTTACTGATACTGCTGTTTTTCCATATATCATACTCTGTCGTCAAGGGTGTGGATGATGCAGCATTCTTAAGAGTGCTCCTCTATTGTCTCTGGAATTTCTTCCAAGTCTCTGCCACCCATTTGTAAATTTTGATACTAGCACTTCCTTTATGTATAATCAACTATCCTTTTGCATACATCTTTATATCAAAACACAACGGTTTCATCTATTTGTAGGTATTTTCCTTTCCAGGTCCTTTTATTTATTTAAAAAAATATTTATTTATTTATTCATTTATTTATGGCTGCGTTGGGTCTTCGTTGCCGCTCACGGGCTTTCTCTAGTTGTGGTGAGCTGGACTACTCTTCATTGCGGTGCTCAGGCTTCTCATTGCAGTGGCTTCTCTTGTTGCAGAGCATGGGCTCTAGGCATGCGGGCTTCAGTAGTTGTGATGCACAGGCTCAGTAGTTGTGGCACACGGGCTTAGCTGCTCTGCAGCATGTGGGATCATCCCAGACCAGGGGTCGAACCCATGTCCCCTGCATTGGCAGGCAGATTCTTAACC
Source organism: Orcinus orca (assembly GCF_937001465.1). Lineage (NCBI taxonomy): Eukaryota > Metazoa > Chordata > Mammalia > Artiodactyla > Delphinidae > Orcinus > Orcinus orca. The sequence goes on from NC_064574.1 coordinate 32,454,864, forward strand.
ACTGCACCACCAGGGAAGTCCCTCCAGGTCCTTTTAGTGTCTCAGTTCCTTTGCAAAATGTGGAATGTATTCATTCCTCCAGTGAGAAACATTTGCTTCACTAATAACGAATGTATACTCTACTACTCTGTTTCTGTGCTTTCTGCTTACATAATATTTTGGTTTAATGCCAAATCGAAGTGTTGATTTGAAGGTATTTTAAATGGCAATTAAACTCCACCCATGACTTAAGAATGGCTATGACCTGTGGTCAGGGAAGGCCTTCTGCGGAGGTAGCAGGTTACCAGAGAAACTAGCTGTTTGGAGAGTGGGAGAAAGTATTCTAGGCTGAAAGAATAACATGTTTTAAAAGGACAGCATGCTTAGAAAGTGTTCAGGTAGTAGTTTGTTTTAAAATTCAAAGCTTTTTTTATAAGTATTTTTCCCCATTTATTGAGATGTAATTGACATACAATAGGACTCAAAGACTGATGTGTCCGGAACACACTGAACAATGGGGAGAGTGGTGCAAGGTGAGGTTGCAAAGAGAGTCAGGGCTGAGATCTTATAGCCCTTTACAAACCCTCTATAAGTGAAAAGGAAAGTTATCAAAGGGTCTTTGGCATGAGACAATTTCTGTTTTGTTTTTTTAAAAATTAATTTATTTATTTATTTATTTATGGCTGTGTTGGGTCTTTGTTGCTGCTCACGGACTTTCTCTAGTTGCGGAGAGTGGGGGCTACTCTTCATTGCCGTGCGCGGGCTGCTCATCACAGTGGCTTCTCTTGTTGCGGAGCACGGGCTCTAGGCGAGCAGACTTCAGTAGTTGTGGCATGCAGGCTCAGTAGTTGTGGCGCGCGGGCTTAGTTGCTCCGCGGCATGTGAGATCTTCCCCCGCCAGGGATCGAACCCGTGTCCCCTGCATTGGCAGGTGGATTCTTAACCACTGCGCCACCAGGGAAGTCCCCAATTTCGGTTTTAAGAGGATTACTCTAACAACTAGTAAAGGTGCTATTTCAATCAGTGAGAAAAAGAATGAATTAAATTATGACCAAACAATTCGTTAAACTTCTAGGAAAAAGTAAAGCTATAGACTCTTCCTAATAACTGTTTACTGAAATAATTTCCAGATAGATTAAATAATTAAAATTCAAATAAATGTAAACCCAATAAGAAATGGAAAAATATTTTGGTAAATATTTAAGAGATCTTGCTGTGGGCTTCTAAACATAAAAGGAAAAAAACCCCATAAAACATAGGAATGACTACATAAGTTTTAAAACTTCAGTGTGCCTAAAAACTTGTGTTGGTTAATATACTTTGTTTCCACAACAGAGAACCCAATTCAAACTGAATAAAAGGGCACTTTATGTATCTAAACAAAATCCAGAGGTCCCTGGCTTCTAGTGCCTAAGGTCCAGTCTTAGTAAATGTATGAAAAATGGTTAGCATATTAATAAGCAAAGAAACATAAATTGAAGGGAGATAAAATTTTAATCTACCAAATTAATAAAAATTGTGTTAACACCCATTTCTTAGGAAGGATATAAGGAAGTGAGTACTTTCATGACTTGAAGATGAGAGTATAAATTGGTATAATTTTTCCAGTGGGAATTTGGAAATATGTATGAAAATCCTTGGAATTTTTATTTAGTCTTTGACACAGAAATTCAATCTATAGGATTTTTTTTTCCCAAAGAAGTAATCAGAGTTACTTACCACGATGAGGCATGTTTAAGAATGTTTCTTATAGAATTATTAACAATTCCCCTGAAATTGGAAATAAACTTGAGGTCTAACAATATGGTCTTTGTTAGGTAAATTATGGTAAATCTGTAAGATGGAATACTATAAAGCTTTTCAAGTACCATTCTCGGGCTTCCCTGGTGGCGCAGTGGTTGAGACTCCGCCTGCTGATGCAGGGGACACGGGTGCCCCGGTCCGGGAAGATCCCACATGCCGTGGAGCGGCTAGACCCGTTAGCGATGGGCGCTGAGCCTGCGCGTCCAGAGCCTGTGCTCCACAACGGGAGAGGCCAGAACAGTGAGAGGCCCGCGTACCGCAAAAAAAAAAAAAAAAAAAAGTACCGTTCTCAAAGGGCATTTGATGTTAAAACGTCGAGTTATGAAACAGTATAAACAATAGTATCCCAACTTTCTAAAATTATTATATCTGAGTGTAAGTGCACAGAAAATAGAATAAAAAGGCAATAATATGGATGTTAACAGTAATTATCTATGGCTGATGCTACCACAAATGATCTTAATATTTTTCGTTATGCTTTTCTGCATTTCCCACAATTTCTTCATCAAACATGTATTGTTGGTCTGAAAATGTTAATGCATGCTGGGAGAGAAAAATGCTGTGAACTATTTAATATAATTTCTGGCAAATTTCTTTACAAGGTGATAATCACATATTAAACTGAGTCTCATTCCTGGCTGCACATTAGACTCATCTGGAGAGCTTAACAAAATGAAAGAAACAAGCCTATTTCCTCTAGGTTCCATCTCTAGAGATTCTTATTTAGTTGGTCTAGGATGGGCCATCCATTGGCATTTTTAGAAGCTCCCCAGGTAATTCTAATAAATAATTAGGACTGAAAAGTACTGTTTCAGCATGTGTGATCAATTGATGAATATTTATGCTTAAAGCCACCTGCACCTCCATATAGACTGTTGGTTTGAAAAAGTAAGACCTATGCTTTGTCAGAGAGAAGACTGAAATTATAGTTTAAATGGACTGTGTAATAATCTAATAGGTCTACAAGTTTGTAGGAATGCAGGATTTGTATTTTTGAAACTTTAAGATGTTATACAGTTCTGCCTAGCCCATTCTCAATTCCATCTTGCATGTCATCTCATTAAACTGAATAAGAAGTTTTAGCTTTCTGAGAACACTTGTCAAGATAAGATCTAGAAAGGCAATATGAAGGACAAGAAAAAGAGCAGATCAAGTCTGTTTTTGTTTATGGACAATTTTTTTTAAAATGTATTGTTTAAATAATTCATTTATTGACAGTTCTTCCCCTCTAAGAGAGGAAAAACACTATTCGGGGAACTGAAGAATTTTTTTGTCACTTGTACCAATGCAGTTTTCAAATTATCAAGAAGGTGGGAGGTGTTTTTATTATAGAATGATAATAATTATAGCAATACCTGCCCACTTATGCTGAGCTTGCGTCAGCCTGCACACTCTGGGGGACTAAAAATCTCATGCTAGTTACCTATACTAATCCTATACATATAGTAAGTATATGTATAGGAGTGCAATAGAAGGAGTACAATGAAAAGAATCACCATATACAAGATATGTCACAAGCCTGGAAGAAATGACCCTAGAGGAAAGAGCTATTATGAAGTATTCTATTATTATGAGGTATTTCTATTGAAGGGCAAAATCAGGGGTAGAGGAGGAGGTGTAACGTAATGTAAAAGAACAAAATTCTTCTTTGGGCTGGAGGTGAGGGAAATTTTTTACTTTTAATTTCTTCCTACAGTTGAGGGAGAGGCTCTAAAGCTTGCCTAAATACCTGTTAACATGACTTCCAGAGGTCTGAATATCTGATCCCTGTTTACCACAGTACCGACTTCAGAATTGTACCTGGTCTGAGCTCCATTAGCTTGGGAGGGCTGAGTATGACAGATAAGAAGTTTGTTCGGGCCAAACTGTAGGGAGTTATCTACCCTAGTAATTATACTGTGCGTTCTGAAACTCTGATCTACGTGCACTGGTTCTCCAGTTAGGCTGTGTTTCAAAGCAAACAGCTGAGGTTCCAGGAGGACTGATGTGATGCTTACTCGGATGTGACCTTTCACAAATATGTTCCATAAAGGTGAGAATCTGGTTACTAACACTTCCACCTGTCTTAAAGGTGTTGACATCCTTCTAGATCCTTTAGATAATAAACCTTGCTTAATTTACCCAAGAAGTGTCTGGTCTTTATTTCAAGAAGTGATCACTGACATTAGTCAAAATGGTGGTCAGACAGTCTCCAACAGATTAAAAGAGTTTTAAAATTACCATCAGCATGTTATTTACTTTTTAAAAATAAGTTATTTTTTACTTTTAAAAAATATTTATTTATTTATTTTGGCTGTGCCGGGTCTTAGTTGCGGCACGCGGGATCTTCATTGTAGCATGCAGGCTCATAGTTGCAGCGTGTGGACTTCTTAGTTGCGGCATGCATGCGGGATCTAGTTCCCCACCAGGGATGGAACCCAGGTCCCCTGCATTGGGAGCTGGAGTCTTAACCACTGGACCACCAGGGAAGTCCTATGTTATTTACTTTTATAAATAAGATTAAAACAAAAGACAAATAAAACAAAAGAGCACAGCTTTCTCTAAATAAATTATGGCCTGAAGGGGGTGGTCTGTTTCTCTAAAAAAAACAAGTATTTGTGCGTTAATAGGGAACAAAGCATACCCTGAGTTCAGTGTTCCTCTATACCTATTTTATTGTCACTTTGAAGGAGTGTTATAGGCACTTGGGAATATACTTTTATAGAAATCAAGAAAATATAACACCCTTTTCAGAATTCCCACTACTTTCCCCAAACCTTACAGTTCAGGTCAAAATTGCTAACACAAAATTGCAGCTCCTATGTGTGCAAATTTCTCTCCTTGTTAAATTACAATATGCTTAAGGGAAGGGGCCCTGTCTTATACTTGTTTTACATCACTTAAAGGCAGTGAACAGGAACTGTTGAAGGCAATGCTGAGCAACACAGGTATTAACAATGAATTTAGGAAGGCCAGGAGTATGTTAAAGAGTGCGTTGGTAACAGATCTGTGTTCGTATTCTTAGTGGGCACTTTCTAGCCGTGAGACCTTGGTTAAATCATTTTCTTTCAGGAGAAACTTTAAATCTATTAAATAGGTACTTGGGATGCGTCTGGTACATAGGAGATTGGGCTGTGAACAAAGCAGGCAGCATTCCTGTCCAAAAATGTCCTTCAATAGTCCAGAAGAGAGAAAAGAAAGCTGAATAACCGTGGAAGACCCTAGCTGTAAAATAAAAATCATATCCATTTCCAAGCGTTGTACAGATTAAATGAGATGCATTAAAGAGACTACATAGTTCCGTGCCCAGCCCATAATTAACGCTCACTAAATAGAAGATAACTTGGCAAAGCAACGCAGACTTAAGTTTGGCTTTCACTTCCTTATCACGTAATCTCCTCCTTTTACACAGGTGCGTTCCCCAGGCCTTTCCGCTCAGGGCCTAACAAGCGTCTACTTATCAGTGAGAGGGAAGAGCCCTGGCTATTGAAGACAAAAAGCCGAAGGCAGCAAGCACTAGGCCGGCTGGAGGCTCGGGGCTGCAGCCCATGGCCCCCAGCAACCTGTTATCTCTAAGACCACGGGCTCCAGTTCCCGAGCTCCCATCGAGTAGTCCCCCTCAGAAAAGCACGCCTTTTCCAGCCCTCTTAGGCTGCTATCCAATGCACGCCTCTCCGATCCTCTCCGCTTGCCCCGCCCCCGCCCCCGCCCCGCCTCCCTGACGGATTCGCGCCATTGGTGTAGTTCCGGGGCTGTGATGGCAGCGGTGCGCGTGCGCGCTTGTTCGGGGCCCTCCCGAGAAAAGGAGTTGGTGGGGCTGGGCTGGAGGAGGTTGGTCGCGCTCTGCCCGGGTGAAAGGGCGGTGGCTGCACCGGGCGGGGCCAAGTTTCAGGGCTGGCGGCCGGGCTGCGGTGGCGTCGGGAGCCCCTGCGAAGCTGCGCGCTGCTTAGGCGACGGGGGGCTGGCCGAGCAGAGTCCGCGCGCGCCCGCCCTGAGCTGCCGGCCTCGGCGGCTGCGCCACTCGGCCGCAGCGACGAAGCGCTGGTGTTTCCAGCATGACGGAGCTAAGGCAGAGGATGGCCCGCGAGCCGGACGCACCGCCCGAGGAAAAGGTAGCGGCAGCATCGGTTGGGCGCGGCCGGGGCAGCGGAGTCCCCCGGAGGTCCGTGCGGGGCGCGCGCAGAGGGGTCGTCTTGCCATCTTCTGCGCGGCCGTCGGCGGCCCCGGGCCTGGTCTGCGGGAAGGGTCCTCGGGTGCTGGGCCCCGCGGAGCTCGCGGCAGGGTTCAGCAGGTCGGGGTCCCGGGGACATGGCTCTGGGGCCCAGTTGGGGGTGGTATCTCCGGGGCCCAGGAAGGAGAGCGCGGGGGTTGCGCACGTCCGCAGCCCTCGCAGGGCTGGTTGCGGGGTCCTACGCCAATCCACTTCCCCGAGGCCTTCCTGGGTGTGAAGACGTCGAGACCCCGGAAAGACTCCTCAGAGCGTGACTTAGCCTCTCTGAACTTCTTTAAAATGTTATTTGGGGGCTGGAGGTGTAACAAGACAAGGCCATGTGATTTGCCTGTTAGGAGATTTAAACTCCTTCTCGAAAGTTAAATCTGTTGGCTTTAAGCAGAGAAGTCTCTTAATTCATGTAGTCAGCAGGTGTTGGAAGGTATATTCCCCAAAGATGGGCTTGTTTACTGCTTCAGATGTGGGCGTTGATGGGGTAGAGGAGGAGGGTAGAACAGAGGCCATCTTGGCAGGGACGTAGCTGGTTGGGGTTGAGATATGAGGGCAGCAGACTTAATTGGTTGAAGTGAAAGGTTGTGTAAGGGAGTTGAGGAAGGTGAGGAGTCATTATGTTACTGTGGACGTTGAATGACAGCATAAACTTAGTGGTAGTATTTCGAGCCTGGAGTTAGTGGTCAGGAGCAGTGTTATTTGGTAAACTGATCTGACAGTGATGTGTAGACTGGACTGAGGGAGCATGGACCAGAATGAAACAGATTGGCTGACTCGCGGGTTGCCAACAGGTGACCTGCAGTTGTTTTCTTTGGTCCCTGTGTTGCTTTAAAAACCAGAATATTTCTCCCAACAGTCTGAATTTATTGCCTATTTTGGATCATTGGAAGGTCTGCCATCACATTCCCACCTGATTAACGTTTGGCTGGAACTGAGGAACAGCTGTTCCCACCAATCCCTGTTGCTCTACACCAGGTCCACAGCACCCATTTATGTAGCTTTCCATTTTTGGTAACTGGAGGAAAGGAACATTAGGGAGATATCAGGAAGGAGGAAGGCACAAGATTAGGTGTCAGGGTGTCAACAGCAGTTATACTGGAAGGAATGTTTTGGGTATGGGATGTAATGGGATTTTAAACAATTTTTTTGGTTATGACAGTGGATCACCCAAGGAGAACTCTCCATACTGATTTTTACAATATGTTTTGGAGAAAATTTAGGGCTTGGGTGCAAGTTTAGGAGTCGCTTACAGAGACAAGGTACTTTGAAGTTTCTACTCTTCCCATTAAATACCCTAGCTGGGCCTGGAAGAGTTCTGTTGCCACACTGCATATGCCTGTTGGGGGAGTTTACAGATATTTGGAGGCTGTGTAGCCCTGTTTAAGGGTGAGAAATCAGACTTGATGTTAATGGGACTTTGTTGTTTCAGAAGGTGTGAGAAGAGGTAGAAAAAAAGAAGGCATTATACCTAATGGGCTGTACTTTTGAAAAGCTATTTGTAATAATTAGACTTAGTGGTAAAAACAAGCAAAGCCACATACCCAAAAACCATGAGATTATGAGGTGAAACAGTTTCTACCCTCCCCACCTAACTACTTGGATCCATCTCCCAGACAAAAGTGCCAGTTGATTCTTTTTTTTTTTACTTCTTTATTAGAGTATAATTGCTTTACAATGGTGTGTTAGTTTCTGCTTTATAACAAAGTGAATCAGTTATACATATACATATGTTCCCATATCTCTTCCCTCTTGCGTCTCCCTCCCTCCCACCCTCCCTATCCCACCCCTCCAGGCGGTCACAAAGCACCAAGTTGATCTACCTGTGCTACGCGGCTGCTTCCCACTAGCTATCTACCTTACATTTGGTAGTGTATATATGTCCATGCCTCTCTCTTGCTTTGTCACAGCTTACCCTTCCCCCTCCCCATATCCTCAAGTCCATTCTCTAGTAGGTCTGTGTCTTTATTCCTGTCTTACCCCTAGGTTCTTCATGACATTTTTTCCCCTTAAATTCCATATATATGTGTTAGCATACGGTATTTGTCTTTCTCTTTCTGACTTACTTCACTCTGCATGACAGACTCTAGGTCTATCCACCTCATTACAAATAGCTCAATTCCGTTTCTTTTTATGGCTGAGTAATATTCCATTGTATATATGTGCCACATCTTCTTTATCCGTTCATCTGATGATGGGCACTTAGGTTGTTTCCATCTTCGGGCTATTGTAAATAGAGCTGCAATGAACATTTTGGTACATGATTCTTTTTGAATTATGGTTTTCTCACGGTATATGCCCAGTAGTGGGATTGCTGGATCATATGGTAGTTCTATTTATAGTTTTTTAAGGAACCTCCATACTGTTCTCCATAGTGGCTGTACCAATTCACATTCCCACCAGCAGTGCAAGAGTGTTCCCTTTTCTGCACACTCTCTCCAGCATTTATGTTTCTAGATTTTTTGATGATGGCCATTCTGACTGGTGTGAGATGATATCTCATTGTAGTTTTGATTTGCATTTCTCTAATGACTAATGATGTTGAGCATTCTTTCATGTGTTTGTTGGCAGTCTGTATATCTTCTTTGGAGAAATGTCTATTTAGGTCTTCTGGCCATTTTTGGATTGGGTTGTTTGTTTTTTTGTTATTGAGCTGCATGAGCTGCTTATAAATTTAGGAGATTAATCCTTTGTCAGTTGCTTCATTTGCAAATATTTTCTCCCATTCTGAGGGTTGTCTTTTGGTCTTGTTTATGGTCTCCTTTGCTGTGCAAAAGCTTTGAAGTTTCATTAGGTCCCATTTGTTTATTTTTGGTTTTATTTCTATTTCTCTGGGAGGTGGGTCAAAAAGGATCTTGCTGTGATTTATGTCATAGAGTGTCCTGCCTATGTTTTCCGCTAAGAGTTTGATAGTTTCTGGCCTTACATTTAGGTCTTTAATCCATTTTCAGCTTATTTTTGTGTATGGTGTTAGGGAGTGATCTAATCTCATACTTTTACATGACCTATCCAGTTTTCCCAGCACCACTTATTGAAGAGGCTGTACATTCCTGCCTCCTTTATAAAAGATAAGGTGACCATATGTGCATGGGTTTATCTCTGGGCTTTCTATCCTGTTCCATTGATCTATCTTTCTGTTTTTGTGCCAGTACCATACTGTCTTGATTACTGTAGCTTTGTAGTATAGTCTGAAGTCAGGGAGCCTGATTCCTCCAGATCCTTTTTTCGTTCTCAAGATTGCTTTGGTTATTCGGGGTCTTTTGTGTTTCCATACAAATTGTGAAATTTTTTGTTGTAGTTCTCTGAAAAATGCCATTGGTAGTTTGATAGGGATTGCATTGAATCTGTAGATTGCTTTGGGTAGTAGAGTCATTTTCACAATGTTGATTCTTCCAATCCAAGAACATGGTATATCTCTCCATCTATTTGTATCATCTTTAATTTCTTTCATCAGTGTCTTATACTTTTCTGCATACAGGTCTTTTGTCTCCTTAGGTAGGTTTATTCCTAGATATTTTATTCTTTTTGTTGCAATGGTAAATGGGAGTGTTTTCCTGATTTCACTTTCAGATTTTTCATCATTAGTGTATAGGAATGTCAGAGATTTCTGTGCATTAATTTTGTATCCTGCTACTTTACCAAATTCATTGCTTAACTCTTCTTCTTTTCCGGTAGCATCTTTAGGATTCTCTATGTATAGTATCATGTCATCTGCAAAGAGTGACAGCTTTACTTCTTCTTTTCCGATTTGGATTCCTTTTATTTCCTTTTATTCTGTGATTGCTGTGGCTAAAACTTCCAAAACTATGTTGAATAAGAGTGGTGAGAATGGGCAACCTTGTCTTCTTCCTGATCTTAGTGGAAATGCTTTTAGTTTTTCACCATTGAGGATGATGTTGGCTGTGGGTTCGTCGTATATGGCCTTTATTATGTTGAGGAAAGTTCCCTCTATGCCTACTTTCTGCAGGGCTTTTCTCATAAATGGGTGTTGAATTTTGTCGAAAGCTTTCTCTGCATCTGTTGAGGTGATCATATAGTTTTTCTCCTTCAATTTGTTAATATGGTGTATCACATTAATTGTTTTCCGTATATTGAAGAATCCTTGCATTCCTGGAATAAACCCCACTTGATCATGGTGTATGATCCTTTTAATGTGCTGTTGGATTCTGTTTGCTAGTATTTTGTTGAGGATTTTTGCATCTATGTTCATCAGTGATATAGGCCTGTAGTTTTCTTTCTTTGTGACATCCTTGTCTGGTTTTGGTATCAAGGTGATGGTGGCCTCGTAGAATGAGTTTGGGAGTGTTCCTCCCTCTGCTATATTTTGGAAGAGATTGAGAAGGATAGGTGTTAGCTCTTCTCTAAATGTTTGATAGAATTTGCCTGTGTAGCCATCTGGTCTTGGGTGGTTGATTCTTAAGTACTTTCCCATCCGTTGTTGTAGGTAGGGAGGATATGAGGAACTATCCAGCTAAAGTTACCTTAATTTTTTACAACTGCACTTAAACTGCTTCTATGATGACAGAATGCCTGGGGCTTAGAGGTTCACTAAGTGCTTGTTGCTCTGCTCCACAAACACAGCACCTACTTGCCTTCTGTTAAAAGCCTAATGTAGTCCATTAGCCCAGAACAAGACAGTTGCTCCATTGCTCAATATTTCTGATTATCATGCATGGGATTTCAAACTTCCATGATTCTGGCTTTGCTGATATTCTTAGGTTAAAATTTAAGAAAATTAGAAATAATAAAACAAGGATATCTTTTTAGGGAAATAAATGGTGAAATGGGAACTTTCTTATTTTATAGTAGAAGAATTCAGAAAACAGTATTAGGTCAATTCATTAAAAGAACTGGAACAAATTTGAAAGATTTAAAAAAATGTTTCAGTTGCTTAACTGTTGTGGCAAAGTGTCTTACAAATAAGCAGACAAAATAATCTGGGGAATGTGTTTATTATAAAAGTCAGAAGGTATTTTGTTACATTTAGCATCCTAGAATGGAATTGTCAAAGCCAGTTGCTAATAAAGGAAACGTTTTCCTCTGGGAACCGTGCTTATAATTTTAAATTCCAAAAGCACAGTGTTGTTGCCAAACTAAGAAACTTGGAATTTAAGCTTTGGAAGTGGTCTTCCTGCCACCGATCCATGTTTTTCCAGTGGTGCTTAGGAAAGACAAGAATGAAATGTGGGCCAAAAGATTGCCATCATAAAATTTATGATTGGGTTGGCATTTCAGGAGACTTTGAATGCATCTAGGAAACTTTTGAAATGACTCTCCTAACTAATTTCACAGTACAAATAATCACCCTTTAAGCTGTTTGAAAAAAATGTGCATCACTATTTCTGATTTGTGCACTCTGCTGTCTTTCCTGGGATCCACACAGGTGAAGTGTATTGAATTCGTTAGTTTTGCAGAGAGCTTGCTGAGTAATTCTGCTGCACACAGCTTCTTAACCTGCTCCCTGTGCTGTGACAGCCTTCCCAGCATTCCTGACTGGTGCTAGAGGCTGCTGGGGGTGACAGAGCACAGCCTTTCACTTACAGACTGCCTCTGGTTTGGAAAAGAGACTCCTGACTGTTAATTTTGCCAGGCTCTCCTTGGAAGAATACTGATTTGTTCCTGGGGTTGGGCTGAGTTCCTGCCTTCCATGCCTTGCCACGCAGTGGTTGATTGGTTGGGGCAGTGATGTGGTGCCAACCAGGGCAGACCTGGTCCCCATTAGGCAGCTTGCCCTGCCAGTCCATGATCTTTGTTCTTGTGCTGTTTGCCTCATCAGAGGGGATGGCATAGGGCCCACTCAGTTGAGTGACCTTTTAAAGAAAGTTAACCTTTATGTTATCTTGACTAGACAGTGCATGCGTGGTTCAGAATTTGAAAGGTGCAGAGCGTACACTGTGAATGTCTCCTTGATGCCTCCCTGGTTCTCCTCCCCAGCAGCAGCACACCCCTGCCAGGGTGCTCACAAGCATCTGCTGCTGGTGTGAAAGAACCTGAACTGTCCTTTGGATTTGTTGCTCTTTGGCAGCAGCTCTTTTATATTAGAGTCACCACAGGGCCAGCCTGGGGCTTCTCTGTGAAGACTTTGCTGCGTTTTTGAAAGAGCTCTTGAGACCTGGGATTTACTGGCAACATTCTCTGCCCTTGCGTGAGATTTTGAGAGGATATCTGTCACTGACCTGGATCCCTCAGTGGACGACTCTCAGAGCCTTGTCCCCACAGTCTGTGTCCTGCTAGTCCTGTGGTTTCGGTGATCTGCAGGAAATTCCTAGGTATACGTCCCTCAGTCAACGCAAACTTAGTTTGTCTCAAATTTGACTTTTCTCGTTTTAGACGTTGACCTTCCTCCTCCCGTCTGCTCTGCTCCAGCTTGAAATCTGTTAGTCCCTGTGTCTCTGCTCCCTCATCCAGTCCAGGTCACAGGTTCTCATCAGATAACACCTGGATTCCTTATCTGTTGCTTTGGCGTATTTCAGATAGTTCAGGACTTGATGCCTGAACTGTTATAAATCCTTCTAATTGAGCTCCCTCCCTTCAGGATTTGTTCTCAGCCCCTTCTAGTCCACCTGACCTTTCTTTGTACAATTCTGAAACTTCCCTATGAGTTACAGAAGGGAAAAAAATTTTTAGCCCCTGTTTCAGATCTCTTAAATTTGGTCCTTTATGGCCTTGTTTCTTAACCAGCCCCTTTTCCTGCTTGGAGCCTCTGTGACATGGATCTTGGCTCTTGCTATTTCCAACCGTAGGAAATGTGCTCATTTTCTGTCACCCCTCTTTCCACCTCTACCTATTTAAGTCCTATTTTCTCAAAGTCCATTTTAGATCTTCCCCATTTCAATACTTCATCAGGCATGTATGTATTGTAGAAATCACAGGAATGTGTGCAAATGAGAATGAAATCCACCTACAATCCCATCATTCAGAGAAACAACCATTGTTCAAATGCATATCCCTCCTGTGCAGATTGCTACGTGGCTGTAATGCTACCATGCATGGTCTGATAGCTTGCCTTTTTTTCTTTATTAATTGAAATATAGTTGATTTACAATGTTCTGTTAGTTTCAGGTATACAGCAAAGTGATTCATAAATCTATAGTTTTTTTTAAATTAATTTTTATTATTTGGGTGCGTTGGGTCTTTGTTGCTGCATGTGGGCTTTCTCTAGTTGTGATGAGCGGGGGCTACTCTTTGTTGCGGTGCGTGGGCTTCCAATTGCGGTGGCTTCTCGTTGCGGAGCATGGGCTCTAGGTACACGGGCTTCAGTAGCTGTAGCGCACAGGCTCAGTAGTTGTGGTTTGTGGGCTCTAGAGTGCAGGCTCAGTAGTTGTGGCACACGGGCTTAGTTGCTCCGCGGCATGTGGGATCTTCCCGGACCAGGGCTCGAACCCGTGTCACCTGCATTGGCAGGCGGATTCTTAGCCACTGCGCCACCAGGGAAGTCCCTATGAATTTTTTACATTCCTTTCCATTATAGGTTATTAGAAAATGTGAAATAGAGTTCCCTGTGCTATACAGTAGGTCCTTGTTGTTTATTTTATATATGGTAGTGTGTATCTGTTAATCCCAAACTCCTAATTTATCCCTCCTCTCCTCCCTTCCCCTTTGGTAACCATAAGTTTGTTTTCTGTATCTGTGAGTCAGTTTCTGCTTTGTAAATAAGTTCATTAATATTATTTATATTATTTTTTTAGATTCCACATATAAGTGATATATGATATTTGTCTTTCTTTTTCTGACTTATTTCACTTAGTATGATAATCTCTCGGTCCATCCACGTTGCTGAAAATGGCATTATTTCATTCTTTTTTATGGCTGATTAATATTCCATTGTATATACGTAACACATCTTCTTTATCCATTCATCTGCCAACGGACATTTAGGTTGCTTCCACGTCTTGGCTATTGTAAAGCTGCAGTGAACATTGGGGTGCATGCATCTTTTTGAGTTAGAGTTTTTGTCTTTTCCAGATAAAGCCCAGGAGTGGGATTGCTGGATAATATGGTAACTCTGTTTTTAGTTTTTTAAGGAACCTCTATACTGTTCTCCATAGTGGCTGCACCAGTTTACATTCCCACCAACAGTGCAGGAAGGTTCCCTTTTCTCCATACCCTCTCCAGCATTTATTATTTTTAGACTTTTTGATGATCGCCATTCTGAATGGTGTGAGGTGATACCTCATTGTAGTTTTGATTTGCATTTCTCTAATAATTAGCAATGTTGAGCATCTTTTCATGTGCCTGTTGGCCATCTGTATGTGTTTTTTGGAGAAATGTCTATTTAGGTCTTCTGCCCATTTTTTGATTGGGTTTTTTTTTTGATATTGAGCTGTTTGTATATTTTGGAAATGAAGCCCTTGTCAGTTGCATGGTTTGCAAATATTTGCAAATATTTTCTCTCATTCTGTAGGTTGTTTTTTCATTTTGTTTATGGGTTCCTTTGCTGTGCAAAAGCTTATACCTTTGACTAAGTTCCATTTGTTTATTTTTGCATTTATTTCTTGCCTTGAGAGACTGATCGAAGAAAGTATTGCTGGGATTTATGTCAGAATTTTTGCCTTTGGTCTCTATCAAATTACCCATGACATTTTTTTTTGAATTTTATTTTATTTATTTATTTTACAGCAGGTTCTTATTATCTATTTTATTTTTTATTTTTTATTATTTTGCGGTACACGGGCCTCCTCTCACTGTTGTGGCCTCTCCCGTTGCAGAGCACAGGCTCCAGACGCACAGGCTCAGTGGCCATGGCTCACGGGCCTAGCGGCTCCGCGGCATGTGGAATCTTCCCAGACCGGGGCACGAACCCGTGTCTCCTGCATCGGCAGGCAGACTCTCAACCACTGCGCCACCAGGGAAGCCCTAGTTATCTATTTTATACATATTAGTGTATACATGTCAATCAAAGTCATCACACCACCCCCACACACACCCCCCCCCGGCACTTCCCCCCTTGGTGTCCATACGTTTGTTCTCTACATCTGTGTCTCTATTCCTGCCCTGCAAACCGGTTCATCTGTACCATTTTTCAAGGTTCCACGTATATTCATTAATATACGATATTTGTTTTTCTCTTTCTGACTTACTTTGTATGACAGTCTGTAGATCCATCCACATCTCTACAAATGACCCAGTTTCGTTCCTTTTTATGGCTGAGTAATATTCCATTGTATATATGTACCACATCTTTATCCATTTGTCTGTCGATGGTATTGCTTCCATGACCTGGCTATTGTAAATACTGCTGCAGTGAACATTGGGGTGCATGTGTCTTTTTGAATTATGGTGTTCTCTGGGTATATGCCCAGTAGTGGGATTGCTGGGTCATATGGTAATTCTATTTTTAGTTTTTTAAGGAACCTCCATACTGTTCTCCATAGTGACTGTATCAATTTACTTTCCCACCAACAGTGCAGGAGGATTCCCTTTTCTCCACACTCTCTCCAGCATTTGTTGTTTGTAGATTTTCTGATGATGCCCATTCTAATTGCTGTAAAGTGATACCTCATTGTAGTTTTGATTTGCATTTCTCTAATAATTAGTGATGTTGAACAGCTTTTCATGTGCTTCTTGGCCATCTGTATGTCTTCTTTGGAGAAATGTGTATTTAGGTCTTCTGCCCATTTTTTGATTGGGTTGTTTATTTAATATTGAGCTGTATGAGCTGTTTATATATTTTGGAGATTAATCCTTTGTCCGTTGATTCATTTGCAAATATTTTCTCCCATTCTGAGGGTTGTATTTGAATCTTGTTTGTAGTTTCCTTTGCTTTGCAAAAGCTTTTAAGTTTCATTAGGTCCCATTTGTTTATTTTTGTTTTTATTTCCATCACTCTAGGAAGTGGATCAAAAAAGATCTTGCTGTGATTTATGTCAAAGAGTGTTCTTCCTATGTTTTCATGCAAGAGTTTTATAGTGTCCAGTTTTACATTTAGGTCTTTAAACCATTTTGAGTTTATTTTTGTGTATGGTGTTAGGGAGTGTTCTAATTTCATTCTTTTACATGTAGTTGTCCAGTTTTCCCAGCACCACTTATTGAAGAAACTGTCTTTTCTCTTTTGTATATCCTTGCCTCTTTTGTCATAGATTAGTTGACCATAGGTGCGTGGGTTTATCTCTGGGCTTTCTGTCCTGTTCTGTTGATCTATATTTCTGTTTTTGTGCCAGTACCATATTGTCTTGATTACTGTAGCTTTGTAGTATAGTTTGAAGTCAGGGAGTCTGATTCCTCCAACTCCGTATTTTTTTCCTCAAGACCACTTTGACTATTTGGGGTCTTTTGTGTCTCCATACAACTTTTAAGATTTTTTGTTCTACTTCTGTAAAAAAACAAAAATGCCACTGGTAATTTGATAGGGATTGCATTGAATCTGTAGGTTGCTTTGTGTAGTATAGTCATTTTCACCATATTGATTCTTCCAGTCCAAGAACATGGTATGTCTGTCCATAGGTTTGTGTCATCTTTGATTTCTTTCATCAGTGTCTTACAGTTTTCTGAGTACAGGTCTTTTAACTCCTTAGGTAGTTTTTTTTCCTAGGTATTTTATTCTTTTTGTTGAAATGGTGAATGGGATTGTTTCCTTAATTTCTCTTTCTGATCATTCGTTGTTAGTGTATAGGAATGCAAGAGATTTCTGTGCATTAATTTTGTATCCTGCAACTTTACCAAATTCATTGATTAGCTCTAGTAGTCTGCTGGTAGCATCTTTAGGATTCCCTATGTATAGTATCATGTCATCTGCAAACAGTGACAGCTTTACTTCTTCTTTTCCAATTTGTATTCCTTTTATTTCTTTTTCTTCTCTGATTGCTGTGGCTAGGACTTCCAAAATTATGTTGAATAATAGTGGTGAGAGTGGACATCTTTGTCTTGTTTCTGATCTGAGCAGAAATGCTTTCAGTTTTTCACCGTTGAGAATGAGGTTTGCTGTGGGTTTGTCATATATGGTCTATGTTGAGGTAGGTTCCCTCTGTGCCCACTTTCTGGTGAGTTTTTATCATAAATGGGTGTTGAATTTTGTCAAAAGCTTTTTCTGCATGTATTGAGATGACCATATCCTTTTTATTCATTTCGTTAATATGGTGTATCACATTGATTTATTTGCCTATATTGAAGAATCCTTGTATCCCTGGGATAAATCCCACTTGATCATGAAGTATGATCCTTTTAATGTGTTGTTGGATTCTGTTTGCTAGTATTTTGTTGAGGATTTTTCATCTGTATTCATCAGTGATATTGGTCTGTAATTTCCTTTTTCTGTAGTGTATTTGTCTGATTTTGGTATCAGGGTGATGGTGGCCTCATAGAATGAGTTTGGGAGTGTTCCTCCCTCTGCAATTTTTTGAAGAGTTTGAGAAGGATGGGTGTTAGCTCTTCTCTGAATGTGTGATAGAATTCACCTGTGAAGCCATCTGGTCCTGGACTTTTGTTTGTTGGAAGATTTTTAATCACAGTTTCAATTTCATTACTTGTGATTGGTCTGTTCACGTTTTCTATTTCTTCCTGGTTCAGTCTTGGCAGGTTATACCTTTCTAAGAATCTGTCCATTTCTTCCAGGTTGTCCATTTAATTGGCATAGAGTTTCTTGTAGTTGTCTCTTAGGATGCTTTGTATTTCTGCGCTGTCTGTTGTAACTTCTCCTTTTTCATTTCTAATTTTATTGATTTGAGTCCTCTCCCTCTTTTTCTTGATGAGTTTGGCTAAAGGTTTATCAATTTTATCTACTCAGAGAACCAGTTTTTAGTTTTATTGATCTTTCCTGTTGTGTTCTCTGTTTCTATTTCATTTATTTCTGCTTTGATCTTTATGATTTCTTTCCTTCTACTAACATTGGGGTTTTTTTTGTTTTTCTTTCCCTAGTTACTTTAGGTGTAAGCTTAGATTGTTTATTTGAGATTTTTCTTGTTTCTTGAGGTAGGCTATAAACTTTTGCTATAAACTTCCTTCTTAGAACTGTTTTTGCTGCATCCCATAGGTTATGGATC
The DNA here is from genome assembly GCF_937001465.1 of Orcinus orca. Lineage (NCBI taxonomy): Eukaryota > Metazoa > Chordata > Mammalia > Artiodactyla > Delphinidae > Orcinus > Orcinus orca. Next base: position 32,472,822 of record NC_064574.1, read on the forward strand.
GTCATGTTTTCATTGTAATTTGTCTCTAGGTATTTTTTGATTTGCTCTTTGATTTCTTCGGTGATTTCTTGGTTATTTAGTAACGTATTGTTTAGCCTCCATATGTTTGTGTTTTTTATGTTTTTTTCCCTGTAACTGATTTCTAATCTCATAGTGTTGTGGTTGGAAAAGATGCTCGTTACGATTTCAGTTTTCTTAAATGTACCGAGGCTTGATTTGTGACCCTAGATGTGATCTATCCTGCAGAAAGTTCTGTGTGCACTTGAGAAGAAAGTGTAATCTGCTGTTTTTGGATGGAATGTCTTAGAAATATCAAATAAATTTATCTGGTCTGTTGTGTAATTAATTTTATTTATTTTTATTTAATTTTATTTATTTTTGGCTGCATTGGGTCTTTGTTGCTGCGCGCGAGCTTTTTCTAGTTGTGGCGAGGGGGGCTACTCTTCGTTGTGGTGCGTGGGCTTCTCATTGAGGTGGCTTCTCTTGTTGCAGAGCATGGGCTCTAGATGCACGGGCTTCAGTAGTTGTGGCGTGTGGCTCAGTAGTTGTGGCTCTCAGGCTCTAGAGCACAGGCTCAGTATTTGTGGCACACGAGCTTAGTTGCTCCGTGGCATGTGGGATCTTCCTGGACCAGGCCTCCAACCCGTGTTCCCTGCATTGGCAGGTGGATTCTTAACCACTGCACCACCAGGGAAGCCCTATTGTGTCATTTAAAGCTTGTGTTTACTTATTATTTTTCTGTCTGTATGACTTGTCCATTGGTGTAAGTGAGGTGTAAAGTCCCCCACTACTACTGTGTTACTGTTGATTTCCTCTTTTATAGCTGTTAGCAGTTGTCTTATTTATTGAGGTGCTTCTATGTTGGGTGCATATATATTTATAATTGTTGTATTTTTTTTCTTGGATTGATCCCTTGATCATTATGTAGTGTGCTTCCTTGTCTCTTATAACATTCTTTATTTTAAAGTCTATTTTATCTCATATGAGTATTGCTACTCTTGCTTCCTTTTAATTTCCATTTGCATGGAATATCTTCTTCCATTCCCTCACTTTCAGTATGTATGTGTCGCTAAGGTCTGAAGTGGGTCTGTTGTAGACAGCATATAGATGGGTCTTGTTTTTGTATTCATTCATCAATCCTGTGTCTTTTGGTTGGAGCATTTAATCCATTCACGTTAAAGGTAATTATCGATATGTATTTTCCTCTGACCATTTTCTTAATTGTTTTGAGTTTGTTTTTGTAGGTCCTTTTCTTCTCTTGTGTTTCCCACTTAGAGAAGTTCCTTTAGCATTTGTTGTAGAGCTGGTTTGGTGGTGCTGAATTTTCTTAGCTTTTGCTTCTCTGTAAAGCTTTTGATTTCTCCATCGAATCTGAATGAGATCCTTGCTGGGTAGAGTAATCTTGGTTGTAGGTTCTTCCCTTTCATCACTTGAAGTATATCATGCCACTCCCTTCTGGCTTGTAGTTTCTGCTGAGAAATCAGCTGTTAACTTAACTTTATGGGAGTTCCCTTGTATGTTATTTGTCATTTTTCCCTTGCTGCTTTTAATAATTTTTCTTTGTCTTTAATTTTTGCCAGTTTGATTACTATGTGTTTTGGAGTGTTTCTCCTTGGGTTTATCCTGTATGGGACTCGCTGAGCTTCCTGGACTTGGGTGGCTGTTTTCTTTCCCATGTTAGGGAAGTTTTCGACTATAATCTCTTCAGATATTTTCTCTGGTCCTTTCTCTCTCTCTTCTCCTTCTGGGACCCCTATAATGCAAATGTTGTTGCGTTTAATGTTGTCCCAGTGGTCTCTTAGGCTGTCTTCATTTCTTTTCATTCTTTTTTCTTTATTCTGTTCTGCAGCAGTGAATTCCACCATTCTGTCTTCCAGGTCACTTATCCATTCTTCTGCCTCAGTTATTCTGCTATTGATTCCTTCTAGTGTAGTTTTCAGTTATTGTATTGTTCATCTCTGTTTGTTTGTTCTTTAATTCTTCTAGGTCTTTATTAAACATTTCTTGCATCTTCTTGATCTTTGCCTCCATTCTTTTTCTGGGGTCCTGGATCATCTTCACTATCATTATTCTGAATTCTTTTTCTGGAAGGTTGCCTATCTCAACTTCATTTAGTGTTTTTTCTGGGGTTTTATCTTGTTCCTTCATTTGGTACATAGCCCTCTGCCTTTTCATCTTGTCTGTCTTTCTGTGAATGTGGTTTTTGTTCCACAGGCTGCAGGATTGTAGTTCTTCTTGCTTCTGCTGTCTCTGTGTTTGTTCTTTAATTCTTCTAGGTCTTTGTTAAACATTTCTTGCATCTTCTTGATCTTTGCCTCCATTCTTTTCCCAAGGTCCTGGATCATCTTCACTGTCATTATTCCGAATTCTTTTTCTGGAAGGTTGCCTATTTCCACTTCATTTAGTTGTTTTTCTGGGGGTTTATCTTGTTCCTTCATCTGGTACAAAGTCTTCTGCATTTTCATTTTGTCTGTCTTTCTGTGAATATGGTTTTCCTTCCACAGGCTGCAGAATTGTAGTTCTTCTTGATTCTGTTGTCTGCTCTCTGGTGGATGAGGCTAACTAAGAGGCTGTGCAGGCTTCCTGATGGGAGGGACTGGTGGTGAGTAGAGCTGGGTGTTGCTCTGGTTCCCAGAGCTCAGTAAAACTTCAATCTGCTTGTCTGCTGATGGTTGTTTGGCCTGAGGTGACCCAACACTGGAGCCTACTTGGCTCTTTGGTGGGACTACTGGGAGGGCTCATGTGAAGGAGTACTTCCCAGAACTTCTGCTTCCAGTGTCCTTGTCCCCATGGTGAGCCACAGCCACCCCCTGCCTCTGCAGGAGACCCTCCAATACTAGCAGGTGGGTCTGGTTCTGTCTGCTGTGGGGTCACTGCTCCTTCTCTTGGGTCCCAGTGCGCACACTACTTTGTGTGTGCCTTCCAAGAGTGGAGTCTCTGTTTACCCCAGTCCTCTCAAAGTCCTGCAGTCAAATCCCACTAGCTTTCAAAGTCTGATTCTCTAGGAATTCCTCCTCCCATTGCTGGACTCCCAGGTTGGGTAGCCTGATGTGAGACTCAGAACCTTCACTCCAGTGGGTGGTCTTTTGTGGTGTAAGTGTTTTCCAGTTTGTGAGTCAGCCACCCAGCAGTTATAGGATTTGATTTTATTGTGATTGCATCCCTCCTACCATCTCATTGTGGCTTCTCCTTCGTCTTTGGATGTGGGGTATCTTTTTTGGTGAGTTCCAGTGTCTTCTTGTCTTTGATTGTTCAGCAGTTAGTTGTGATTCCGGTGCTCTCTCAAGAGGGAGTGATCCCATGACGTTTTTACGGAACTAGAACAGAATAATCCTAAAATTCGTATGGAACCGTACAGGACCCAGAATTGCCAAAGCAATCCTGGAGAAAAAGAACAAAGTTGGAGGCATAACCCTCCCAGACTTCAGACAATACTACAAAGCTACTGTAACCAAAACAGTGTGGTATTGGCACAAAAACAGATATATAGATCAATGGAACAGAATAGAGAGCCCAGAAATAAACCCACGCACCTACAGCCAATTAATCTTCAACAAAAGAGGCAAGTATATACAATGGAGAAAAGACAGTCTCTTCAAGTAGTGTTGGGAAACCTGGACAGCTATACGTAAATCAGTGAAATTAGAACACTCCCTCACACCATACACACGAATAAACTCAAAATTGCTTAAAGACTTAAATATAGGGACTTCCCTGGTGGTGCAGTGGTTAGGAATCTGCCTGCCAATGCAGGGGACGTGGGTTTGAGCCCTGGTCTGGGAAGATCCCACATGCTGTGGAGCACCTAAGCCCGTGAGCCACAAGTACTGAGCCTGCATGCCACAACTACTGAAGCCCGTGTGCCTAGATCCCATGCTCCCCAACAAAAGAAGCCATTACAATGAGAAGCCTGTGCACCGCAATGAAGAGTAGCCCCCACTTGCTGCAACTAGAGAAAGTTTGCACACAGCAACGAAGACCCAACGCAGCCAAAAAAAAAAAAAAAAAAAAATTAAAAATCTGTTGGGGAAAAAAGACTTAAATATAAGATATGACATCATAGAGCTCGTAGATGATAGCTTGCCTTTTTATGCTGTCAGGAACTTTTTCCCACATCGTTAAGGTTCATAAAGGTTCTTTTCAAACAGTATTTCAAACTTTTTTTTTTAATTATGAAAGGCATAGGTGAAAACAAAAGATAATCATTGTAAAAGCACAAAAAAGAAATCACTGTAATCCTGCCACTCAGAGATAACCACTGTTAATATTTATTTTTATACACACTGCGCATTCCTGCACTATGTGTACTATTGTAACTCATTTTTAACAGAAGAATATGCCCTAAATATAGTTCAGGTCTTTAAACATTTTGACCTGCTATCATTTTTAGTGGTTTTGTATCATTTTGCTGAGGCTGTACCTTAACTTATTGAACCAATCAGGCGTTTAAGTTGTTTTAAGTTTTTTGCTGTTTTAAGCAAGGTGTAGCAAATACCCTCGATTTAACACACACACACACACACACACACACACCTTTCTGCACATGCATATTCTTAGATAAGTTCTATGTTTAGAACTACCAACTCAAAAAGGATGTACATTATTTAAGCTTTTGTTACAAATAATATATTTTCTTCTGCAGTAAATTTGTAGTCACCGTAACTGCATGAGAGTATTTGACCTTGTGGTCTCCCCCCAGAAAGGAATACTGAGTATTCACTTGTTTCTTGATTTTAGGAGAGGAATTTTGGCCTAGTGGTTACAAGCACAAATCCTCAAGTTGGACTGCTTGGTTTATAACTTGACTCTACCACTAATGTGCTTAAGTTTTCTCATCTCAACAATAGGGCTTAGAGTGGGGTTGTTCTGAGGCATTATGCCTTTCTTGTATGAACTGTACCTTCGAGTAACCAAATAGTTGATTAAAAGTTTCTCTTTATAGAATAATTGGAAAAGGAGTAATAGAATATTAATATTTCCACACCCCATTGGATTAATTGAAATGAGGCAATAACCATCAGTGCTACTACCATCACAGACAACCAGTTATTGTGTATTTCCTGATGGAAGTATACGTACAATACTACTGATGGAGGAATCTTGTCAAAAAAATCATACCCCAAACTCTTCAAGACTCTAGTTCTAACTGCTAGTTTACAGGAGATTCAAGGAACGATGAGAAACAGCACTGGACAAATGACCTGGTAGCTGTAGAAAATAAATGGCAAGGAGACCCACCTCCCCCACTTAAAAAAAAAAGGGGGGGGGGAAGCAATAGATATAGATATATGGAGGATAAAACCTACAAATCAGAAGACTTAAGACAGATTAATGATTTCTGGACCTTATTTGGATCCTGATTCAATCAAACTGCTATAAAGAGAAAAAATGAAATTATTGGGTAAATTCAAATATTGGATACTTAATATAAAGGAATTGTTAACTTTTCAGATGTAATATAATGGTATTGTGATGTTAAGTCCCTATGAAAAAGCACTAACTATAAAGGAAACAATTGAGAATTCGAGCTACATTAAAATTAAGAAATTCTATTTACTGTGCTATTAAGAGAGTGAAAAGGAAGGCCACAGACAATGAGAAGATATTTATAAAAAAAAATCTGACACAGGACTCATATCCAGAATCTATAAATAATTCCTGAAAAATGAATTTAAAAAAGGAAACTCAGTAGAAAAATGGGTACTTCAAATGGTCAGTAAATATATCCAATGTCATTAGTCATCAGGAAAATCAAAGCAAAACTCACAATAAGATACCACTACACACCCACCAGAATGGCTAAAATTAAAAAGACTGAAAATACTAAGGTTTGACATACTTACTAAGGGGGTAGTGCGCCACGGCTAGCCGGAAGGGAGTCCGGGAAAAAGTCTGGACCTGCTGAAGAGGCAAGAGACTTTTTCTTCCCTCTTTGTTTCCTGGTGGGCGAGGAGAGGGGATTAAGAGCGCTGCTTAAAGGAGCTCCAGAGATGGGCGCGAGCCGCGGCTAAAAGCGTGGACCCCAGAGACGGGCATGAGATGCTAAGGCTGCTGCTGCTGCCACCAAGAAGCCTGTGTGCGAGCACAGGTTACTATCCACACACCCCTTCTGGGGAGCCTGTCCAGCCCGCCACTGCCAGGGTCCCAGGATCCAGGGACAACTTCCCCTGGAGAACGCACGGCGTGCCTCAGGCAAGACAGAAAAACACACAGCAGATGAAGGAGCAGGATAAAAGCCCACCAGACGTAACAAATGAAGAGGAAATAGGCAGTCTACCTGAAAAAGAATTCAGAATAATGATAGTAAAGAGGATCCAAAATCTTGGAAATAGAATGGACAGAATGCAAGAAACATTTAACAAGGACCTAGAAGAACTAAAAATGAAACAAACAATGATGAACAACACAATAAATGAAATTAAAAATACTCTAGGGCTTCCCTGGTGGTGCAGTGGTTGAGAGTCCACCTGCTGATGCAGGGGACACGGGTTCGTGTCCCGGTCCAGGAAGATCCCATATGCCGCGGAGTGGCTAGGCCCGTGAGCCATGGCCACTGAGCCTGCGCGTCCGGAGCCTGTGCTCTGCAATGGGAGAGGCCACAGCAGTGAGAGGCCCAGGTACCGCAAAAAAAAAAAAAAAAACTCTAGATGGGATCAATAGCAGAATAACTGAGGCAGAAGAATGGATAATTGACCTGGAAGATAAAATAGTGGAAATAACTACTGCAGAGCAAAATAAAGAAAAAAGAATGAAAAGAAGTGAGGACAGTCTCTGAGACCTCTGGGACAACATTAAATGCACCAACATTGAATTATAGGGGTTCCAGAAGAAGAAGAGAAAAAGAAAGGGACTGAGAAAATATTTGAAGAGATTATAGTTGAAAACTTCCCTAATATGGGAAAGGAAATAGTTAATTAAGTCCAGGAAGCACAGAGAGTCCCATACATTATAAATCCAAAGAGAAACACGCCAAGACACATTTATCAAACTGTCAAAAATTAAATACAAAGAAAACATATTAAAAGCAGCAAGGGAAAAACAACAAATAACATGCAAGAGAATCCCCATATGTTTAACAGCTGATCTTTCAGCAGAAACTCTGCAAGCCAAAAGGGACTGGCAGGACATATTTAAAGTGTTGAAGGAGAAAAAGCTACAACCAAGATTACTCTACGCAGCAAGGATCTCATTCAGATTTAATGGAGAAATTAAAACCTTTACAGTCAAGCAAAAGCTGAAAGAGTTCAGCACCAGCAAACCAGCTTTACAACAAATGCTAAAGGATCTTCTCTAGGCAAGAAACACAAGAGAAGGAAAAGACCTACAATAACGAACCCAAAACAATTAAGAAAATGGGAATAGGAACACACATATCAATAATTACCTTAAATGTAAGTGGACTAAATGCTCCCACCAAAAGACACAGATTGGCTGAATGGATACAAAAACAAGACCCATATATTTGCTGTCTACAAGAGACCCACTTCAGACCTAGAGACACATACGGACTGAAAGTAAGGGGATGGAAAAAGATATTTCATGCAAATGGAAACCAAAAGAAAGCTGGAGTAGCAATTCTCATATCAGACAAAATAGACTTTAAAACAAAGACTATTACAAGAGACAAAGAAGGACACTACATAATGATCAAGGGATCGATCCAAGAAGAAGATACAACAATTGTAAATATTTATGCACCCAACATAGGAGCACCTCAATACATAAGGCAAATACTGACAGTCATAAAAGGGGAAATCGACACTAACACATTCATAGTAGGGAACTTTAACACCCAACTTTCACCAATGGATAGATCATCCAAAATGAAAATAAATAAGGAAACACAAGCTTTAAATGATACATGAAACAAGATGGACTTAATTGATATTTATAGGACATTCCATCCAAGAACAACAGAATACACATTTTTCTCAAGTGCTCATGGAACATTCTCCAGGATAGACCATATCTTGGGTCACAAGTCAAGCCTTGGTAAATATAAGAAAATTGAAATATTTTCAAGTATCTTTTCCGACCACAATGCTATGAGACTAGATATCAATTACAGATAAAGATCTGTAAAAAATACAAACACATGGAGGCTAAACAATACACTACTTAATAACGAAGTGACCACTGAAGAAATCAAAGAGGAAATAAAAAAAATACCTAGAAACAAATGATAATGGACACACGACGACCTAAAATCTATGGGATGCAGCAAAAGCAGTTCTAAGATGGAAGTTTATAGCAATACAATCCTACCTTAAGAAACAGGAAACATCTCGAATAAACAACCTAACCTTGCACCTAAAGCAATTAGAGAAAGAAGAACAAAAAACCCCCAAAGTTAGCAGAAGGAAAGAAATCATAAAGATCAGATCAGAAATAAATGAAAAAGAAATGAAGGAAACGATAGCAAAGATCAATAAAACTAAAGGCTGGCTCTTTGAGAAGATAAACAAAATTGATAAATCATTAGCCACATTCATCAAGAAAAAAAGGGAGAAGACCCATCAATAGAATTAGAAATGAAAAAGGAGAAATAACAACTGATACTGCAGAAATACAAAAGATCATGAGAGAATACTACAAGCAACTCTATGCCAATAAAATGGACAACCTGGAAGAAATGGACAAATTCTTAGAAATGCACAACCTACCAAGACTGAATCAGGAAGAAATAGAAAATATGAACAGACCAATCACAGGCACTGAAATTGAAACTGTGATTAAAAATCTTCCAACAAACAAAAGGCCAGGACCAGATGGCTTCACAGGCGAATTCTATCAAACATTTAGAGAAGAGCTAACACCTATCCTTCTCACACTCTTCCAAATATAGCAGAGGGAGGAACACTCCCAAACTCATTCTACGAGGCCACCATCACCTTGATACCAAAACCAGACAAGGATGTCACAAAGAAAGAAAACTACAGGCCAATATCACTGATGAACATAGATGCAAAAATCCTCAGCAAAATACTAGCAAACAGAATCCAACAGCACATTAAAAGGATCATACACCATGATCAAGTGGGGTTTATTCCAGGAATGCAAGCATTCTTCAATATAAGGAAAACAATCAATGTAATAAACCATATTAACAAATTGAAGGAGAAAAACCATATGATCATCTCAATAGATGCAGAGAAAGCTTTTGACAAAATTCAACACCCATTTATGATAAAAGCCCTGCATAAAGTAGGCATAGAGGGAACTTTCCTCAACATAATAAAGGCCACATATGACAAACCCACAGCCAACATCGTCTTCAATGGTGAAAAACTGAAAGCATTTCCACTAAGATCAGGAACAAGACAAGGTTGCCCACTCTCACCACTCTTATTCAACATAGTTTTGGAAGTTTTAGCCACAGCAATCACAGAAGAAAAGGAAATAAAAGGAATCCAAATCGGAAAAGAAGAAGTAAAGCTGTCACTGTTTGCAGATGACATGATACAATACATACAGAATCCTAAAGATGCTACCAGAAAACTATTAGAGCTAATCAATGAATTTGGTAAAGTAGGAGGATACAAAATTAATGCACAGAAATCTCTGGCATTCCTATACACTAATGATGAAAAATCTGAAAGTGAAATCAAGAAAACACTCCCATTTACCACTGCAACAAAAAGAATAAAATATCTAGGAATAAACCTACCTAAGGAGACAAAAGACCTGTATGCAGAAAATTATGACACTGATGAAAGAGATTAAAGATGATAGAAATAGATAGAGAGATATACCATGTTCTTAGATTGGAAAATCAACATTGTGAAAATGACTCTACTACCCAAAGCAATCTACAGATTCAATGCAATCGCTATCAAACTACCACTGGTAGTTTTCACAGAACGAGAACAAAAAATTTCACAATTTGTATGGAAATACAAAAGACCCCGAATAGCCAAAGCAATCTTGAGAACGATAAACAGAGCTGGAGGAATCAGGCTCCCTGATTTTAGATTATACTACAAAGTTATAATAATCAAGACACTATGGTACTGGCACAAAAACAGAAAGATAGATCAATGGAACAGGATAGAAAGCCCAGAGATAAACCCACGCACATATGTGCACCTTATCTTTTATAAAGGAGACAGGAATGTACAGTGGAGAGAGGACAGCCTGTTCAATAAGTGGCGCTGGGAAAACTGGACAGGTACACGGAAAAGTATGAGATTAGATCACTCCCTTACACCATACACAAAAATAAGCTCAAAATTGATTAAAGACCTAAATATAAGGCCAGAAACTATCAAACTCTTAGAGGAAAACATAGGCAGAACACTGTATGACATAAATCACAGCAAGATCCTTTTTGACCCAACTCCCAGATAAATGGAAATAAAAACAAAGATAAACAAATGGGACCTAATGAAACATAAAAGCTTTTGCACAGCAAAGGAAACCATAAACAAGACCAAAAGACAACCCTCAGAATGGGAGAAAATATTTGCGAATGAAGCAACTGACAAAGGATTAATCTCCCAAATTTATAAGCAGCTCATGCAGCTCAATAACAAAAAACAAACAACCCAATCCGAAAATGGGCAGAAGACCTAAATAGACATTTCTCCAAAGAAGATATACAGACTGCCAACAAACACATGAAAGAATGCTCAACATCATTAATCATTAGAGAAATGCAAATCAAATCTACAATGAGATATTATCTCACACCAGTCAGAATGGCCATCATCAAAAAATCTAGAAACAATAAATGCTGGAGAGGGTGTGGAGAAAAGGGAACGCTCTTGCACTGTTGGTGGGAATGTAAATTGATACAGCCACTGTGGAGAACAGTATGGAGGTTCCTTAAAAAACTATAAATAGAATTACCATATGATCCAGCAATCCCACTACTGGGCATATACCGTGAGAAAACCATAATTCAAAAAGAGTCATGTACCAAAATGTTCATTGCAGCTCTATTTACAATAACCCGGAGATGGAAACAACCTAAGTGTCCATCATCGGATGAATGGATAAAGAAGATGTGGCACATATATGCAATGGAATATTCCTCAGCCATAAAAAGAAACGAAATTGAGCTATTTTTAATGAAGTGGATAGACCTAGAGTCTGTCATACAGAGTGAAGTAAGTCAGAAAGAGAAAGACAAATACCGTATGCTAACACATATATATGGAATTTAAGGAAAAAAATGTCATGAAGAACCTAGGGGTAAGACAGGAATAAAGACACAGACCTATTAGAGAATGGACTTGAGGATATGGGGAGGGGGAAGGGTAAGCTGTGACAAAGCAAGAGAGAGGCATGGACATATATACACTACCAAATGTAAGGTAGATAGCTAGTGGGAAGCAGCTGCGTAGCACAGGGAGATCAACTTGGTGCTTTGTGACCGCCTGGAGGGGTGGGATAGGGAGGGTGGGAGGGAGGGAGACGCAAGAGGGAAGAGATATGGGAACATATGTATATGTATAACTGATTCACTTTGTTATAAAGCAGAAACTAACACACCATTGCAAAGCAATAAAAAAAAATCATTAATAAGAAAATAAAAATATAAAAGGAGGCTTCTCATCGGATCTTCACAAGGCATGTGTTGCCAATATGACTCTCAAAATATCAGTACCTTTGGAGATCACACATCTCTTGAAATTTAATATACTATTCAAAATGTGTATTGATTCTGATGTTCTCCCAGTGTTGTTTGAAACGTAACTAAAAAATTTCCCCAATGCATTCTTCTGTTAAAATGCTGAATGGATCTTCGGGACGTTAATAGACATTTTTTTCCCTCTGTAAACACTGACTGAAAACATCATGTTGAGGGTCATGTGCAGTCTATGAAGTGTATATTAATCCATGTATGTCTTCCCAGGAAAACATTAGCTGGGGAGGGTTTGCAGGGTGTGCTTGCTTGATCCAGTCTTCTCTTCTGGCTTGCAGAATTCAATTACTTCCTCTCAAAGCCGGCAGCACAAAGCTCCGTTCAGTTACTAGTCATTGTGTTTGGCTCATAGTTCGCATGCAGTTTGATATCCGGCAGTCTCCTCATTGGGTCTGGTGACTGTACATGAAAGGGTTATTATCTATCTGTCATCTCTTGCCCCTTCAAGTACAGTTGTGGAAGAGGGACAGGATGAAGGTGGGCAGGACAACCCCATTCAGACATGGAGAGAATGGGAGAGACACAGCAGTGTCTTGACTCACCTGTGTCCTGAATGGGAATTGCCTGACCTCTGTGTGCTTAAATGGGGTCTGTTGCCTGATAGGCTTCATTTTAGGTTGAGTGGGTGGGGAGCAGAGCCCCCTAAATCTCATCCGCCATCTTATCTGTCAGACCTCAGTCCAGAGCTCCTCCAGGATTTCAGAGGGCAGAGGGCTCCTACTTTGCCTGGAGCCTTTCTTCCATATAATCTCTTGGCTGCATTTTTTTTTTTTTCTGTTTTATTCCATCCATCTTAGCTCTTCAGTCTACTTTGTCATCCAGAAATTTGTTGAAATCTCATCCATTGATGATCTCTGCCCCCTAATATTTCGTCTAAGGCCATGGTTTTATTACGTACTGTACCCATTGACATTGATTTCAGTTGGATGTTGAGGTCAAAGGGCATGGGCTCTGTCTGCCCTCTTCAACAGGGAGTTTTGAGTTTTGAGAGACCAAGTTCATCTTACAACATTAGAAGCAGGTAGTTGCAACACTGTTTTTGTTGTTTTATGTGTGTGGCGAAAATAAAATTGGTTCCTCTTGATTGGTGAACACTGAATTCTGGGCTTCTGCTTCTGACAAGCAAGAAAGGCAAAAGAGCTGATAACTGACCCTGGGAAGTGCCTGTGTTTGGTTGGAGTTGTTTGATGGAGGAGAGGAGACGAGACAGGGTAGGAGGCCAATGAAGGAGAGTGTGGTGTGCTACCAAAGCCTGAGAGAACAAGTGCCATGGAGATGTCAAGTAGAATAAGGAGTAAATGTGGTTTATCCTCTGCCTCTATATTTTCTCTCAGTGACCCAAAAATCATTTTATGGAAGATGGTATCTCACAAGGTTATGGGACCTAAGTTTTTTGAATAGTAAATCTTTATACACACATTTGCCATTTTATGGATTTTGCTAAGCTCTTTTTAATGATATTTTTTAGTCTCTATGTAGCTTTTCGAAATGACTAGCACTGTGTGTTTATAACTTATTTCTTTAAACATTCTAGCAAAATCTCAGGCTTCTTGCCCTGTTTAACTCCAAGTGACTGAAAACCAGAAATGATAGAGGATTAAACAAGATGGAAGTGTATTTCTCTCACAAAAAAAAGAAGTCTAGAGGTCAGCATTCCAGCAGCTTCATAGTGTCAAGGATTCAGGTTTCTTCTTTTGCTGTTCCACCACCCTGAGTATGTGACTTTTGCCTCTAGTACAGTATGGCTGCTGCAGTTCTAGCCATCACATCCATGTTTCAGAAAGCAGGAAGAAGGGCAGGAGAAGAAGAGGCCTGCTCCTTTCCTGTAAGGATATTTCCTAGAAAATGCACTCACTGTTTCTGCTTATAGCTTATTGGCCACACTCTGTCACTTGTCCTCGCCTGGTTGCAAGGGAAGCTGGGAAATGGTCATGCACTTGGCTAAGCATTGGGGTTCTATTACAATGGGAAAAAAGGGAGAATGGATGTTGGGGCAACCAGTGACCTCTGAGCACTTCCAAAGGCCTGAAGATGCCTATCAAAAATTGGCAGCAGGTCTCCTAAGCAATGAAAAAGAAAAGCTGGGGAAAATGAGGGCAGAGAGGAGAAGAGAACAGTGGTGGCTGAGGGTCTTCTCCAGTGGTGGCAGGCAGCTGATTCATGGGAAGTGAGGAAACAAGAAAAGGGGGACTGTTTTGCAGGTTTGGGGATAGGAAGGAAGGGACTGAGGGTCAAGCACAGGCAGCTGCCTGCTCCTCAGTGGGAGAGCCCTCGAGGCATAGGCATCTTTTGGACGGTGTTACTTGAATGTTTGGTAAACAAAGGAGTAATATGTAGAAAAGTCACTGCATACTAGTATCTCCCAAAATGGATGTCCAGCACCACTTCTCTAAAACTAGAGGAAGAACCAGGCCCTCGGTTTCCTGTCTATCATCATCTAATTTATATCTTTTGATCTCTCTGTAGGATGGAGCAATAATTGTTGTTCAAAATGATGATCTTGAATTCTTACAAAATTGTGTGAGAATAGCCAGAAATGGTGTGGCTTTAACAAGATGCCTTTGGATAAAAGTTATCATTGCACATGCACCCCCTTCCCACTATTGCATCAGAAATGTATGTTTCCTGTGTGTTGGAGCAGTAACTTGCTGGAGGTGGCAGGGCTGGCATTGAAACCTGAGAGAGCCTAAGGAGGATGTGCAATGTGGCAGTTATCTTTGGAGAAACAAATCAGTTATTAATAACTGGATTCTTCAAAATAAGAGGTCCTTGGTGGAAAAATAACTAAAGGATAAGATTGAGAAATAGTCTCATTATGTTACATGTGGAGACTGGCTGGCTGGAGTTCTTATTGCCTCTGGCCATTTTTTTTTGCCATGGGCTTAACTGCAAAGGTATAAATCTTCTCTGTTCCCTTCCATTGTGGTTTATAGTGTCTCATCCTGTGCTCAGTGTGAAGGTGTTTGTAGAAGCCCCTTCATTGCTGATCTTTGGCTACTTTGAATAGAATCTCCCACTAGGTTCCTGTCTGTGCTATGTTTGGGTTGATGTCTTTCCCCTCCTGTAGTTTTGGGAGACCAAGGGCCACACGAGCTTTGTTTTCTTACAGGGATGTCAACCAAACACCCAGTCTTCTCTTGAACAGTTGCCATTTCTATATCATGTCTGTTCCACAGAATTCTCTGTACAGACACTTTTCACTTCGCACATAGTGGTCTATCGAAAAGGTGCCCCTGGGGAGTAGTTTTTTTGAGAACTTCTGACAAAGAAACCATTTCTTCTGTAGATATAGCCTCTCCTAGGGACTTTCCATCGGACAAGTGACATCTCATCATTCTGTAGGGTCCTGCTGAGTCCTGGGAGATTTGGTTAGACATCTTGTTTCCTAGATCTCAGGGAAGAGTTATTCTGATTATTCAGTTTGGTGTTCTAACATGACTCTTACATTTCTCATTGGTCTTAATATATCCAAAACACTAGAATGAACCATCATTTGAAATTGAAGAAACAAAGATTTTTAGTGTCCTGGGGATCCAAAAGGGGATAGAATGGTTTGAGATTGGATGGTTTGGGATTTTTCAGGGTCCTTCCTTTTCAGGGAAACTGGCTCAGGATTTCCAGACTTTGTTGTCCACTAATCTCTCTTGGCTTTGATGAGTTCACCACAGGTAATGTGGTTGTGGAAGCTGATCTTAGGGCTGGTTTTTCTGGTTGCTTCGAAGAATCTCATATTGCCTCGTGTGTTCATCTGTGTGTGACTCCAGGGCTCACTCACTCATCATTCTGAGGTGTTTAGCACCGCTTGGGCAGGGGGAGAGGAAAGGGCTTGGTACAGGGGTGGTGACATTGAGTTTCAGGAGCAGGAATCTGCTGGGAAGGATGGACAGAGAATGAGTCAAGGGTCCCAAAGTACAATGGGGAAGCCTTGAGTGCCCTGCCACAGAGTTTAGGGGAAGCCAGTAAAGGTGTCAGCACAGAGGGGTGAGAGGCTTAGATATATCCATTTTGTACTTTTTAAATTATGGAAGCAATACTTGTTTTGTGGAAAATGTGGAGGTGACAGGAAAGTATAAATGAATATAAACTACATTAATTTCACTACCCAGAATATAACTGCTGTTAACATTTTCATCATGTCCTGCTAATCTTTTTCCTGTGGTTTTAAAATGGCTGCTTGGCATTCCTCCCTATCTTTGTTGAATAGATCATGGCAGAATCTTCTATTGTTGGACATATAGCTTGTTTCTTCCTATAAATAATGCTGTGATGAACATTCTCATAAATTGTGTTTGTCTAGACATTCACTTAGGGTAGTGTCTCAGTGTGGAATGACTAGATCAGAGGAGATGTGAACCATTTAAAGGCTCTTTGTACCTATTTCCAAATTGCCTTTCGGAAAGGTGGTCCTAATTTACATTTCCATGAGTGCACTGGTTTTTGCCCCCCCACCCCCACCCCCACCCCCACCCCCACCCCCCGCCCCCGGTCCACAGTGAATATTCTTTTTATTCTTTCAATCTGATGTGAGGAAAATCGGTTCTCGTGGCCATTTTTTTTACATCATTTACAAATATTTGTAAATATTTATTTGTATTTGGCAAATTGTCTTTCTCTTTTGCTTAATTTTCTATTGGTATGTTCACATTTTTCTTACTAATTATAAGGTTTGTTTTTTTTAGTAAAGAAGTTGAAAGATCTAAACTGGTATTGTTCTTAAAGGATTTTTGGAAATGATTATCCATTTTTCACAGACATGCCACTGTGACAGCCTAGCAGGAATTTGGGCAGTGGGGTGCTCAGTAGGCCTGTGACATTATTACAAGGCCTGACCATGCAGTGACCAGCCGGCCACTTGTATACATGTCTAGAAGTGGGCTTGCTGCATTATCAGAAGCTTTGGCTCCTATTTTATAGGGATGAGCAAAAAGGCTTGAAATTCAAGCTATATTCTGAACCCAGGTGGGCTGAATCTGAGTTCCATGCTCTTTGCCTTAGCCTTTTGCCTCCTTGGCCTCCTCGTTTCCTCAGTCACGGTGTGGCCAGAGAGTCCCTAACACAGGAGGACCTATGAATGTCTCAGGGTTAGCCAACAGGGCTGTTGGGAGGGCAGTGGGGAAGCCTTTACCTCACTCTGCACCAGTCTGTGAGAAAGGAGCTGGTGACAGTGGCCACTGAGTTCCTTGGGGCCTGCAAACTGGAATCAGGGACATCTCAGCCAGCGCAGGCCCTGCAGGCTGCAAGCAGGCTGGAAACTACACTGGTATGAGGCCTGTGTGGCATGGATGCCTTGTCCCCTGAGGCCCGGCTCAGCCCCAGCCTGCTCTGTGGAGCCCTCTTGACTCCTGCACCCCATTTCTTCATCCTCCTCCCTTCTCCATGCTTCTGTGGAAATTGACTGTTCAAATCCTGGTTGCTATCTCCTCAGCAGATGAAGTCCCTGGAGTTGGGCTCCTTGTCTTGAATTTCTGTAGTTCCCATGAGCTGCAGGCAGGTTGATCCGTCATGGGGGTTCCTGGCAGGCTGGCAAAACTGGGGTAACAAAGCAAGCAGAGCCCAAAGGCACAGCTTTCCTTTATGACCTCTTGGTCATATAAACTCCCAGTTGCTGTCAGACTTGGCTGTTCCTAGAGGTAAAGTGGTCGGGAGGTTGAGTGGTGTTAAGTCAGCTGTGAAGATTAGCAACTGGCTGGGTGGTCTGAACCAGGCCTCTGGTTTCAGGAGGAATTTGTTGAGCTTAGTGACTAGAGTAGTGGAGCAAAAAGAAAACATTGGCAGGTCAGTGTTTATTTTTAGTATTGAAGTACTATGCTGCATTAATACATGATGTGCTTAGTATCAATCCCAACATTTGTTGAAAAGTGTTTAGAGTTTATGAAAATAAAAAGACAGTAAAACTAAATGGTTCAGATGCACAAAATTTGGACACACTACAGAATATCAGGTAAAAATTTAAATGCATAAAAAGGCTAAACTAAAAATTACTGTTGTCGGTGAGGAGGAAATTTCCCCCTCTACCCCCCTTAAGTTCTGTGGCTGGACTAATAATAAAATTGACACAAGACAGATTAACAGGAGAAAAAGAAATTTTAATTCATGCGCATGGAGGTCCCATAGGAATGGGACCTAAGAAGTGGCCACAGCAGGCAGCTTTTATACTTTTTAGACGGTTTGTGAAGAATTGACAGGATGAAGAAGCTTAGGTTTTCGGTGCCCAATTAGTGAAGAACGTAAACAGCGTTTGGGCTTGGGGTAGTAAATTAAAGAAGTTAACAAGGTTTGTTTATATAGGCTTCTTGGCTGAATTCCCTATCACTTGGCTATAAGGGTGTCCTCCTAAAGCTCCAGATGCAGGGAGTGCACCTTACACATGAGAGATTTCCTGCTTTCAGGGGACAGCAAGGAGGGTCAAAGTGTCCTTCTTGCATTGGCTGTTTCTTAAATAACTAATTCAAAATAATCAATATACCATTGTGACATATTTTGGGGTGGCCTGCCCTGAGTCTCAATGATGGCATGCAGGTGTGACAAGCAACTTGGACTGCATGAACACAGCTTCCACTCTCACCGTGCAGCAGAGCACTGTGGTGACTTGGATTTCCCTCCCTGCCTGTGGAAGCCTATGGGTAGATTTCTTCCTGCCCTGTGTCCTTCTCAGGTTCACCTACCTGTAAGGCCTAAGTACTGAGCTGTCCTTAAGCCTTTCTGGTTAAGAGATTGTTGCTCCCAGCCAGGACCTCTCGGAGTAAATGCTCTGAGAACAGCTGGGGCTGATATCCACAGTCTATGCCCAGAAATCCTTGACTGGGCACTGAGCCTGAGCACTCTCTCAGGCTGTGAACAGTTCACTGGCGCTGTCCATTCTTAGCTCAGGCCTAGTTCTCAGAGCCTTGGATAGAGGCTCTACCCCTGATAGAGTTCTCTGGGAGAGAGGCAGCTTGGAAGTGCTCTCAAGGCAAATATGTCAGTAGCCTGATACTGAGGGAGGATAAACTCTAGGATTCAAACCTGAGCACTAAAGCACAGGGTCTGTATTACTGGGGAAGACAGCCTCTTCATTCATTAGCTCCTGAGATCTGCACAGGTGGAAGAGCAATGGGAATTCAGGGTGTTAAAAACAAGACAATAGGCCCAAAATGGAGTCACTTATGCTAAGCTCCACATCACCAAAGAGACCTAGGTACTGTTTTGGCTCTCCCAGAAATGGAACCTTAGACCAGTCACTCAGGAGTTACCTAATCAGCACTATTTAGGGTAATCTCCTGATAGACCCCTGCCATTCCCTGAAGGAAAGTAATATTGCAATAACCAATCTACCTTTTTTTTTTTTTGGCCTCACTGCGCACAGCATTTGGGATCTTATTTCCCTGACGAGGGATTGAACCCCTCCCCCTGCAGTGGAAGCGCAGAGTCCTAACCACTGGACTGCCAGGGAATTCCCCCAATCTACTTTTTTGCTAGTATAGTTTCCTTGTTCACACTCCCTTCTTCCTATAAAAGCCTTTCATTTTGTGCAGCTCCTGGGAGCTTATTTCTTTCTGCTGAGTTGGATGCTGCCTGATCATGATTGAATACAACCAAAAAGATCTTTAAAATATACTTTGTTGAATTTTATTTTTTAACAAAGGAAACGTAGAATAATAGGTTAAGCATCCTTTTTGCAGAGGTGGTTAATCATTTTTGGGTAGAAGATTTGCTTTTAAATAGCTTTAAAAGAAAACCATTTTTTATTGATGAAGCAGGTACGTTTTGGTTATCTAGAAATTTCACTATGGATTAGCAGGTTTTTCCTTAATACTAGATAACAGAGATGTTAGAGTTTATTCTGTGCATCAAACCTTCAACCCTCAGCTGAGATCGAGTTGGGTAGAGGTGACAGCCTGCCGGTTCCGTGTGAAGAATAAGTGGCCGCCAGTCACTGTTGCCTATGTTATTAAGGTGGCGAGTAATTTCTTTTTTGGTTGATGCATCTGTCTGTCTGTGCTTGGAGCAGAAACTAGCTTGGTGGAGAACTCAGCTTCTGGAAGCCCAAGCTGCAGGAGGCATGTATTCCTTTTTTGCACGAATGCATGGAGGCAAAGGCAGTCAGCAGCTGCTTGAGATTGTCTTCTCAGTTCTGCTACCCACCTCTCTTCTCCTGTTTGATGGCTCATCCTTATGACATTCTTAAGACTTTCACATTCCTTCCACATAGAACCTGCAGACATGAGATGGAGACATTTTGTGCAAAGTGGTTGGCTATTGTGGTGTGATATTTATGCCTGCCATTTTAACCTACAGACTCAGAAGTGGATAACTCCTTAGTCATTCCTTAAGCTGTCTTCTTTCTTCCCTTCCTCCCTTTGTACAGAGACATTTATTGAGGACCTTCTATGTACCAGGCAGTGTTGTAGGCCATGGGGATATAGCAGTAAATAAAAGTCCCTTCCACATGGAGTTTATGTTCTAGTGGAGGAGACAGAAAAATGTGTAATAATTTCAGGTAGTAATGATCTTACAAAGAAGAATAAAGCAAGTGTTTCTTAATATGAAGGTAGCATTTCAAAGTGTGAGCATTGGAAGGGACCTTCCAGCATGCAGTCCAGTTGGCTTAAAGGACAGATGTGTTCTGATTCTGCCTGGAGTATTTCCCATTATTCAAGGGAAATGAGTGTACCTATATGTTCTTGCAGCATTGAACCATTTTGGGCTTAAAAGGTTTCACTCTGCCAACTTATTCTTTATTCCTGACAACACATTAGTTGCTGTCCAGAAATACAGCTCATTATCACCTGGGTTTTATGGGTGTCCCTCCCCAAATAATTTTAATCTTCGGGAAGGGCTGAAATTTTAGTCCTTTTAGTCATTAGTTGTAATTGTGTAACTGTAGCTCTAAAGTTGTCTTTCCTACCCAAATGGTGGCAGCCATTATTCTAGGTTTTGTAGATAAAGGTTGATGAATTTGATTAAAATTCAGTGAGTTTAAAAAAACACTCATTGAGCTTTAACCAGCTTCTAGGCCAGGAGCACTCAAGGTAAAGAAAGATGAATAGGGCAGTCCTTACTTTTTTTTTTTTTTTTTTTTTTTGCGGTACGCGGGCCTCTCACTGCTGTGGCCTCTCCCGTTGCGGAGCACAGGCTCCGGACGCGCAGGCTCAGTGGCCATGGCTCACGGGCCCAGCCACTCCGCGGCATGTGGGATCTTCCCAGTCCGGGGCACGAACCCGCGTCCCCTGCATCGGCAGGTGGATTCTCAACCACTGCGCCACCAGGGAAGCCCAGTCCTTACTTTTGATGAGCTTGAAATCTAAATTAGATTATGTTAAGATTATGCCCTCTGAACATGACTACAAAGTGCAAAAATTAGTGGGAGGAAGGACACATAATATGCTGTGGGAACTTTATTGAAAGAGGAAACTGGTGAGCAGGGTCGGGTATTAGTTTCCTGGAGCTGTTCTAACAAATTGCCACAAACCCGGTGGCTTAAAACAACAGGAAATTATTCTCTCACAATTTTTGGAGGCTGGAAGCCTGAAATCAAAGTATTGGCAGGACCATACTCCTTTCAGAGGCTCTAGGGGCGAATCCATGCCAGGCCCCTTTCCAGCTTCTGGTGACATCTTGGCATCCCTTGGCTTGTGGCCACATCTCTCTCTCTCTCACTCTCTCTTTCTGGTCTTTCTTCACATTGTCTTCTCCTTTGTTTCTGCATCACATCTCCCTCTGCCTCTCTCTTATAAGGACACATGTGATTCCATTTAGGGCCCAACTGGATAATCAGGATAAGCACCTCTGTTCAAGATCCTTAACTTAATTAACACACCTTTTGCCATATAAGGTAATATTTACTCTTTTGCCATGTAATGTAATATTCACAGATTTCTAGGAAGTCAATTTATTTTGGGGAGGGGTGTTTTTTTTTTTCCTGTTCGCTGCAGGTGGAAATCAGGGAAGACGTTCTCTGAGGAGTCTTAGTGCTCCTAAGATGGGACCTGAAGGATGAGCAAGGAGGAAAAAAGGCTGGGAACAAAGCTGGAGAAGAGAACAGGGTGGGAGGTAATCAGGGCCAATGAGTAGCTGTGCTTGGTTGGAGCATGTGGCTTGTGCTGGGTGTAGTGGACGGATCTTGGAGGACCTGAGGTGAGAGGCCATTTGTCATTAGTTCACTAGGCAAAAATGAGTGGATGAGGCGTGTAATCAGAGCTGTGCTTTATGAAGATTAATTTGGGAGTGTGTGGGGAATAAGTTAGAGAAGGGAGGAATTAGTGGAGAAATCAATTGGGAGGCCAGTGTAGTAGAGAAGGGCTGACATGCAAACTTTAGCAAGCATACTAGGGGTGAGAGTGGGAATAAAGAGAAACCCTGGAGTGTTAGGATCACACAGTTTGAGGACAGATGGGGTGTAGGGAGGGGGATTTGGAGGTGGTGATGAGGTCACTGTTCCCTATGGAGCACATCTCAGGTAGATTCGATTCTGATAGAAACAGGAGGAAGAGCTAGTGTGGGTGGTAAAGGAGGTGGTTCGTTTTGGACCTGTTGAGTTTTGAGGTGCTGGTTGGACATAGAGGTGTCTTGTTGACGGGTTGAAATGTAGTGCTGTAGCTTGGGAGAGAGGATATATCTAGTGTTACGGAAGGTAGGTCCATAGAAGAGAGACTGATGGTACTAAGGGTGCAGTACACTGCACTACAGAAATACAAGCTTGGGGAACACTGGCATTTAGGAAGTGTGGGGAAGAAGAACAGAAGTGTGAGGAGAGGAATAAAATAAGACTGTTTCAGTTATAAATGCAAGAAGCTTCTCAAACTTGATTAAAAGGGAAAAAGGACTCTGTTAGCTCATGTAATTTAAAGACCAAGGAGGTTCTAGCTTCAGGCCTAGTTTAATCTAGTGCCTCAATGTCATCAAGCCCCAGTCTCCCTCCATCTCTTGGTTCTCTTTCACGTTGGCTTCATTTCTAGGTTTCACATGGTTACAGGATTTTCCAGCAGGTGGAAGGTCCCATTGACAAGGTTATGCCTTCTTCTTCGGGGCTCCAGAAGTACAAGGAATTGCTATGATTGGATCATGTGTTTACCTCTCACCCAGTGGTTGTGGTCTAGGGAGCACAGTGCTCTAATTAGTTATAAATTACCTGCCTACACTGGGTGGGAGTGGAGAGAGGATTACCCCAAAACAAAATTAAAGAACTGTTATCACAAAAGGGAGAACCAAAGCTGGGTATTAAAACACTACATGTGCAGTATACCAGGATTGATCCAAGCCCAGCAGTATCACCAAAGATCCAGTCCGAGAGGCAATAGATTGATAACTGATACATATGTCAACTGTTTTCAAGCTTTATGTAGTTAAAACCCCATATAGACATAATTTTGCATTCTGCCTTTTTCGTGTTGCTGCATGGTGTTTATAGTTGTATTGTTAATAGCTGCACAGAAAGTTGGTTTACCATAATTTACCTAGTAATTTTCCTTGGCTAGGGACATAAAACCTGTTTCTGCTTTTTTATCAATACAGTGATGCCATGTTCATTTCTCAGTGGTCCCCAGGCTCAGCCTCTCTGGTTTCTTCATCTATTTCTATTACAGTCTTGTTTCTTTTGTATCTCCTTACTGTTTTAACCTTTGTACTGGACATATTTGCCCCTAGGTAAGGTCTCACCAACGCTAAGTAGAGCAGGACCATGCCTGTGTTAATACAACCTAAGGTGTTTTTTTTTTTCTTTCGGTACGCGGGCCTCTCACTGTTGTGGCCTCTCCCGTTGCGGAGCACAGGCTCCGGATGCGCAGGCTCAGCGGCCATGGCTCACGGGCCCAGCCGCTCCGTGGCATGTGGGATCCTCCCAGACCGGGGCACGAACCCGTGTCCCCTGCATCGGTACGTGGACTCTCAACCACTGCACCACCAGGGAAGCCCAGGTTTGTTTTTTTAAAATAAAAAAGTTCAACTGAGTAAAATTTGAAGATATTATTGGCTTCATTCAATGATCATGAATCAGGCAGCATCCACTGTAGCAGACAGAAATGAGCTCCCAGAGCAGTACAGAATGAAAGACTTTTATAGGCAGGAGAGAGTGGGAACAAGGGACTTAACACTAGGCAAAAAAGTAGATTAGTTACTGCAAAGTTACTTTTCTTTAGGATATGGCAGGGGTCTGTCAGGCACATTACCCAAAATAGTGCTGATTAGGTAACTCCTGACTGACTGGTTTAAGATTCCATTTCTAGGAGAGCCAAAGCTGTAGGTTGTCTCGGTTTGGTGATGGGAACTTAACATAAGTGACTCCATTTTGGGCCTGTTGTCTTGTTTTGAACCGATTGGATCAGTTTTTGTTTTTGTTATTCAAACTAATCTGTGATTGTCAAAGTCCTTAAGTCTTCGGGTGTATATGTTACTGTTAAGCTATATCTCCCTCATTTTATGCTTCTGAACTGGTGGTTGAAGTCTTCTGTTAATTGCAGTCTAATTTTATATTTGTATAATTGGCCCGTCTTTCTAGCACATTGATATTTTTAAGTGTTTGTCTATCTTTCTGAGCTTTGTGTTGCCTGCATGTTTTATCAGTCTGCCGTCAGTGGTTTCACCTAAGTCATTGATGACAGAGGTGACTAGGAAGCAAAACAGGACTTGGGTGTGCAGTGTGATTACAGCTATTATCCCCCCAAAAACATGTATACGTAGAAAAAGACTAGCATGAAATACATCAGAACGTTAATTATTTTGGATAATTTGGAGGTTCTAAAGATGCATATCCCAGTTATCTTTAAGGAATATGTATTACTTTAAGAAAAATGTTTATCAAGACCAGATAAGGGTTGAAGCGGTATGCATTCCCTAGTGCCTTCAAATTTATTGATAATAAATTTCAGGCATTAGTAAGTGCTATAAAGAAAAGAAAGCATTGTAAGGAGATAGAGAATGATGGAGGTGGAGTTGAGCCATTCTTTTATGAGTAGGGTGGTTAGAAAAGCCCTCTTTGAGGAGGGACTGTCTGAATGGAGACTGAGTGAGGTGGCTGATTGAGCAGTGAGAACATTCCAGAGTCGGGGTGAAGGCTCTGAGTCAGGAGTTAGGTCAGTGTATTGAGAGACAGCAGAAAGGCCACTGTGGCTGTGGGTCCATCCTCCCTGGAGATCACTGGTGCAGTGAAGGGCTAGGAGAGGTAGGTTGGGATCTGGTAAGTTAAGATAGTGAGAGGTCATTAAAGGGGTTTTAAATGGGGGAGACGCATGCACTGGTAGGTATTTTAGGAAGATCATTGGCTATTTGTGAGGAGAGTGGAGGGTGGAAGGAGCAATTAGGAGACTGTTGCAGATGAGAGATAATGGGGGCTGGGATGAGCCTAGTGACCGAGGAGATAGAAAGGATATGTTCAATATATATTTTGGCTGTAGAACCAACAGAACTTGAATTGTTTTTCAGTTGCAGATAATCATGCAGATCATGCAATTCATTGGCTTAAGCCATTCTTGGTCCTCACTCCACTGTGGCTTTCAGGTGTTGGCATCATCTGAAGACTCCCATGAAGATGCAGGCTAGTGCTGGTAGCACCTGGGGCTCTGCCTCTCCACCTGTTCCCCTTTTCCTCAGGCTGGTGGGGGAAAGAGAGCTCAAGTGTCTCTCCCCACAGTCATCTAACTGATTCTAGAGTTCTAATTTGATTATACTATCTTAGGCCAAGTGCCTACTCCAGAACAGTCATGTTCCCCATTGGGTTATGCTGGGGTTAAATGCCTGTTCGTGAACCTGTCGCTGTGGAAAAGAGCATGGGATTAAAATGATTATTTTGCACAGGCTACTACACACCATGCAAGGGGAGTAGAATGGATTTTAGGAGGGAGTCAGCTGCAGTGTCCAGTACCTGGGGAAAGATGAGGAGAGAGGAATTAAGCATGACTCCCGGGTTTCTGGCTTAGGCAGGATATAGATTGTGGCGCCATCAACTGGCTAGCTAGGCACTTGAGGATCAACAGTTTCGTGGGTAATGTCAGCAGTTTTTTTCAGATATGTTTGAGATGCCTGTGAGAACTTTCTAGTGGAGATGTCAGTAAGTAGTTGGAAATATAGCAGTTGGGTCTGGCGCTGGAGGAGAGGTTGGGGTTGGTGATACAAACATCAGAGTTGTTGGTGTGGTATTGGTAATTAAAGGCAAGGGGCTGGATGGTAATACTTAAGGGAGAGAGTGTAGTGGGTCCAGAATTGAGCCCAGGGCCAGATCAACATTTAGAGGACAGGTAGAGGGAAAAATAGCACAGGAGACTGAGAGCAGCCAGTCAGGTAGAATGAGAACCTGGAAAGTATGTATCGTGGAAGCTGAGAGAAGAATATTGAAGTGGTCAGCTAGATCTAATATTGCCAAGAGGTGAAGAAGACCTGCATAAGATGAAGACTGGAATGTCCATTCGATTTGGCATCTTTGAGGTTGTTTTATTTACTTCATGTGTTAGAAATTTTAGACTCATTTTAGTCCCCAGAGTCTGGGACATCACACTTGAGGGCACATTGGTTTTTCTCTGCTGAGGTACTGGATATCTGAAAGTCATATGCAGTTGAGCTGACCAGGCACTCTTTTTTTTAACCTTTGTATTAAAGGAACTTTTCAAAGACAAAAGAGAATAGTTTAATCAATTTCTTTGTACCCATTGTACAGAAGGGGTGCGATAAACATACTTTTCCTTTTAATGATTGGTTTTCAAAAGATGATCTGGTGTCCCAGCAACCTTCAAAGGTGGTCTCTGTGGCTTTGCACAGTTATCATTATGAGCTCAGATTTTCATATTTTTGTGTTTATATCACTTTTGGTTTATTATTTATTTTAATGCTCAAATTGTCTCATCTTTGATCATTAGGAGTATTATATTTCTTAAATGGCTTTCTCATTTTCCTATTTCACCTTTTCCCAGGGATCTTAGTCATTTATCAAAAACTATTTTGCATTGTTGCTCTCATAATTTCTTCTACAACTAATATGGAAATTTTGGGATGAGAACATTGTTAATTTTTTGTCCTCAGTATATTTGATTGGCACTTGTTTCTATGACTGTTGGCTATGAATCAGGAATAGTGACGCTAAAATAAAGTGACACTATACTATTCTAATACTGTAAACAGCTCAGGGTGCTTGCCTACCCACAGGGGCAGGGGAGCTTGAGGCATGAGATACTGGGGACATTAGCTCTCATGTCCACTTACCTTGTCTAGTAATCTTTGTAGTAAGAACTGTTGGAGATGCATGACACTGAGGCACGTACTGGATGTCGGTTTATAGTTTAGGGGTTCATCAGATGTGGAATCCAGCAGCTGGTCCTGGTTTCATTTTCTGGCTGAGGTCTAGGGAGTACACTTGAGCCCAATTTTGAGATTGCAAATATATTTTTCTTTACCATCTTATTAGATCTTTTGGTAATATTTGATAAACTTTCTTCTTTGCAAGAGCCTTATTCTAATAAAGAGGAAACTTAAAAAAAATTACTTTCTCCCCCAGGATGGACTCATTTTTTCTTAAATACTAATAGAGATGCCTGACTAGGTAACTGATGATAAGAGGACCTATTGGACTCCAGCGGGGCTTCTAATTTTTGGTGTCTTGCTTTGACTCTGGAGGACAGTGGAAAACAAGTGGTATCATTAGAACAGAACTGTGGGCAGAGCCTCCCAGGAGACAGAGGTGATTTTTCCAGCTCTGGTAGTCTCTATCCTGAATTAAGTAATATCTTTTGATGATGATTGGTACTAGGTTATAGTTGTATGCTTGTTCTTTTAGTAAACAAATACATTTACTCCAGAGGGAGGCTTTAATGGGGGGAGGTAGGAGAGTGTTGGGAGAAAGAACAAACAGGAATTATCCTGTGTCATCCAAACTCTTGGTTTAATGTATGAGAGAGCAGTTTTGAGGAGGTTGGGACCTAATCCAGCAGTGTCTGTCTGAATTAGAAAACCTTGTATTCAAGCAGGCTGCATCTTCCTTTTCTGAACTCCTTCTCAGACATACCTCTATCACAAATCCTGTGCTTATTTTAGTCCCCTCTATCACTTACATATTTGGCCACAAATGACAGAAAACTCAGAATATCACTAGCTTACCAAGATAGAAATGCCCTTCTTTCTCATGTAATAAGCAGTCCAGGACCCATACCATTTTTGTCGTGCTACATAGTTGTCCTTGATGGTCTCCTCCTTTTATCTTGTTGCTTAGTCATTGGTAATAGGTGGCTTTCACATCATGGGCCAAGATGGTTGCCGGAGCTCCAACTAGCCTTTCCACATTCCAGTCAGCATAAAGGAAAAATGGTAGAATTGCACACAGTGCTTCTGCTAACATCTCATTGACCAGAACTGGAAAATGCAGTCTTGGTTCTAAGCCCAGCTAAAAATCAGGGCTTCTGTTCTAAGAAAGAAGAGGAGATGAACAGTGGGACAATGGGTTGCAGCCCTATAATGCCTCATATAGTGCTTTTAAGAGCGTGGAAAATGTTGAATTGCTGTATGTCGCTCGGCTATCTGCCAATCTAGTAAACCCTGGGTCCTCTCCAAATGATTGTCTGTGGCTGCTTAGGCAGATGTGGTGAGACTTACTGTCTTCTCTGTAGGCACCATGCCAGATGTAGGGGGTACTGTGGTGAGGAAGTCAATATTTCCCCCTTGCCCCCACCCAGATTGTGGTCTACAGGAGGAGACCATACAGTGTGGGGTGCATTCTTGAGGGAGGATGGGGGCCACTGGGACACATGGCAGAAGGTTTGGAGAGAAAGGTATCTCTTAGCTGAGATCTGAAGTAAATAATAGTTGGCCAGAAGAGAGATGAGTTTCTGAAGAGGGTGATTTGCAGAGACTGTTCTAGGTAGGGACAGAATGAGCAAAAGGCCTAAGGTAAGAAAGTACAGCCTGTTCTAGGAACTGACTGTAGTTCAGAATGGCTGAGAGAGACGAGGCTGGAAGGGTATACAAGACCATGATCCCAAAGGGGCTTGTAGACCATTAAAAAAAAGTTTAGATCTGTCCTGTAGTTTAGTCTATCCTTTAGAGGTGGAAAAATCACCTCAGTTTAGCCCAGAGAGCTCCAGTATTGCACAGGGAGTTGACATGGTCAGATTTTCTTTTTGGAAGGTCCTTCTTGGTGCAGTGTGAAGAGTAGAGTGGAGGTAGGAATAGACTAAGGCCAGAGATGAGGTGGCTGGTTGGGCTGTCACAGTTATCCAGGGGAGACAATGTTGGCTTGAGTTAAGGGGGGTCTAGAGGCAAGGGGAATGAATAGATGGAGCTAAAAGCTGTTTTGGAGGTAGTGATCCCAGACCTGGTGATAGGAGCCAAGGCAGGAAGCACCAAGGATGATGGCCACCTTTCTCAATTGCCAATTCAGGGGAAAGGGAATGAATTTGGTTTTGAACACACAGAAAATTTTAGGTGTCTTTGGGACATCCAAGGTGGGAACATCCAGTATGTTTGGATATGTGGGTCTGAAGCTCAAGAAGAGGCAGTTAGAGGCATCAGAGTGAATGAGATTACTCAGGGAGAGTGGGCAGTAGAACAGGAGGAGTGCCCAGCACAGAACCTCGTGGAGTCCCTCAGTTAAGGGACAGGCTGAAGAAGAGGAAGCTGCCAAGGAGGAGCTGGCTAAAGAAGGCCTGGCTAGAGAGGCTGGTGGGAAACCAGGAGGATGTGCTGCTTGGAAGCCAAATGAAGAGTGTGTCTCGATAATAGCATCAGAAGCCGCTGCAAGGCTGTGCCGGTCGTGGAGGTCTGGGAATGCCCGGGGATGAAGGTGGCTTGGTGTGGCTTGAGGAATGAAGGTCGGTTGAGGGAGGAATGAAAGCCCATCAAGGGTGAAGGTCAGTCAAGGGAGGGGTTGGGGTGTTCAAAGCTCTTCCCAAAGGTTCATCCTTCCCCAAAGGGGAAGAGGGTGCTTTCCTTGGATGAGCCTGTTTGAATGGTGTAAATGAGGGCCAGGGGTGAGGGGGAGGCGGGAGGACAGAGGGGAGGGAGGGGAGATCAGTGGAGCAAGGTCTCCGAGGAGGGGGAGGAAAGGGGATGGCAGCACGTGGGAGGCTCCAGTGCTGGTGTCCTGGGAACAGTTGTCCTCCCACAGGAGCCCTATCTGGGCCCAAGGCTGGCAGTGGTGTGTTCTCTGTAAAGACCCCTGTGGCTCATTGTAAATAGTATTGTCTGGGGGTGAAACGGTTCAGAGCCAGTTAGGTTTCAAAAGCTGAACCTCCCGCACGTGTGTTTTTCCGTGTCCTCTGGAGAGCTCTTTGGTGTGGAGGTACTTTAAGGAAGCAGTCCATCTGGAGTAGTTGAATGCATTTTCTGTGGATCACGTTACTGATATGAGGCTTTTGAAGGCAGGATATGGCCATGCCAGGGATGATTCTAAACTTTCAGAGCCAGGCTCTTCCCCTTTGATTCTTTGTTCAGACAATTGAACTTGTCAAATGAGGTTAGCGTTAGAAAAAGCTAGAAATATTTTCTTTGCTGTTCCAAACACTAAACACACACACACACACACACACACTTTTTTTTCCCCCAATAGGAACTCAGATGAAAGTCTACTTGGCTTTTTCAGTAAGGACACATAGGTCCCTTACACTCATATTAAGGATAAACCTGTCTCTGGTAATTTCTTTCCTTACAAGTGGGGGAGTCGATTTTCCTGGCAGCTGGCCACAGGGCTTGTTTAAGAAGATGGCAGGCATGATACTTAGTGGAAAGGTTAGGCTCAGCCTGAATGATTTTCCTCCAGGACAAGGTTTGTAATTTGCATCTAAAGCAGTACAAAAAATAGTTTGTGTTAAGTTGTGAAGTCACTCATTAAATGAAACTTACGAGTTTTAATGCAGCTAAGTATTCTCTATACTGCTTGGGTTCTCTCTAGGGTTTTCTAAGTAGATTATAACAGTGAAAATGAGTCCTACGGATGCTGTTCCGGACCAAGCCAGGTCCCTTCTCAGGCCAGGAAGCCAGACCTTGACCACAGGGACCTCCCCTCTCCCCACCATTACAGCTCCTTCTGGCCCTGCCTCGCTGCCTTCTCTTGCTTGTGTTGAAGGAAGCCTTCTGTGCTGTTTTGAGCCCTAGTTCATTGGTGTCTGGGCAGCTGTAGGAGGTTGAGGAACCCTGGTAGGCTGGTAGGGGAAGCCTTTCAGGCATGAGTTTCTCTAAGAATGTTGACAGGTCTGAGCCCTTGGTACCCAAGACTCTCCATGTGTCCCTCACCTGAAGTGCTTCTGCCTTTCCCTATAGAGTCTTAGTGAACCAGAAGGAAGGAGGCCTTAGAGATAACTTTTTTTTTCCTTTTAAAGCAATGCTCTTGTTTCCTGTTTACACCAGCACCACAACCCCCTTGAGAAATGGCTGCTGGACTGTGGAAGGATGGGCGGTGACTGAGAGAGAATCTGAGAGACAAGGGTCTGCCCTACTCAGCCTCTGATCTGGGCCCTTGGGTTGAAAAGA
This sequence comes from Orcinus orca, assembly GCF_937001465.1. NCBI lineage: Eukaryota > Metazoa > Chordata > Mammalia > Artiodactyla > Delphinidae > Orcinus > Orcinus orca. The sequence goes on from NC_064574.1 coordinate 32,503,891, forward strand.
AAGAAAGGAAGGAGGAGGGGATGCCTGGGAGCCGTGCTGAGACAGCTTGAAGCAGCAAGGCAGCCTTTCCCCGCCACTGTGTTCTGGCCCCAGAGCTACTGAGCTGAGTACTCAGACCCACCAGTCAGCAGGGAGAGGGGATGAGAGTGGGCACTAGTCTGGCTCTGCTGCAAGGGCCACACGAGCTGGAAATCCAAGTGGGTTCTGTCATATGCTCAGTGCAAACAGACACTTTGGTCCATGGTAGGTTAAGTAGAATTAATTAGCTCATTAGTCCAACAAATCTTTGGGCGCCTGCTACGTTCCAGGCACTGCTCAGTGCAGTGGGAATCAAGAAGACCACAGTCACTGACACACCACCATGTCCAACATATATGTGATGCTTTTACCATGTGCCCCAGCTTGCACAGACTCACTCAGTTATATATCTGTGCTGATAGGTCCCTTATAAAGCATGCACAAGAAAGGAAAGCTGAATGAGCTAAATAGAAATAAGTCCTAATATTTCCTCCCACACCTCAGTGGACTGTGCTATACACATCCCACATCAGGGAGCACGGCCATGTACTGCTGCCTGTGTCTCAGACCTCCACCTTTCATGGGAGCTTTGAGAAGTGGATCATTTTTGAGTTGGGGCCGCCTGTTGGATGAATGGAAAACAGGAAAGAGGAAGCAAGGCAGGCAGATGCTGAGCTCACAGAATTGATTAGCCCAGGGCCCCAGCAAAGCCTGATAACCACCATTCTTTCACCACTCTACCCTCCTTGGGAAGGGTGCCCAGGTTGCCTGGGGTAGGTGCTTAGGGTTCTTGGGCTCCTGTCGTGTGTGCCATGGTCAGCCTACTGTGGGGGGGGTGGGTGTGGGTGTGGGTGCAGCAGGTGCCTGTTGCTATTCAGTCCCTTTATAGTTTTAATAGACTTTCACTGATGTTGCATTTGATCATCCCAACAACCGTCTGAGGTGGGGGGGGGGTCCTTTCCCCAGTGGTAAGACCAGAGACTGGAGGCCTGTGCTGAGTGTCATGAGCACCAGGGCTGGGATTTGACTGGCTGCCGCCGCCACCTCCTGCAGAAAGTCTTCTGTGGCGTCTGCCTGTCTCACCATCCGCTGGAGGAGCAAACCAGTGAAGCGCTTGACATCTCTGACTCTTGGTCCTGCGTGTGCCACTTTCTGCTGGGTGAAAACTTGGGCTCCAGGTTTCTGCCTCCTTCTGGGCCCACTATGGAAGCTGCCGCCAGCATTCGCCTCCTCACTCGGGCATGAGCAGCCCAAGTGGAAGGCCCTGTCCGTGCATGGGGAGGAGCCAGAACGCCGCAGGATTCCAGGTTCTCCAAGGTTTCTGTTCCTTGCCCTGCTTTCTCGACATCTCCACCTGGAGCCCAGAGAGCTGGCTGATTTGCCCCACCCTGATCCATGTCTTCCCAGGCTGTGCTCTTTCCTCCTGCACAGGAATTTGCCCTTCTGCCTTTTTTGGCTCTGTTTCAGCTTGTGGGAGAGTGGCTGCCTGTGTAGGTGTTTGTCTCCTGCTCTGAGGAGACCTCCAGTTAAGGGCTCTGAGGATGCTTATTCAGGAGCCTGGAGTGAGTTACTTGCTTACAGGCAGGTGACACCTGGAAAGCTAATCTCCTTCAGGCTTGTTTCTTTAGGGCATTTACTTCATTTCTTAGTTGTTCATCCCAGGCCCCCTGATGTCTTGACAGTAACAACAGTCACAGCATCTTTGTAACATTTCTCTCTATCCTTTTACTACTTTCTGCTTCAGGATACCTCTCTTCACTGCACTTCCTCCTAGCAAGGAAGGAGAGGAGTCGGATATGGCGATATCTGGGCTAACGTTCGTAAAAGGGCCTGCAAAGTCCAGAGACTTAGTACCGAGCCGGAGGTCCCTGCCCCTCCCCTGCAGGGGCTCTGCCTGGGTTCCTTCCTGCCCTTCCTAGCGTGGGGAACCAGCAGCCTTTGTGAGTTTCCGTGACAACAGGATGGATAAGTTAAAAATAAACTGTGCTAGGGCTTGTGTGTGTGCATGCACGCATGCCTGTGTCCTCTCGTCTGCTGTGCTCACCTCAGCCCCTGTGGCTTCTAGATACTCCTGGAGAACATCTGTGGGAAGCCTTGGTGGGGCTCTGGTACTTGCATTTTGAAGCCCCTTGGTTGAGGGGTCAGATCTAGATAATCCCACAACATCGTTACCTCATATTCCTGATGGTAGCTGATGGGGAGAGGATGATAATGTTAACATGAAGAATGGAAAGCTGTTCCAAATGCCTCAGTCTTCAGGCAGTCTCATCAGAGAGGGATAATCCCACATTATCCATGCATTTCAGAACCTTGTGGGGCAGTGGAATAGGCACAGCTCTGGGTGGGGGTTTGGTTAAATCTTTCTAGGGAACCCCTACCAGATAAGGAGGGTCCTTTCTGGGCTTCTTTTATTAGGTGAGGAAGCACAGTACAAGTCACTTGGGTGACTTGTCCAGAGCCACTGGCTAAGCATGGCGGAGGAAGGAGCACTGACCCCCATCATCGGAAGTTGTGGCTTTTCCCCTCAGGTCCTACGGATGAGGCCACCTCCATAAGTTCTTTCTTTTTTTAAATTGAAGTATAGTTGATTTACAATGTTGTGTTAATTTCTGCTGTACAGCAAAGTGCCTCCATAAGTTCTTTACCAAAGCCTGCTGTCTCTGTATCAGCAGTTCTGCACTAAAGCCTCTGTTTTGTGGTGTTATCACAGTTGTGAGTTAATTTAGAAACAGCTGTCTCTATGAGGGCAGGGGCAGCTTTACCACACCTGGAATTAATTCCTCTCTTCCTCCCACCATCCTTACATATATTTGTAAGTATTTTATGTAAGTATCTTTGTGCCGGGCATGAGGATATCCTGAGAAAAAGTTGTTATAATCCTTGTCTTTAGGGACCTTATGGTCAGTTGGGGCAGAAGACAGTTATAAAATCTCCCACCAAGTCCCTGTTGTGGCCAGTGCTGAGCTGGAGGGAGAAGGTCTGATTGTAGGAAAGGGAAGGACTGAGGTGGGGCGTGGGGGTTAGAGAAGGCTGGAGGAACAGGTTAGTGACACAAAGTACTTAAATCTGGAACATATTAAAAAAAACTCCTACAAATCAATAAAAAGGAAAGCAAGAAAACTCAGTAGAAAACTGGCCAATGACTTGACAGACACTTCACAGAAGACGATATCCAAATGGCCAAGAAACATGTGAAGGGATCCTCAGTTTCATATATTTATTAGTCATCAGGGAAATTCAAATTGTCCAATTTGAAGAAAGATATAACTGTCTTTTTGTTTGCACATGTATGTAATGAAATCTTTGACACTTTGGTGAAACCTCCTTTTGCCATTTTCAGTTTACTTTATTCTGAATCTCTTACTGAAGAATAAAATGGATTCCGAGATGCTTACATAAAAGGAAATCTAGTGGGATGAACACACGGAAGTCAGAGACCTGGTTAGTAGGAGATTTGGGGCCAGCCATCGAATTTCTCAGAGCCCCTGTTTCTTCATTTGTAAACAGGGATCTTTCCGTCTTCCTTCCCTTCCTCCCAGAGCTGCTCAGATGTTCACAGGTGTGGGAGATGCTCTCAAAACTGTGAAGGGCTATTCAAATACTGTGTAGTATTGTTACTCTGATTCCAAGTGATTTGATTTCTCCTGCACCTCTTCTCACAGCAGCTATTCTAAATTCTCCTAAGAAATAAAAGCTCTGAGTAGAAGGATGGTCCCTAGGATGTAGAGCAGCCTGCTCCATGGTACTCTGGTTGGAGAACCTGTTGTTGGCATGGCTCTGGTCCCTTCACACAGGCTGGGGAGCAGGGTGAGTTCCTGTGAGCATTTCCTTATATGGCTGGGGTCTGGTGGCAACTCTGTGAGTGACATCAAAGTGTCTGCTGATGCCCAGGCCTGGTGGCTGGGAGAGGGCAGTGGTACACACCAGTCCTGGTGAAGCAGTGACTCGAGTTAGTGGTCCCATAGGGCTTTCACACTGAGTGGGGCTGGCCTCCTTATGGGGTGTTCTTGTGAAGTCTGGAAGTAACACCATGGACTTTGGGGAGCCCTGTTGCAGGGGCAATAGCCTGAACACCCAGCTTTCCCCGAGAGATCCCGGGCTGTCTTGGTGGTTCTGAGCATCCATAGCTTGTGGCAGAGCAGGGGCTGCTCCCTGTGTGACTTAGGTGTTGATGGAGAGGGGTTCTCAAAGGTGGATGGGTCTTTTTGGATGTCTACACCCAGTATCCTACTCAGCGCTTGTGACCTTTTCCTCTTCTGTTTTTCTGCTATGTAGGAGTCGGAGGCAGAAGCAAAGGCAGATGGAGAGACTGCATCGGACAGTGAGAGCCGAGTGGAAGCTGTCACCCTACCAACCTCTGTAGACGATACCCCAGAGGTCCTCAACAGGGCCCTTTCCAACTTGTCTTCAAGGTAGCTTGGCTTAATGATGCAAGTGCTTGCTGGGGTCTTGCACTGTCTCCAAGTGCCATGGAAAACCCGAAGCCCTTAGAGAGCCCACAATCTTGTAGCAGGAGCCCACATCTGTTAGAATGTGAGGTGCAGGCCTGCCCGCTTTCATTGGCCACAGTCTCCCCTGCCTTTGCCTAGGGCTCCATTGAGTATCATCTAGTGTTTAACAGTGACTACGAGCGCCGCCTGGGTGGATCTGGCCTTGAAGGGTGCTCTAGGCTGTCTGGGAGGTGCTGTCTAAGGAGGAGGAACGAGTGGACATGGGGGTGGTCACTGACACAGCACATGAAGATGAATGATCCTTGGGGTTTGTGACTAATGGGCAGGTTGCTTTACACTGAGGAGCCCAAGTTTCTAGTTAGGAGTTCAGTTTTCCCTCTCTCACACACATACATTGTGGACATTCCTTGAATTTTCCTATAAGAATTGAGAAACATCTCAACTTGGGTGAATTCAGGGTTAAAATTTTGATCCCTTGAGATTCTAGTCCTTCCGATACCAGCTGCGTGGGCAGATTAAAAAGGCAAACTATAAGACCCCAAAACATTATCTAAGAGTGTTCCTGGGCATGCCTCCCACACATTTGTCCCTTTGAAAGGCTGTATTGTGCAGTGGTTAAGGACATGGGTTCTGGAGCCAGACTCCCAGGATTCAAATCTCAGCTTAAGCACTTCACAGGTGTATGAACTGTGCATCCCTTTCTTCATCTGTTGTAAAAGCTAGTAGTGTTGAGGGTTGAATCAATTAATACATGTAAAGTCCTTATAGAAGTGCCAGGTACATACATATGATAGCTATTATTACCACTGTGTTTGATACTGTTATCTCCATAGCAATGCAGGGTCAGAGCAATGTAGGATTCTGCTGCAGGAAAAATGTTTTTTTCCTCAGATAGAGAAGCCCATAGAAGCCGTCCAAGTAGATACAGAAGTAGAGGGCATTGTTCCCTCGGGTCTTTTGCCTGATTCCTTCGTTAAGACACAAGCTGGGTGTGTTTTTCTGTGGACCTTGGAGGACTTGCTGAGTTTAGCATGGATGATGTGATGGCTCTGGTGGCTCTGCACCTCCCAGCATGTGGCTACTGGGCTACTGCCTCTGTCAAGGTGAAGGACATACTCCTGGAAAGGATTGACCTCAGGGCCCTTTCAACCCAGGAAGAACCATCCCCCTTGGGTTTGTACCTCAGTTCTTTCTGGGCCCCTGACATGTTTTCTCCTTCCCCTCCTCTCTAACTTAGATGGAAGAACTGGTGGGTGAGAGGCATCTTGACTTTGGCCATGATTGCATTTTTCTTCATCATCATTTACCTGGGACCAATGGTTTTAATGATGATTGTAAGTGCCATTTATATGCTGTTTTATAGTTTTGCTTTCACTTTTCCCTACAGGACTGGTCATTTTAAGTGCCAGGTGTTGGGTTGGTTCTGGGAATCACTTGGGGTCCAGGCTCTTCAGACCACATCTGCCTTAGAATAGCTGCGATTTCTCACCTTCCAGCAGCCAACTGGAGGGCTATTTGTGTGTGAATTAAGGATCACTTTAAAATTTGATTTTATTACTTCAGCTCTTTGATCAAACTGGGACCCTGGCTACGATTCTGTGTGACTCTTGGTTTTGTTTCTTGTTTTCCTGGAGTCTCTCTCCTAGGTTTTAGGACTTTTTTGTTAAGAAATCCCAGTCCACAGTACTTTGCTGTTAGTCTTCCCACTGTCATGGACAGGGTCAAATGACTAACAGATGAGTGCTGAGCAGAGCAGTTGGGACTTTTCAAGTATGTATTTCTATTCGAAGTCAAGAATGGAAGATATTGAGTCCCGAGGTGGGGGGGGGTGTTCTACAATAAAAAGTTAATTGAACTTTCAGAAGCGTATATTTATTGTGAGAAATTGCATCTACTCTGTGTGACTTAAAGGGCCTCACTACCCTGTGGGGTGGTGTGAGAGAGAAAGGAGGAGAGCGGAATCACTGAAGGACCGACATTGTTCTTAAATATAGTGGTTTTTCTTGAAGGCCCATGACCTGTTGGTTTCTGTTTCTAAAGATCATAAGAATTGGGGAGTTGACAAGTGTTCTAATTCTTTTGTGTCCTGCAGGTGATGTGTGTTCAGATTAAGTGTTTCCATGAGATTATCACTATTGGCTACAATGTCTACCACTCCTATGACCTGCCCTGGTTCAGAACCCTCAGCTGGTAAGCTCTTTAGCCCCACAGAAACCCTTAACAGATTTGGACAAGTGTTTTGTGGTAGGTATTTACAATCATGGTGGGAGGGAGGCTGTGATGGCCATGGACCTTCACAGCACCTTTGAGACCCAAGTATTGCATAGGCCGGACTGTATGGTTGGCCTGTGAGGAGCGTTTGAGTAGTTACCCAGAGTCTGGACTCTTCCTCAGAAGAAACCAGACCAGCTGCATCTGTGACTGTGTTTGCATCAGTATTTGGATTCCTTAGACTCTGCACAATGGCCCCCCTTTTCTATATCAGTACATTTTTCATGCTCTAGTATCTCAGCATCCCACAAGAATTATCTGGGAGTTGTCAGTGCTGGTGTTGCTATCTCTGGAACTTGACTTCCTCATCCTTAAAACAGATGGTTGAGACCTAGTCAGTGCTTTTCAAACTGTGGTTTTGGAGCCCTAGTTCCTCGGAGGCTCCTTGGGTGCCAGTGAGCAGGAGTGAGACTGAGTGCAGGGGATCGGGGCTCCTCAGAGGAACTCTGTTTTCTCCTCCTAGGAAGGGGCTTGGCTTTTTTTTTTTCTGGCCACGCCACGCTACATGCAAGATCTTAGTTCCCTGACCAGGGATTGAACCTGGGCCCTCGGCAGTAAGAGCGCAGAGTCCTAACCGCTGGACCACCAGGGAATTCCGGGCTTGGCTATCTTGAAGCAAAAACAGGGTCAAAACCTATAGTGCAGATGATGTCCGAGACCCCTTCCTGATCTGAAACTCGCTGCTGTATTGACCACACTCTTCTCAGGTGGTGACATGTGAGCAGAGTACTGTGTAGTCCTGAGAAGACTTCGGGCAAATACAGATTCTTCTCACCCTGCTGTGCTGGGTCTCGGGCATTGATTTCATTACTTACCAGGCCAGAGAGTAGTGTTTTGGGCCCCAGCAACTTGGTTATGGCCAAGGGAGTTGATGTGCTCGGACTTGGCCTGGACACATCCTCTGAGAGATGCTTCCTCGTCATCCAGCAGCACAAGCTGCCTCGCAGTCTCCACAGGGCCTGTGCTTGCCACCTGGGTTAAGATGTAGGTCTCTCTTGTGGGTCTTCTATAGCTGGAAAGCAATGTTATGAATTTTGTTAACATACTCAGGATGTCTGACCCCTGACTGTGGTCACTGTACAAAGGAAGTGTTTTTCACATAACAGAAAACAAACCCAGTATGGGAGTTCTTGAACTTCCACAATTAAAAAAAAAAGAAAGAAAAAATGGAAGAGAGAAGCTCTCCCCTCTCTTCTTTGTCTGGATCCTTGTTGAGTGTTTAGAGTGGGGCTGCTGGTTCCCATACTCAGAAACACCAGTGAGGCCGCAAAGGTATATGAGCCATGTCTTCTCCCTCCTCAGAGCTCCTTCCAGTAGAGGAGAGAGGTTATAAACAGATGAAGAGTTAGTGCTAGTGAAAGGTTTGTGTGTCAAAGCCAGGCATCAGAGAGGAAGACAGTCTGAAGCATAATTAATTGCTTAGTGGAAGGAGCAAATACTTTGTACTATAGAAATAAATGCAGGGGAGGCAGATATCATGTTAGGTCATGCAAGGTTTTTATGAAGAAAATGGTATTTGAGCAACGAGTGATAAACTGGGTAAGTGAAGAGGATGTTCCAGGCAGGGAAAAGAAGGGAACCAAGCAGACAGGTGGCAAAGCCAGAGAAGTCCATTTTGATAGGTGTGCAAGGTTTGTGTCAGGAAGAGTGGATGTAAGGCTGCGGAGGCAGGATGAGGTGCCTTTCAGAGGGTTGTCTTACAGTTTGAGTGTTAAGTTAGGCCTGGTAATGCTACAGAAGGGGCAAAAACTTGAGTCCCAAGTTTATGATAAATGGAGAGTGAATGAAAGCCACAAATTTCTAGATAAACGTCTCACCTTCAGTGTCACCAGAGAACAGGGAATGGTGATCTGCTTGTCCTGTGTGAGCTGCCCCCGGGGGTCTTGGGGGTCAGGTGGACCTCTGGTCCTCGAAGCTTTCTAACAGCCTCGCTTTAAAGGAGAGGCCACATGTGCTCCCCTTGGCAGTGACCTGTATTCTCTTACAGGTACTTTCTACTGTGTGTAAATTATTTCTTCTATGGCGAAACAGTGACAGATTACTTCTTCACTCTGGTCCAGAGAGAGGAACCTTTGCGGATTCTCAGTAAATACCACCGATTCATTTCCTTTACTCTCTATCTAACAGGTATGAGTCAAGCAGCTCACCAGTTGTGTATGTCTTGCTTTTGCATGTCTGCTGAGTTGGGGCATTTCTTTGTCAATGTAAGGTTTTGATGACATTAACTCTGACCACTTAGGGGAGCAGAGCTAAGGATTCTGCCTTACGTGAGCTGTAGCAGCTCTTTACTAAGAGAAATGAGACCAAGGGGCTTGTGTGGTTGTGGAGGCTGAGTTTGTGCCACCTGTCCTTGTGTTCCAGCCTCTGTTGGAGGACTGCATAGCATGGTCTTGTCCTGACTGTCCTCTTGGCAGAGATTCTGCAGCGTGACTGAAACAAAAACCACCCAGGAACTTGTATATAAAAAGGGACATTGCATTGACATATACACTACTATATATAAAATAGATAACTAACAAGAACCTGCTGTATATATAGCACAGGGAACTCTATTCAGTTCTCTGTAATGACCTATATGGGAATAGCATCTAAAAAAGAGTGGATATATATGTATAACTGATTCACTTTGCTGTACAGCAGAAACTAACACACATTGTAAATCAACTATACTCCAATAAAAATTAATTAAAAAAAAGGGACATTGCAGTATATTAGAAATTTTATTGATTTGGGTTTAAAAAGACCTGTGACTTCAAAGGAGCCAGGAGCTTACTCTTTGAATCTCAGTTAGCTCTTCTGTAATCTAAAGCTAAAACAGGAGCATTACTGTGAGGATTTGAACAGATACATTGCAACTTGACAAACAGTAAAGTGCTCTGTCAGTCTAAACTCAGTTAAGACTGTACAGTAATGCTAGTAATGTGTTCTTCATAGTTACCCTAAAAGCCAGTTTGAGGCATATGAGAAATTTGTTCTGACCTAATAAGTTTCAGTCTTACCTGTTGTTCATCAGCTTGATGGCAATACTCGGCTCCGTGAAAGACACCTGGCTATTAAAATATGAAGTCCCCTTCTGAGAGGTTTGCTGTGTTGAGGATAGAGAGCATGCCTCAGAGCCTGGGAGCAGCCCCACAAAGGGAGGCCAGGGGTCTTGAATAGTGATGTGCTCTCTTCTGGGCAGGGCTACTTTTGAGGGACTCAGCACACTTATGGGTAAAATCCCTTTTCTTCCTGGAGAGTTCGGTCATATGGGTCAGTAGGAGAGAGATGCAAGGATGGCCTTGGCCCCATACCAGGTAGATCCTCCTTCTGCCTGTTCTTTAGGACAGAGGTTGGCAAACTTTTTCTTAAAAGGTCCAGATAATAAATATTATAGGCTTTGGGGGCTATAGGGTCTCTGTTGCAGCTCCTCATTTCTGCCATTGTAGCACAAAAGGAACCCCGGACAATATGTAAACAAATAGGCATGGTTGTGTTCTAATAAAAGTTTGTTTATAAAAACAGGCGGCTGGCCTGACTGTTGTCGGCCTGTGCTCTAGGATCAAAACATTTCTATCTGGTGAACAGTGTCCTAAGTTGAGTGTAGTCTGCAAGATTTTAAAATATTGCCTTCCTTTAATTGTCTTGAAGGAGTCATTTTTTCCTTCTGACTGCTTATCTGGTTTTATTCCCTTGGGCTATGAATTTGTGCCCTGGTTGGTTAACTGCTGCCAGGAAATTAGCAAAGGACTGCTTCACACAGCTAAAGGAAATGACTAGGACAAAGATAAATGCAGAATGTGATTCATTTTGCCCTTTCTCCTCCTCTTCCTCAAATTAGGATTCTGCATGTTTGTGCTGAGTCTGGTCAAGAAGCATTATCGACTGCAGTTCTACATGGTAAGGGAAATATGCGCATCAGTGTCAAAATTCTTGGCATAAGTGAAATTCTGTGGAAACTCCACAGGTCTCTCATCCTTTCAGTGATAAATCAAAACCCTGGAATGCAGTCTGTTTTTATTCATCTGGAACCTAGAGGATGAAGGAGGCATCCCTCGTGAAGTTTGGTGGCTCTTTATCCACCTAGACCCAATCGCTGTTATGTAATTTACACCCTAAGTAGTCTTTGCCCTCTGGACCTGAGGGTGGCCTCCAGGTAAGGCTCAAGGTGAAGCTTTAGGCATTGCCCATAGATATCCTGCCTGCTATATCACTCCCTCAACCTAAAAACATCCCCTCTCTGAGTGTCCTAAGCACTCAATAAATACTTACTAAGAAAATGAGAAGTACCCAGGCTTTTGGAGCATAGAAGGACTAACTAATGGGCCATATGGGCCCTCCTTTTGATGGCAACTGTAGCTGGGGAACGTAGTTCTTCCCAGAGGCCTGTTCTATACCTTTTTCACTTCCTGTAAGGCAGGTACAGAAGCAGATATCTTTCCTACCTGTTTCTAAGCAATTTTCTATTTGGTATTAACGGTTATTTGAAGTTCCTTTCAAGCTAAACTGTTAGGTAAAGTTTATCCTTTATCTTCTTTTGCAGTTTGGCTGGACCCATGTAACATTACTGATTGTTGTAACCCAGTCACATCTTGTTATCCACAACCTGTTTGAAGGAATGATCTGGTGAGTGATGTTGGGGGGGGGTTCCTTTTATTTTGTGGGTGTTTTCATATAGGTGGGCTGAGAAACTCTGATGAACTGTCTAAACCAGAGATTCTCACCTGAGCTACATCAGAATCCCTTGCAGGCCTAGTTGCAGCACAGGTTGCTGGGCACCCCCACTCCTGAGTTTCTGCTTCAGTAGCTATGGGGTGGGGCCTGAGAACTTGAATTTCTGATACATTCCCAGGTGATGCTGATGCTGCTGGTTGGGACCTACACTTTGAGAACCACTGTTCTAGACTAACAGGTGTAGGGATATTTAAAGAATCAAAGGCAATGTAACTATATGGCAACAAATTTGAAAATCTAGAAGAAAAAATCATGATTTCCTAACAAGAGGTCACCGAGTAAAAATCACGAAGAAGAAAACTTGAATAGATCAGTAACTATAAAAGAACTTTGAAAATTGCATAAGAATCCACACCTGGAAAAAATGACCAATGATAGCAGCTGAGTTTTATCTACCCCTTAATATTAAAGCTGATAAAACCATAGGGAGGGAGAAACAAGAATGATAAACTGATTTCTTTTATGATTATAGATATACTATTCTAAATAAACTATTAGCGAATGGAATCTGGCAATGTGTCAAAAGAATGATATACTTAGTAGATTTTATTCCACATATGCAATGGTTTCAGCAGGAAATCTATCACCATTGACAGAAATCAGTAGGCTGACTGAAGAAGCTATGCTTTTAGTGAAAATGTGAAGGCATATCCTCGTGTATATGAGGAGCTAAAGTACTGTGATTAAGATCCCAAACTGTGCCTCTGTTTCCTGTTCTCAGGGTGAAGGTACAGTAATACCCACTGCCTGAGGAATAAATTAGTAAAAATATGTAAAGTGCTTAGAACAGAGACTAGCTCATCTAAATGTTCGCCTTATGGCATTATTATGTTTAAAATAATGATAATGGCCTGAGGAGATGTACTCTCCCTCTCTTTCAGAGTGTTGTTAAGTAATTCTAAAGAGGGGCTCATGCTAAGTTCTCATCTTCAGGGCTAGACATACCACTTGGCTCTAGAGTGAATCATATTAAAATCTCTAGTTATTGGTTTTTAGACTGAACCTTCAAGACTTAATTATAGTTGTAGAGCAGAGAATGTTGCTAGAAGCCTCAACAAAGTAAATACTATGGGTTGTTGGGTGGATACAGGTGCTCTAAATCCCTACCTTAACAAGCAGGAAGTCAGAAAATATTGCCTGTAGTTGAAGGGCTAGGATTTTTGTATGTTATGTTAAACTGTAATAGAGAAAATTTGAAAAAAGTGACTGTCAGAGAGCAGAAAGTGAGAAGAGAGAGATGGTACAAGTTTGGAAACTGTCCCTTTTTTTTCATGGTGGGGATGACCAGACCAGCAGAGGGAGGCAGAGAAGAAATCTGGCTATATGTACTTGATCTTGCTCTCAGTGTAGTCCTGGGGAAAAGTTGGGCTCACTAGAGCTAGTAGAGCTAGTAAAAAAAAAAAAAAAGGTAAATTATGAAATAGATAATAAATGTATTACTTAGGATTATGGAAGTAACTACTAGAAGAAGAAAAGTCAGAAATGTTTAAAAGTAGTTATTTTGGAGAATGGAGATAGGGATAGGGGAAACAAGGTAACTTTTTATTTTTTCTTTTCTTTACACTTTAAATTTTTATATTACTTTATAATGAAAAAAGAACAAATGACATTTTATAGGGTACCACCTCCATTTATTCAGTAGTCATTCAGTAAACATTTGAATGCTGCTATGTGCTGAGTACTAGGTATGGCTTATGTGGCATTTTATTTCTTTTAAACTTACTCCTTAATGGTTAATAAGTACTATATGGGTTATTCTGGTACTGAAATTTATGAATGGCATTGTTTTGTGGACTTTTGAGGTATTATCATCTTGGTAGTGTTGATTCTTACTTTGGTTTATTTCCTAGGTTCATTGTCCCCATTTCTTGTGTGATCTGTAATGACATCATGGCCTATATGTTTGGCTTCTTCTTTGGTCGAACCCCACTCATCAAGGTAAGTGGATCACCCTAACATGGACCATCACCGTGAGGGGAGGGTGGTGCTTTCAATATGAGTAGATCAGCTTGGGAGACAGAAGAGATCTAGCTGGTGTGTACATCTTTATGTCATCCTGATGAAAGGCTAGTAATAAATTAGCTTCAAGAGAAAAGCCAGAGGAAGACTTGACAACTACTCATAGGAAAAAAAAGAGCTAATAGGGAAAATATTTTTATAGACGGTGTAGGCACACTTTTGTGGCTTTGATCTGAATTTGAGTGTTATCATTTAAATAGTTTGCTGTTTTATAATATAATTAAATTATTTGGCCAATTGAAACAGAAAGGAAACTGAGGGCTATCAGACAGGGAACAAGGAAACCAAGTATGGGGTACTTTAGAAGGTGAGGTGGTTTAATTGAATGAGTTTTTTTAATAGTAGAAAGACTTTTAACAGTTAATCATTATTCCCAAAGCTAGAGTTATCAAAATGCCTTTTTTTAAGAACTTGCTCTCTGTCCACAGCTGTCCCCGAAGAAGACCTGGGAAGGCTTCATCGGGGGCTGCTTTGCTACTGTGGTATTTGGCCTTCTGGTAGGTGGTGCTCCCAGTTGGGTGGGGGATGGGCAGAGGCCTCCCGCCCACCTTCAAAGCCCATCCATGGCTAGTGAGCATGTCCCCCGAGGCCAAGGACTCTGTCCTGCAGAATGGCAACCTTGCCCTATAGCGGGGCATGAACATGGCATGGGCAATGCCAGCTGTCCTTTATCTGCCAGTCTTTAAGCAGTAGAGGAGTGGGGGCCGTGCACACCTTGTACTCCTCTCAGTCTGAGGCCTGGCAACACTCAGGAGATGGCATTCTTGTCCAGGCAATTGATATTTTGCCTGAGAGTAAGAGGTGAGGTGGGATATGCCATTCTAACCCAGATTTTCTCCTGTGCGTGTCTTTCCTGGAGAGGAATGATCTCCCAGCCCTTTCTAGAGCACCATTCTCTGCTTTTGACCCTCAGGCCTGTCTCTCCCCTTTTCAAAGTTGTCCAGCTGCCCTTCAGGGCTGACCCCCTACTTACTGCTCTTCAGCCTTCTCTCCTCCTGGTTGTCTTCCTCTCACTATACCACTCCCCTCACCACCTGCCATTTTGAATTAAGGGATCCTGAGAAAAATGGACCGTTGCTCCTCCAAATGGGTGAAACTTCTTGTAGTTCTTTGCCCAAATTCCCTCAGGTCTTTCCTGGATTTATTCAGGGCCTGGTTATTGGAGCAAGTACATTGAAGCCTCAGTGGGCCATCAGCCTCTTTTCCATTTTTTTTTTCCAGATACAGGTAAAATACACATATGGTGAAATATGAACCTCTGATTTAGTGCATAGCTTGCACTTAGGGTGCTAGGCACTGTGAGGGACTTGGCTGAACCAGGCACGTGCTGCCCAGGCAAGATGGCTGGAACTTGTCTCCTTAGTCTGTCTGTTCTCATCCTCAGCTGTCCTATGTGATGTCCGGGTACAGATGCTTTGTCTGCCCCGTGGAGTACAACAATGATACCAACAGCTTCACTGTGGACTGTGAGCCCTCGGACCTGTTTCGTCTGCAGGAGTACAACATTCCTGGGGTGATCCAGTCGGTCATTGGCTGGGTATGTGCCACTCACATGGGGCGAATGATCCTTGGCTGGATAGTGACTACACAGAGAGAGCCCTCTCTCCACCACTGCCTTCCCTCAAAAACAACTAGCTTCCTCCCTCCCCAAAGCTTGTAAGCCCCAGGTTGGAGAATTGCTCAAGTCAGTTCAGGGTGAGGACAGGAGGAGACATTTCCTCCCGCTTCAAATCATTAAGACCAGGATTCTGAAAGTGTGCTTTTGGATCCTGGGGCACCCTGAGGTCCTCTCAGGGGGTCTGTACTTTCTTCATAACATAATGAAGAAAGTTTCACTTTTTCACTTTGTCAACATTTGCCATGATGGTGCAAAAGCAGTGCTGGCACCTTAGCATGAGTGAAGGCAGTGGCACTGAACTGGACTGTCATTGAATTCATTATGCCACATACTCACAGGAAGACTCAGCCAGCTCACTTTAAGAATGTCTTTGATGAGATAGTAAAATTATTAAATTTATTAAATCTTGACCCTTGAATACACACCTTTCTAATGCTCTGGTACCAAAATGGAAATTATACATAAAATGCTCCTGCTAAATGCTGCAGGACAGTGCTTACCTAAAGGAAGACTGCGTGTGCACCTGCTTGAGTTACGAGCTGAACTAGCGGCTTTTTTATGGGGACATAATTTTTACTTGAAAAGAACCGGCAAACTATAATTTTTCAGATTTGGATTTTTGGCAGACATTTTTCTTGAAAAGAAACAAAGTGAGTCTGTCACTTCAAGAAAACAACTGACAGTAGTTGTTACCAATGATAAAATTTGGCTTTCAAGTACAAATTAGAGTTTTGGAAAGTGTATACCTGCCACTGTAAGTTCGACAGCTTCTTAATACTTAAAGGCTTTTCTGAGGGATCTGTGGTGATTTTAACATATGACGTTTTGACATTGTATGGCAAAATTTGTCTACATTTGAAAGATCTGTGTAACTCAGTGAACCAGTATTTTTGAAATGGCCAGTGCATGGTGTTACACAGTCATGCACGGGTAAACGATCCATTCAAATGGTCATTGATAGGCTTTCAGATTCCACATTGCACCAAATTTTTAGAAAACTACGGCTCAAGTTCTGGTGTAGTATCAGAGAAGAATACCCATAATTATCTGAAAAGACGGTGCTAAAATACTCTTCCTTTTTTCAACAATGTGTCCTTGTAGGGCTAGATTTTCTTCATACACTTCAACCAAAACATCATATTGCTGTAGACTGAATGCGTAGTACCTTAATGTCCTCTATTAAGCCATATATTAGAGATTTACCAAAAACAAACAAAAACCCGCAAACCAGTCTTTTTCCTAAATTATTTTGGGGTGGGGGGAGAGAAATAGTTTCATAAAGAGGTGGTTTTGTTGTTGTTTGTTTGTTTTTTAATGTTAACAAGTAATAAGCCTGGGCTTGCAGGCATCTCAACTGAATTCTTTTATTCTTTTCAGAAAACAGTCCGGATGTACCCCTTCCAGATTCACAGCATTGCCCTCTCCACTTTTGCTTCACTCATTGGCCCCTTTGGAGGGTTCTTCGCTAGTGGATTCAAGCGAGCCTTTAAAATCAAAGTAGGAAAACCCTTTTCTTTTCCCCTCATTGTCTCCAAGCTGGGCCCCTTTTCACCCGTCTTCTGCCTTCCTCCTCCTGTCCCACTTCATCAGCCACCACCCCCTTCAAAATACCAAGCTATGAACTCTGATTATTAATGTGTGCTCTTCTTCACCCATGCATGGAATTTAAGTAGGTTAAAGGAAGATACATTGTTTCTAAGAAAATTCAGTGGTTGGATTTTCAGTATATTTGTTAATATATTCTTTCTTCAAAAGAAACATTTTGTAATTTAATAAGATTGTGTCCTATTATAGCTTCAGCATTTGAATCAATACTTACTTTTCACTTTCTGTTGCCCTCAGCTATTCAGTACAGTAGCTGGACATTGAGGTGGGACCATAAACCAGGCTTTGACTTGGCTGAGGCCAGGCTCATCAATCCTTCCCCTCCTCTAACAGGACTTTGCCAATACCATTCCTGGCCATGGAGGCATCATGGATCGCTTTGACTGCCAGTATCTGATGGCCACCTTTGTCAATGTGTATATTGCCAGTTTTATCAGGTATAGTACCTTTCCATCTGAACCAAGTTAGTGGATTTTTAAGTGGTGAAATTCTAGAATTCTAGCTACTTCTCAGTTTGAGTGAAAAAAACCAAGTGTGAATGCAGTTTTCAGTTGCTATTAGTTATGGATTCCCTGAGGACCCTTACCCTCCACTAGTAGAGAATCCAGAGAGGGAGCAGCTACTTAAATAATCAGGCCCTCGAAGTTGCTTGGCCCCTGCTTTGCTCAGTGCTGTTTCTTCATCCTCTTCTAGGGGCCCTAACCCGAGTAAGCTGGTTCAGCAGTTCCTGACCTTGAGGCCAGATCAGCAGCTCCACATCTTCAACATGCTCAAATCTCACCTGACTGACAAGGGGATGCTGACAGCTGCCACGGAGGACGAATAGGGACCACCAAGGGCCAGAAGAGCAGGAACAGGGCTGAGTGAGGGGCAGGGCTCCAGGGCAAGCCCAGCTGGACAAAGACAAGACTTCAACTCACTGTCTTTTTTTTTTTTTTTTTTACAGTGTTTTTTATTTGTGGATTTTAAAAAAAAAATCTGTGTGTACGGTCTATGTGCTTATGATTTGGGTTGTAAGTAACCTACAGCTTTGAGTTGGAAAGAAGTCATGGTGGTAAAACCATTTGGGTTTTTAAAACCGAAGTTTTTAACAACCTGGAAGACAGTGTTGCCCAGCTCTGAAGCACCTGCTTCTAGCTCCCAAGCTGGAGCTTCCATATCTGGGCTTGATCAGAGTGGTCATTCATCTGTGTTTGTCCAGTTTAGCCACCCCGCCACCCCAAGCTCTCTTTGTAGCTGACCCCCAGCAGGGAAGAGATGCACAGCTTGGATGTCTTTACTACTGGAGCGCTTTCCCTGGGCTTCTCAGTAATCCCTGCCTTGGAGCTACAGGAGTGCTGCCTCCTGAGGCTGGAGGGATGAAGACTTGTTAATCAGATAGGCATTCTGTTCACAAATCCTGTGGAGTATGAGCTCTGCTTTATGATATGGGTTCACCTCGCTTCATCACAGACTGAAAGAAGGTTTCAGTTTTTATTTTTTTCAGAAAGCATGAAAAATTATAATAGTCTGGAGAAAAGCTACACTGTACTATTTCAAGTGTATGCAGTAGGATATACTGTAGTTGGGCCTTTTCCCACAGGGTTTAGGCTCAAGTGGCTCCTATAGGGCAGTCGGTTAACTGGGTCTTTTCAGGGATGATGTCGTTCACGTTTGCGCTGTAGACTTGTTGCTGCTGAATCCCTTCTGGGGGCTTCCCGATTTGACAGGGAGCAGAGGGCTTCTCTTTCACATGCCCATGCCCTTGGCCTTGCTGACCACCCACGTAGCTGCTGTGTTGTGTGTGTGTGTGTGTATATTATATATATAATATATATATGTATAACTCTTAAGGGAAGTGTGTATCTGTGTGTGTGTTAAAAATCACTTATTTCTTACAGTGATTTCAATTGTACCATGACTTCTTCACTGAAACCACAAAGTCCTGCTTACAACTCTGCATAACCCAACCCAATTAGAGGTTTGAAGCTTCTGAAGATTAAATGCACACTTGTTGTATAATGTGACCAGTTTAAATGTAGTTTATATTTTACAGGGGGACCGTTTTTCTTTTCAACTGTGACTTATTTATTGTTTCCTTTTAAGTAGAGGAGTGAGGTTGACTTTTGGAATATACGTTCTTTGTCAGGACAATAAGCAAGGGGAGAGCTTGGTGGCCAAGTGTGTTCCATTATTCTGTGCCATATTGGTTCTCATTGCCAAATGGGGGTGTAGCAGCTTGCTTCAGCACCTTGGGCTGGTGCTGCTTTGCTTTATTTCTGTTTATCTCAGCCTCACTGCATCTGTGGATGCTCACAGCCAGCCCAGATCACTAAAGCGTCCAGCACGGACCAGACCGCTCTTGATGTCTCAGCTCACAGTCGCTGTGTGACCTTCCACGTGCAACAGCTTCTTTCTTCTGAACTTTTATTTCCAGTTCATTACATGGCTTTTCTTTTTCAGGTCCAAGGCCCCCTTAAAAACAAAATGTGTTTTTGCATGGGGTTTTAGTGCTGGCTGTGACTCTAGGTAGGACAGACACATCACTCTGTGGGTCCTCATTTTCTGAGGTGTCTTGTAATTCCCATATTCCATGATTCTGGCTGAACAAGTACATGTACCAGAGGCTGCTGCAGGTATTGAGTCATGTCCTGGGCACCCAAAAAGCAAGTACTTACAGGCCTTTTCTAAATACTTGTCCTTAAAATGCTTGTCCTCAGCAATAAATCTTAAAAAGTGGAGGTGATGAGTAACGAATCTAGTTTTCTGATTGCAGAATGAACTTGGTTCCCCAAACCAGAGATGGAATGGTGCCACATTTGTCTCGTGGTGCCCTACTGTGGGCAGATGGTGGATCCTTGGGTGCAGGGAGTCTCAGCTGGGACTCGGCAGCAGAGAGCCACCTTTGAATAGGTCTTCCTTTGGGATCAGGGAGCCTGGCACATTCCTGTGGACATGGCTGCTGATGGGGGTCCTGGGAAACGGCAGCTGGAAGCTCAACAGAGCTGCCATCAAGAAAGCCCGAGGGTCAGCTGGGATTTTGTTTTCTTTTGATTCCCTTCCTGCTTTCTGGTGAAATAGGGGAATTTCATAGTCAGTAGCCAGGAGACTGATGCCACCTTGTGTCTATATAGCACATTGTTTTTCTTTCTCCCATTTATTGAAAATCTTTCACCAAATAGACAAGTTTCCAGAGACTTGTAACACACAGCTGTGCAGATATTAATGAGTGGCATAACTTGCTTCAGATCCATTTTTTTTGTGTGAGAAATAAAATGTGACAAATTGTGTGCCCTCCCTTGTTGTGGATTTAGTTTCTAACTCCCATGCATGGTTTTATGTTTCCCATTTGATTTTGTGTTCATACATATTGTGCAGTCCTGTTTTAGAGATTTTTTTTTTTGTTTTCCAATTTGAATCCTATACATTCTCACAGCAGCCTTCTGAGGTACCTCAGGTCAGAGGCATGAGCCCTTTGCTGATGAGGAAGCCGAGGGCCGGGGGGCACTTCCCCAGGGTCACGTGGTGGTTGTGCTCACCAGCAGGACAAGGACTTCTCATCCCCAGGCCTCCTCACCTTTGGGAAAGCGCAATATTCCTTCTGGCAAGCTCAAGAGGCCTGACCTGTGTGCCATGTTTAGAGTTTAAGTTGCTGTTAGCTCCTACCAGGTGACATAAGGAGCTGATGGAAAAAGAAACCAGGGAGCATCTGCAGGGGCTGGGCCTGGGCGTCCTCCCTGGCGAGTTCTCGTGACTGCTCGCAGGACACCCACGCCTTTTCCCTTTGCGTACATGTGCCACCCTCTCAGTTGCTCTCAGCATCGAAAAAGTACACATTTATGTTTTGCTTCTGAAAGTGAAACCCTCTAAGGCAGCCTGGGCCTTATTTATGTTTATTACTTCTTGCCTGTTTCATATTCTGAGCATTTTAGTAGGTATAGTTTAACTGTATTTAAGATGTATCTCCTTCTAGTGTTGTACAATTCTGTAATGTATGTTTGAAACTAATGTCTCTTTCAGAAGGGGCAAAATGTAACTTAGCCTTACACAGGTAGACTCTGAAATCATTTTATGGTATTTATTTTTTCCCCGCTGTGTTTTTTATCCTGTAACTTATATTGTATAAGAAGATTCCAAAAATATATTTTAACGGAGACTAAACGGGCCCTTTGATTTGAATGAGCTAGTTGCCGAGTTAGCTGGAGGCTGATTCGAATGGATCCTTAAGTTCACATCTTCAGACTGTCAGTGAGCCCCTGGCAGGCTCAGGAGCATCCCTGACATTGCCAGGGGCAGGGGTGTGTGTGACTGACTCAGGGCAAAGAGCATCATTGCTTGGAAAACTGGACAGCAGTGGCCTTGCTCCGTAAGAAGCCTGCCCAAGGTCAGTTTCCAAGGAAGTAGATTTGCATTACTGTACTAGATGTGGCACCTCTGAAACTTCTTCTTGTGTCACTGATATCTTAGGCACCATCGCCTTTTGTCTTTGGGAGTAACTCTCATCTGTGCCCACCTTTCTTGTGCGTTGTGATTATGTGCTGAGGAAGGGGTGGAGTGGGGAGGGAGCAGTTTCCCTTAGGCCCAGGGTTCCTGTTCTTCCACAGTCAGGGTGGGAAGTTTCCCTTAGGCCCAGGGTGCTGTCCTTCCACAGAAGGATGTCCAGGTGACTGTCACACACACATTGCAAGACAACAAACCATGGGCCGACTCTCACTGTGCTTGTCAGCAGGGGCTCCGAAAGAGTGGCTGGAACAAACCATCAGCTTCCTGAAGAGAGGGTCTGGTTCTTGGGCAGAGCCTCGTTATTCTGTCCTTGTCTTGGTGAAACGAACTTCCTTTTCCCTTGATCACCTTCCATGCTCGCAATTACCCAGCTTTCACTTTTTAAAGAGATTACCCGCTCCCACTTCCTAACTTGTTTTCCCTTGTTGGGTGGGGGCCCTTGTGGCACGACCTACATAGGGTGCTAGGCTTGGACCAAGTGGTGATGAAAGAGGCTAATTTAAGGGCTCTTCTAGGCCTACCTCCTCTTGGTCCTGAACTCTGTTCACCCACATTCCCTGCAGAAGGTGGGCCCGTTCTCAGTGAGGAATGGAGTCCCAGCTGCTGACTGCCTATTTCCATTTGAAGGTGGCCCCGTCTTTCTGTTCCTCCCATCACTGCACACACACCCCCCTTTCAGGTTGACCAGCAGTAACCTTATTCACCTGGCCTCTCAGGTGGGTAGAGGCTGCTGTTCTTACGTGGGGCTGCCTCTTGATAGAGTAAGGCTTTCACCTGTCCGTATGTATGGCATGTTTTCAAAGACAAAGAGATCTCAGCTGGGAGGCTGGTTTGGGAGGTATACTTTGGGTGCTGAAGTGTTGGGATTTTAGAACATGTAGATGATTTATGAGAACAGAATGCCAGAATATCTGAAGTCTAGGATTTTATGGCCAGTGGCTTTCAAATCCATTGGCTCTTTGAAAACCCTGCCCCCCTTCCCCTCTTCTACCAAATGCCTATCTGATGAGGCTCCTTTTTATTCTCGAGTCATTAAGTTACCAGCAGTGTGTTTATTAATAATAATTGCAATAATAGTGCTTAATATGTGCCAGGCACAGTGCTAAGGATGCATTATCCCTTTTAATCCAGAAAACAACCTTTGATCAGGTATTATCTCCATTTTATACATGAGGAAAATGAGGTACCATGACAGGCAAAGTGCAGTGGTTAAGATAGACTTTGGGCTCAAATAGCCCTAGGTTTGGGCAGGTTACTAGGTACAATTCCAACCCAGCTGGCTCTGATAATAGCAGCTCCCTTACGGGATTGTTGTGAGGATTTTATGAGGTAATGCATGTAAATATTTGTCAGTCCCTGGCACATAGTAAGCTCAATAAATGGTAGTTGTTTTTATTGAACCTAGCTGGTAATTTGAACCCAGGGTTGTGTGATGCTGGAGACTGTTTCTCAGCCACTACACTGCCCCTTCCCTGCACACAGCCTGGGTGTTCAAAGTCTAGAAAGTGACCACACTCTCCTTCTGAGAGAATCAGTCCAGACCTTACCCATCTACAGTGACTGGGTACTTCCCACTTCATTTAGAAAGCCAGCCTGACGAAAGGAAAGAGGATGTGGACAAGTTCCAGAATTCTCCATTCCTGGTAGGAATGGTTTGCCTGAGGTTTTGCTCACCTCCTGCTGCCCCTGGTCTGGACTTGCCACGGGGAAGGAGGCCCTTTCCTCTTGCCTGGTGGTGCCTCCACTTCCTGGGCAGTAAGGGCTGATCTGTGAATTGCTGTGGACCCCATGTCCCCCTCTGCCAAGAACTGTGCTCTGTGCACACAGCTCAGGGACCTGCAGCAGTCCTCCGTGTGAGCGGACACCGCGGGGCCCAAGAGGAGTGGGAGAGAGAGAAAGCTGCTCTGTAGTAGATGATAGTACAGAGGGAAGGCCTAAAGCTCTCGCTCATGTCCTTACACATAACAAGTCAGGGGCTTTGTGTTTCTTGCTTTCTTAAAAGTGTTAACAGGGTAGACGCAGGTGACCACTTGGGGATAGATAGAGGGTGTTTCTCTTGGATTCTAGGTTAGCAGAGGATCTCAGCGGTGATTCATGAATGAAAGGAGAGTAGGCACCGGATTAATGAAAAATGAAAACTATTTCTTTTAGTTTTCCGAATGCAGACAGAGGAGTTGGGGAGGGTGTGTTTGAGGTGGCTCTTTCTTCACTTGGAAGGAATGGTGTTGACGGGGTATCCCGGAAGTTCTCAAGCCAATAGAATAATAATGACCTAGGACCACTGGCTTGACTGTGGGCTGTTTCCTGAGTGAGGGGAATGAAGACTAGACCCAAGGCCCATGTGTTTAAATGGTAGTCTCTCCCCTTCAGTTAGTTGCTTATGACAGGAGCCAGGAGCACAGTTGTGGGGGTTTAGTGAGCAGCTGCTGTGATGGACTGATCCTAGGCCTGCCTCCCACTCCTCTGGACCCATGCTTGCCAGGCCGGGCACTTCCTCCCTCATTGTTGCATCTAATGGACCCAGGCAGCTTTTTATCTGTAGAGAAAACGGCTCCAAACCAGGGGCAAGGGCCCTCTGCACCTTGGGCTGAAGATGCTGCTGCAGTGGTCTCCCAGGTCTCGGGAGACCCTTATGTAGTGCTCAGAGTCTCTAGTTGGGTTTAGCCACCTGGTGACTGTCCTAGGTGAGATTCTCTGCCGACGTCATCCATAGCGCAGTCCCTGTCCTTGGCTGCTGGAGCACCCATTTCTTACCTTTGTTAGTTTCATGTGCTCGTTTTGCTGGCTTTGTGCCAGGGAATGCCAGACTAGAAAGGGGGTTGAGAATGTACCTACCTGTTTTTATAAGGATGTCCTTTGTGTTCTGTTGCATTTGAATCCTCCGTACACACAGCACCATGTGGCTGCCACACAGCACTGTGTTGCTGCCTTATGTCACACTGGCTGGGTGTCTGGGAGCTGATTACAAAGGGAAAGAGCTGAGCAGACATCAGGGCCAACATAACCAAAGGACTTGGAGCCAAGAGAACAAAAGGCAGTGTCAGGATACACTGGTTTATTGTCGTCCGGCCAGCGGACTGTTGAGAAGCCATGGGGGCAGCAGCAGGAGGAGTGCAGGCAGAGGAGAGGCCAAGAGTCCTGCAGCTGGCGGAGGCCAGCCCTGAGTGTCTTGTGGGTGCGGGAACAGAAACTGGGCTCAGAAACCCATCCAGGTCTCCCTGGATTCAACGCTCATGCACTGTGGATTCTCTTCTGGAGTCGATGCTGATACCAAGTTTTAAGTTTTATTGGTGTTTAATACTTTCCAAAACAGGAGGGGAAGACCAAAGTGTTAGAGACAAGCGGCCCCTCTGTTGAAGA
This sequence comes from Orcinus orca, assembly GCF_937001465.1. Classification (NCBI taxonomy): domain Eukaryota; kingdom Metazoa; phylum Chordata; class Mammalia; order Artiodactyla; family Delphinidae; genus Orcinus; species Orcinus orca. Next base: position 32,528,428 of record NC_064574.1, read on the forward strand.
TTGTTGGGAAGCCTGGTGGTGTTGGGTGAGTCAGGCACTTCCTCAGTTCTGTTCACTCTGAGACCTGTTTAGTGAGAAAGTTCCCCAAAACATAGAAATGGCTTCCCTGGCCCCACTGGGGAGTGCCAGGTAGTCAAATGTAGCCCACTGCAGTGTCTGTGCTGCCAAGATTGGCCCCGAGTTTGTCCTGGCCCTGCCTCTGGCATTTCACTAAATCCATGTGTTTTTGCCCCAGCTGACCTTTCTCTGTGCACTGTCTGATCAGTATTGAACTGATTCTTTTTCAATGAAGTGTCAGATCATGATATACTGTACATTGGAAAGTATTCACCTTATTTATATACCTGAATCTTCCTACTACACAAATAAACATCTGTTAAATTCTGCATCGTTTGTGGTATCTGATGGGGGGTGTGCTGACTTGGTATGAGATGTGGTGGGGGGGTTGTCTGTATGGAACCAGCATCACTTCCAGGGCGCTGCCGACCACTCCCTCCTGAGGCATCCTCTGCCCTTGGCCTTCACCTGCTCTCTGGCTTTCCACCTTTCCTCATTTTGCCTTGGCTGCTCCTTCTAAGTTGCCTTTCTGGGCATCTCTCCTCCTGCTGGCCCTGCCCTTAGCTGGCAGCATTCTGCTCGAGACACTTCTCCCCACTGAATGCTCTCTTGCCTACTCTCAGGGCTTCAGTCACCATAATCCTGCGGTTTCCAAGTCCACATTCCTAACCCTCATGGGCCTGTGAGGCCTCTTTGTGTGGACTTTGCATGGCCAGACCCAGGCCCTCCTCCAGTACCTGCCCCAATCCAGTGTTCTTTCACCACCATCAATTCTTCACTAGGAGTGATCTCATCAGTATCCAAGGCCTGCCCATTCTACTTTCTAAATATTCTTCAGATTCATCCTGACTGCCAGTTGGCTCCATGCAGCCTCGTTGCCTCCGCTCATTCATTCCTTACACAATAGCTGGGGTGAGATTTCTCTGCTTGGCGCCTTCCTGTGGCCTTAGTTGAGGCTTGTTGCTGAGACCTGACCCCACGCTCAGGTCCTGCCCTCTCACAGCCACACTCCTGCTGTCCCCTCTTTGTCCCAGGCGCTCTCATCTCCTAGCCTTTGCACGTGCTGTTTCCTCTGCCTGATTCCTCCTCTCTCCCTCCCTGGCTCACCTCGGCTGCCTAACTCCTGCTCATCTTACTGTCCCACCGTCAGCAGCACCCGACCCGGGAGACCTATGTGCTCCCCACCCCAGGACTGCTTTCCTGGTAAGACTGTGGGCCCTGGTGGGAGGGTGGTGGCTGCCCTGGCTCTGAAGTCCGGGGGCTAATGCCTTGGGCCAGTGGGACCTCTAGATAGCTTGCCTTTTGGGTAGGAGCCTCTGCCTTTCTCACCTATAGGGACCCTAAATGGTGGGACTTCTGGAATGAATTGCTTCCCAACACTCAAAGTGTAGAAGATACTGCATTTACTTTCCTAAATCCAACAAAATGTGACTCCAAGCCACCAGTTTCCGCGATTGATGAGAACCCCAACTTTACTTGTCTTCCCTTACTGCCTTGCTCCCACAGGCTCGTGTGGTGCCAGAGACAAGGGGGTCCCATGTCTTCAGTCCATCTACTGAGGCTTTCCTCATCCAGGCCTGTGAGGTCCATCCACTCACTCCCCAGTCAGTGTGTCAGCACCCACCTCCCTGGGCACCCCTGCAGCTGTCTGCATCTGACATTCTGCCACCTCAGGGCCCCCGCACTCAGGCCTTGACCCTCTCCGTGCATTCGACAAACACTCGTGGAGTGCCTGTCCTGTGCTAGGCCCTGGCTGGACACTGGCGATGCAGCAAAAAATAAAGCTGACACCGTCCCTGTTCTCAAGGTGCTCATTTTGGAGAGGGTGGCAAACATGTGAAAAAGCCATGTTAGATGGAGAAACTGTAGCCAGGAGAGGGGAACAGGGAATGCTGGTGAGGAGAGCTTGCAATTGTAAATAGGGCCCTCAAGGAGGGGCTTGCTACCACAGTGATGTTTGGGCAAATGGACACACACCTGAGGGAGGTGGGGGAGGGTGTTCCAGGCAGGTGCAGAGCAAGTGCAGACACCTGTGCCTTCGAGGAACAGCAGTCATGGATGAAGCAGGGTGAGTTGGGAGGGAGCCGTGGCAGGTAATGAGATCCCAAAAGGACTAGGTAATTAAGCAGGGCCAAGGCCACTGGCTTTTACTATGAGCAACATGAGAAGTTGTTGGAGAGTTAAGAGCCAATGAGTGACTTGATCTGTTTGTTTTCAAAGGGTCACTTGGCTGCTGCACTCAGACTTGATTTCAGAGGGGGCAAGGGCGGGAGGAGGGTGCAGCGGCAATCTGGGCAAGAGAGGATGGTGGCTGAGCTCCGTTGATGCAGTGAGAAATGATCAGATCATCAGGATGTGTTGAAGGATTCTATGTGGCCTGGGAGAGAAGAGGAGTCAAGGATGGCTGTGACGTTGTTGGCCTTGGCAACTGCAAGAACGGCATTGCTGTTTTTCTGACCTGAAAAAGGCTGTGGTGGGAAGACAGAATTGGGGTGGGAGGTGGAACAGAGAAGGAAGACCAGGATTTTGATTTGGACGCAGTAGGTCTGACATGCCTGTGAAATATCCATTTGGGGATGTCCATTCCAGGGGGGTGGTCACAATGTGGATATTATTCTGCAAGATCCGGGATACTGGATGAGATCACTGATGAAGAGTTGAGGTCTAGGGACTTCCCTGATGGTCTAGTGATTAAGATTTTGCCTTCCAGTGCAGGGGGTGCAGGTTCAATCCCTGATCGGGGAGATAAGATCCCACATGCCTTGCGGCCAAAAAAACCAAAATATAAAACAGAAGCAATATTGTAACAAATTCAATAAGGACTTCAAAAAAAAAAGGTCCAGATTAAAAAAAAAAATCTTGGGCAGAAGAGTAAGACGCAGACATCACCTTCCTCCCCACAGATACATCAGAAATACATCTACAGGTGGAACAACTCCTACAGAACACCTACTGAACGCTGGCAGAAGACCTCAGACCTCCCAAAAGGCAAGGAACTCCCTACGTACCTGGGTAGGGCGAAAGAAAAAAGAATAAACGGAGACAAAAGAATAGGGATGGGACCTGCACCAGTGGGAGGGAGTCGTGAAGGAGGAAAGGTTTCCACACACTAGAAGCCCCTTCGCGGGCGGAGACTGCGGGTGGCGGAGGCGGGGGAGCTTCGGAGCCGCGGAGGAGAGCACGGCCACAGGGGTGCGGAGGGCAAAGTAGAGAGATTCCCGCACAGAGGATCGTTGCCAACGAGCACTCACCAGCCCGAGAGGCTTGTCTGCTCACCCGCCGGGGCGGGCGGGGCCGGGAGCTGAGGCTCGGGCTTCGGTCGGAGCGCAGGGAGAGGACTGGGGTTGGCAACATGAACACAGCCTGCAGGGAGTTAGTGCACCACGGCTAGCCGGGAGGGAGTCCGGGAGAAAGTCTGGATCTGACGAAGAGGCAAGAGACTTTTTCTTCCCTCTTTGTTTCCTGGTGCGCGAGGAGAGGGGATTAAGAGCGCTGCTTAAAGGAGCTCCAGAGACGGGCGCGAGCCGCGACTAACAGTGCGGATCCCAGAGATGAGCATGAGACGCTAAGGCTGCTGCTGCCGCCACCAAGAAGCCTGTGTGCGAGCACAGGTCACTCTCCACACCTCCCTTCTGGGAAGCCTGTGCAGCCCGGCACTGCCAGGGTCCCAGGATCCAGGGACAACTTCCCCGGTGGAACGCACGGCGCGCCTCAGGCTGGTGCAACGTCACACTGGCCTCTGCCGCCACAGGCTCGCCCCGCACTCCGTCTCCCTCCCTCCCCCCAGCTTGAGTGAGCCAGAGCCCCCGAATCAGTGGCTCCTTTAACCCCGTCCTGTCTGAGCGAAGAACAGATGCCCTCCGGAGACCTACACGCAGAGGCGGGGCCAAATCCAAAGCTGAACTCCGGGAGCTGTGCGAATAAAGAAGAGAAAGGGAAATCTCTCCCAGCAGCCTCAGGAGCAGTGGATTAAATCTCCACAATCAACTTGATGTACCCTGCATCTGTGGAATACCTGAATAGACAACGAATCATCCCAAATTTGGAGGTGGACTTTGAGAGCAAGATTTATTATTTTCTCCGCTTCTCCTCTTTTTCTGAGTGTGTATGTGTATGCTTCTGTGTGAGATTTTGTCTGTATAACTTGGCTTTCAACACTTGTCCTAGGGTTCTACCCGTCTGTTTCTTCTTCTTTTTTTTTTTTTGTTTACATTAAAAAAATATTTTTCTTAATAATTTTTTTATTTTAATAACTTTATTTTATTTTACCTTACTTTCTTTTCTTTTATCCTCTTTATTTCTTTCTACTTTTTCTCCCTTTTACTCTGAGCTGTGTGCATGAAAGGCTCTTGGTGCTGCAACCAGGAATCAGTGCTGTGCCTCTGAGGTGGGAGAGCAAACTTCAGGACACTGGTCCACAAGAGACCTCCCAGCTCCACATAATATCAAACGGTGAAAATCTCCCAGAGATCTCTGTCTCAACACCAGCACCCAGCTTCACTCAACGACCAGCAAGCTACAGTGCAGTACATCCTATGCCAAACAACTAGCAAGACAGGAACACAACCCCACCCATTAGCAGAGAGGCTGCCCAAAATCATAATAAGTCTACAGACACCCCAAAACACACCACCAGACATGGACCTGCCCACCGGAAAGACAAGATCCAGCCTCATCCACCAGAACACAGGCACTAGTCCCCTCTACCAGGAAGACTACACAACCCATGGAACCAACCTTAGCCACTGGAGACAGACACCAAAAACAACAGGAACTACGAACCTGCAGCCTGCAAAAAGGAGACCCCAAACACAGTAAGATAAGCAAAATGAGAAGACAGAAAAACACACAGCAGATGAAGGAGCAAGATAAAAACCCACCAGACCTAATAAATGAAGAGGAAATAGGCAGTCTACCTGAAAAAGAATTCAAATAATGAAAGTAAAGATGATCCAAAATATTGGAAACAGAATAGAGAAAATGCAAGAAACATTTAACAAGGACCTAGAAGAACTAAAGATGAAACAAACAATGATGAACAACACAATAAATGAAATTAAAAATACTCTAGATGGGATCAATAGCAGAATAACTCAGGCAGAAGAACAGATAAGTGACCTGGAAGATAAAATAGTGGAAATAACTACTGCAGAGCAGAATAAAGAAAAAGGAATGAAAAGAACTGAGGACAGTCTCAGAGACCTCTGGGACAACATTAAACGCACCAACATTCGAATTATACGGGTTCCAGAAGAAGAAGAGAAAAAGAAAGGGACTGAGAAAATATTTGAAGAGATTATAGTTGAAAACTTCCCTAATATGGGAAAGGAAATAGTTAATCAAGTCCAAGAAACACAGAGAGTCCCATACAGGATAAATTGAAGGAGAAACATGCCAAGACATATATTAATCAAACTGTTGAAACTTAAATACAAAGAAAACATATTAAAAGCAGCAAGGGAAAAACAACAAATAACATACAAGGGAATTCCCGTAAGGTTAACAGGTAATCTTTCAGCAGAAACACTGCAAGCCAGAAGGGACTGGCAGGACATACTTAAAGTGATGAAGGAGAAAAGCCTACAACCAAGATTACTCTACCCAGCAAGGATCTCATTCAGATTTGATGGAGAAATTAAAACCTGTACAGATAAGCAAAAGCTGAGAGAGTTCGGCACCACCAAACTAGCTTTTCAACAAATGCTAAAGGAACTTCTCTAGGCAAGAAACACAAGAGAAGGAAAAGACCTACAATAACAAACCCAAGACAATTAAGAAAATGGGAATAGGAAAATACATATCGATAATTACCTTAAATGTAAATGGATTAAATGTTCCCACCAAAAGACACAGACTGGCTGAATGGATACAAAAACAAGACCCATATATATGCTGTCTACAAGAGACCAATTTCAAACCTAGAGACACATACAGACTGAAAGTGACGGGATGGAAAAAGATATTCCATGCAAATGCAAACCGAAAGAAAGCTGGAGTAGCAATTCTCATATCAGACAAAATAGGCTTTAAAATAAAGACTATTAGAAGAGACAAAGAAGGAAACTACATAATGATCAAGGGATTGATCCAAGAAGAAAATATAACAATTGTAAATATTTATGCACCCAACATAGGAGCACCTCAATACATAAGGCAAATACTAACAGCCATAAAAGGGGAAATCAACAATAACACATTCATAGTAGAGGACTTTAACATCCCACTTTCACCAATGGACAGGTCATCCAAAATGAAAATAAGTAAGGAAACACAAGCTTTAAATGATACATTAAACAAGATGGACTTAATTGATCTTTATAGGACATTCCATCCAAAAACAACAGAAAACACATTTTTCTCAAGTGCTCATGGAACATTCTCCAAGATGGATCATATCTTGGGTCACAAAACAAGCCTTGGCAAATTTAAGAAAATTGAAATTGTATCAAGTATCTTTTCCGACCACAATGCTATGAGACTAGGCATCAATTACAGGAAAAGATCTGTAAAAAATACAAACACATGGAGGCTAAACAATACATTACTTAATAACGAAGTGATCACTGAAGAAATCAAAGAGGAAATCAAAAAACACCTAGAAACAAATGACAATGGAGAAACGATGACCCAAAACCTATGGAATGCAGCAAAAGCAGTTCTAAGAGGAAAGTTTATAGCAACACAATACTACCTTAAGAAACAGGAAACATCTCGAATAAACAACCTAAACTTGCACCTAAAGCAATTAGAGAAAGAAGAACAAAAAAACCCCAAAGTTAGCAGAAGGAAAGAAATCATAAAGATCAGATCAGAAATAAATGAAAAAGACATGAAGGAAACGATAGCAAAGATCAACAAAAGCAAAAGCTGGTTCTTTGAGAAGATAAACAAAATTGATACTGTTAACCAGACTCATCAAGAAAAAAAGGGAGAAGACTCAAATCAACAGAATTAGAAAACCATAATTCAAAAATAGTCATGTAACAAAATGTTAATTGCGGCTCTATTTAGAGTCCCCGGAGATGGAAACAACCTAAGTGTCCATCATCGGATGAATGGATAAAGAAGATGTGGCACATATATACAATGGAATATTACTCAGCCATAAAAAGAAATGAAATTGAGCTATTTGTAATGAGGTGGATAGACCTAGAGTCTTTCATACAGAGTGAAGTAAGTCATAAAGAGAAAGACAAATACCGTATGCTAACACATATATATGGAATTTAAGAAAAAAAATGTCATGAAGAACCTAGGGGTAAGACAGGAATAAAGACACAGACCTACTAGAGAATGGACTTGAGGATATGGGGAGGGAGAACGGTAAGCTGTGACAAAGCGAGAGAGAGGCATGGACATATATACACTACCAAACGTATGGTAGTTAGCTAGTGGGAAGCAGCCGCATAGCACAGAGAGATCAGCTTGGTGCGTTGTGACCCCCTGGAGGAGTTGAATAGGGAGGGTGGGAGGGAGGGAGATGCAGGAGGGAAGAGATATGGGAACATATGTATATGTATAACTGATACGCTTTGTTATAAAGCAGAAACTAACACACTATTGTAAAGCAATTATATTCCAATACAGATGTAAAAAAAATAGAATTAGAAATGAAAAAGAAGTAACAACTGACACTGCAGAAATACAAAAGATCATGAGATTACTACAAGCAACTCTATGCCAATAAAATGGACAACCTGGAAAAAATGGACAAATTCTTAGAAATGCACAACCTACCAAGACTGAATCAGGAAGAAATAGAAAATATGAACAGACCAATCACAAGCACTGAAATTGAAACTGTGATTAAAAATCTTTGGACAAACAAAAGCCCAGATCTAGATAGCTTCACAGGCGAATTCTATCAAACATTTAGAGAAGAGCTAACACCTGTCCTTCTCAAACTCTTCCAAATTATAGCAGAGGGAGGAGCACTCCCAAACTCATTCTATGAGCCCACCATCACCTTGATACCAAAACCAGACAAGGATGTCACAAAGAAAGAAAACTACAGGCCTATATCACTGATGAACATAGATGCAAAAATCCTCAACAAAATACTTGCAAACAGAATCCAACAGCACATTAAAAGGATCATACACCATGATCAAGTGGGGTTTATTCCAGGAATGCAAGGATTCTTCAATATATGCAAATCAATCAACGTGATACACCATATTAACAAATTGAAGGAGAAAAACCATATGATCATCTCAATAGATGCAGAGAAAGCTTTCGACAAAATTCAACACCCATTTATGATAAAAACCCTCGAGAAAGTAGGCATAGAGGGAACTTTCTTCAACATAATAAAGACCATATATGACAAACCCACAGCCAACATTGTCCTCAGTGTTGAAAAACTGAAACCATTTCCACTAAGATCAGGAAAAAGACAAGGTTGCCCACTCTCACCACTCTTATTCAACATAGTTTTGGAAGTTTTAGCCACAGAAATCAGAGAAGAAAAGGAAATAAATGGATTCCAATTCAGAAAAGAAGTAAAGCTGTCACTGTTTGTAGATGACGTGATACTATACATAGAGAATCCTAAAGATGCTACCGGAAAAGAAGAAGAGTTAAGCAATGAATTTGGTAAAGTAGCAGGATACAAAATTAAAGCACAGAAATCTCTGGCATTCCTATACACTAATGATGAAAAATCTGAAAGTGAAATCAGGAAAACACTCCCATTTACCATTGCAACAAAAAGAATAAAATATCTAGGAATAAACCTACCTAAGGAGACAAAAGACCTGTATGCAGAAAAGTATAAGACACTGATGAAAGAAATTAAGGATGATACAAATAGATGGAGAGATATACCATGTTCTTGGATTGGAAGAATCAACATTGTGAAAATGACTCTACTACCCAAAGCAATCTACAGATTCAATGCAATCCCTATCAAACTACCACTGGCAGTTTTCACAGAACTAGAACAAAAAATTTCACAATTTGGAAACAGAAAAGACCCTGAATAGCCAAAGCAATCTTGAGAACGAAAAACGGAGCTGGAGGAATCAGGCTCCCTGACCTCAGACTATACTACAAAGCTACAGTAATCAAGACGGTATGGTACTGGCACAAAAACAGACATATAGTTCAATGGAAGCTGATAGAAAACCCAGAGATAAACCCGCACAATAAGGTCACCTTATCTTTGATAAAGGAGGCACGAATGTACAGTGGAGAATGGACAGCCTCTTCAATAAGTGGTGCTGGGAAAACTGGACAGGTACATGTAAAAGTATGAGATTAGATCACTCCCTAACACCATACACAAAAATAAGCTCAAAATGGATTAAAGACCTAAATGTAAGGCCAGACACTATCACACTCTTAGAGGAAACCATAGGCAGAACACTCTATGACATAAATCACAGCAAGATCCTTTTTGACCCACCTCCTAGAGTAATGGAAATAAAAACAAAAATAAACAAATGGGACCTAATGAAACTTCAAAGCTTTTGCACAGCAAAAGCAACCATAAACAAGACCAAAAGACAACACTCAGAATGGGAGAAAATATTTGCGAATGAAGCAATTGACAAAGGATTAATCTCCTAAATTTATAAGCAGCTCATGCAGCTCAATAAGAAAAAAGCAAAAATCCCAATCCAAAGATGGGCAGAAGACCTAAATAGACATTTCTCCAAGGAAGATACACAGACTGCCAACAAACACATGAAAGAACGCTCAACATCATTAATCATTAGAGAAAAGCAAATCAAAATTACAATGAGATATCATCTCACACCAGTCAGAATGGCCATCATCAAAAAATCTAGAAGCAATAAATGCTGGAGAGGGTGTGGAGAACAGGGAACACTCTTGCACTACTGGTGCGAATATGAATTGGTACAGCTACTATGGAGAACAGTATGGAGGTTCCTTAAAAAACTACAAATAGAACTACCATATGACCCTGTAATCCCACTACTGGGCATATACCCTGAGAAAACCATAATTCAAAAAGAGTCATGTACCAAAATGTTCATTGCAGTTCTATTTACCATAACCCGGAGATGGAAACAACCTAAGTGTCCATCATCGGATGAATGCATAAAGAAGATGTGGCACATATATACAATGGAATATTCCTCAGCCATAAAAAGAAACGAAATTGAGCTATTTGTAATGAGGTGGATGGACCTAGAGTCTGTCACACAGAGTGAAGTAAGTCAGAAAGAGAAAGACAAATACCGTATGCTAACACATATATATGGAATTTAAGGGAAAAAAATGTCATGAAGAACCTAGGGGTAAGACAGGAATAAAGACACAGACCTACTAGAGCATGGACCTGATGATATGGGGACGGGGAAGTGTAAGCTGTGACAAAGTTAGAGAGAGGCATGGACATATAGACACTACCAAACGTAAAATAGATAGCTAGTGGGAAGGAGCCGCATAGCACTTGGAGATCAGCTCGGTGCTTTGTGACCACCTAGATGGGTGGGATAGGGAGGGTGGGAGGGATGGAGACGCAAGAGGGAATAGATATGGGAACATATGTATATGTATAACTGATTCACTTTGTTATAAAGAAGAAACTAACACACCACTTTAAAGCAATTATACTCCAATAAAAATGTAAAAAAAATATCTTAAAAAAAGAAAAAGGGACTTCCCTGGTGATGCAGTGGTTAAGAACCGTCCTGACAATTCAGGGGACACGGGTTCAAGCCCTGGTCCAGGATCATCCCACATACCACAGAGCAAGTAAGCTCGTGCGCCTAGAGCTCGTGCTCCGCAGTAAGAGAAACCACGCACACCGCAATGAAGAGTAGCCCCCGCTCACCGCAACTAGAGAAAGCCCGCGTGCAGCAGTGAAGACCCAGTGCAGCCAATAAATAAATAAATTTATTTTTAAAAAAAGAGTTGAGGTCCACAGCTGAGCCCCCCATCCCCTGCCATTCTTTCTTGACTTGAGGGTCCAATTCCTTTCAGTGAGGGCCACTCCCTTCATCCCTTCAGGTGGACTTTCTTTCCTCAGGGAGCTTCAGACAATCTAGCTCTCAGTCCAGAAAAGGGCCTGGATGGATCTTGTCTTCAGGTGGCCCCACTCCTGTCTGAGAGCTGACCAGCTTCTTCCTGGGGAAGGAGGCTGCAGTTCTGGAGGAGGAAATGCACAATCACATTTTTGGTCTCTTGGGGGAAGATGGGGGTGGGAAACAAAGCAACAGTGACTTTTTTTTAACATCTTTATTGGAGTATAATTGCTTTACAATGGTGTGTTAGTTTCTGTTGTATAACAAAGTGAATCAGCTATACATATATATACATCCCCATATCTCCTCCTTCTTGCATCTCCCTCCCACCCTCCCTATCCCACCTCTATAGATGGACACAAGAGTGACATCTATATTTGGTTATTCAGGGGACAGGCAGTTGTATGGATAGCCCCAGATAATGGACTGATAACCTAGCCATGACAAACTAAATCAAACCCATCACCTCCCCATATTTACCAAAGGACATTTCCAGTTCCAAAATCAACCAAAACCCAGGGAGCCCTCAAATTAAGTAAAATTGGGTGGTGGGAGGGGCACACAATGAGGGGCATGCACGAGGATGCCTACCCCCCCCCCGCCGACAACACCTTACATTGCATCACCACTGCCGACCCTCTCCCGTGCTCTCCACTGCCAGCAATGGTGGGTGTGGGCCCCAGGCTCCAGCACCAACTTTTCAGAGCTAGTTGATTTGGCAGCTGTGTGGCTGACAGGGTCTTGGTATTCTGGTCTAGTGTCAGGCCTGAACCTCTGAGGTGGGAGAGGCAAGTTCAGGACGTTGGACAACCAGAGACCTCCCAGCTCCAGGTAATATCAGTAAGTGAGAGCTCACCCAGAGATCTCCATCTCAATGCTAAGAACCAGCTCCATCCAATGGCTAGCAAACTCCAGTGCTGGATCGTCCATGCCAAACAACTAGCAGAACAGGAACAAAACTCCACCCATTAGCAGAGAGGCTTCCTAAAATCATACTAAGTTAACTGACACCACAAAACACACCACCAGATGCGGTCCCGCCCACCAGAAAGACAAGATCCAGCCTCACCCACCAGAACACAGGCACCAGTCCCCTCCACCAGGAAGCCTACACAACCCACTGAAACAACCTCACCCATTGGGTGAGGGAACTCCACCAAAAACAATGGGAACTATGACCCTGCAGCCTGCACAAAGGAGACCCCAAACACAGTAAGTTAAACAAAATGAGAAGACAGAGAAATATGCAGCTGATGAAGCAGTCAGGTAAAAACTGACCAGACCAAACAAATGAAGAGGAAATAGGCAATCTACCTGAAAAGGAATTCAGAGTAATGGTAGTTAAGATGATCCAAAATCTTGTAAATAGAATGGAGAAAATAGAAGCAATGTTTAACAAGGACTTAGAAGAACTAAAGAGCAAAGAAACAATGATGAACAACACAATAAATGAAATTAAAAATTCTCTAGAAGGAATCAATAGCAGAATAACTGAGGCAGAAGAACGGATAAGTGACCTGGAAGATAAAATAGTGGAAATAACTACCACAGAGCAGAATAAAGAAAAAAGAATGAAAAGAATTGAGGACCATCTTAGAGATGTCTGGGACAACAGTAAACACAACAACATTTGAATTATAGGGGTCCCAGAAGAAGAAGAGGAAAAGAAAGGGTCTGAGAAAATATTTGAAGAGATTATAGTTGAAAATTTCCCTAACATGGGAAAGGAAATAGTCAAGTCCAGGAAGCACAGAGAACCCCATACAGGATAAAGCTAGGAGAGACATGCCAAGACACAAAGTAATCAAACTATCAAACTTTAAAATAAGAGACAATATTAAAAGCAGCAAGGGAAAAGCAACAAATAACATACAAGGGAACCCCCATAAGATTATCAGATGATCTTTCAGCAGAAACTCTGCAAGCCAGAAGAGAGTGGCAGGACATGTTTAAAGTGATGAAAGGGAAAAACCTACAACCAAGATTACCCAGCAAGGATCTCATTCAGATTTGATGGAGAAATTAAAAACTTTACAAACAAGCAAAAGTTAAGAGAATTCAGCACCACCAAACCAGCTTTAGAACAAAAGCTAAGGAACTTCTCTAGGCAGAAAACACAAGAGAAAGAAAAGACATACAAAAGCAAACCCAAACACTAAACAATTAAAAAAATGGTAATAGGAACATACATAGGAATACATACATTCCTATGTATTAATAGGAACATACATTTACTTCCTTAAAAGTAAATGGATTAAATGCTCCAATCAAAAGACATAGACTGACTGAATGGATACAAAAACAAGATCTGTATATATGCTGTCTAAAAGAGATGCACTTCAGACCTAGGGACACATATAGACTGAAAGGGATGGGATGGAAAAAGATATTCCATGCAAATGGAAATCAAGAGAAAGCTGGAGTAGCAATACTCATATCAGACAAAATAGACTTTAAAATAAAGACTATTACAAGAGATAAAGAATGACACTACATAAAGATCAAGGGATAAATCCAAGAAGAAGATATAACAATTATAAATATATATGCACCCAACAGGAGCACCTCAATACATAAGGCGACTGATAATAGCCATAAAAGGGGAAATCGACAGTAACACAATTATAGTAGATGACTTTAAAACCCCACTTTCACGAGTGGACAGATCATCCAAAATGAAAATAAATAAGGAAACACAAGCTTTAATAGACACATTAAACAAGTTGAACTTAATTGATATTTATAGGACATTCCATCCAAAATCAACAGATTAGACTTTCTTCTCAAGTGCTCATGGAACATTCTCCAGAATAGATCATGTCTTGGGTCACAAATCAAGCCTTGGTAAATTTAAGAAAATTGAAATCATATCAAGTGTCTTTTCTGACAATAACGCTATGAGACTAGATATGAATTACAGGAAAAAACCTGTAAAAATTACAAACACATGGAGGCTAAACAGTACACTACTAAATAACCAAGAGATCACTGAGGAAATAAAAAAATACGTAGAAAAATTGACAATGAAAAAACGACGACCCAAAACCTATGGGATGCAGCAAAAGAATTTCTAAGAGGGAAGTTTATCACAATACAATCCTACCTCAGGAAACAAGAAAAATCTCAAATAAATAACCTAAATTTACACCTAAAGCAATGAGAGAAAGAAGAACAAAAAACCCCCCAAAGTAAGCAGAAATCATAAAGATCAGGTGAGAAATCAATGAAAAAGAAATGAAGGAAATGATAGCAAAGATCAATAAAACTAAAATCAAATTCTTTGAGAAGATAAACAAAATTGATAAACCATTACCCAGACTCAGCTGGAAAAAGAGGGAGAAGACTCAAATCAAGGAGAAGTAACAATTGACATTGCAGAAATACAAAAGATCATGAGAAATTACTACAAGCAACTATATGCCAATAAAGGGGACAACCTGGAAGAAATAGACAAATTCTTAGAAAAGCACAACCTTCCGAGACTGAAACAGGAAGAAATAGAAAATATGAACAGACCAATCACAAGCACAGAAATTGAAACTGATTAAAAATCTTCCAACAAACAAAAGGCCAGAGCAGATGGCTTCACAGGCAAATTCTATTAAACATTTAGAGAAGAGATAACACCTATCCTTCTCAAACTCTTCCAAAATATAGCAGAGGGAGGAACACTCCCAAACTCCTTCTACGAGGCCACCATCACCTTGATACCAAAACCAGACAAGGATGTCACAAAGAAAGAAAACTACAGGCCTATATCACTGATGAACATAGATGCAAAAATCCTCAACAAAATACTAGTAAACAGAATCCAACAGCACATTAAGAGGATCATACACCATGATCAAGTGGGGTTTATTCCAGGAATGCAAGGATTCTTCAATATACGCAAATCTATCAATGTGATAAACCATATTAACAAATTGAAGGAGAAAAACCATATGATCATCTCAATAGATGCAGAGAAAGATTTTGACAAACTTCAACACCCATTTATGATAAAAACCCTGCAGAAAGTAGGCATAGAGGGAACTTTCCTCAACATAATAAAGACCATATATGACAAGCCCACAGCAAACATCATCCTCAATGGTGAAAAACTGAAAGCATTTCCACTAAGATCAGGAACAAGACAAGGTTGCCCACTCTCACCACTCTTATTCAACATAGTTTTGGAAGTTTTAGCCACAGAAATCAGAGAAGAAAAGGAAATAAAAGGAATCCAAATCGGAGAAGAAGTAAAGCTGTCACTGTTTGCAGATGACATGATCCTATACATAGAGAATCCTAAAGGTGCTACCAGAAAACTACTAGAGCTAATCAATGAATTTGGTAAAGTGGCAGGATACAAAATTAATGCACAGAAATCTCTGGCATTCCTATATACTAAGGATGAAAAATCTGAAAGTGAAATCAAGAAAACACTCCCATTTACCATTGCAACAAAAAGAAAAAAATATCTAGGAATAAACCTACCTAAGGAGACAAAAGACCTGTATGCAGAAAATTATAAGACACTGATGAAAGAAATTAAAGATGATACAAATAGATGGAGAGATATACCATGTTCTTGGATTGGAAGAATCAACATTGTGAAAATGACTCTACTACCCAAAGCAATCTATAGATTCAATGCAATCCCTATCAAACTACCACTGGCATTTTTCACAGAACTAGAACAAAAAATTTCGCAATTTGTATGGAAACACAAAAGACCCCGAATAGCCAAAGCAATCTTGAGAACGAAAAAAGGAACTGGAGGAATCAGGCTCCCTGACCTCAGACTATACTACAAAGCTACAGTAATCAAGACGGTATGGTACTGGCGCAAAAACAGAAAGATAGATCAATGGAACAAGATAGAAAACCCAGAGATAAACCCACGCACATATGGACACCTTATCTTTGATAAAGGTGGCAGGAATGTACAGTGGAGAAAGGACAGCCTCTTCAATAAGTGGTACTGGGAAAACTGGACAGGTAGATGTAAAAGTATGAGATTAGATCACTCCCTAACACCATACACAAAAATAAGCTCAAAATGGATTAAAGACCTAAATGTAAGGCCAGAAACTATCAAACTCTTAGAGGAAAACATACGCAGAACACTCTATGACATAAATCACAGCAAGATCCTTTCTGACCCACCTCCTAGAGTAATGGAAATAAAAACAAAAATAAACAAATGGGACCTAATGAAACTTCAAAGCTTTTGCACAGCAAAGGAAACTATAAACAAGACCAAAAGACAACCCTCAGAATGGGAGAAAATATTTGCAAATGAAGCAACCGACAAAGGATTAATCTCCAAAATTTACAAGCAGCTCATGCAGCTCAATACCAAAAAAACAAACAACCCAATCGAAAAATGGGCAGAAGATCTAAATAGACATTTCTCCAAAGAAGATATACAGACTGCCAACAAACACATGAAAGAATGCTCAACATCATTAATCATTAGAGAAATGCAAATCAAAACTACAATGAGATATCATCTCACACCAGTCAGAATGGCCATCATCAAAGAATCTAGAAACAATAAATGCTGGAGAGGGTGTGGAGAAAAGGGAACACTCTTGCACTGCTGGTGGGAATGTGAATTGGTTCAGCCACTATGGAGAACAGTATGGAGGTTCCTTAAAAAACTACAAATAGAACTACCATATGACGCAGCAATCCCACTACTGGGCATATACCCTGAGAAAACCATAATTCAAAAAGAGTCATGTACCAAAATGTTCATTGCAGCTCTATTTACAATAGCCTGGAGATGGAAACAACCTAAGTGCCCATCATCAGGTGAATGGATAAAGAAGATGTAGCACATATATACAATGGAATATTACTCAGCCATAAAAAGAAACAAAATTGAGCTATTTGTAATGAGGTGTATAGACCTAGAGTCTGTCATACAGAGTGAAGTAAGTCAGAAAGAAAAAGAAAAATACCATATGCTAACACATATATATGGAATTTAAGAAAAAAAAATGTCATGAAGAACCTAGGGGTAAGGCAGGAATAAAAGACGCAGACCTACTAGAGAAAGGACTTGAGGTTATGGGGACGGGGAAGGGTGAGCTGTGACAGGGCGAGAGAGAGTCATGGACATATACACACTAACAAACGTAGTAAGGTACATAGCTAGTGGGAAGCAGCCGCATGGCACAGGGATATTGGCTCGGTGCTTTGTGACAGCCTGGAGGGGTGGATAGGGAGGGTGGGAGGGAGGGAGATGCAAGAGGGAAGAGATATGGGAACATATGCATATGTATAAGTGATTCACTTTGTTATAAAGCAGAAACTAACACACCATTGTAAAGCAATTATACCCCAATAAAGATGTTAAAAAAAAAAAGATAAAGAAAAAGAAAAGCAGTCCGTTATCTCTTTAAATATATATATATATATTTTTTTGCGGTACACGGGCCTCTCACTGCTGTGGCCTCTCCCGTTGCGGAGCGCAGGCTCCGGACACGCCGAGCTCAGCAGCCGTGGCTCACGGGCCTAGCCGCTCCGCGGCATGTGGGATCTTCCCGGATCGGGGCACGAACCCGTGTCCCCTGCATCGGCAGACAGACTCTCAACCACTGCGCCACCAGGGAAGCCCCTCTTTAAAATTTTTTAAAATCTTTGTATTTAATTTCTTTAAACTGATATGTAATTTTACGTAAATGCACAGGGTTTATTTCAAATGTAGTATTGTTTTTCTTCTTACCTGTCCCTTTCCTTTCTTCTCAGATCTTTACCCACATTACCCCTCCACCTTTAGCTGTTATTAACAGCCTTCTATGGAGAAAAAGAACCATAGACAATGTTAGTAGATAAATGATAGATTGAGAAAAATATCAGTAATGCAGATGACAGTTAATATCACTAATATTCAAAGAGGTCTTACAAATTCACAAGAAAAAGATCAACCACCCATCAGAAAAGAAATGGGCAAAGATTCGAAGAGATGATTAATGGAGAAGCAAATTCATAGTTAAACCATAAGTGACAAGAGGTTGAAACTCACTAGCAGCCAGGGAAACACAAAAAAGTAACAATGAATATTGCTTTACACCTGTCAGATTAGAAAAAAAATCACTGGCAGGGATGTGAGGGCAAAAGGCACTTTCACTCTTTGCTGTGGAAGTGTGAATTATACACACAATCTGGCAACATCTATCACAATTTAAAAATATATATATATACCCTTTAAAATTTTACAAAGCCATTCACTTAAGAACTGTGTATTTTACTGTACATAAATTACACCTGAGTGAAAATAAACAAAATTTAAAAAATACATTTACCTTTGCCCCCTTGTAACTCCTTCCTGGAAATCTATCTCATGAACTAGAACCACCAGTCTATACAAAAGGAAATTGGTACAGAAACGTTTATTATAATATTGTTGTGCCAGAAGAAAGTAGGAATAAAAATGCCCACAAATGGAGGCATGCTTGAATGTGGCATAACACTACAGAATATTGTGCAGTAATTAAAAGGAGTACATCAGATTACGCAGATGACCTGGAGGTATATTTATACATATAGTACATTATATATTTAATTTATATTACATATTTATATAAATAGTATATTTTAATATATTTATATATTTGTATATCTTATATATATTTATATATCAGATATATATGTGTTTGTCCCCTCTGAGTTACTTTCTTCTAAGTATTATTTTTGTCTCTATCCTTGGATTTCCTCAGATGTTTGCTTGTCTGCTCGTGTTGAAGTGCAGGTCACTAATATTGATGGGAAGTTCTGTGCTTGTGGGTGACCTTGTTGACCTGTGGGTCTCATAGAATGACCTGGTTGGGCCATTTTTTTAGGGAAATTCCATGTCATTATCTCTACGTCTTTCCCCTTTGGGCTAGGCCAATCTCCAGAGAAGAAAACTCCAATACCGCCCAGTTCCAGTGGTATTACCTGCGCTGCCAGAATTCAGCGAACAAGAGGAGGAATAGGGTTGTAGTGTCAACATTCAGTATGTAGACAGATTTTTGCCTATTTTCCAGTTTTTGATAAGATACTTCCTGCCCACAGCTGTACCTGGTGTCTGCCCTGTGTTCTCTCTAGGAAGAACAGTCCTTCAGTCTTTGGATGGTACTGAAGAGGAGAATCTGGACATCTGTTTTCTTACGACTAGGCTCTCAACCTCATTCTGTTTTCAGCATCACCCTCAGTCCTGAAACTTTCGGGGTTTCTGCTGAGTAAAGTAGGTTGCATTTTGGGTTTTCCCACTGTTGACTTTGGATTCCACTTTCTCATGTCTACCAACTCAGTTACCATACATCCTACTGTGCTCCAGCTTCCAAAATATGGTGGCTGTCATTTCCTCTCCTGCTGTCTTCATTTTTTTGGTTTATGCCTTTTAAAAAGTCTTTTTGAGATCTATGGATGAATGAAAGATTTACACAGAAAATAGCACACGTATAATTCTATTTGTTTGAAGTTTAAGAAAGGTAATAATAATCTGTGGTGATAGATATTAAAATAATGGTACCCTTGGGCAGGGGAAGAGAGTCCTGGTAAATGGCACATGAGAGCTTTCTGAGATGCTGGAAATATTTTGCATCTTGACAGGTGATAGTTACACCAAAGCATCATATGTAAAAATCAATCTCAGTAAATTATGATTCATGCATTTTACTGTGTAGTATTGAAGGATATTTTAAAAGAAATAAATAGAAATAATTTGTTTCGTGCACAAAAAAGTCTTTTTGTATTTATTTTTTGGGTAGAGTTTGGGGACGGTTAGGAGATAATTTGAGTGTTCAGTCCATTATTTTAAGTTATAAAACCCCAACTTTACTTCTTACCAAATATCTCTTAAAATTGTCCAGTCTGTGTGTTGGCAATGGCCGTAGTGTGTCTCCCCACCCCACAGAGCACTGGTTCTCCGTCCTGGTTGGCTCTTCAGAATCACCTTGGAGCTTATTGAAACATGTAGACACCTGGGCCCCACTCCCAGAAGTTCTGATTTCAAGCTTGGAGTGGGGACCAGGAATTTGTATTTTAACATGTTCCACTAATGCTGATTGAAGACCATTGCAGTAGAGAAACTTCCTGTACAACTCCTCTTTGGTTGGTCAATTAGATCTTAGTTTACATTTTCATTGGCAGTCTGTGCAAGTAATTAAATGATCCTGAATATTAGGAAGTGAGTTAATATATATAACTCCAATCTGTGTTCTGGGGAACCTTCTGTTATTGTTTGTAGTTCTGCTTTTTGAGATTACACCCCTCATGTGTGGTTACTATTCATATGACTAGCCTTCAAACATTGAAGGCAGCTGCTATTTTTACTTCTCCTTCCGGCCTTCTCTTTTCTTGGGTGAATTCTTCTGTTCCTTCTACCTAGAGCATGGTTTTCAGGCCATTCACAATCCTGTGCAGCTACTTCTGACAACCAATGCCAGTTTGTCAACATCCTTCATGGAGACGTGGTGTTCCAAATGGACCCCTCTATTATGGGGGTATGAGTTTCAGAGCGCCGGGTGGTTCTTATGTCCCTAGAGTCAGACTTTACATTAATGTGGCCATGGATTATCCTGTTTTGTTTCATTTTTGTTTTTAAAGTCCTTTATTACTGGTTCAGTTTGATCTTGGATCCAGACACCCTCTCCCAGTGAGATATTCCGTCTAGATTCCTTAAGTCAGGTCTCTCACTGCTACACTCAGTAATGGACTCTCTAACAATGTGTTGAATGAATAAATAGATGGATGAGTGAATGAATAAAGTAACTTTAACAGGAAGTTGAAGGGACTTTTCTGGATGCCATGGAATTTTGGCAAAACCCTAAGGATGAGGATATTAAGTGAAAGTTACCTTCACTTCTCAAAGAGAGGTACTAGAATAGATGATGCAACATGTGTTTATCCACATTACAAAGACAGATGCTAGACATACCTATGCCAGACTTACTAGAAAATATTAGAACAAGTTCAGTGGCCATCAACTCCTTCTCCTACCTTCAGACTTTATGACTATCTATTTGAAATGATTATCGGGGAGTCATTGGGAAAGGAGAGTTCAGCCTAATGGGAGATGGTATGGTGTTTTCTCGCTTCTCTCTGTGGTTATTCCACACTCCACCACTTGGCTTCTTACTTTCTTACTGGTGGCTTGCTGAGATGCAGCATCCTGTGGCTCCATCTTGGTGTAGCCACAGGGAAGGAGAGAGGTGAGAGTTCTTGGGGGAACTGGGACCTGGGAGACTTACATGAAACATACTGAAGTCCATGTCTTACCAGGTCATGCTAAAGGTGGAATGTTAGTTGGCAGACTGTGATGGCAGGTCTAGGAGTAAAGGTGTCAACAAGCAGATAGCACTCTCTGCATTTGGAGAAGCAAGGATGGGTAAATGGATACTATGAACAGTCACCAGGCTTAAGCAGTCTTGATAGGAGGTCACCCAAGAGATGAGGGGACTACAACAGGAAGAGGGTTTGAGATAAACTGGTTGGGCATGAATTAGAAAGGAGGAGGCATGCAAGTTATGCAGAGAGTACATTGCCCACATCAGAGAACCATACAGTATGGAGGCTTGTGTAGGGATACTTCCAAAGGACCTGCCAATGCTCCCGACCAGGTGCAAGGTAGGGAGCCTGACATGTGGAGAAGATCTCTATAGCCAAGGGGCAATCACAAACAGTACTAGCTAAGTAAATTGATGCTTCCCTATTTTCTCTAATCCCTCCTTCTCCTACTTTGTCACATTGAAGGGATGAAGCAAAGGAAGGGTGGAACAGCTCACAGCCCCCTTCCTCATTGCAAGGCCTCAAGCTACAGTTTTGGTAGAAACTGCAAGGATAATTGATACTTGGAATTGCATACGAGATTGGGGTTGTGACTTGGAGTAGATTGAACTTGACTTTTCAATAGCTAAACAATGAGTCATTATCAAAATGAGATTGTTCTTATTATTGAAAGTGTTTGATCTGCCTGAGAGTTTTCTAGGGGTAGGGGCCAAGCAATTTTGAAGGAAAGTAGAAAAATGAAGTTCTTTCATATTTGGACCTCAAAAGCTCAGCATATTTAATATTAAATGAATGAATGGATTCAGGATTAGTGGTAATGGATTCCTATCATTGCACACTCCAAATCCCAGTTTCTCAGACTCCTGAGGTCCTTGTGGTCAGAAATGCCATTCATTCATTCATTCATTCTCTTATTCATTCAACTTTTAATTGGCTTCTCAGCTTGTGCCTAGCATTGACATAGGCCCTGGGGGGTCCTAAATGAGTGAGCTGGACCTCTGACACCCAGGAGCTTGCCTTGCCATTGAAGGAGGAATTTTGAAAGATTGAGCTCTGAAGAGCTCATTGAGCTCTGAAAGATGCCTCGCACCTGAGTTGGGAGAGGACTGGGGTGTCAGCTCAAGATGGGAGTGCTATCATTTAGAGATCAGGTTTCCTGACTCTCTGCTCTGGCCCTGGCTTGCTCATTCATTCATTCATTCAAGAAATCTGTGTGAAGCACCTCCCTACTTTTAGGGTAATCTGATTGGCATCCTCCTTAGAGGGGCATCCCTGATGGGTAGATCTTCCAGCGTGACAAGCCTATTTCTCACTCTCTGAGAAATTCAGATAACAAAGAGATAGAGGTGTGGGTTAAATGTTTTGGAATCTGTATTTTCTATTAACTCTCCAACTTTTCCAGTTGCTCCCTGGTGCCGTGTTTACCTCAGACCAGAACAAATTCTCGAAAACAAGGCAGATTCCACTTGCTGGAGTCAGAACACTGAGGGCCTGAATCTGCAGGGAAATGAGGAAGGCTCTGTGACAGTTATGGTGTTCCCCCCCAACCATCGGAAACCAATGTTTATCAGATAAACCAAACCATTGTTTATCTGAAATTCAAGTTTAACTGGGCAGCCTGTATGTTAATTTGTAAATCTGACATCCTTACCTAGGAAGGGTTCTCTTTGACCTAAGAAAGACCATGAGACTCATCTCTCGGGTTTTCCAGAACCTCTTCCCCTACAAATATTCTCTTCACCCCAGTAGGTGGGGCCCAGCTGGACCCTGCTGATGACCTTTCACAGCAAGCCTTTGTGGATGGTGCAGTGTGAAGACCTTACCAGGGACCAGGAGACCTGGGTTCTAGACCATAGTCTGCCACCAACAGTTCTGTGACTCTGCACAGGACAGTTTGCCTTTCTGGACATTTCCCTATTTAGAAATTCAAAAGTCACAGGTGGATTTAGCTTCAGAGTGCAATCAGGGCTGGAGCATTTGGCATTTGTCTACTCTGTACCCAGTTAGGGCTGTATCTGTGTGTGTGTGTGTGTGTGTGTATGCACGTGCTCGCACGTGCATGTGTGTGTTGAGGGATGCATGAGATCCCAAAATGCCCCAGATAATGCAGGACTTAAAAAGCCATGCTTTTTTGATTTTGTATTTTGGAAATGACTCCTGTACTGACAGACAGTGGGGGGATGAGGAGCAGTTAGAGGCCCTGTCCTATTCTGTCTTAGTTTACCTCTCTCAGAATGACCCCACCCTCATACCTCCTGGCTCCTTGGAGAAAACAAAAGGTCTTTTCTATGTTCTTAGAATACAGCAGGCTCGCAAAAAATAACAAAAGCACAATGGCAGACTGTTGAGCTGAGATTGAAAAGGTTCAGCCATGGCGGCCCAGTGTCCACCCAGCTGCCTGGGGATCAGGTCGTCCCGTCTGGGAGGCTGCTCCCAACAGCCCTGTCTATTCATCCATTCAGTCTTGTTCTGAAGCATAAAGGAAAGACGAGGGGCAGCTCTATACAGAATTCGAAGAGAAGCCAGAGAAATGACTGCAACAAGAGGAGAGAAAAGTGCTTCCTTTCAAGTGCTGCTTTTATCCCTCACTCTCAGGTCACGGACATTCAGCAGGACAGAGAGAGAACTGAGATAAGCTGGACAAAGGCTGTGCCAGGGCTGGAAAACCAGCCAGCGCATCCTCAGAACTGCCTGGGGGGACAGAGTGACAGCATCAGGAGGGTCGAGATGTCTGTCACACCGAAGGAGAACAGTAATGGCTCTTGGTTCTAGGAGAGAAACTGGTGTGTGTTGTGGACATTGTTGTTGTGTGGCCCTGAGATCCCTCTGGCCAGCTCTCCATGTGCACCCTCAGCTGCTGTGGGTTTTGCTGCAAACACTGGCACCTGTGCCCTTTGTATATTGTCTTGGGAGGTGGAGTTGACTTGCCCAAAAGAGCTAGAGGGGCCTGGGAGTTCTATGCCCTTCCCCCAAACTCTTCCCTTCCTTGCTAAGGACAGGTGTGGGAGTACAGAGCCTCAGCTCCCCAAGGTGGACAAGGGCTCCCCATGATATCAGGCTGAGACTGGGGCCCCACTGAGATGTCCCTTACTTGGCTTCTTCCCCCTCAATATCCTGCTTCCCCCACTCTCTTACTGGTTTCCTCTTAATTAATGAATTATATAATTTATTAAGGAACTTATTATCTCTTAATCAACCATTTATATCTGAACTCTGGTCTCAGGGTCAGATTCTGATCTGATTACAATAGTGGGGCAACTCAGAGTTTGAACCCCAGGAGGACATTCCAGTTAACACTCCAGGTTCTCAGGCAGGAAGAGGATCAGAGGAGCATCAGCTTCAACCAGAAATAGAATTATCAAAATAGAATTATCATTTATTTATTTATTTGTTTTTGCTGTATGCAGGCCTCTCATTGTTGTGGCCTCTCCCGTTGTGGAGCACAGGCTCCGGACGCGCAGGCTCAGCGGCCATGGCTCACGGGCCCAGCTGCTCCGCGGCATGTGGGATCTTCCCGGACCGGGGCACAAACCTGTGTCCCCTACATTGGCAGGCGGACTCTCAACCACTGTGCCACCAGGGAAGCACTTATCCTTTATTTTGAAATGTATTGTTCTGGGTATTAACATTTACAGGTGTTATAATATTATTAGAACATGTTTTTATCCATATAAATTATACTCTTTTTTCTTGTATATAATGCTTTTTGTCTTGAATTCTACTTTGTCTATAACTCCCAGGTGGTGGTTGTACTGGCTAGAACTATCATTTAGAAGACCCCAGACGTCTCATGGAGGAAGAGGGGTGGATGCTAGGAGCAGGGGCTCCTAGAGGTCTGCATCACAATCTCTCACATTTGTGTCTTCACTTGGGGATCTTTGAAGTAATTTATACAGGAGACTCTTAATTTACTGGTTAAGAGCACATGTTTTAGATTCAGACAGACCTGTGTTTCTGTCTCACTTCTGATTCTCACTAGCAGTGTGACCCAGGGCAAGTTACTCAAACTGTCTGAGCCTTAGTTACCTCATCTATAAAATGCGACTAATGGTGGTTCATACTTCAGAGGGTAGTTGAAGGGTTAAATGAGCTCATGTGTGTACCTGCCTGCTGGTGGTGAGTGTGTTGTTTCTGGTCCCTGATTCTCAGTGTAAACATAAAATAGAAGCCCACAGTCTCTGTTTTAACCAGGATGTCGTTCCAAGGGGGGATATGCCAACTGCTAAATAATGCAGCCAGCCCATAATTTTTTCAAGAGTCGTTATGGCAACCATATTTATTAAAGTCACTAAAAGTTGGCAAAGAACATGAAATTGTGACTGGGTGACAACCAAAAACGATGGGATGACATAAATAAACCTGGGAAGAAAGGAGAGGAAGGAACTAAGAATACGAGATGCAGGTAGGGAAACACGTCCTCAGGTCAGGATAATTATATGTGTTTGAGCTGGGGTTGGGAATCTGTCCCTGGTTTGAACAGAATGAAGGATGTGAATTTGGAATGGGCATTGTTACATGGTCTGCAGCCCTCCCTATCAAGGCTGCCTGAGCCATTCTTCCACTTGCTGGACACCCCTGGAAGGAGAGGAGGGATTATCGCCCACCAACTGGAACAAAGGGTCCTGGCTTGAGCTTCTTAGTCCTGTGGCCCTCCTTCCTTTTGCTTCTGTCCCACCTGCCTGTGTCTCCACTGGGAGCTCCCTTGTGGGAGACATGCCTTCCTTGTCCTCTCTCCATAAATTCCCAATTAACTCCTAGCATTAGAGAAGTACTAGGTATCCACTGCCCAGGAGTGGGTCTCACTCAGGCCAGGAGAGCTCATGTCTGAAGCTGTCATGGTTGCAGGAGAAATGAAAGGTCTGACAAGAGAAACGAAGGGTCTGCTTGTACTCTTTGCCCACCCCAGGTTCATTTTCTGCCCTTCTCTGCCCTGCTCTGTGCTTGGAGACTGACTCTATAGATGGCATTTTTTTTTGGCTTACGTGCCAGCTGGATTCTGGTTGGGTTTGACCAATGGAAGGCACCTGAGACTGGAGGGCAGCAGGAGAGAGCGGTCAGGGTATACTACTCCCTGCTCTGACAGTGGCTCCATCCCTCCAGTAGTGTCCCCACCCCAGTGGCTCCAGCTCTTACTGGGCTCCTGTGTCACCATTTCCTTCTCTTGCTTTCCAGTCCTAAGGGTGATAAAGCTGCCCTTTGCTGCAGGTCTCTGGGAGACCAATCACCCCTTGTTGGTTCCCTTATCCCCACCTACACCTCTGTAAATATGCTCGTCATTAAAGTCTTTTCATTTGAACCAGCTGAGTTGAATTCAATTCCTACTGATTCCAACTGGCACATGGAGAAAGAGTAAAGGCATCTAGGATATTAATTTAGTTTCTGAGGCAGCAGGGGTGCAGGTTAGAGGGGGGAAGGAGGTATAACAAACCTGGGAGATATGGGAGAAGGACCCAGGAATCAAGCCCAATAGCAGAGCTCGGTCACATGTGTCTAAATTACAGGTCATTGTTATTGGTCTGTGCTGGTGCTGAAACATGGGAGACATCCTCTGGGGAAGGAGGAGGCAGGGGTCTTTGCACAGTAGAAATACCCACACTGGGAGCAAAGTTGCATCTTCACTCTGGGGAATCTTTCTGCATCCAGCAGGGCTCAGTCCCAATGGGGTGGGAAACCCAGAGCTGTGCATGAGACCAGAACCAGCCAATAGGCTGAGAGTCATGAGAGCGAGCTAGTTCTGCCAGAAAAACTGGAGCAGGTAATATGGATGAAGGCAGGGAGGTTTAGGGTTACTCTCATGGTCTTAGTGAGGCCTGAGTAGGGATGAGATCTGGGGTAGGCAGGAATAGACACAAATCTACTGGTGATAAATGTATGATGGCAGAATCATAGCTCATGAGTTATGCAGCTTTAGCTGGCTCTTTAGTGCTTGTAGGGGACGGAAAGGATTATTGTGATAAAGATGAGTAAAGAAAAAAAAAAGATGGGTAAAGACACTTGAAAGCAGTGTCTCTGGCACAGAAAGCACAATTGCAGAATATATTTAGGAAGTAAGTTGTCAGCGTGTTATGCTGGTACTATACATTTCACTGGATTTGGGTAAAGTCATCCTTGGGCCAGGCTCCCAGCTTCCTAGTCTTGTGTCAGAGGAGTTTCTTTTAAGTCTTTTATGAGATATCCAACTGGCAGTAGCCAGGGCATCATGGCTCTCATCTACACCTCTGTTCCCTTTGTTGCTGATGACACAGGAATGCCTGGACACCACTCTCCCCCCACCCATTAGATGTTGCTGTCTCTCTCTTTGCATTAGCAAAGGCTGAAGGGGGGCAGAGCCACATTTTCCTGTTCTGTCCTGTCCCTTAATCCCTTTCAGCACCTCCACAATAAAGTATAAGGGTAGGTAGGAGGTGTAAATTTTCAGTAAAAAAAGTCAAGTGTTTAAAATCTCACTTTATTTCCCTATTACTGAGATTAAATTAGCTCTTGAGCCTTGATTTCCACATTTTGGAGAAAACTTGATTTTGCCAATTCCCTACATACATGCATCTGTAATCTGGGGCTTTCTATTCTATTTCATTGGCCTATATGTTTATCCCTTCTGTGAATACCTCATTCTTCCAATTACTATAACTTTATAATAAATATTGCTTTCTGATAGACTAAGTCCCTTCTTCAAAGATGTGCCTTGGCTTGAATCTGGGATAAGCTTGTCAAGTTCACTACTGATTTTTGTTTCTGGATCTTGTAGCCAACTACCTTGCTGTACTCTCTTATTAATTTTATTAGGTTTTACTAGATTACTTTGGATTTTATTTGCAGACAATCATATTATCTGCAAATAATTACAATGGCATTCTTCATTTCTAATCCTTGTAATGTTTTGTTCCTTGTCTTATTAGGCTGACTTCTAGTACAGGTTGAATGGAAGGGATGAGAGGAGACATTCATATCTTGTTCTTGCTTTAAAAGGGTGCACCAGTTTCTGTTTAATGTTCATTGTGGGGCTCCCACTCACTCTTTTAGAAACTCTATTATCTACTCAAGGGATTTGTCTCTCCCAGGATCTGCCCCTCTCCCCTTGGCAGTACTTTCTCTAGTGCTAAGGAACTCCATCCATGAGAATGTCCTGGGGCTCCAGAAGGGCTGTGCAAGGTAGCTTTTGACATTGCAGTTCCCACAGCACAGCCCAGGGTGAGTTCTTTCTTCCTGAACTTCTCCCCATCTACATATTTTGCAGGCACACTTCTTCATC